>NC_072010.1:16411730-17033813 GCF_027791375.1 Indicator indicator
TATTGGTCACCTAACTTACATGAGATTTTTTTTCACAGCAAAACAATAATCACATTGCTATCAATAAGAGTTGTTTTGTCACTCAGTTCCTGGATCAGCTGAATTATTTCATTCTTTTGACACATTATCTGGGATGCACTGACCTGACTAATGTATAGGATTTTTATTCTTGTAGATAAATAGATCATGGCAGTTTCCCTGCATTATATAAAAATACCTGTGTTAAACCCATGGCTGATGCAAAACAATCACTCTTCTGTGTGTGCAACCTCCAAATTACAGCTGAAGAACAGTCAGGACGATATCCTGCTTTGAATCCTCTATAGCAAGCAGTTCTGTTACTTTCCAGTCATATTTGACACACATGACATAACATGCTGCTTACAATTTAAAATATTAACTCTATTGTAAGACATTTTTTATATGTACTAGCAAAATGTAAACATATTTGGAACATGTAAGAAAGATTTATGTTTAAAATAAGCCCTACCGCAGAATTTTCATCTCAGATCAAAATTATTATCTTGGAGTTTATTGTGCACAGTGAAGGTAATTTGAGTGTAGCTGATCTCTACTGAAAGAGTATCTCCTTTAATTAAAAAAAAAAAAAAAGTTAATCTTAGAAAGATATTATTGATTTAATGCTTTAAATTCTTTTATGTATCCTGGTAGACCTCATCTCACTTTCACAAACACTTTAAAAGGTAATGTAGTTTTTGTGTTGTAAAGCACTAGCTTGTCTCTCCCTGGAACAGAAGATTTGTTGCAGACTGCTGACCTGAAACTTAATTCACAGAAGGAAGGAGAGCATTCTAACTGAATCCTACTTGTCCTTAAGTATATGTTTCACTCTCAGCTGCATTTTCATTTTCTGTCTTGGATTCCATGGGGAAATAAAAAAAAAAAAAAACCAAAGGCAATAATATTCTTTTCAAGTGACACATCTTTGCTACTTCCAAACCATAATACCAATAGTGTAATGCAGACAGGTTATACTGTTTTCTATATGCCAGTACAATTAAGGCCCTAAGGCATGTCTTGGCCTTTTCCACTGTTGACTACACAATGAATTCCAGTTTTGATTTGCCAATTGCTAATCTTAGTTGACTAAAACCACAGCCAGGTTCTCCTGAGAAACGGTTAGATTGTATTACCCAGTACATTACTCATAGTTTATATAGCATTCACTCACTACACTGAGCTGCAGTTAAATGTTACATAGATTTTTTTTTTTTAAAGAGAATTAAATGATACTGGTTGGCAGTCATGTAACTGCACCTGTGGCACAGCTGCTATACATCTTTATGACCTCTTGCTCCTTTACATTTTTTAATGTGCCCAGAGCTAGAGGATAGAAATGAAGTAATGTCATAATGCCATCTACAGGCTCTAAAGAGTCCCAGTTTCTCTTGGTGACCCTGTCTCCCATTTTCCACCAAATAACTAAAAGTAAGGATCAGTAGAAAAACAAACCACGACAAACTTTCCAACTGAGAGCCAAATCATAATTCAAACACAACACTACACTAGGACTCTCTGTAGTGAATTTTCTTCACAGCATTCTAGAAATGTGAAGACACCTTTTGCAGTAGCATTTACCAGCTGAAGTCATGGCCAAGTTAAAAAGTAATATAACCTGAAAACCAGACTAGAATGACTAGTCCTGAATATTGCATTAAAATTGTGTAAAAATCACTAATTAGCTGTTGGTCTGTGATGATTAGTACTCCAATAACATAGATGTGTCCAACCTTCCTAATCTCAATACTCAGCCCTCAAATCTTCAAATGCCTAAGAGCTGCAGGCTAGACATCACATACTCTGGAGTTCTGAGAGCATAAAGAAGCTTAAGCAATGGTTCACACAAGATGGTAACAGTTCCCAAGGGGTCCTTCTGCTCCACTGACCTGGGGCTTGTCAACCTCAATATATCCTAATGATTTGCTTCCCAGAGATTCAGATTACCCAGAAGTTCCCATGCCAGCAAAGCTTCCAGTTTAGTCAGATGACACAATTTAACATGTGACTTGAACTTCAGATGGCCCACACAGCTTAAGACCCACTTTTGCTATCCTGTTAGACTTTTCAATGGCTTTAAGAGACTACGGACCTTTTTAAAGCTGATGGATTTGCTTGCCAGTCTTCTGTCAGGTTAAAAGGGAAAGAAACAAAACATTAAAAAAGAAACCAACAAAAAACCAAAACACACCAAGCCCCCTGCTACAAGAAAAAAAAAAAAAAGGAGTTGCTCCAAATTGTGTCTGTGTTTCGCAGAGAGGCCAAGAGTCACTAAAATTACTCACGTGAGTGTTGCATTTAGGGTACACATACATGGGAGCTTTTGGAACAAGATCCCAGGTGAGCCCCGCTACAGAACATTATTTATACAGAACCATCACAGTGAAGAAGTATCTACATACAAAGAAGAATAGTTTCAAGCAAGCACTCTAAGATTTGGGTCAGTCATTGATAGTCAAAACCGCTCGCTTCTAATTATATCCTACAAACTACAGGAAGAAAGAAGAGCTACATCCATATGAAAAGGAAGTTTTTCAAGGTTTTACAAGACATAACATTTTATCAGTTAACATAACTTTAAATTTTAAGGTTTTCTGTGCTGCTGGGGAAAGGCACTGCTATTTAAATTGGATATTTTAAATACTTTCATATAAAAAAACAGAGAAACATCTCAGAAGAAGAGGCAGAGTAACAGCTTGACAAGAGAAATCAGAGCAGATTGCATTTTGCATACACTCTTACTGCAACCCTTCTCAGGCAGTGGAAAAAAAAAAAGAGATGTATTATCTGAAACTCTTGTACCTCGCATTTGTTGTATGAAGCTATTATTTCACTTGGCTTTGATGTTTCACACTTTTTTGAAGCAAAGAATCTTCTATGACAACGTGACATTTCCCATATGCTCCCTTAGTTCTATGAATGAGAAAACCTTGGCTAACCCTAATTAGCGTTGGCACTGTTCTTTGTAATCCCTGTATTGCTTCTTATGCAACATTGTTTTAGTGCATTATTAGAGTTTTTGAAAGGTTCTACCTATTGTACACAGGACCAAGAGGACCATGCTACATTGCTGGGAACAGGTGGCAGCCAAGCTCTCACACTTTGGCTAACCTTCCACCTCATAACTAGGTGGAGGTTATGGGAGGTTATGGTCTGGGTTCAGACAGATGGGGATTGCCTCCAAGCAACTTTTTCTGGTCCACCTGCTTCACTGCGTGGGGTGAAGGAAGTCTTCAAAAAATCTGATCGGTCAACAGATGGAGGGGGAAAAAAAAGGCTTACATTAATTGGTTTACATTTTGCCTCCAGTCATAGGGAGGTGGTTCTGTCTTTTGACTAAAATGTCTTGGCCAGAAGCCAAGACGAAACTTAATCTCCTACAGATTAAATGCAGTTAGACCTAGCTTTTTACAGTGTTACTTCACCCATTAAATATGTAAACATCTAACCTCTGCATGTAATATAGTATGCCAAAGAACATATCTGGCATACTAAGTCAGAATCTGCTTCAGAGCTAGACGAAGAAGAGTGATGCTCATCTACCTCAGTTACCTTCAGCCACCTGAGATTCAATATTCAGCACCATTTTAGAAAGCAGGCACTTGTTTTGGTTACCAGGAGAAACGATATGAAAGAATCACACTTGCCAGCCAGTGGGACCTTAACAATCTGGACAAATGGGCTGACAGGAACCTCATGAAGTTCAAGCAGGAGAGTGTTAATCCCCACCCCTAGAGAGGAAAAACCCCTTTCACCAGGACATGCTGAGGGCAGGATATCATTTGCTTTCTTTCGGGCACTAGCACATTGCTTAATTATGTTCACCTTCCCCACCATTCCCTGCAGAACCACTCTCCACCCAGCTGCTTTTAGTGTACCCTGGTGTCTGATGCCATTCATGTTATTCTTCTGCAGGGGCACGACTTGGTATTTGCCTGTATTGAACTTCATACAGTTCCTACCAGCCCATTTCTCCATCTTCGTGAGGTCTCTTTGAATGGCGGCACACCCATCCAATGTGTCAGCCACATACATTCCCTTCTTCTGATAATCCCCTTTTTTTGTTTGTTTGTTTTTGGGGTTGGTTTGTTTGTTTGTGGTTTTGGTTTGATTTGGGTTTTTGTTTTGGTTTTCCAACTTCTTTAAGTTCTTTTTAGACTTTCTGGTTGGTTGGGTTTTAAGTAAGTAAATAAATAAAATCATTATTTCCTGCTTTAAGAGCTTTCACATTAACTTAAATCTTTGTGTTCTCACATAAACTTTATTTTTATTTCAACCTGAGTATTAGTTAGGCACTGGTTCCAAAGATGTTAAGGTTTGTAATTCTCAGAGATTCCAGACAAGTAGTGATCAGCTAAGCCTATTATAGCACATGTTGGGTTTAAGCCAAGTGCTTTATCATTAAATTCAGAACTGCTGCAGTAATACAAAAAACCAAACCCACAAAATATAGGGACAAAAAGATAAAAGGAAAAAAAGCAAGAGAAAGAGCTCTTGCTGAGTTTTTCTCCTCCTTTTAAAAAAAATATTACTATAAAAATAACAAGTCACTGAACTATTAAAAGAAAAAGAAGCCAACTATGAACAATAAAGGCCAACAATTTAGGCAAAAGTATTTTTTAATAGAATTGGATAATGCTATCTTCTCTACTTCCAGTCCCTTTTCACTTTTATCCACTGTTTGACTACTTGTTCACATATTTGTCATTTGAACATAGCCTTCTTCAGCTTCTTTTAGATCATAGAATCATAGAGTCAGTCAGGGTTGGAAGGGACCACAAGGATCATCTAGTTCCAACCCCCCTGCCATTGGGCAGGGACACCTCACACTACATCAGGCTGGCCAGAGCCTCATCCTGCCTGGCCTTAAACACCTCCAGGGATGGGGCCTCAACCACCTCCCTGGACAACCCATTCCAGGCTCTCACCCCTCTCATGCTGAAGAACTTCTTCCTCACATCCAGCCTGAATCTCCCCACTTCCAGCTTTATTCCCTTCCCCCTAGTCCTGTCACTACCTGATAGCCTAAAAAGTCCCTCCCCAGCTTTCTTGTAGGCCCCCTTCACATACTGGAAGGCCACAAGAAGGTCACCTCAGAGCCTTCTCTTCTCCAGACTGAACAGCCCCAACTCTTTCAGTCTGTCCTCATAGGAGACGTGCTCCAGCCCTCTGATCATCCTGGTAGCCCTTCTCTGGACACCTTCCAGCATGTCCATATCCCTCTTGGAATAGGGGCTCCAGAACTGGATGCAGTACTCCAGGTGGGGTCTCAGCAGAGCTGAGTAGAGGGGGAGAATCACCTCCCTTGACCTGCTGGCTACACTTCTCTTGATGCAGCCCAGGATGATCATGTATTATCTTTCTAAACATTGTGTTAGCAATCTGAGAAATAGTTTTTCCTTTATCTAAAAGGTTTCAGGTAGCATAAAGTCAGTGTTATAGATTTATTCTTTCTCTCCCTATATGTAAAGCTCATCCAGGAAGGAACTCTTTTAACTCCCCATTGGTACCCAAGCAGATATAAGAGATTGTCTACATTTAGCCTGTATCTGGGGCTAAACCATAGCACCCAGTGACCCCTCCCCAACAAAGAAGAGGAATCAGGAAAAGGAGAGAAGTCCCACAGCTTTTAATAACAAATAAATTTAATGAAATAGCCAAACTAGTACCAATGCCAAAACAAAGTATATGAAGTTACACTTTGCTAAGCAAAAGTGCATCAGTCACAGTCTCCAAAAAGGTAGTCCTCAAGAGCATGAGAAGTATGAGAAGGAGCCAGCAGAGGAAGCCCAAGCAGCAGGTTTTAGAAGGGGACTTCCATCCCCTCAGCAAACACCTCCTTTATACTAAGTGTGGTACTCATGGGCTGGAATACACCTGTGAGCCAACTCCAGTCAGCTGTCCTGACTGACTCAAAACTGCTAATGGCCTGCAGCCCATGGCTGGCCTGGAGTTCTGTCCCAGCAGAACCACCAAACAGATAGAGAATATAATTTTCACTTCTAAACAGTGATACAATATTTCTATTAGAATGGGAGATCTTGGAATGTTGCTTTTTCTGTCAATCACTGATTTGGTCACCTGTTCCTATTTTTTTACAGATTCTTGTTGTTCCCCTTTGTACAAGAAAATGTTTTTCTTTTTTTGCATACACATACATCATAATCACAGCAAATGTAGATAAGAATCAAAGGACTTTTGGTAGCCATCTAGCTCTGACAGTGCAAGTTTAGCACGAGTTAATATCTCTCATGAAAGTGGATAAATATCCTTTGGTTGATTACTCCTTATTCACTAAGGGTAATTCACCAAGGTATCTGTGCTACAAGGATCCATACAGCCTTTTCAAGAGATGTCTTTCACCTCTGAACATGTCTTTTTTTTTGACCAATTTGTGAATGACTTGTAATCTATTAGTCTCCTCCAATTATTTTTGAGATTAAAGTCCTCCTCTGGAGTCTCTTTCAAGTGAGTGTTTGACACTTCTATATTTTAATTTTTAAGGCTATCTTTCATTTGGGATCAGCTAAGAAACTTCCCCTGTTCTTTCATGTGTATATGCAGAGTACCCGAGAGTCTTTCAGATCTGAAATATATCCTTCATCCACATTGCACTTATTTGGTAAGGACCTGAAATAGTACTTGTGCCCCATAGTTTTAAGTATAAAAGTTAAATTAGTCTCCTTCAGGCAGGAATTCTTTGCTTTTTCTTGTTTGTCTTTTTTTTTGTTCAAAAAAAGAGTTTTTAATAGCATGGAGCAGCTATGTGCCATTTAAAGGAAATAGACACCAACATTTTTGCAACTAGAATTATTTTTTGCTACTATACCTTGTGCTAACAATTCAAGACATGATCCCCTCCCACTACAGAGTCTGACATTTATTGGGCAAATAAATGAATCAGAAATTACACATTCTATTGTTCTGGAAACAGACAGAATCATAAGGATTGACATTTTTAAAAGCTATGTACTGCACAGCTTGTTTTAGGTCCCTTACATATGTTGTATTCTGGTAACAGTGTGTACTACTATTTGTCTTTCTCCAAGTTTCAAACAATTGTTTTATTCAGAGCTATGCTCCCATCTTGCTATTTAAACTTCCAATTTTCATGTACAAACTTGCTTGAATAACTCTTAAATTAATTTCCAACCCTGTTTCTATAAGGCACTCCATTTGTCCATCTATTCACCATCCTCTCGTATTACTACAGTCTTTATCTGTCCCATTTTTTCTTTAGGAATGTACATTTTGAATGGCTTTATCCACAGCTGATACTATATGTTATTCTATGCCTCTTGGCTTTCTTGCGCTCTAAAAGTTCACTCTTGACTTTGACTTACCACCAGTTTGATCCTTCCAGCAAAGTCAGAAAGGTAGAGATGTGGAGATTATTAGAAACTGGATACTCAGTTTCTCTTCCACCACACAAGCTAGAACTCATCAAAGCTAACATAAAGAAAAACAAGCAAACAAAAAGATGTACATATGGTGAATGTCTTGTCACCAGTTACTGCTGTCTTAATTTCACTTGAGTTCAGGAAGAGTCCAGACAAATTCAGGAAGTATTCATCTGGTGAAGTTTACTATACATACAGAAAACACATCCAGCTCAGGAAGCTTATGAGTTACAAATATCTGAGATTAGAATCACATACATGATGCCGGCGATAATGAAATTAGCAGCAAGCTCTTTTACAAGCAGTTGGAGAACTTGTTCTGAAAGTGAGAGGTTACTCTTAAACTACAGGACAAATCTGAAGTCATATCACATTCAGCATTTTAGAGGTAATTCCTGAACTAAGAAATAAGGAGTGACACCTTCATAGATCTACAAGAAGAAAAGGCAAAAGTAACGAAATTCGGTGTTTCACAGACAGGTATGTGGGCAGGAGAAAGGCACTCAAATCTATATGCTCAGTTATGACTCATTATTAGCAGAGATCTTCCTATGCCAGTATATAGAGTGAGGGATCCTTTGACTTCTCTTCCTCTGTAATCATAATTTTTCAATTTCTTACCACATGACTGCAGCTTACTTAGTAAGAATGCAGGAGGCAACAACGTCTTTGGGCTAGTGGCTACAACATTATACAGCCGGGAAATCAAAGCAAAAGGGCTGCTATTGAGGTTAATATCAGATACATGAAATCATTCCTGTCTCAGGACAGACTTCGGCTATACTTAATTCAAAATTTTGCCCTTCAGGATGGTGAAAAGAAGGGCAATAAGTCTAAACACAGGGCTATAGAACATGGGTCATGGGTCAGAACAATCTTCATTATCAGTACAGGCTGGGAGATGAAGTGATAGAAAGCAGCCTTGCAGAAAAGGACTTGGGAGTTCTAGTAGATTTGAAGCTGGACATGAGCCAACAATGTGCACTTGCAGGTCAGAAGGCTAATTGCATCCTGGGCTGCATCAGAAGAAGCGTGGCCAACAGATCAAGAGAGGTGGTTCTGCCACTCTACTCCGCTCTGGTGAGACCTCCCTGGAGTGCTGTGTCCAGCTCTGAGGTCCTCAATGCAGAAAGGAAATGGACCTGCTGAAGCAAGACCAGAAGAGGGCCACAAAGATTATCTGGGGGCTGGAACACCTCTGCTACGAAGACAGGCTGAGAGAGCTGGGGTTGTTCAATATGGAGAAGAGAAGGCTCCAGGGAGACCTAATAGCAGCCTTCCAGTACCTGAAGGGGCCCTTGGGAGTGACTGTTTACAAGGCTTGTAGTGATAGGATGAGGGGACATGGCTTAAAATTAGAGTAGAGTAGATTTAGATTAGGTGTTAGGAGCAAGTTCTTTATCATGAGGGTGGTGGAACACTGGAACAGGCTGCCCACAGAGTTAGTTGCAGCCCTATCCCTGGATATACTCAAGGTCAAGCTCAACAAGGCTGTGAGCAACTTGATCTAGTGATGGATGCCCCTCCTCACTGAAAGGGGGCTGGACTACATGGCCTTTGGAGTTCTCTTCCAACCCAAACCATTTTATGATTCTTTAACTCTACATGCATGAAAGAGTTGAACTTTTTGAGTCAAGGGATGCAATAACTACTTTCAAATATGTAAAAACTTTCAGAGGAAGAAAATCTGTTACATGTAATCACCAGACTCACTCAAATCAATTAGCTGGGAAGGATTAGGAAATTCCAACACTTAAACTTGTAAGACAAACATGTCAGAAACAGCATAAATACAGGGCATCCAGTCTGTGTAATAGAATAGTTTAAGTGACCTCTTAAGGATTCTTCTAGACCTTCTTATTTTTCTGCTATATACTGAAGCTTGAGAGGCTTTCATACACAATAATATGAAATTTGTCAGTAAAACAGATAAGTGGGAGACTGCTTTTGAGAGTTTCACAACAATCTCACAGTTGCATCATGATCATTGTACTAAAAGATCTGTTTTTTGGAAACCTAAAGTTCTGATTTACCCAATGATTCAAATGAACACCAAGACCCTGGATTAGTTTTAGGTTATTCACATTCTGGATGTTTGAAAGATGCTAGATTACTATCTCATTAATTTTGAATTTCACTGAAATATAGTGTGTTTGAAAGCAAAGTTTGGAAGAAATAATATTGATGTTTTATTTTGCAAGTTGTACCTGATACCAATATTCCAAAACAAGTAATGGCAGCTCACTTCTTTATATGTTTATGCTAGAGCATAATAATAACAATAATAATGAGAACAATAAAAATAACAACAACAACATCAATAATAATAGTAGTGGTAACTATATTAATAAAAATTCCTTTCATATTGGAACACACTGACAGAAATTATTGCCAGGCTTAAAAATGGTTTTTGTGTTTCAGCCCTGTTATTCCTCCAATGTTTGTTTCTGCTTACTAAAATCAGTTCCTTAGTTACTGTATCACCTTTCTGCAGTATCTTTTGTGATAAAATTGCTGTACAGTTTCTGCTTTGCACAAGATATATCTAGGCTTGAAACTCAGTGCTTCCAGAAAGCAATACAATGCTCATCTCCTGTATTGATTTTTCACTGAATACAAAATTTGAAAATTGTAACTGTGATTAGACAAGATTATATTTTTCTTTCTGTGGATCCCTTCTCTGAAAAGGTTCTTCCCAAAGCTATCACCATGTAAATTCAAAATGAATGTTTTGAACAGAGAATAGTGCCATTAAAACTGAAAAATACATGGTCTCTCTATTTTGTTCTGGAAAATTGCTAATGCTTCTAATTTTAACTTACACGACACTGGAGCTCTATGGATTCACAAAGCAAGTAAGTACAAATAAATAAAATATTACTACTGCTCCAGGTAGTAATAATTTCATCAGAAGCTTTTAAAATATATATATATATATATGCATTTCATGTTCTTGAACAGTTCATATCCCTCCCTTTGTTCTGCACATATAAAAAAAAAAAAGAGACAGAGAACAAAGCTTGAATTAAAGATGCTGAAAAAATCCACACAAGTGGTGGGTAATTTTGAATAAATCAAGCAGAGAAAAAAAATTCTACCTTATCTTACACACCTTGTCCCTTTCTGGAATTAAAGCACTTGTCCTTTGCATAGGGAGGAAATTTCTTCAGGAGCTATTTAGTTCTTTTTCAATATTTATCCTTCTCTAAGGAAGAGTGATCCTATGTTGGTAGCATCAGTAATACAGTATGGAAGAGGAAGCAACTTTTTTTTCATTATCAGAGATAAATCAAGCATTTATGAAGCTTAAAAACTCTTAGTAAATGTTCTGTATTTAGCTATAGGAAGTAGTGAGGACACAGGAGCAGAGATGCAAGTGTATCATGCCTTGTCATCCTGCACTATGCATCACACAGGCAATGGAAGAACAACTACTGGTAGGTGGTCTTTCTTTAACATGCTTAGCAGCTACATTATTTTACTCTTCAAAATATTTATATTTCATAGGTAAAGGCAGACTTTGAGTTTATTTTTTTTCATGTCTATCTGTCATGGTGCCAAACCCAAGTGTATTCAGTCAGAGGTACCTGAGTACACCCCACCTGCAGTCAGCCTCCTGAAATGAGTTAAAGCTGTAATTGACTTGGGTGTTATAGCAGATATACTCATGGGCTGTAAAAATTACTGTGCTCTAACTCAGTGCAAACCAGCAGCAAAGTCATTGACATAAAGCCCTTATCAGAAAAATCCCCAGTGGCCATTTATTCCTCCTCAGGCATATCTGCTAGGGTAGAGATTTTCAGTTCTTCATCATTCCGAAGGCAGTCAATCGCTTAATTTTTCTTGGCTTTATCTTCCTGAAGTATGCCCTTGGCAGAGGAGGCAGGAGCACAAGGTGAGTCATGTGTCCTCACGCTTCATCTATTGAGTGATGACACATCACCCAGTCCTGCTACACTCCACCTTATGATGGTTCTGCACCATTGTTCAGAGGCAGGAACAGTCTCACTTTTCCAATTCAAGCTGATAACAAGATGTGTTCATAATTATCATGGCAATAAGTTTGATATTAAACATAGCAAAATAGTTTCCAATCTCCTCACCCAGAGTGTAAGCAGGTTGGGCATGTATTTGTTAATTAAATGCTGAGAGGCATCATCTAAAGGTCTGTACACCTCTATCTGATTATCACAGAATCACAGAATTTCAGGGGCTGGAAGGGAGCTTGAAAGATCATCTAGTCCAACTCCCCTGCCAGAGCAGGATCACCTACACCAGATTAATTATGCTTATTTGAGAATTATGCTTATTTGAGAATTATACTTGTTTGAGAATTATACGTGTTTGAGAACTATACTTATTTGAAAACTGTATGAACAGCCAGGAAATCATGGTGAGGTGTTCAACTTCTTTCCTGTGTGCAACACAATATTGTCTGTAATTGTATACTCTGAAGAAAGTGAAGTGAGTAAAAATACAAGTTATTCGCTTTAAATACAAGAGGGACAGAAACCCAGGAGTGATTTTCCATCTCTAACTGCATTACTGTAGTTCCTGTTCAGCTGCCTCTCATTTCAAGTGCAGTATGCCAAAAGAATACGGGGGGGATATTGAGTTTTGTCGTAATTAGCCACTGTAATGGAATTAATTGGGACCACATCTTGCATGGACTTGGACATAGGGAAAAAATAAGGCCAAAACGTAAACAAATAAACTCAGTCAAAGGATGTTAGAGAATTTGTGCTTGATTTAAGCCCTTTGAGGAGGGAAGGAGACACATAGGGAGGGAGAAAGGAGAGCAAATGTACAAATGACATTATTGAAACACTGAGGTGGTGTCCTTAGATGTTTGGAGAAATAGCATTGCTGGGAGTGGGCTTAGAGGATATTTTCTGGTATAGTGTTTATGATTGCAATCTCAAGAGAGTGTGCCTGTATTATAAGATGTTACATGAAACTGCACTGTAATTTACATGGCTGGATCATTCAATAACACAAGCAAGAGAAATAAGGTTAAATACTCAATGTGCTACAAATGTGCACTGTAAGTCTTACACAACTGTCTGAATCTTTTCTCTCTGTAAGTTATAGAGGATTTGCAGTCATGTGGCAGCCGTGTGCATTGGTAACCTACATTTTTGAACATTTAGAGTGCAATCACTAAGAATATTCTGAGTATGAACCTCAAAGCAAACTAGAGATTAACTGATTGGGATTGTCCTCTTATTTTTCATAATTAACAAGGGGTGAATGGTTAGGCAGTGAGTGACAAGAGTTCCATCACCTGTTTGGGGTCTTTTTGTTGGTTTTTTGTTTGGTTTGGTTTGGTTTGGTTTGGTTGGTTTTTTGTTACAGGGAGGTAAAGAATGTAAGAAAAATAACCACAAATATTACTTTTAAAGACACCCAAGGAATTTTTTTGCTGATTCATATAAAATTTATTTCCATTAAAATCATTAATAGTCTGACAGGTCCCATGACAATTGTCTACCCTCTTTCTCTTTTGTCCTTTATGTTACCTAGCTACCTCTTTCTTTGTATTTTAAAAGTGCCTTTCAAGCATTTATAACTTAAAGCATGCTGAACTTCAGTGACTGATTAATACAGGTAAATTTGGATTAAAAAGAAAAGTCAGATCCTTTCTATCATGGGAATTTGCCTTTCTTTCTTTTTTCCTTTCTTTAGTTCTTTCTTTTTTCCTTTCCTTTTATAGCAATTTTGTTTCTGTAAAAGTAAATTAGACATAGAAAGATTTTTTTCCTTTTCTATAGAATCATAGAATCAGTCAGGGTTGGAAGGGACCACAAGGATCATCTAGTTCCAACCCCCCTGCCATGGGCAGGGACACCTCACACTACATCAGGCTGGCCAGAGCCTCATCCAGCCTGGCCTTAAACACCTCCAGGGATGGGGCCTCAACCACCTCCCTGGACAACCCATTCCAGGCTCTCACCACTCTCATGGGGAAGAACTTCTTCCTCAGCAAATATACACAAAAAAAAAAATACAGCAAAGATTTTTCTTACCAAGAAAAGTTACAATGTAAAGCAAAAAATATTAACGGTTGATGTAAGGGATTGAAACCTGTGCAAATAATCCATACTTGCCTCAGAAGCTTGAAGTAGTTAAGTATGGTTTATCTACATAGTGGATGCCTTCCTACACTTCCAGCTTTAGCGAATATTAAAATGACAGATAACACACACGTGTGGGAACATGTGTGCATGAAGATGTGCATGTTCTGGTGAGTTCCTACAGCCTTTCATTTTTTAAGAAGCTGACAGAATAAATGTCATAGTTCTGCAAAAGCCTTAGAGAAAGACATGTTTTATAAAACTTGCTGCGACTCACTGCCTCTTCCCCCTCTCTTCCCTCCCCCCCCCCCCCCCCCCCTCCCGGAAGTTGGCTCAACTGAGAAAAGGAGAACCAAAAAAATTCCCATTGTTTTCCAGGCAATAGTTTTGTATGTGCAAATATATTAGAATGATCCTTTTTCTTTTTATCTTTTTTTTTTTTTCCTGGCAGTTACCTAGATACGCTGAAAGAGGACAGGCAGCAATGCCATTCCAAGAAAATTAGAGAATGAGAAAGTGAGGAAATGCTAACAAAAGTAGATGTCACAAAAATCAGTAGTGGACCCAGAAAACAAGGGTGTTCCAGTAGTATCCTATGAAAGCAGATATTCAGAGGAAATTATGTTTTGTGCCACTCATCCACCACAACGCCTCGTGTTTTGGAAAACAAGCAATAGTTTTGTGCCTTAGTCTTAATGCTCTGTCTGGATGCAGGCGCACAACAATCAATTTTGGAATCATCTCAATGTGTGATACCTTAGTCACTCATTTCTAAACATGCTTATTAATTTTAACAATGCTGTTACTTTCTCAAACATTGTAACATGTACAGATCGGGGGAAAAGCACTGTATAGAAGTTAGGTATCATTATTTTATTAAAGGTCATCATTTCTCTTTGAAAACTCATTGTCATGAATGAGACTAAACATTTAAGTTTGGTACTTTAGCTGTAAGGTAGCTGAAATGGAGTGAATATTTTTATCCATTATCTGATGAATTTGCATCTCAGACATGTATTTGATGATAATTCAGATATTTATCTGATGATAATGATTTAGACTTTTTTTTTTTTTTTGGTATCATGGAGAATTTTCTAAAATAAAAAAAGTGTGCACAATTTTTTAAAAATCACCTACTGCATTGTTCAGCTGCACTGGCATAACACTTCAGTGCATGGTATGAGCTCCTTGACCTGAATTTAGGAAGTTAGCTATGTTTTGGGGATCTTTTTTTGTTTGTTTTTGTTTGTTTGTTGGGGAGCTTAGGGGGTTTAGTTTGTTTTTGTTTTTTACAGAAGCTGTGTTTTGTGCCAGTTGTAAAGGTCACCCCCAAAAGTATTCTCTTCTTTACAGGAGGCATAGAGAGAACAATGTCCTCGTTCTTCTGTTGCCCTGATTCCTTGGGTCATGACATTTCTATTTCACTAGAGCCTCTATTATAAATTTTCTTTAGCTTGCCTCCTGCAGTGTTGTTTGCAGACCCTGACATATTATAAGGACTATAAACCCCCAGTCTTCCTCCGTGTGACTCATTCCCCGGGTGAGTAATCTTTCTCTTCATGTTTCAGCTCTGTTTGCATAGGTCACTATTTTGTTGTTATCCCTGGGCTTGGTTACATTTTAAAGGCATGTGTGTGAAATACACACTAGGCTAAAGCAGCAGTTTAGGAGGAACAGGTGCAAAAGGGCCAAAGATGTCTATCGAGGCATTAAGGAAGAGACTGTGTCAAAAAAAAAAAAATTCTTTTTACCAGATGTTCTGGCCAAAACAAGTTCTTCCTATTGTGCATCTCAGGAAGCAGCTACAGGGAAGCTGGTGCTTCAGCCATAGAAATTGCTTGAATTAAGCAGAAAACAGGCTATGGAGCAGAAATTATGTGAGCCAAGAGCTATTGGCAAGTCAAGACACAGGAAGAAAGAGACAGCTGAGATGGCTCTGGAATGAGAAGAAGATGCTCGTTCCACTACTCCTACTCTTGATGATGAATCTCCTCAACAGAAAGCTGTGAAGTGTGTGGACTCATAACCTTTCTCCTTTTTTTTTCCATTTTACCATGAATCATTTCTAAGATGGAGTGCTTCCTTTCACCATGATCTCTCTCTGAAAGAAGATTGAAGAAATCTTGACTGTTTTTGAGGATCAACTTTGACACCATCAGTTAGAAGGCAGTACAACTAAGTCAGTTTTACAGTCAAAAGGTGCTGAAAAATGGGCAAAATGAAAGAATTGGCAGCTTGTGTGAAATTCTTCAGAAAACATAAATCAGTCCCACATTCGCTGTAAGCACTTAAATCCATTTCACTATAGCAAGAAAGATGGAGTGATTTTCTGGTAGGTAAAGAAAAAAATCTGTTGCATAGACACATTACTTCCATATTCTCTTTATTCAGACACTGATTTTGCTGCTTTCCATAAGTCTTCTTCCATAAGCTTCCATATTCACCTACAGGTCTTGAAGCATTCCAAAACTGCACTACTTTAAATCCCATATGGTACTTACTCCCACAGTTCAAGTTAGAGCTTTAATTCCAGATCATCACTGCAAGAGCAAAATGAAGGCAGTCAGCTGAAGTCTATTTGAAGGGGACCTGGGTCTATTGCAGACATGCATATCACAAAGCACAGCATGCATCTAGAAGTTTTCATCCCCTGAGCAGCCATGTGATTTCCTGACAGCCATCAGAGTGGGACCATCATAAAATCATAAAAGGCACTGGTTAGAAGGGACCTCTAGAGGTCATCTAGTCCAGCCCCCCTGCAGTAAGCAGGACATCCCTAACTACATCAGGCTGTTCACAGACCCATCAAGCCTGACCTTGAATTAACGTCTCAGGGGATGAGGCCTCCACCACCTCCCTGGTCAATCTGTTCCAGTGTTACACCATCTGTCCTAGTAAAGAACTTCCTACCCTTCTGTAGTTTATATCCATTGCCCCCTGTCCTAGTGCCACAAGCCCTTGTAAATAGTCCCTCACCAGTCCTCTCATAGGCCCCCTTTGGAGCCTTCTCTTCTCCAGGCTGAACAACCCCAACTATCTCAGCCTGTCTTCAGAGCAGAGCTGTTCCAGCCCTGTGACTGTTTCTTTGGCCTTCCTCTGGACTCGCTCCAGCAGGTCCATGCTCTTTTGTGTTGAGGACCCCAGAGCTGGACACAGCACTCCAGGTGAGGTCTCACCAGAACAGAGTAGCAGAATCATTTCTCTCAATCTGCTGGCCACACTTCTTTTGATGCAGCCCAAGACGCAAATGGCCTTCTGGGCTGCAAGTGCACAGTGTTGGCTCATGGCCAACTTTTCATCCAGCAGTACCCCCAGTACAGGGCTGCTCTCTATTATATCCTCCCCCAGCCTATATCGATAACAAGGATTGTCCTGACCCAGGTGCAGGACATTGCACTAGGCTTTGTTGAACTTTATGAGGTTCACCTGAGCCAACTTCCCTAGCTTGTCCAGGTCCCTCTGGATTGCATTCTGTCCCTCTATATCATTGATGAAAATATTAGACAGCACTCATCCCAGTATGGACCTCTAAGGGACACCACTTGTCACACATCTCCATCTGGACAATGAGCCATTGACCTCACTATTCTCTGGATAAGACCATACAGCCAATTCCTTATCCACCCATCAAATCCATATCTCTCCAACTTAGAAGAATATTGTTGGGAGACTTTTGAGTGTGACCTTAGCCTCTCTAAAATGATAGTGCAGATACAGTAGCGTAACAAACAGACCTGAGGAAAGCACCTTCACAGTTTTTCTAACCAAGAAATAATCTACTTTGATACAAAACTAGGGCTACTAGGCTAGTCCTGAATTGCAGAGTCAGGTGTTAAATCAAAGCTAGTTAGGCACAAAATGATTCAACTGTTTTCAAGATTGTTTCTTAAAGAGAAGATGGTAAAGAAACCAATGCAGAGCTAAGAACTTAGACACAAATCTTCTTATTTTGGGGCAAAGGCTTCAGATGAATATACTTGGCTAAAGACTGGATGGCAGGCCATAAGAACTTCAGTAAATTTACATGAGTTTCCATGAAGAAATGGATACATGGAGTTACATGACCCTTTAAAGGGTTCATAGCATTTACCCTTTCACGATTCAGGATCAAAATCCAGATCTGCACAGTCAGAACTCACTTGCAAACAGCTCTTCTCTCTTCAAGTAATTTTTGTGAGTAGCTATGGAATGCCAACACTGAAAAAAAAAGGAAATAAAAAGCCTGAGTTTTAGTGAATAAGTGCTTAATTTATGTAGTTGTGTGAAGACATATCATCCAGGTGAATCACTGCCAGCTGCAATAATGTGTCCATATGTATTAACAGCCTGGGCCTTTTGTGAGTGGGTCTGATGCTTTGTTTGCTTGGGTACATTTTGGGGGGGAGAAAAAAAAAAGAAAGTAGAATATTAAATCATTATTTTGAAAGGTCCTTCATTACGCTGAGTGATGGAGAGAGGATGATTTTGTAAAACGTTTATTGAGGCTGCACAGCAACAAAAAGAAAAAAATGTGACTCTGTCCTGTAACAGCAATTTCTGCATGCCCCACATTCACTGGGAAGTTAATACATAATTTAATAAATTATTTATTTTACTCATCTGTATTATTTTTATGGTGTGCAAGTGATTTTCTAAACAAATCCTGGAAACGTAAGTCTGCAGATGAACACATCAAATGGAGATTTTTAGAGGCACAAACACAACACATGCTCAGTTCTTAATATCTTTTTCTTTTTTTTTAATTAATTCCTTTAGTAGCATCAGTATTTACATATAGATAACTTAACTTTTAAGGAAGTTTGCTAAGCAGATACAAATGCAATAGCCGAAGTGCAAGTGGTGAAACATTTGGAGCAGGATGTCCAGAGAGGTGATAGATGTTCCACCCTTAGAAATCACAGGATCACAGACTGTTAGGGCTTGGAAGGGACCTCGAAAAATCATCTAGCCCAACCCCTCTGCCAGAGAGGGATCACCTATACCAGATCACAGAGGAATGCATTCAGGTGGGTTTTGAATATCTCCACAGAAGAAAAATCCACAAACCCCCTGGGCAGCCTATTCCAGTGGATCCTCTTGGCACTCACCCTTTACATATTTATCAACATGAATGAGGTCACCCCTTAGTCTCCTCTTCTCTAAGCTAAAGAGACTCAGCTCCCACAGTCTCTCCTCATAAGGAAGATGTTCCGCTCCCTTAATCATTTTTGTGACTCTGCACTGGACTCTTTCAAGCAGTTCCCTGTCCTTCCTGAACTGAGGGGCCCAGAACTGGACACAATACTCCAGATGCAGCCTCACCAGGACACAGCAGAGGGGGAGGAGAACCTCTCTGACCTACACCCCAAGATGCCATTGGCCTTCTTGGCCACATGAGCACATTGGTGTGTCATGGTCATCCTTCCAGCCTCTGAGACCCGCAAGCCCTTCACTGCTCTCCATCAGGTCAGTCTCCGATACATGGGGTTGTTCTTTCCCAGGTGCAAGACTCTACACTTGCCCTTGTTGAATTTCATTACATTTTTCCCTGCCCAACTCTCCAGCCTAAGTCTAATGAGGATGTGTTAGGGTTTTAGTGAAAGAGTAAAAAAACTCCCCCACTTCCCCCTCCTGCCTCCTCCCTCCTCTCTTACCAAGAGATAAAACAGAGAGGAAAAATAAGGCAGAGAGAGTTTTCTTAGTTGATTCATGCAGAATATTTTACTCCTCCATTATGAAAGTATCAGATTACATCAGTACAGATATGAAACAGCAAGAAAAGGGAAAGGAAAAATACCATCCAGATCCCCAAACCAAGCAAAGCCTCACCCACACGCTCGACACCCAAAAAGCAAGAGAGAGACTGAGAAACTCCTGTCCAGGATGATAACACCCTACAGTCATAAAACATCATAAATTCATGGTTTCTGATAGTGGGGAATACCAGTGTGTTTCAAACCACTACAGGATGTGAGCAACCTCATCTGGTTGAAGATATCCCAGCAGGGAGGTTGGACTACATGACTTTTGAAGGGCCCTTCCGACAATTCTATGAAATGCCTGAGGGTGTGACTCTTATCTATACTACTGTGTGGTTTTAGATCAGTGGGAATATTTTTCTGATAATCTCTGCTGTAAAAACAGAACAAAAGTTTTCAGGTAGAAGCAATAATAGACAATCTAGTTTGCACATTTTGTATGTATCATAGCTACCTTTGAGCAAGACTTTTAGTCTAACGCAAGTTGGAACAAAGGTATAAGCTAAGAACCATCAGGGAAAATATTTGTACACCGCTTCAAACTTCCAAACATGTAAGCTTATTCAGGTATGCAAATTCTTATTCCTAAATTAACTTGTATGCAAGACTTGTGTGTATTCTTGTATATGATTTTTATTTATGGAATTTTAAAGATTAATACACCCAAAACATTCTTGCCAATGGATTTGTAATTATAAGCTGAAAAATAATAACCAAAAAAAAAAAATAAAACCAACCAAACAAAACCCCACCCAAACCACAACCATAAACAAACAAGCAAACAAACAAAACATAAAAAATTGTTTGTCTAAAAATTATTCCTGAAATACAGGGCTATGTTCCACATGAAATGCTATGTCAGGTAGCCTGAAATATCAGTGTTGAAATTAGGTTTATATAAACCAAGAGGAAGCACATTAAGTGTTTTCTAGAGAACAGTACCACAGTTTTTAACTGCAATTTCCAGACAAAAAGGAGTCACAGGAGTTGTACACACGTGTGTCACTTCTGTTCACACAGTGGGTAGCAATGGCTTTCTGTGTTACAACATGGTGTCCAAAATGAATGTGAGCCTAATAAGAACTGGTAATTAAACATGATTAATCAGATACATAATTCTCCAATGTGGCCTCTCTGAAGCAATAAACGTATTGATGTTCTGTGTTGCAATAAGTTCCTTGTGAAAATTCAGCTCTTGATGCTGTTCAGGTTTAGTTGGCATGGTATTTCCTACTGTCCACAGGTCAGCATGTAATATGTGCTTATCTGCCTTTTCTCCATGCTGTCCAACTATCAAGGCACCCCTAGGCAGCCTCAAAAAGAAGATTTCCAATTTGGATTTCAGCCATATAGATGCTTGAAGACACACCAAATGTACATTGTGTAGCCTGTCATTAGGCAAAATATGCTTTCACTTGACATGTAACTGAGGTGCTTAGCACTTGAGTGTAGCTTGAACAATGTTATTTACTTTGAGGATGTTGCTTCCAGTACTTCAGCTACTTTGCTTAGAGGTAGCCTGGATGTGTATGTATATGTTAGGAGTATATAGATACAACAGGAGTACTGGATGGTAAAGCTAGGACTTGAATAGCCAAAGAAGGAAACACTGAGAACAGAGTAATGGAGTTAGAGTCTGCTGGAACTGATCAAACCTTCAAAAGATTTCAACACAGCAAAGTTGTGAAGAAAAAATTTTCACAGTGACTCAAAAAAGTTACTAGCTCTGGCACAGTCGAGGAAAAGACTGTTAGGGCTAAGCCTCACAAAGAAAGTTCCCTAGAGCTATGTAGTATTGTTTTTATTAAAGTAAATCAATTGTAATGATACATTATGCTATATCGCTATAAAAATATAAGGATACGTATTTTTTTTTCCCCAAGGGTCCAGGTATCTTGAAATCTGCTTCCTGAAGTCTTGTAAACCAGAGAGTTTCTGAGACTTCATTGTAAACTGCAATATCAACTAAAAGATTCACATCATGGTCACAACTGTTTAACATCACGGAAGTCACTGCTGCATCATGTTTCTGCATGGAGGATTTCATTAAGTATTCCAATAGTCATTGTCTTGTATCTTTACTGTTTTCAAGCCCACACTCCTCAGCCCAGCACACTCTTACCTGAAAATGTTCCACCTCAGTATGTCAAGAGAGTATCTGAGAGTACTTCAACAGTTAAATAATGTACATATTGACAACTCTGCCCTGAAGTTGACTTAGGGGGCTACTTCTGCATCACAGTGTTGCTACAGCTAATGAAATGAGCCTTACTGAGCCACTAACCTCTTATTCATCAGGACCTGAAAGGGCAGGAAATCTGACAGATCTGGCACAGCACAGGAGGCAATAGTAAATGAAGGAAAGGAACAGAGAAAAAGGAATCCTGGTGTGCAGGAAAAAGGATTAGAGAGGGAAATATGTCACAGAAGATGTGACTCAAAGTCAGTTCTGCCACATGTCAGCTATTATTTGCATAATATTTATGCATTTATATATGTATATTAAAATTAAACATATATAAGTAATATATATCAAACCAGAAATAATGTCACAAGAAAAATTTGTCTTACTGTATTTGAATTATTTTTCCCTAAGAGATATTCTGGGAAAGGAAGTGGGGGATTTTTTTGGGTGGAGAGAACAAAAGGAGAGCAATTTTTCTGTAGAATGACAGCATTTTTCAGAAATTTTGCAATTTATGTCATACCAATATACATGAGGCTGCTGCAGCCTAGGAGAACATTTTGACTTTATGTAACTGTTTCTATGTCCATGTGGATATAACTTTGTATATGTAAAAAGTTATAAAGTATATTTATATAGTGATAAAGTTATAAAGTATATGTATATATGTATATAAAGTATATAGATTTGTATATAGTGCATATAGGAACAACGTAATATATACAATGTGTATATATAAATAACTACTCTACCTATTGGTCTATATAGAGATATAGATAATGATGATACATATATGCAAAGGGACATGTACATCTACATATTTCTCTTGTTTAAAAGTCTGTACTCATGGTCTTTAAAACACTTTGCAAAAGTAAGGCAAGTTACCTTTACAAAGATAGCCTTAGGACTAATGTATGGACAAAAGCAACACCTTCTGCCTGAAGCTTTTCAGTATTCACACTCAAAACATCTTGCACTGATCACACATAGAAGGAAAACTTTACACGTCAAGATAAAAAGTAGCTAAAAGAGTTTATAGAATCATAGAATCAACCAGGTTGGATGAGACCTCCAAGATCATGCAGTCCAACCTATCACCCAGCCCTAAGCAATCAACTAGACCGTGGCATAAGTGCCTCATCCAGTCTCCTCTTGAACGTCTCCAGCAATGGTGACTCCACCACCTCCCTGGGCAGCCCATTCCAATGGGCAATCACCCTCTGTGAAGAACTTCCTCCTAATATCCAGCCTAAACCTCCTCTGGCACAGCTTGAAACTGTGTCCCCTCGTTCTGCTGCTGGTTGCCTGGGAGAAGAGACCAACCCCCTCCTGGCTACAACCTCCCTTCAGGTAGTTGTAGACAGGAATGAGGTCACCCCTGAGCCTCCTCTTCTCCAAGCTAAACGCCCCCAGCTCCCTCAGCCTCTCCTCATAGTGTTTGTGTTCCAGAACCCTCACCAGCTTCGTTGCCCTTCTCTGGACACATTCCAGTGCCTCAACATCTCTCTTGAATTGAGGAGCCCAGAACTGGACACAGTACTCAAGGTGTGGCCTGACCAGTGCTGAGTGCAGGGGCAGAATAACCTCCCTTGTCCTGCTGGCTACACTATTCCTGATACAGGCCAGGATGCCATTGGCTCTCCTGGCCACCTGGGCACACTGCTGGCTCATGTTCAGCCTACTATCAACCAGCACCCCCAGGTCCCTCTCTGTCTGGCCACTCTCCAGCCACTTTGTCCCCAGCCTGTAGTGCTGGTTGGGGTTGTTGTGGCCAAAGTGTAGAATCCTGCACTTAGCCTTGTTAAATCTCATCCCATTGGCCTCTGCCCACCCATCCAGCTTGCCAAGGTCTCTCTACAGGGCCCTTCTACACTCCAACAGATCAACACCTGCTCCTAACTTGGTGTCATCTGCAAACTTACTGATGATGGACTCAATTCCCTCATCCACATCATCAATGAAGATATGGAATAGCATGGGACCCAGCACTGATCCCTGGGGGACACCACTACTGACTGGCCACCAACTGGATGTGGCACCATTCACCACCACTCTCTGGGCCCGGCCCTCCAGCCAGTTCTTGACCCACTTCAGAGTGAATCTGTCCAAACCATGAGCTGCCAGCTTTGCCAGGAGCTTCTTGTGGCAGACAGTGTCAAAGGCTTTGCTGAAGTCCAGGTAGACTACATCCACAGCCTTCCCTGCATTCACCAGGCTGTATCCTGATCATAAAAGCAGATCAGGTTGGTCAGGCAGAACCTGCCCTTCCTGAATCCGTGCTGGCTGGGCCTGATCCCTTGACTATCCTGTAGGTGCTGTGTGATTGCACTCAAGATGACCTGTTCCATAACCTTGCCTGGCACCGAGGTCAGGCGGACAGGTCTGTAATTCCCTGGTTCCTCCTTCCAGCCCTTCTTGTGGATGGGCATCACATTGGCCAGTCTCCAGTCACCAGGGACCTCACCTGTGAGCCAGGACTGCTGATAAATGATGGAGAGTGGCTTGGCCAGCTCATCTGCCAGCTCTCTCAGCACCTTAGGATGGATCCCATCTGGTCCCACGGACTTACGAGGATCCAAGTGGTTCAGGTCCCTTACTGCTTCCTCCTGGATTACAGGGGGACTATACTGGTCCCTGGCTCCTTCTGCCAGCTCAGGAGGCCAGTTGTCCTGAAGACAGCCTGTCCCACTATTGAAGACTGAGGCAAAGAAGGTGTTAAGTACCTCTGCCTTTTCCTCATCTTTTGTTACTATACTCCCCTCCACATCCAATAAGGAGTGGAGGTTGTCCTTGTCTCTTCTTTTGCCATTAATATATTTATAGAAATATTTTTTTCTGCTTTACAGCAGTAGCCAGTCTAAGTTCTAAATGGGCTTTAGCCTCCCTATTTTTTTTTCCTACAAGACCTAGCAATGTCCTTAAACTCTTCCTGGGATACCTCCCCTTTTTTCCAAAGGTGGTACACCCTCTTTTTTCCCCTTATTTCCTTTAGAAGCTCCTTGCCTATCCAGCTGTCTCCCTCATTGGTTCGTCTTCTGGCACATGGGCACAGCCTGTTCCTGCTCCTTCAAGAGTTCTTTCTTGAAGCAGGTCCAGCCTTCCTGGACCCCTTTCTTTTTAAGTGCAGTTTCCAAAGGAACTTTCCGAGTTAGTTCCTTAAATAAGCTGAAGTCTGCTCTTCAGAAGTCCATGTGGAGGTTTTGGTGCTGCCCCTCCTGGTTTCACCGTAAGTTGAAAACTCTATGAATTCATGGTCAGTGTACCCCAGGGAGCCTCTGACCACCACATCTCCCATCAGCCCTTCTCTATTTGTAAACAGCAGGTCAAGCAGGGCTACACCACCTGTTAGACTCATGTAACAGCTGGGGTAAGAAGCTATCCTTCATACACTGTTAGAACCTTCTAGACTGCCTCTTCTCTGCAGTGTTAAATTCCCAGCAGGTTAAAGTCCCCCACAAGAATATACCCAAGGTTCTTCCTTTCTAGATGCAGTGTGCCTCCACTAGCACACAAACCAGAAGGCATCCTTTGATACTTGGTCCATGAAGTACTGTGGACTCTGACATGGTGCTCTGCATTGTCACTGGAACTGTGGCTAAATTTCACTGAAAGCATTGCTAATATTAGTGCAATCTTGGCACTTCTATTTACTTTCTTTACAGTGGAAATGTTTTCAACTGAATAACCTTAACATGCATAGAACCAATTTATTTTGTTATTTCTTCTGAATGCTATGCATGATTACTTTCTGAAATGGAAAATAAAAACAAATAAAAAAAAAACACAACACCCTCTCAACCAACCAAACAAACAAACAGCCAAACAAAACATAACAAAAAAACAAACAACCTCCCCACAACAACCCACAACCCAGAAAACAACTGATGATTCATTTGACTGTAGATAGGAGTTTTCCACTTTTAAACTGGTCACACATTATATCAGCCACTCATGACTTTGAATTTTCTTCAGCTCTCCTCTCCCTCTCTGCACATTTGCATTTAAATCTACCCAAAATAACCAAGAAGCACCAGGAGAATCCGAAATAGGAAAATACAGTAGGAAACACTCCAAGTTATTCTTTATATTAAAATATTATGTACACATCCACTGTTTTTTAAACTGATACTAGAAGCACCTTTAAGGAAAGGCTTTGATATGTACTCTGATTGCTCGTTTGTTCCATCAGTTGTGTCACTACTGGTCAGCTGCTGGGCAGTAAGATTGGAATGAGCTGAAAGGTTAAAAGAAACGTCAGCTTTTTATGTCATGGTGGGTCTTCTAATTTTATAAGAGTCAGAGTGGTGTCTGATCTTGCAGGTATAGTTTAGCTAGTTGCACATACCTCTGTGATGTTTTTAAAGAGAGAGGTAGACTTGTTCATTAAATAATTATGCTTTATCTAAGAAAGTAATTGGCTGTTACATCACATAAGGCTCAAGAAAATTTAGCCCATTAGTGACCAAGAAGTATCTTAGAAAACATACATTAAATATATTTTGAAATCAGGTCATAAATAACTAACATCAAGATATTCCTGAAAATTTTGACCAAGGAGATTTCTGTTCTGGTAATTTATTTTTTTAACAGTTTTTTTAATCGTGAGAGAAAGTAAAAAAGTCTGGATGTATGCTAAGAGTGTGTTAGAAATCAAAAAGAGAGAGGAGAGGTCTTTTAGGAACCAATAAGTGAAGAATAAAAAAGAAAGGAAAATGAATTCTGGACAACATGGATAGAGGTGTTGGAGCAGAGGAGCAACTAAACTGATAAAGGGCTTTGAACACATCTGATGAAGAACACCTGAGGGAACTGGGGCTGCTTAGCCTTCAGAAGAGGAGGCTGAGGGGAGACTTCACTGCTCTCTACATCTACCTCCAAGGGGGTTTGAGCAATGTGGGGGTCAGCCTCTTTTACATGAAACGAATGACAGGTCATGACGAAACAGGCTCAAGTTGAGCCAAGGGAGGTTCCACTTGAACATTAGGAAAAATTTCTTCACAGAAAGGATTATCAGGCATCAGAACAGGCTGCCCAGGGAGGCAGTGGAGTCACCATCTCTGGAAGTATTTAAAAGATACGTGGATGTGGTGCTGAGGGATGTGGTTTAGTGGTAGCAGCTTAGCAGTAATGGTCAGATTGTGAGCTATAAACGAGCAGTTAGACTTGATAACATCAGAGGTTTCTTCCAGCCTCAACAGTTCTAGCATTCTATGAGTGTCACAGTTGGTAAAGAAAATTGGTCCTACCATTAGAAATTTGTATGGATTCTTAGGGGAGATCTGATGGGTAAAGTTAATCACGTTACAGGGGACAGGAAAGAAAAGTAACCATGAAAATGATGATCAGCAACTAGAAAAAAAGTAGTCAAGTCTTATGCTGGAAAAACTACTATAGCTACAGTGAAACCTTTGTATTTGATTAAGCTAGGTTTCAATTTAAATTAATTATTATATGGAATTTGTGGTAAGGCAGAAGGAGAGTTTTCTTAGTTGATTTACACAGAATATTTTACTCCTCCACTACAAAAGTATCAGATTTTATATATATATATGCATATACATATATGGATGGATGGATGGATGGGTGAATGGAGAGAGAGAGAGAGAGAGAGAGAGAGAGGATCCCAAAACAAGCAAGAACATAGCCACACACTCAAGACCTGGCAAAGTTAGAGACAGACTGAGAATCTCCTGTCCAGGATGGTAACAGTTGTAAAATGTTGTAAAGTCATGATTCTGATAGTGGGGAATATTGTGTAGCTCAAACCACTACAGTGCCTTTTGCAATGGCTGCACATCTGTGTGAGCTGTAAGGATGATCCTACACTTGTTGCAGTTAACTTCAAGTGGCTTTTCTGACTGATGAATATAAATATCTTGTCTCTGTTCCAGCGCTAAAGAAATCACTGATGAGAAGAAAGCTTTGGCAGAGCTCTGGTTTTATTAAATAAATACAAAATGGACAAAAAGAAGGTGTTTCAAAAATGCTACCAGAGGAAAATGTGATCCTTAATGCACTCAGCAGTATTTTCTCCTTCTCAAAGGAGAAAACTGCTACTGAAAAAGTAGAAACAGCAGCAGACTACAGCATCTGAAATAAACCCAAAGCCAGGGTATGAGCCAGAGCTGTTCGGTTTCTAAAACGTAAGAGGATGTCCTCAGGACTAAGGCAGATGATGCAGAGCATCACTTCTGCACACAAAATGGGATCATTCATTGAATTTCTGAGAATGGAAAGAAAATGGCATCATGTCTTAGGAAGGTTGTCTATGGAATGTTGGTGTCAAGGTGCTGCAGGGATGGTCTCTGGAGAGAGGTCAGAGATGCAAACATTTCCCCATGGCTCTGCCCATGGAAGAGCTCACACACTGGAGAACATGAAGGAGCAGCAGAAAGGAGTTGTTACAGACTGACCACAAGCATCATATCCATTCCCTTGCCCCACCGGGGTGGGAGGTAGAGCTGTCAGGAACAAAGGAGTGAAGTTGACTTTGAGGGGAAGCAAGGTGAGGGAAAGGTGCTGTTCTTTTCTATCCTTTGTTTCTTGCTAAGCAAGTCTGTTTTAACTGCTAATAAACTAAATTAATTTCCTCCAAGTCTAGTCTGTTTTGCTATGACTATAACTTGGAAGTGGTCTGTCTTTATCTTGACCCATTTTCACTCTGCCCTGTGGAGGAGGAGGAGTGAGTGAGCAGCTGGGTTGGAGTTTGACCCTTAGCCAAGGTTAACCATGACAGCTATTCTTTTTAAGTAAACTAAGAATTCACATTTTTACAGCTCTGAGAGAGCTCTTCTCTCATGCTGAAATAGGACTTCAATGATTTGCAGAAGCAAGCAACCTAGGGATGTGAGCAGAAGCTGGAAAATAATCAATTTTTTCCCCTTTGTTTTCTTAGGAGTGTGCAGAATCTTTGATGATTAAAATTCTGTATCTGAAATTTCCAAAATAGAGAGGTATATTTGACCATCAGACTTGTTAATATAAAAGGGTTACAATGTGAAATCTTACAATTACTTGTTCGTGTAAGAAACACATCACACCTGCCTTGCACTACAAACACAATTAGTTTTCCTAGTTTCGTTGACACAGCAAAGGGGAAAGAAAATGGTAGTAGACTGTGACTGCAAAACATTTTGCATTTTTAATATATCTAGAAATTCATAGAATCTGATTGCCTCTGACATTGATACCGATGGTCATCACAACTAATCTCACAATTCTTCATGAACAAGCACCCGTTGGCATTTAAAAGTAAGGACACCACAGTAATATGTTCATCTTCCCTGGGTCACAGGAGTGATGTTATTAGGGCAACCTCTTTATTTTCCATCTTCAAAATATGTTTATTGCAGCTGTAATGCATGGGGCAGGGGGTAGATTTCAAAACCACAACAATCCACTTCCCTGTCTCTTCTCTGTAACTAACAACTATTTTCAGTTTTAGAAAGTGTATGAAGATTACACTTTTACCATCAATCAAGTCATTCAGGTTGCCAAAAACTTATAGTACCAAAACTGGAGAGAGGTGGACATTTCCCAGACTGCTTGAACACAAACTGTGCAGACCTGATTAGGATTTGTCAAAGGTGACAGTTTAAAACAAAAAAAAGGACTTGTGTTGGATGCATTGAACTATTTCTTACACTTTTCACCAGCATCATCTAAGTAATAAATATATTCCATACTTGGAAGGCAGGAGAGAGAAAAAACATGAATATAGACAAAATTATGCTCAGAATGTACTCCACTAAAATACACACAGAAAACAAAACCCAAGCAGTCCTTAAACTTAAGCTTGTAATCCTACAGGTATCCCTCTTCTCTTCATCACATACAGTCTTTGCTGATGTGAGTATGCATGTATGCTAACACTTAATCTCATTCTTTAAAATCTTTCTTCTAAACATTCTTCATTTTATGAAATACATCTTATTTCTCTGCCTTAACAAGAATTATTTTTTTGCATTTATCTTTTCCTTTTTTTTTCCCCCTTCATGAAAACACTAAATCCTTATAGTTAAAGACCAATATATTTAAGAATAATCCTATTTTCTTTGTGTGTGTGTGTGTGTGTGTTTTGGGTTTGTTGTTGCTGTTGTTTTTTGTTGTTGTGGTGTCGATTTTTGGTTTATGGGTTTTTTGTTTGTTTGGGCTGGGTTGTGGTTTTGTTTGTTTTGCTGTTGTTTTTTTTTCTGGACAAAGCTGATGAAAGTGGTGACCTGTTAATAGATCAGTTTCCAAGAGCTACCAAGAGGAATATTAAACATTTCGGTTTGTGGGTCTCCTGACCTGTTTTGATAACAGTAGAGAAGAACATCAAGACATTAATAATCCAGTAATAAGTTTAATATCTGTGAAGTATAATAGTTTAATCACATATTGTATTTTAGTAGCCCACAGACAGAATGTAAATAATGCTTGGTCATATCATCTTGTTTCACTCAATTAATTATTAGATGCTCACATTTTACCTTTCTTTTTCAAGGACTACTGGTATTATGCTTCTCCTCCTCAGACTATCGCTTTACTCACTGACCATTCTGAATTGAGGTGTGAGGTTTGTGTTTGATTTTTGGTTTGTTTGTTTGTGGGTTTGATTTGTTACTGGTGGTGGTGGTTTGGTTAACTCACCAGGCTCTATAGCCTCCACATTTTCCCGCTATACTCAGCCAGCAAGAGGATTCAAAAATTGTTCTCAAAATTTACAAGAGATGAGCGTGACAAATGATAAAATATTTTTTTAAATGAAGGAAATTGCAATCAATTATTGTATTTTGAACTTAATAGAACCATATCTCAGAATATGAAGTTGGGAAACAAGGGAGGTGAGGCACTTACATTACTGATTCTGTACTTAGCAAAAACTCCCATGAGGCTTGATTAGTGCCCACTTCTGTGTGACAGAGACTGTTTGCTTTTCATGAACAGATTCTCGCAAGTGCAGGCATTGGCAAATATATTGGACCCATATAATAAAGATAAGTTTCATTTTTGTCCATATATTCAGAAGGAAAGTAGTGTTCATTAGTAGGCCACTTTAGATATTTTAATTGCATTGTTTTCCAAAGTGGAACTGTTCAGTGTTTTCTGAAAATTAATATTGTTGAATGTCGCACATGTTCAAGAGCCAAAAGCTAAGCACTCCACTAACCATTTCAAACAATAATGCTCATCATTGATGAACTCTCAGTAACTCTATTCCTTCACTATGTGTCAACTACTTGATAAAGATACCACACAAATTAATAAATTAGTCTAAGAAAAAAGTTCAGTTAAAGTAATATAAGAAAACCAGTGGGAAAAAAAGGGTGGAGTACAAAAAATAAGTGAAATCTAATCACGACAGAGAACCTCAATACCTTGTAAAATGTGCCTACAGTTCATATACAAACATGATGAATATCTTATAACAGAGCCTCAGTTTCACCTCAAAATCTCAGACAAATCCATACATCGATAAGTAGCTTTTCAGATTAAAGAGATTCTTTGGCTTGAGTTTGTTTTGCAAAATTTGACTAGTCCAATATTTTTTTTCCTCTCAGTATATCAAAATTTTCATTAATAGAAAATCTCACTAGCTCTACATTGTAAAGAACAAATGACATTAATCCAGACTCTCCTTAATGTCCTCCACTAAGTTCATGTGCCTGGGCATTAAACTGGGGAAAAAGGACATCTGACTGTGTCAATAGAAATGAGTTTAAATTGAGCTATCTTCCTCTACAATCCCTTGACTGTCCTTAGGTGAATTGCAATAAATGATGATAGGGCAATTATAGCTCACTGTTTTACCAGATGTCTCCATTTGTCTGAAATACTATTTTGCTCAGTTTTATAACCTCTGGCTCTCTAAATACCAAGAAGAACCAATGTGGCTAGTTACCCTCTCTTCATTATTGCAAGAACTATTCCCATGTGACATTTTATATTAGCTATTGCAGTTCTTATAGGAAATTGTTTCTGTTAGGTAATAAAGATAACAATTTTATTCAACTGTAAAAGATTTAACTGTAACTGTAAGAATATTATTTGGTTCTACTGAATGATCCAGAAGGCGCAATACCTGTAAAAGAGCCCTCCTTTCCTCTTTATTGAAAGTAGATGATTTCCAATAATAGTCTGTTTCTTCTGGTTCTACCTAGGGAGATTCTACCTAATGGAAGACTACTAAGTATCATCGAACTGAAGGCAGTATGCTGGCTACTGTTATGCCTGGTCTGTATCACCATTTCAGTCATTTCCCATAAATATTTGAGAGATACAAGTTGCAGAAATACACTTCCCATTATGGACCAGAGAATTAACTCATTTATTCATAAGTCAGAATCAGTGTTAGCAGATGAAATTATACCAGTGTAAAATCATCATACAGGAAAAAAATATTTTGACCAATCTTAACATGAAATATCCTGAGTTAAGCAAAGAAGCTTTGAAGTAATCAAGAAAGGAGAGAGAAGGAAGGAAGGCAAGGGTCCCAGGATGCTTACTCTCCCCTGAATCAATGACACTTTCAGGAACTGAGTTTGGGACACCATATGCCAAGAAAATTTGTCTACATATCATAGCATTGTAAAGCACAAAATAAGGGAGAAGCACTGCTGAGCATTCTCCTCTGGATCTTCTATTAAGTGAGCCATGGCACAGTTATGACAGCTGTGTGCTGAGATATTCTTTCTTCTTTTGCTCTTCCCCTTCTTTCTTTTTTATTTTCCTCTTTTTTATTTTTCTTTCACTTTGAATTTTAATTTTTAATTTTAATTACACTTGCATTTATCTTTTCCAGTTATCTTTCTCTTTCCTTTGCCCTTTCTCTACTCTACTTTCCGGGATGAAGGTGGAAGTCTGGACAAGATGCTTTGGCAATTTGTTCCTCAGAAGAGGTATAAGAAACTCTTCAGTATGGCTTGCCATAGTAGTTTAGTAGAGCTTTTAGAGTAAGCTGTTGTTTAAACAGCTAGTAATTCAGTGGTCTCAGAGAAGCCTCAAAAAATTGGTGTAGTAAATGAAAACATCTGCAAGTAGAGAACCAATGCTATCAAACTTTTCAATATTACAAGACTAAACCCATAATTTCCATAAAGACTTCCAACACTGAACAGGTATCTAGTTTCTCCAAAATCAGTCATTAATTTTTTTCACAGAACTGTTGATGAAATAAATCGATGTTACTTCCTGCGCTCAGGAAACAGAAGTCATTTCCCTGCTGCTCTCTCTACACAGCATTTCTGGACAGTGAGGTTTGTTAAAACACATAGTAATTGGTTCATGTAGTTGTAAACCTAGAGACCTAAGAAAGAGTACAGCAAAAAGTATTTCTGCATTCATGTATATTGAAATTTTGTTTCAATTATCGTTTGAAAAACAGACTGTCCCCAAAACACCTATAATCACCATGGTAATATATGGGAGTCTTCTTTACGTAAAATAGCCCAGCTTCTACTGTTTGTTGCAGCCACAATACATGAGGGACTCAGACTGAAGATTAAACTAGTATTTAAGTCATAAGTCTGCTGTATTGTCTAATGCAGACATGAGTTTATTTGTGTTTAACACTGACACTGTATGAACTTGAAAAAACATCAAGACACCCTGACCTCTATAGATTACATCTGTAAAGATGTTTATATTATTGTCTGTGAAGTGTCATTATGTGTGGAGATGAAATTATTTGCCAGTAAATAGCTAGCTCTTTGTCATCTAAATTCTGTACTAGTATGCTGATTCTGAGATCAGTAATCTTTTGTTTGTTTTCTCCAGAATTGTTCATAATCATCATACTTTATGCTTCTGCAATGGTTGTATAAATTGTTTGAACAAACCTTTTACATACAAAGATTGAACCATGGAGAAAGTTTTATGAGTACCTTTACTTGAGATATGAAATCCTAATCCCCCAAATCCCATTAATTTAGTAGGACAAACAAATGTGTCAGAAGTCTTGTCATTCCATGCCTCAGAAACACACATAATTTGTCTTCAGAAATACTTGAAATACTACATAAAAGAAGGAAAGAAAGAAAGAAAGAAAGAAAGAAAGAAAGAAAGAAAGAAAGAAAGAAAGAAAGAAAGAAAGAAAGAAAGAAAGAAAGAAAGAAAGAAAGAAAGAAAGAAAGAAAGAAAGAAAGAGAGAAAGAAAGAGAGAAAGAAAGAAAGAAAGAAAGAAAGAAAGAAAGAAAGAAAGAAAGAAAGAAAGAAAGAAAGAAAGAAAGAAAGAAAGAAAGAAAGAAAGAAAGAAAAAAAAGAAAGAAAGAGAGAAAGAAAGAAAGAGAGAAAGAAAGAAAGAGAGAAAGAAAGAAAGAGAGAAAGAAAGAAAGAAAGAGAGAAAGAAAGAAAGAAAGAAAGAAAGAAAGAAAGAAAGAAAGAAAGAAAGAAAGAAAGAAAGAGAGAGAAAGAGAGAAAGAGAGAAAGAAAGAAAGAGAGAAAGAGAGAAAGAAAGAAAGAAAGAAAGAAAGAAAGAAAGAAAGAAAGAAAGAAAGAAAGAAAGAAAGAAAGAAAGAAAGAAAGAAAGAAAGAAAGAAACAAACAAAGAAAGAAAGAAAGAAATAAAGATAAAAAAGAAGGAAGGAAGGAAGGAAGGAAGGAAGGAAGGAAGGAAGAAAGAAAGAAAGAAAGAAAGAAAGAAAGAAAGAAAGAAAGAAAGAAAGAAAGAAAGAAAGAAAGAAAGAAAGAAAGAAAGAAAGAAAGAAAGAAAGAAAGAAAAGAAAGAAAGAAAGAAAGAAAGAAAAGAAAGAAAGAAAGAAAAAGAAAGAAAGAAAGAAAGAAAGAAAGAAAGAAAGAAAGAAAGAAAGAAAGAAAGAAAGAAAGAAAGAAAGAAAGAAAGAAAGAAGAAAGAAAGAAAGAAAGAAAGAAAGAAAGAAAGAAAGAAAGAAAGAAAGAAAGAAAGAAAGAAAGAAAGAAAGAAAGAAAGAAAGAAAGAAAAGAAAGAAAGAAAGAAAGAAAGAAAGAAAGAAAGAAAGAAAGAAAGAAAGAAAGAAAGAAAGAAAGAAAGAAACAAACAAAGAAAGAAAGAAAGAAAGAAAGAAAGAAAGAAAGAAAGAAAGAAAGAAAGAAAGAAAGAAAGAAAGAAAGGAAGAAAGAAAGAAAGGAAGGAAGAAACCACGCCTGTAGTACTGCTCTGAGAAGCAGCCTGACTGCTTTGAAGAACTTTTGCCCTCATGAAAGTAGGTGCTTTCACTGCCTACAAAAACCAAGTGCCCAAAATAAAACAGCTTCATTTACATGCAGCCGGAGTTTTTCAAACACAGATATTCTGGCCAGTGGAAAAAAAAAAAAAAAAAAACAAAAACCTACTAGTATTTCCTTTTTGGTGCTATTTATTTCTGCATCAGCTCCTTCATGTGCAAGAAGGAGCTCACAGCAGCCTTGGAGTCCATTTTATTAAATTCCATAAACAAAGGGAAAGGTAGTCTGAGGGAACAGTGCACAACAGATACTGCTAAATCATCCAAGTGAGGCGTGACTTATCACTGCAGCTTTAAACCTTGACACTTAGCAGGACTGAACAAACATCACATGTACCTCAAGTACACAGGATTTATTGTTTTCTTCTACTTAGGTTCCCACTTTATGTGAGTCCCTTATTAAAATATTACTGCAAACACATAAAGCTTTTTTGAGATATCTTCTGGGGTTTTGAATATTTGCTATTTATATGCCATGTTTGATGCACAAAATGCATCCTATCTAGAGATGTCTTTTCTCTACAGTTTTCAAATTTTAACCTATTTTTTATTTACTGACACACTTCCTGTCTCCAAAAAGGGAATGCTTCATAGAAGTATAAGCCATAATTTTTATTTCAAAGGCAAGGCCTCATATTGCTAACACATTCAAACTCAGCAGGAATACCTGAGGGGACTGCAAAACCCTGTCATGGAGAAAATCCCTATCCTAGAGACAGTATCACTGCATTTAACTCAGGGCAAGCTCTTTTCCCCACCAAGCTGACCACTCTCCTCTTGGAAGTTACTGCAGACTGTGCCTCCAGTCACCAGAAAATGAGTGTAGGTTGCATAGAATTGTAATCTATGATGGCTGAGGAAAGAGTGTGAAAAGGCAAAGAAACAATTAGAGGTGGTCACCAAAGTGAGGCAGAGACTCACATCTATTGTCAACTATTCCCAAAGCAGTATTCATGAATCTTATTCATGAATTCTAATCACACTTTTTAGTTCTAAATCTGAACTTCCTGAATCTTGAAAGAGACAAGGTAATCCAAGGGTAATCACTATTTCTTTTCAGTGTAAGACACCAATACAATGGGACGAAATAGGAGCTCTCTGCTAAAATCTTCTCTGTAATTCAGTGACGTAAGAAGCAAATGTTGCTTTACTTATTTGGAGAAAAAAAATGTACATGATCTGGTAGTTAGACTCCAAAATATGGAGCTTTTGAACAAGAGACACCCACTTAAATGCAAGAAAATGTATTAAAATAATTTGTTGCACTTAAGCAGGTATCTTGTTTTTTAGGTCTAAAATATGTGGAAATATCACCAAGGCTTCTAATGACTCGATTACTTCACAAAAGAAACTAAGACCTTGCTGCAGAGTTGGTTGCTGTATATCTTCCATTTCAGTATAGTGGAAAAGATCAACAGAAAGCATATGAATTGCATGGACTCTGTGTTTTTCGGTGCCAGCCTGTTCCTGAAGAAAAAGGACTTTTTGTTATTGTTGTAGAACATACAGTAACAGTGGAGGAAGTAGTATCCGAAAATACTTGATTGCATTTTTACTGATGCCTGTGTGAATGGAACACATGGGCCTAGTACAGTGCATAGGTTCTGCACATCCCTCAAGTGGAATTGTTTAGAATGATCATTATTTTCCTTCTTTCCTGTCTTACACCCATTGTGATTTATTTACATCTTTTACTTTTTCTACTTGAAATCTGTAAGAAATTTTAAAGGCATAGCCTTAAAACCATCACATTAAGCTATAAATACCAGTACTGCTGTTCTCTATATCTGAGCCCATCATCCTAAACTTTCTATTTTACTAATAATAAGACAACACATTTGACACATTTAGACACCTGCATTAGACTGAGCTGTATTAGGTTTCAGAGGGATTACTGATGCAAATAAATTTAAGAGTTAACAAGCCCTCAGGGTTTCAGTGGTGACCTTCCTAACCTTTGAAAGAATACAGGGAAGAGAAAACCAAAACCCAGAATATATGATAATAACGGGAGAGAATTTTTGTCAGAATCAATCCTTTACACAAAACAAGGAGGTTTCTGCAGCAGAGAATTGGCAGGGTTTCCATTAAGAAATAGTGGATTGGTTGAACAAAACCATTCTTTGTACATAAACACTTATATGTACATGCATACATAAGCCAAGATTGCATCATTGATCTGAAGAAAACTGGGATGTACTCCTGTGAGTTTTGATGGTTTTGAAAAAAAAAAAAAAAAAAAAGATGTTAAAACTAGGCTCACCTTTCTCCTCTATTAGATACAAATATTTATCACCTACTATTTTAATTTATTTGGAACCATTCAAGTTACTTTCTTTAGAGTTGTACTAGCACAAAAACACATCGATGGTTTACCAGTTGGCTTTTAGTCTTTTCTGCACTGTGGATTAAATCCAGTGAGATCATTTCACTCTTGTGGAATAGGTTTGAGACACAGCTGTCTTCTTCATGTTCTTTTCATGCAACCCACATTTCCAATCCAGAATTTTCTTGCCAGAAGGAACTTTCCTAGAATCCCAGATGCATGAGATCATAAGAGTCCTGGTGGGAGCTGCTTTTAAACACTCCCTTCAGTATCAAATTGCCAAATTCCCTGTGGACCCTTCTCACAGTGGAAACTTCTTTACAGGATCCCCTGAAGGAGATCAGCTGGTTATGTGGGAATGATGTGGGAATGATGTAGGAAAACTGTTCCTCTAGCTTTGCTTTTTCTGCAGGAAAACTGACTCAAAGAAATTCAAGACACAGAATGATTTCAGAAGTAACCATGGGAAGTAAATGATGTTTCCAACCATGGAGAGGAAGGGTTGGGCATTTGAATGCATGAGGAATCTGCACTTATCCAGCCTTAAGCCTCTGGAGACTTAATGTTCTTTGTAACAGCCATGTGCCTTAGTGAAACAATCTAATCTGTCATTCTATGAGTATTACCACTGCTCCTTGCAATTATATGAGGTTTGCTTCCCTCTTCACCTGTTCTATCTTAGGTGCAATCAGCAAGAACAATGCAGGTATTCTAAACAATGAAACCCAAATTGTCTACATTTGACAAAAAATAAAATTATTCAACATTTTTGATCTTGTTCCACCTATAAATTGATGAAAAAAGACTCTCAATACCACTTCTGGAATTAAGAATCTGACTTCAAGTCTGATTGTTTGGTGTCAGATCTTAAGTCAAACCTGACACCGCTAGCCTTTCATACAGCATAAGTTTAAATTTTACAGCCTTTGAATGCAGATTTTCCATTTCATTCTGATCTCTGCAACAAATTTATGTTTTGGGAGTATAAGATTGACAGTCTTGGAAATTGCAGTCCTGTCCAAAGCACAGCAATTGTTCTCAACTAAGTGGTAGGAAATTGAGTTATTAAAACTTACACTTCTGCAGCCACCGAAGCTTGCCCACAATCTTACTTTAATGTATCTCAGACCTGTGCTGGAGGGAAGCATTGGTTCTTCTGTCAATTGCAATGACCATACTGATGATGCAGTGATGTAAACACCTGTTCCTTTGCACACTGATCAGCAGTATCCAGATAATTTCATTTAATGACTTATGGGCACTACTAAACGCAGCCAGATGCAACCAGTGATCTAGAAACAAAAGATTTTCTATCCTTGTACCAACAGCCTGAGGTGCCCGGTTCTTTTTGGTGATGTTTGTATAACTGTAAAATAAAGTTGTGTATTTGGTACCATGGTTCTTCTACCTCAGACCACTTCACTGTGCAAAGCACAACTCAATACTCAGTCCCTTTAATTATTTTATGCAAGTTTTAATGTTAAAGCCAAAAAATATTATGTAATTTCCTAAGCAATAACACTTTTGTGTGTAAAAAAATGAAACCATCTGGAAATAGTGCTGGGAGTAATCTTGAACAATATTATTTCTTTTTCCCTTAAGCATACACAGAATCACACAGAATTAACCAGGCTGGAAAAGACCTTCAAGATCACCAAGTCCAAGTGACAACCCAACACCATCTAATCAACTAAACCATGGCACTAAGTGCCTCATCCAGTCTTATTTTAATCACTTCCAGGGATGGTGACTCCACCACCTCCCTTGGCAGCCCATTCCAGTGGCCAATCACTCCTTCTGTGAAGAATTTCTTCCTAACATCCAGCCTAAACCTCCCCTGGCATGTTTTCCTGCAGACAGCTTCAGGTTCTCTTTAGAATACAGACATTTCCAGACTTTGCAAATGTCTGAATTTTCAGTTTCTGCAGAAACAAATAAAAACTTTAAGTAGTCATCAGGATTCCACAAAGGCAGAAGCAGCGTTTCTTGCTAATGCCTCTTAAATTCCTGTTGAATATGAGATAGATAAATAAAAGCCTTGTAAAAGCAACAGTTACTGTTTCAAAAGAAATAAAGGACCTCTTGTACATTTTCCTGTAATCTAAAGAATCTCCAGAAGGACAAAGGAGCTTTAGTATGGTACTCCAAGAAGGGATATTTTGGCTCTCATTTCTTTCAGGGGCATGTTCACAAATCCACAAGCCTTTTTGCTTCTAGTTTTTATATAATGATAATTGCTATATTGTAAAGAAAATTTAAAAAGAAAAAATGTAAAAGTTGAGGTTTTTTTTAACCTTTAATCAATGAAATCATGCCATCTCAAGGAGCATCATTCAAACCTTACTTTTTTTACTCTAAGGTATGTAAAAAACTTAGTTAAATATGCAGCCACTAGAAACATATTCTGAAAATTATGTAAATGCAATGTCATTAGTTTCTGAGTTTCAAGACCCAACCATTCAGCAGAAAATACATCCCTTAAACCAAACAGAAGGTAGATACACACTAAAATGTAATCAGCTGCAAATCTCTCTTACAGAAGCCATTTTGCTAACAATGGGAAGGGACACAAAGCAACTTCAAAGGGTGAGATTTCCATGTTCTCTTGTATTTACTGGTACTTTTTTCTTTGCTTTCCCACAGTTCTTTCCCTATCACAATATTACATCACTTTCAAGAAGTGTGGAGCTGTACAAGTCCAGGACTGTGTGTTACAGTCAACTGCCAAGTAAGAATTTCCTCTGAAAACCAAACAGGTTTTGGTCTTTATGCTTCCATTTCTAGTAAGTTTAGGATTGTCTTATTGTGATAATACCTCTGAAAAAGACAAAGCTAAATGTAAAGTGTTACAGCACTTGCATATAGACTAGCAACTTAGAGATAAAACCTATGGAAAACAGTAAGTGGTTTATGGGATCGTTTTTCTTTCTCACTTCCTCAATCACTTTGCAAATAGTGTACACAAAACGGAACTGTTTTAGCAGCAAACACCCTTGCCTCTGAAACTTCCTTGGTTACAACTGTTCACTAGGGAATTTATGTCTCTGTGGTGGGTTGAAATTACTCCCCAAATAATTTTGAGAAAATTACCCCCAAAATAAAATTGCCAGACCACCTCAATTGAAAACAAATTAAGTTATATTTACAAGCACACTAAAAAAAAAAAAATGTAGAAATATGAACTGCAACGAATATGTAAAAAATATACAATATTTACATGTATTTATAAACAACACAAGAAACCTCCTGGACAAATTCAGGGGCTTACTGATAGCTTCCTTCTCTCTGACCCCTTCCCCCTGTACAAGAGAAAAGAAAAGAGAAAAGCAAAGAGCAGCTTGTTAGTACTTAGCCACAAGAATGCAGCCAAGGTCAGCAAGCCAGCAGAGGCTACCAGCTAGCATCTGTTACAGAAAAGAGCCAAGAAAGATTTACTTTATACAACTACCCTTATGTTACTTTCAAGACCAATTGGATTGTTTAGACCTTATCATTATTTTCCCCTTTACATCCAATGATAATTTATTTACATTCTATCACTTTCTATTCAAGATCTGTGGAAAATTTCCTAGGCATCAGCCTAAAACTGCCACAGACTCTTCTGTGGAGGATGATACCAAACCTTCATCTTGCAGAAAAACACACATCACAGTGGGCAACAGCCCGTTTCTGAAAGGACTAAGGTGCTTTCATGTGGCTCTTCAGGAGGACAAAGTATCAGGATTGTGATTTCTTTTAAGCAGACAGATGTATCTAAATGCGGTATTGCTGTCATATGCCATTTAGTAACTGCTTTCATCTACACCTAGTCTTTTACATTTTACAAAGATCCAATCAGTTTCTGAAAGAGAAATAACTGAATTTGATAATTATGACTAGGTGAATCACAGACACAAGTTCAGGTGAGCTGCAAAATAAACTAAAATTAGCAAAGAGCACCTTGGGCCTAGGGCAACATTCAGCTGATGAACAGAGACAGCTGGGACCTCATCCTCACTCTACATTCTGTTATCAAAAAAAAAAAATAGATGTTTCACTTTTATATTAGTAGGGACAACATCCACTTTCTGGGTCACCTGCACTGCCATTTCTATGTGGTTTTGTGATTTTATGGTCCCAGTCTTTCTGCCTGGATGTAATCATCAGGAGATCATAGAAATATTGGAAGAAAGTAGTGGAATAGCTGTTATTACATCTATCACTGATAATCCATCTAAGACTCTTGCATTTGCTCTTCACAGGATTTATAAAGGCATTTCAAAGGATCTATATAGCCATGCTTTGATTCATCAGCTCCCCATCAGCTTTTCATGCTTTTCTTGCTTGCCAGAGATTAACACTCTCCCTCTCCTGGCTGTAAATGCCACAACATAGATTTTTATAAACTAATCAATATTTAATCATTATAATACTTTGGAGGTTAAAAGAGGTTCAGACATGGAAATTATATTGCACTTTCCTGATATTGAAAAGACCTCACTTCGACTCTCTGGGATTAATAAATCATATTATTCCCATTATAACAAGGAATCCAAATTACATGTAGGCTATCTGAATTAGCCAAGGTTATACAACATATCAGTAGCAGAGCAAAGAATCATACTGGCAAGAACCTGTCCTGCAGGTTATTTTCAGTGAATTAGTCCAATCCTATCTGTGTGTATGTTTCAAGTGGTATAATCTCATACATAAAATGTTTTTGTCAGCTGTCTATTCCTTTGCAACCCACAATCATCCTTCCTTGCTTTTTTGTCCATTTAATATGACTTAGTTCATCATATTAATTAAGATGAAGAGCTGGAAGCACTCAGAGAAGTGTGTTAATCTTGCTGTGCATGAACTAATCAAGTAATGGTGAGCATCTGGTCAAATGACCAGAATTTGACTGACTCTACTGTCACCAAGTGTCTAGTGGTGAAGAAGCAGCATCTAAGGAGTCCTTAGAAGAAAAATCATGTAATGATAGGGGTTGGAAAGGACCTATGGAGGTCATCTCGCACAACTGCACTATTAACCACACCTAGAAAAAAGGTCAACATTCAGTATTAAAAAACCTCACCAGCCTGACAAATGGAATTGCTTTTTCACTCCATGATTATATATATGTCATACTCTTATCTTGGAATAGTAGTTCAAAGCTAATGCCTTCCAAGTATGCTGGTCAAAAGACATGCATCCAGTTTTCACCTCTGCCTTACATTTGATTCAAGATTCCATGAGCTCCTTGGACTCAATGGAAAATCAAAAGCCTAAATAGAGGTTAGGCACCTCTCTTTGTGAATCTCAGCTTTAGGCAATAAGTAGGAAAGTTGTTCACTGATTCCCTATATGGCTTTCAAACTTAGCTTTGAAGAGCAGGAAAAGCCACTTACTGCTTTGTTGCTAACAGACAAATTGTGTATTAACTGCTAAGATAATCCTCTTGTATTGGAGCTCATGGTTTTCATTACATGAAGTATAGTTTTAGCATGAACCTGCTATTCCTCTTCAGTTGGTCTCAGAGTATTTTAACCCAGTGAACACCTTACAAAAAAGACACTGTATGTATTTCTCCAGTCTTCTGGAGATGTTTCGTTTTCAAAGCTCAAGTGAAAGGAGAAGTAAATAATTACATGATAGTTGTGCAAGATTGTTTATATTTTCCTTCTCATCTTGCCATTAGTTCATGAATAAATGGAGGAAATATTTTCCAGGAAATGCTTAAAGAAACTGATTTTTAAATATATATATACACAAAGACTTTATCTGCAGTAGTGACAAGGCGTGGGCTATACAGCTGTGACAATTCATTCAAGAATAAAATCCTCATGAAAGCTTTCCTGAATAGCTATGAAAAATAAAGTGTAGGTACAGGAGATAAAAAAAGAACATTAAAACACAAATACTTTTCAAGAATTTATTTCAGTAAGTTTCTCTGCCTCTTCCTCATTAGAAAATGTCACACTATCTGAAATTTACTGCTTCCCTCAAGCAACAGAATTTCAAAATTATTCTGCTGAAGGATGGAAGTATTTAACATTCTGAATAGAGCACTTGCTTCTTTGTATTGATTCGAAATGGTGTGTTAATATTACCACACTAGAGAGTATGTAGGGTTCTCTGGGGTTAAAATTGTGTGGTCTCCTAGGACAATATTTAACTAGTCAAAAGAAACAACTTGTGTTCTGATCTTATTTAGTCTTCTTCTGAAGACAAGACTTCTTCCCCTCTTTCAACTAATCATTAGTGCATTTAGATTGTGGTTGGTGCATAGCTTTCCTAATGCATCCACCGCTTTGCTCAACGTATTTTCTTTTTAGCTTTTTTAACACTATGGAATTAGCTGAGGAGGTTGATGAGACCTTTATTTCCATTACTTGGACCTTATCAAAGTCACCATTAGTGCTCTTTTTGATTTTTCTTCTTTCTCACAGAAATGTGTTTAACAGCTCTAAGGCAACGGGGCTGTACTACTAAATTGTATCTCCTTTAGTGTACAGATAGCTAAGAAAAATCTCTGCATTTTTATGACACCTACACAATGAAGTAACCTTCAAAGATCGGTTTGTTAAAATTTTCCCCAGGAGTTTCCTCTGAGTGTTTTAGAATAGTTTAGTGTATAGAAAAATTCATGGAATAAGATTTAGGAGGAAGAAGAAATCCAATGGGAGTGAAGACCATCACTGAAAATTAAATGAGGTGGAGTATTGTTGGTTTATATTTTGAAGCACAGTTGTGAGCACCAACCAACATGTCCAAGAGAATGAAGCTGTTCAATGTACTGCATTTTGTGAATGCCACATCACTGGAAGCGTTCAAAGCCAATGTCAGTGATGTCCCATCATTAGAATTGTTCAAAGTCAGATTGGGTAAGATTTTGAGTCACTTAATATAGTGAAAGATGTTCCTTGCTTGTGACAAGGAAGTTGGAGTAGATGATCTTTAAAGGTCTCTTCCAACCCAAATTGTTCTACGATTCTTGTAGAGTTAGATAATGGTTGGACACAATGATGTTAAAGATGTTTTTCAACCTAAATGATTCTATGATTTTACATTCTAAAACCTGAGCTGCAATATTCATATAGGATTAATTCTGACCATTCCTTGTTGTCAAGTCTTATCGCCCAACCATGGACAGAAACATATTGAAGAGTGAAACAAAAAACAATTCAACTCCTAAAAATGAATTTTGAAATCTGCTAAATACCTTCAATTTCATGAACATTTATCTTCCTTCTATCTTCCTTCACCCTCCCCTCTTTGTGCCCTTTTTTTTTTTTTTTTCTTTTCCCCAGGACAAGAGGATACCTTCTTTCTGGTAACAGTGTTGTCTTTTTCACATTTGCTAAGGATGTTCTTAAATCACAGATACTGAAAATATTCTTTAAATCCTTCCCAGACAGGAAAAAAAAAAAAAAGCAGTATTGCTTCTGCAAAGCTCAAATGTCTTACATGTAATACATCGTTATCAACATTACTGTAGTCCATTACAGATAAAAAGCTGTTTTGAAAGATAGTGAATAATGTGGTTGCCTAGACAGCAAGAACAGGACTGATCGACTTGGGAGTTCTTATTCAGTCTAACATTCTCCATTCCTATGAAAAATGGATCATTAGTAAATTAATGTTGAGGTTTCATTGTGATTCAGAAGTGCTGCTGCATCTCAGTAAACCAAGACAGCAAACATCTTACTGAAGTGTCCTGAATTATGAAACATTCTATGGTAGTTCCTGGTGTTTCTTAAAACCTTCAGCAGATGTTTATTGAGCTGAAACTATTAGGGTTAAAAAAAAAAAAAAAAAAAAAAAAGTGGTAAATTGAGCTAAATTGCTGGCTTTCTCTTCCCAGTTGCTTTGAAAAAAATTATTTGTTTATGTTATATTAAGCATGGTGAACACAAGAAAGGGGCTATAATGCATAAATCTGCTAGGATACTCAGTTTCAAGCAGATACATTTTCATCACAGACAAGAATTAATGCAAGATAAACTAAGAAGCCATCCATGCAAGGACCACACCAACAGACAAACTAGCATTTTGCCTATTCAAAAAACATAGGCAGAACAGATGAGAAATATTTATGTTTCTCAAACATGAATATTCATTCCAGAGTAACATCTTTTTTGCTTAAAATTGCTTACAATTCCTTTACAGCTAATTAGTCAAATTCAAGCTTTCCAGACCTTCATAACATGGACACAAGTTTACATCCCTCAGTTACATTCAGAGGAACAGTTAAAACAACATTAATACAACCTAAATATAGCCATATATTTTTGAATATATGCCATGTTTACAGACTGAAATAACCGAGATGACAATTACTCTGAAAAAGATGAAAAGATCATTGTTGATAATTAAAGTAATAGTGAGCTCTTTCAGGCACGCAGCAAGAAAAAAAATCAACCAAACAGGTCCCTGGAAAAAATAAACAGGGTAGTGGTGAAGAGACACTGAAAAATAATTTCATCTTTTCTCTCATTAATACTGAGATCATGCTAGAATGGTGTTTGAAGTTTTACTCTTCACAAAGTAAAAAAATTGGAGGGATTGTCTATGAAAATTATTTTAGGGAATTGGAAATTAATTATATAACAAGATGTTGATCTCCATTATTTCCTCTTATCAGTAACAAGATATCATTGCTTTGAATACTTAGTATGAGTAAATGTATGGAGGTTTCATGTTGGTAAGGTACACATTATCCTCTTCTCATACAGTCTTAATTGTTTCATGTTGGTAAGGTCCACATTATTCTCTTCTCATACAGTCTTAATTGTTCATATGATGGTGCAGAACAATTCAGAATTACATAGATGGCTCGATTTATCAGCTCATTGTCCTCAGTGAACATCAGCCTGAACTTCAAAACCATTCCTCAGTACAAGTAATGGACCCACAGCACAAGCCTTCCCTTCTGACATGTAATGGAATTAAAGCATGATACTCCACAGATTTATTTTGCATGATCTAACAAAGCAACAAACTGGGGTTCTGCTCTCTGCTCCAGGGACTGATTATGCGTTTTATATTATAGTGCCCTTGAATAAAATCAGAAATAATCCTGAAACCAAAACAAGAACATAAGGGAGATCTCACAGGTAAGGGGCACTTTTTAGACCTGCTGGTTCAGAATCTTTCTGTTTGATTTTACAGTTCATGCATTCGCAGATTTACAGTAGTCTAATTCCAACTGGAATTGTAAAATGTCCTAATATCTTGTAATGCAGAATGGGAAAATGTTGGTGTGTGAGAGCTGTGGGTCTGAGAGTCCTGCAGGCTCAAGGACTTCCACTCTTCTAATCACTAAATCACTAATCATCATGCATGCTTGAGTAAGAATGTTTCTTGGAAAATTTTGTTATCATTAATGATGTTAAATGGAGCTGTGACATGGCTCCAACGCTCTTCAGTATTTCATTTGTTACACTGTGACACACAGAAGAAGGCAGCAGTTGATAGTCAAGTTTTGAATTCACATCAGTTGCATGTAAAAGCCAAAATTATAATGACAAGCTCAAGCAAATGATTGTTTGTGTACAGCTACACTCTGCTGGATTGTATCCCTAAGAATAATTCAACTGGTTTAGGATTGTCTTGCTCAAATTATAAAATACCTTGGTCTCACAAGGACAACAAAACCATGGCATATATTTGGTTTATGTTGAACTGAATCCATCCCCATTTGTAAGATGCTCTTCAGGCCTGCAAATTCTTAAAGTCAGTAGTATAAACTTTCAAAATGCTCCAATTGTTGAGATTTTGAAGAGGGTACCACCATTACTATTGGCAAAATATTGTCATCTGTGAGTTTTTTCAGATATATTCATCTGTGAACTCATAGATAGTAATCTTATATCAAATGGCAAAAAGACTGTAAGGTCATTTGTTTCATGGAGAGTTCAAATTTAGAACTCATCCTGGAAGAGGAAGATCAATATACAAATTCCCAGATTAGGCTAAATCACAGAACTAATCATGAAATCTGGTTGATTATCCTGGTTTTGGCTGCAGCAGAGTTAGTTTTCTTTCCACTAGATGATACAGCACCGTGTTCTGGATTAAGGATGAAAATAATTTTAATAACACACTGATATTTTAGTTATTGCTGAGCAGTGCTTACAATGAGTCAAGGATTTTTCAGCTTCTTATGCTGCCTGCCAGGAAGTAGGTTGGGGGTGTACAAAAGGTAGGGCAGGGGAAAAGCCAGAACAGTTGACCCAAACTGGCCAAAGGAATATTCCATACCGTATGATGTCATAGTTAGCATATAAAACAGGGGGACAGTTAGCCCAGGGGCCACTGCTCAGGAACAAGTTGGTGGGTAGTGAGTAATTTGGTTGGTGGTGCCCAGTGACAGGACAAGGGGCAACAGGTAGAAGTGCATAGGAAAGGTGCATAGGAAATTCCATGTAAACATGAGGAAAATTTATTTCACTGTGAGAGTAACAGAACACTGGAACAGGCTGCCCAGGGGGGTTGTGGAGTCTCCTTCTGTGGAGATATTCAAAGCTTGCCTGGATGTGCTCCTGTGTCATCTGTTCTAGGTGATCCTGTCCTGGGAGAGGGGGTTGGACTAGATGATCTTTCAAGATCCATTCCAACCTCTAACATTCTGTGATTCTGTAACTGGTTTTCATTTGCATCACTCATTTTTCTTGGCTTTTATTTTGCTGTCTTTTTGTTATCTTCCTTTTCATTACATTATTATTATCATTATCATAATTATATTATATGTTCCTATCTCAACCTATGAGTTTTCTTAGTTCTACACTTCCAGTACTCTCCCTCATTCCACTGGGGTGGGGTGAGTGAGTGGGTATGTGATGCTCAATTGCCAACTGGTGTTAAACCACTAAGTGGTCCAGCCCCCCCCCAAAAAAAAAAAAAAAACAAACCAAAAAATACTTTGATCACAGTGAACATTTTCTTATGTCTGACAAAATTTTAAGATATGTCATTGAAAATACGTTCAGCATTAAAAGCAAAAAAAAAAAAAAAAAAAAAAAAAGGGAAATCAATAATCCACTGCCTCTTATTCTGCCTACTAACCTACACAGATACATTCTCTCCAGAACTCCACTTTCACTACTGGACTAAGTTAGAAAGGATAAGATACTATAGCTGATACATGACTTACAAAAAAAATTTGTATCAAGCTGTCCTGGAAAAGGTGGCATCATTTGTGCCTCTATGACTGTGTTTGGGGGAGAAGGGGGACTGGGGGGGTGGGTGGATTAAAGTAGTTGTCTTTTCTTTTGTATCCTTGTACATGATTTTGACATGTGATAATAAGAACCTTTCCCCAGTCCCCTTTTGTTAAGACATTTCATGACTGGCATTAGACAAAGATTTCTTTGAAAAAAATGGACTTTGGTGAGGTTCATCTCTAATCAAACTAGTCTAAAATTATCATAGGAGTTTCAGATTTTGTGACAATATAGACTGAAGCACTAGTTAAGAAAAAAAGAAAATATTTACCAAAGCTGTGCTCCCCACAGATGGTTCTGTGCTTTGCTTTCTTTCTCACAACCTTTCCAAGAGATTGACAGCATGGTAACTAAATATTGCCTTGAGGAATGTTCCAAGAAAATGTTCTGTCTACAACTACCTGAAGGGAGGTTGTAGCCAGGAGGGGGTTGGTCTCTTCTCCCAGGCAACCAGAACCAGAACAAGAGGACACAGTCTCAAGCTGTGCCAGGGGAAGTTTAGTCTCGAGGTGAGGAGAAAGTTCTTCATGGAGAGAATTGTTAGACGTTGGAATGTGCTGCCCAGGGAGGTGGTGGAGTCACCATCCCTGGAGGTGTTCAAGAGGGGATTGGACATGGCACTTGGTGACATGGTTTAGTAGTCATAAGGTCTTGGGTGACAGGTTGGACTTTGATGATCCTTTGATGATCCTTTGATGATCCAACCTTATTGATTCTGTGATTCTGTGAAAATAAATCTTCAGTATTTATTGCTCTAATACCTTTTTTTTACCACTTTTCCCAAATTATTTGTTAATAATATCAGGTAATGCCACGTGGGTATGTTCCATTTGACCAAGGGTAAATATCTATAGCATGTACATCTACATCCCAGCTAAACACTCGAGGCAGTATATAGTGACTAAAAAGAAGTACAAACACAATCAAAAGAAATGACAGATTCTTGAAGCACAGTTCACACTATCCCAAAGCAGAAATTAGAACAGGTCAGCTGCATAACATGGAATACTCGCTTCCTCCTTTTGAAGAGTCTAAAGGTAACTGTCTTGGAGACCAACATGCACATTTTAGAGTTCTAAAATTCGATGAGTTGAATCCTACCTTCAGTCCCTAATTTCTACAGGCTATGCAAATGTCTCCATTATGTGTGTTATGTTCACATTAGCAGTTGCTATGCAATTACTATGGTTATACTATTATTAAAACTTCAGCATGGAGCTGGCTTAACAAAACACCCTGTATCAAAACAGTTCCAGGTTCCCAGCCTTCATATTTCAGCTAAACAAGAAATCATACCCTTGGTTACCTATAATTTTCCTGAGCAAAGATGTACTGATAAATTAGACATTTTTTCCAAGCAGCAAATTTCATAATTAATTAGGCTCTTTGGGAATGTAAATTATCCTGTGTGAATTTCTGCAAAGATCTCTCTATGAGCCATTGACCAAGCTGCATGGTTGTATCTCAGTATACCCTGAGATAAATATTGGAATTCCTCAAAACTGACAGAATTTCAGGTGTGTTTTAACTTCTGGCACTCCTAATCTGACTAAACAATTTATAGCACAATTTTTAATCCTGTTTTCAATTACCAAGCTCTTCTCATTTGCTGTACAGAGAGAGGTGTGTCACCAAATTTTCCCTGGCTTGGATTTTTTTTTCTTTTTTTTTTAAATCTAAGGAACAGAGTTTAAAGCTTAGGTTATGCTGTTGATTATTGTGCTTATTGGAATGAGCATCGCAACATCCAAGTCCTTTCTGGAATCACACTCTTTATCCTCTTGCCTCAGGGTCAGGGTGACTGCCACTTTCCATTTCCCAAGGTACTGTGGTGTTAAACACAATGCAGATTGTTAAGTGTTAGGTCCAAACTGATAGTTTAGGAAATAGAAGGCTGGCTGTCCATAGACACAGGCAATGCACAGATGGTTACTGAGACTGCCTTGCAGAAGGGGACTCAGGGTGAAGAATCTGAACCCTAGCCAAGAGGGAATGATTTCTGTTGTGGTGTTTGGGATCAATAATAAACAAACCTATTCTAATTGTGTTGTTCAAAGTGTCACTTTACACGCTAGTTCATGCTTTGGTCCCCTTGAGACACAGGCAATTAGACCACAGCCTTAACAAAGCAAGACATTTATTATTGTTGTTGTTATTTGTGACAACATCATTCTGTGAATAAAGGTGGGGTCTAACTCATCTTAACAGTGCATTCCCAAACAGGTCAAGTTGCCACAATCTATAATGGCATTAGATTTGTTCCTAAGCATCCATTTCCTAAATATAAAAGTTTATATTCGTAAATATACCTATGTTGATATGTGCTCCTTTATTGGCACAACAGGATCTGTTATATCGACACTAACAGTTGAGTTTATGTGTAATTTGCTTCACTTTATGGTTCCAAGGCACAAGATATTAAAATAAAAAGGGTAAATACTGCATCTCTCTTTTTCTCATTCAGTCCTCTTGAAACATGTTTTCTCCTCTGCACTTTCAGCCCTACACATTCCATTGCACTACTGAAACTTGAACATAGAAGATTTCAACTCAACATGAGGAGAAACTTCTTTACAGTGAGGGTGACAGAGCACAGGAACAGACTGCCCAGGGGGGTTGTGGAATCTCCTTCTCTGGAGACTTTCCAAACCCACCTGGACGCATTCCTGTGCAGACTACCCTAGGTGATCCTGCTTTGGCAGGGGGGGTTGGACCTGATGATCTCTTGAGGTCCTTTCCAACCTCTGATATACTGTGATATTGTGGTACACTGCAGGAGGTGATGGTGTCATTTCTTTGTTAAACACTTTCTGGGATGCTTAAGCATGTAAAGTGCTATAGCACATCAAGCATTACTTACAAGAATAATTCAAGCAGCACAGGGGAAGGATATTACTTAAAAAAAAAAATCTGATTGCATTTATTTATTTTCTATATACTCCACTGCATGTTTGGGACAATTAATGGAAACTCAGGATAAAATAATACCACAAATACATCGATAGTAATGGCTAGTTGTTTGACTTAACTTAGTCAAAAAGTAGTTTTCTTCCATGTTTTTTTTTTCCCCCAATAGCAATCAAATTACACTCTGAGAGGTCATTACTGGATATATAAGCATAAACCAGAAAGGTAGAGGTGATGAGCAGAAAAAGAAGGAAGAACTCTCCAGATTGTGGGAACAAGTGAATACTTAACAGAGGACCCTCCTCAATGACCTTTTTGTTCCATCCCTTTTGTCCTTCCTGGGAGAAGAGACCAACACCAGCACCTCTACAGTGACTTTTCAGGTAGTTGTAGACAGCAATGAGGTCTCCCCTCAATCTCCTCTTTTCCAAACTAAACAGCCCCAGCTCCCTCAGTCTTTCCTCGTAAGATTTATTCTCCAGGCCCTTCCCCAGCTTCGTTGCCCTCCTCTGCACTCGCTCTAGCACCTCCACATCTCTCTTATATTGAGGTGCTGAAAACTGAACACAATACTCAAGGTGTGGCCTCACCAGAGCTGAGTACAAGGGGACAATCACCTCCCTACTCCTGCTGGACACAGCATTTCTGGTACAAGCCAAGATGCCATTGGCTTTCTTGGCCACCTGGATACACTGCTTGCTCATATTCAATTTCTTGTTGTTTAGAAACCCCAGGTCCCTTTCTGCCAGACAACTTTCCAGCCACACTTCCCCAAGCCTGCAGCATTGCTCGGGGTTGTTGTGACCCAAGTGCAGGCCCTGGCATTTGGCCTTGTTGAAGCTCATGCCATTAACATTGGCCCATCAATTCAATCTATCCAAGTCCCTCTGTAGAGCCTCCCTACCTTGATCTAACTTGGTGTCATCTTCAGGCTTACTGATGACACGCTCTATGTCTTCAACAAGATCATCAATAAAGATGTTAAACAGAAGTGGTCCCAACACTGAGCCCTGAGGAACACCACTTGTCTTGTTTGCCCAGCCAGTGCTTTATCCAGCAGAGTGTGTGCTCATCCAAGCCACAAGCAGCCAGTTTGTCCATGAGAATTCTGTGGGAAACAGTGTCAAAGGCTTTTTGAAAGTCTAGGTCGACAATATCCACAGCCTTTCCCTCATCCAATAGTTGGGTCATCCTGTCATAGAAGGAGAACAGCTTGGTCAGGCAGGGCGTGCCCTTCATAAGCCCATGTTGACTGGTTCTGATTCCCTGGTTGTTCTCTATATGGCATGTAATAGTGCTTGAGATGATCTGTTCCATGACCTTCTGTGACATCAAAGTGAGACTGACATGTCTGTTGTTTCCCAGATCCTCCTTTCTTCCTTTCTTATATGTAGGTGTTACATTCACTACCCTCCAGTCCATTGGAACATCCCCAACTAGCCAGTGACAGTGGTGACCTTGTGGTATGATGCTTTTTACTGATATTGCAGAGCACAGGTGGAAAGGTGTGTGACCCCGAGAAGAGAATAACCATCTCCAATAGAACTGAAACCATTGTAGTTGGGTGAAATGACAGAAATGCATAGTCAGAACTAGCAGTGTTTCACCTTAGTGTCTGAGACCATCACGCCTCTGTTTCCCTCCACAAACAGACATATGTAAGAGTGTAAGAGGGAAGAAAATAGAAATGTTAAGCAATGTTTATTGGGCATAGTCAGAGGCCGCCAGGGAACTAACTTCAAGATCAGTACCAGCAAGCAGCATAAGCTGAAGGGCTTTATTCATTATTCATTTCTGTAGGCTATAGCTGTGTTTTCCAGACTTCCAGCAAAATTTTCTTCACTCACAACATATTCCCTCCTTGTTTTCAGTACAAGCTTATTACCAATAATCAGGGAAGACTCCATTTAAGTAGTGTCTTCAGGACAGATATTATTTTTGCATATGCCTGGATAGTGCCTCAGGCTGATGCTTTATGTTCATTTTAAAAGGAAGCCCATGATATTCAAACCCTTCCTGTTCCAAATGATAGCTGTCAGAAGGCTTACAGGCAGAATTTATTAGTGCTGGCAACAATTAATTTAATCTGTATGACATGGAATATACCCATGATTTCTGTTGTAGTAACATACTAGTGTAAAGATGATCTGTACAGTATTTTTTAATCCCTATTAACTCATCAGCTTTATGGAGCATTTTGTTTGGCCCTTACTCAGTATTTCCCTCTCCCCTTCCTCCTTCCAGGTTTTTTCTACCATTCATCATACATAATGTGATAAGCATCTGGCGTTCTCACAGCATATACAGCTTTCACAAACGGTGTTTGTGTGCTAACATTATTGCTGCAACACTCATCTCACAGGGAAATGTATTAGAAACATCCATATTCCTGTAGTTCTCAGGCAGTTATTACACTACTTTTAATTGCCAAATGGCAGTCCTGTTATCTGTACATCAGTTTCAACTTTACTTGACATCCCATTGCTATTTCAACATGACCACCACATCCAGTGCTGCGGTGATACATCAGAAGACAGCCAGTGTGGGAAGAATCCTCCAGAAAGTAAATTTTTAGTGTATGGTGTTAAAGACAATCATTGACATATCTGAATTTTTTGAGAAGTCATGAAATATGAGATCTGTTGTGTTATTAAGTTATGTTGTGTTATTAAAATAACTGTCTTCATTTCCTTGTTTTAGGAAATGAGATCTCCATTGGAATGTTACTGGTGTTTGCTCTGTGTGTTTGCACACCAGAGTGTGTTTGGGACCAACAACACAGCTGAAAGCATGATAAATGCCCTTGTACAGCATGTTTGCACAGGCTGGCTCACATGAGAACTCATCAGAACTGGACATGTCCTTGACAGCTTGTAATATCCTGGGCTTTACTCACCTGGAAAGGAAGAGAAATACCTTAGGCTGGTGGCATTCAGCTTAGACTGTAATGTATGCTATTTTGAAAGCCATATGTATGTCTTTCCTCTGTTGAGCTAAAGTACACTTGATCCATCTTAGAGTTGCATGGAAAACTCAGCCAATCAGCTCTTCTTTGTCATTCAGCTCTTACAATATAATAGTGCCACCAAGAAGCTGAAACAGAGGGTAATAAAGAAATTAAAGTTCACAGTTGAAGGAGAGGTAATTGCAGGTGCCCAAAAATGAAGCATTGGTCATAGACATGTGTGTCCAGGTGAATCAAACCCATATGATTCAGACTACACTGTGAATAAATGTCTTTTATTTCTGCTATTCTAAACAGAACATTTGAAATATTTTCCTAATAAATTAGTTCAAGGAAGAAATATGAATTTTGCTTGAGTTATTGACTCTTTCAATCATATTTCACATATTTAATGTACCTCATCAGTAATTTTTAGATTTTGTTAATTTTTGGCACATTACTATTTGACCTCCCCAAAAAAACAACGTTTATTTAGAGTTTATTATTATATAACATCTGTGCCCATAGATAAAATATTTGCTCTAGTGGCCATATTTTTATATAAAAAACTTTTTTTTTTTTAACACAAAATTTCAGTCAAAACCAAGCAAATACAGTGGAATTGTGAGATATACTAGGATACAAATCCATCTGTGTTGACAAGTAAACCACTTGGTTAATGTAGAAATGATTAGTGCCACCTATTGGCAGGCAACATAAACATAGTAAACTATACAGTATAAAAATAATTCAAAATTGCTTGCTACTTGATTTCCAAAATTGAATCTTCCTTTTCAAAAATCTGTGTTGTGTTGGATTTTTTTTAACTGCCATTCTTATATGTTTTATCTCCCTCCATGTAATTTGAAGAATATATATAGAAACAGTGACTTTTATTAGATAATCTAGATTTTGAAATTATTTTGAAATATGAATGCTACTAATCAAATTGTGAGATATTGTTCTAAAGAGTCTCATTTTATACTAAACATTTGTTCAGTCATGAAAGGAAATGTACAACATTATCCACATGTCTAGCCAGACAGTATGGGATAAAGAGTAAAAATAAACTATCTAGAAAGACTTCTGTGGAATGACACTGTTGATCACCAAAAGTCATTGAAATGTTAATCTTTTCAATACCTTTCAAAAATTCTCAAATTGTTACAGCTTGTTCAAATTTGCTTTATTTTATTAATGTGTTATGGTAAATTTTGTAGGTCACATTTGCGACTACTGTGCACTTTATAGAGCCAAAATTCGAGTATAGTTATTTCTATGCTTAATACACATATGGAAATACAAGTCTGAATGAGAGATATACATGTGGATAGAACCTTGAAGGGTCAGATGTCACATTCCTGGCCAAGATCAACCAATACTGTGGTTCTGCCTGCAGAGCATGTCAATTACCTCTTCCTGGTCATGACAGGAATTAAAAGAGGCAGAATTGTAAGCCACTTGCAAAAGGTCATTCGAATTTGACAGTGAACTATTGAGAAATTCTTTATCAATAAAAAAATTCAAGTCTTCCTACACTCACTTTCTATAATTTTGTTTGGAACTGACCTCCTTAGCTTTGTTATAGGAATATCATTACACGGTGCTAAAAACCATGAATGACATCTGATGCTTCTTTTCAATCCACCACTGCCCTCTCAGACAAGATTATTTTGATAAAATTTTGTCTTGACAGATTCATCATGAAGTTAATAATTTCTTGGCTTTCTTTTAGATGTTTACAAATAGTTCGATCATTTGCTATAGCGTTTTTTCAGGAACATAGAAGTATAGTAAAAAGGCAACAACCTATCAGTTAGAATTCATAATACAATGTTCCCCAGTAATTAGAGTAGGCCCAGACAAAACTGGGGAGACTCTTGGAGAATTGAAGATAAAGATGTATCTCTAAGTTCTAATTAAAAGGCAAAAATGTTCAGCAAAACAGCCTTCCCACGGGCTGCCTGTTACAGCATTCTAGGATTTTTCAGTTAGCTGCAGCATGAGTTGGGTTACTTACCTGCTTATTTATGAGATTATCTTTGTGTTGCTGAAACCAGATTTTCCAGTGTACAATTTGCAAAAAAAAAAAAAAAATCATAGGTAGGTATTACCAAAAAATAAAGAAAAGGCTGTCAAAGGCGAGTTGTTTTTTCAGTTTCATGCATATCAGTAAATACAGACAATGAGGTAAAAATCAATAGAGTCTCTTCTCCTGTTATGTTTGTGAGATAGGTACAGATTTGCATTTAATCAAAAATAAATTCCTTACCTTTTAGCCATTACTGCAGCTTACTGCAGACGTTTTATTTTTGGCTGCCTGAAGTCAGAGGGAATTTTACTCCTGACATCAATGGAGAAAGATTTCACCCAAAGCAGTTCAGTCTAATGATTTCTTATTAAAGTACTTGAGCCTGCCTTGATCTTTGTTACATCAGACAACTGCATTCACGTCTTCGTGTAACAAAGATCTTCTGTTTATAAAGTTGATACCATCGAAGGACCACCAATTGTCAAGGTGATGGAATTTAGACTTCAGCAGATCCTGCCCTTTTGAAGTAATTTCAATAGAGTTCCATAGACTTGTGGGTTTGTGATGGGACATTTTCAACTGTGCATATTTCACCACTGCTGGCACATACAATGTAACAGACTGAAGTTCAGCAATAAGCTAATTGATTATAGTCTCTGACTCAGTGCTTGCCACAATCTTCCTTTTATTTTTTTTCTCTGGTTTTTAGAATATCATTGGCTTCTTTATTCTTTCTCTTCTGTTAGAACTGTACAAACACTATAAACTACAGAATGCAAGTCCTTCATTTCTTTGCTTTCTTTTTCAGCAATTTAATATAGAAGGAGACCCTTAGGTGCTGTTGTGTTGTAGTATTATTTTGCTAGCCAACCCAGCAGGACATTCACAAGTCATTGCTATGTTATATGGCTCTCTAGTGACACTGGACTGCATCGCTCTTACCTTGCACGTAGCTGCCTGATGTTACTGAGTCTGCGGTACCATGAAAATCATTACAGTTATGGTGACCATTATATTTCTCCTACGGGATTTTGTTCTTCCTTGAGAATCTTCAGAATGATAGCACACTAGCAGTACACTGGGGTAATGATCTCAACCCCAGCAGGAGGTAGGTAGGATGGGGTGGATAAAAAATGCATAAAACCTATTTTTTGTGGCGTGACACTTTATTTGGCTTCACAATGAAACAATTCTATGTGCTCATCTGATTAGTGCAAACAAAACAATATTTTTCTTTGATATGAAAAACAGTAACACTACATAACCCCACCAGGACAAATGTCCACTGGTAAGTGGAACACTGCTGTGTCTCAGAACAAACAGCAACAGCTCAACAACTAACATCTTATATGAGACAATTATCACGCTATCATTTTCATCACTCTTAAGGTATTAGCTCTTTTTAAGTAATAATATAATTTTATTTTTTTGCTCTGAAATTGGTTAAACTATTGAGTACTAGAAACCAGAGAAAGTGTCACTGCACCTGCCTTGCCTGTATGAACTTTCCTTTCACGTCCTGTGCAGGATGGTTTCACACATGAGACTGGATTTGATCTGACCTGGTGTAGAAGATCATATATTTTTATGTTGCTGGCAAGTTATTGACCAAAATATTGAATTTTGTACTGCATGACATGTGCTATGAGGCAGACTTAATGTGATTTTTTTTTTTAGAGATAATTCCATCAGGAAAACTTTTTTGCTGAAAACCTCAAGCTGTTTGCTGAAAATGTTGTAGAGTGGAGTATTATCAGGATTTTCTCAGTCTACTGCAGTGAAGTGTAATTTCATTTTTCAGGGCTGATGCGTTAATGAATTAATCAGAAAATGTGTTGAAGTAACAGCCATAGAAAACCAAACTCTTCCACACTTCAATACATACTGCTCTTTCTAAATGCTGAAATGACTTCTGCTTATACCTGTAGATGAGATCTGTAAGACCACTCAAAAAAATATACTAGTTTTGCCTTAACGCCATTCCATTAAGACTCAACATGTGGAATTTTATTTTAAAATATGTTTTGCAGAAGGATAAAAAAAATATATTTGTTTCATAATTACAATGCTCAAAAGCCTCTTGAGCATGCATACTCATACATCTGTTCCTACTGCCTGAATTAGGAAAAAAATCCCACATATTTATTTATTTGAACATGGTGACTGTGGTGGTGAAATAAGTACTATTTATGAGCTGAAGTGTTTACATGACAGATTTTTAATGATCAAGCAGTGCTTGTGGCAATAAAATACAAGTTTCATGGAAGGACCCTTATGCTAGGTTGTCTATTTTAACAATAGTAAAGCACTTTTCTGTACTGAGCACTGGATTTAACAAAATATCATATTTAAGGGGAACATAGCATAAGATCAACTTCAAGAGATAGATAGATAGATGTGATGATGTGAAGACTCCAATACAAGTAATACCCCAAAAAAATCTTGTAAAATGTTGACTCAAGGGGTTTCTTTGGAGGCTTTTCACTATTTAACTGAAAGTAAATACTAAACTGTCTTCAGGAGGGAAGGTAAGCATTAGCATACAGTACCTGATTAAGTGCAGCTTAAAAATAAATCAATCTGCTCCCTTGGTTCTGTGGATTCTCTCAAAAAATAGGATAGTTCTATTGCTTAAAGGAGCATCGTGTTATTAATTCAACTCCACATCATGCTGAGAATTGCATAGTGCAGTTCTACCACAGCATGCCCTCAAAGCTTTTTTAAAGAGAGTTTTGTTTAGCTTCGTATCTATTTTGTAAGGAAAAGCTAGATGAAGATTCCTGGAAAAATATTCTATACTTTAACCCTGCGCCACAGAAGAGTCTCCTGGTGCAGACTTCTGTGTGGTGGAGGCCTAAGTGGAGCTTTGAGAAACCAGTGGGTAAGCGATGGTTCATATATGCAGCAGCACACAACCCATAGAGTGTCTGAGCTCCACAGAGGTGGAGCTAAGCTGCTTCAGTGCTCAAGATCCCCACAGAAACAGTAGATTAACTTCAGCCTTGCACAGTTACAGAGCACCACAGGACTGGTGCCTGAAGATAAGCTCAGCATTTGTAAAGCTTCAATCTTAGCAAACCCAGGAGACATAACCTATGGGAGGGCCACTAAGATGATCACAGGGCTGGAGCACCTCCTCTATGGGCACAGGCTGCAAGAGTTGAGGCTGTTCAGCCTGGAGAAAAGAAGGCTCTGGTGAGACCTTATGGCAGCTTTCCAGAACCTGAAGGGGGCCTACGAGAAAGCTGGGAAGGGACTTTTCTACAAGGGTTTGTTGTGGTAGGACAAGAAGGAATGTACTGAAACTATAGGAGGCTAGATTTAGACTGGATATTAGAAAGAAATTCTTTACAGTAAGGGTGGTGACACACTGGAACCAGTTGCCCAAGTTGTGGATGCCCCCTCCCTAAAGATGTTCATGACCAGGCTGGATGAGGCCTTGAGCAATCTGGCCTAGTGGAGAATGTCCCAGTCCATGGCAGGGGGGGCTGGAACTAGATCATCTTTAAGGTTCCTTCTAACCGAAACCATTCCTATGAATCTATAATAAAGGTGTAATATTCATAAATATCAACAAAAACCTGACCTTTGCTTTCTTGCCTATTGTCTGGCACAGGGCAGAGCTGTGAAAAGCTAATCAGAGAACTAGCCAGGAAATTGGTATTTTACTCATGGACACTTTTGTGATGAAACAGAAAAATCTTTCAAGATTTCCCTGGTGGATACTTTACACCATTAAACGTACAGCAAACTACTTTCTCACATCCCTTGACTGCCTTCCAGCTTAACTGTGTTAAAACAGTTGAGTGCTAAAATCACTCTTTGGAGATAAAGTAGTATGGGCATGCTTTGAAGTGAAATAAACCTGTAGAAGAGAAAGTGCTGCTTACCAATGTGAAACAAACTATTTTTAAAAGGTAAGATGTTACTTCCATCTTCCTTTTTTTAAGTCTTCCTTTCCAAAGGGCTGAAAAAAGGACGTAGACAAGTTGAGTATTTTTCCATAATGTCCACTTCAAAGTTACAAATTTCTTCCTTTTCAGCACCACAGAATAAAGCAATATTAGTTCAAAATTAGATTATTTGCTACCTAAATATAATTTTGAAAGAAAACCAAGCTGTTACTTCCTGTATTTTGACAGCTGGACACTATCTGAGTGTTGAGTCAGTCAGTACTATTTACTGACTGTTCAGTTTTGGGCACCTCAATATGAGAGAGATGTAGAGGTGCTGGAGCAAGTGCAGAGGAGGTCAACAAAGCTGGTGAAGGGTCTGGAGAATAAATCTTATGAAGAGTGACTGAAGGAGGTGTTCCTGTTTAGTTTGAAAAAGAGGAGGCTGAGACATCATTGCTGTCTACAACTACCTGAAAGGAGATTGTGGAGAGACTGGTGCTGGTCTCATCTCACAGGTGACAGAACAAGAGGGAATGGCCTCAAGCTGCAACTGGGTAGGTTTAGACGGACATTAGGAAAAAATTTTTCACAGAAAGAGTGGTCAGGCATTGGAATGGGCTGCCCAGGGAGGTGGTTGAGTCACCAACCTTGCGTGTGTTTAAAGGTCACTTGGATGTGGTGCTTGGGGATATGATTTAGGTGTGAACCTTGTAGAGTAGGGTTATTGGTTAGACTTGGTGATCCTGAGGGTCTTTCGCAACTTGAACATTTCTGTGATTCTGTACAAAGACCCAACTAAAACAAATACATCACATAGGAGAAATCTTTTGAAACCTTAGTCCAGTTGTGTACTGCACTCAAATTATAATGAGAAGAATAGAAAGATTATTATCAGATAAGACTATGTGGAAAATCTGGCTTCAGCCTCCAAGGCACAACTTGTCTTGATTTTCAGAGACCAGAGTATGCTGGCTTTTACTACAGCAGTTCTTCAGTGCTCTTCTAGCCCTCTAAAGATTAAGAAGAAACCATCTGTGTATGTGAAGGATACAATTTCATAGTAAATCACACCTCTGGACTCACACTTCAATGACAAATCTTGGCAGAAACGTGGCACTGCAACTTCCAGTTCAGATAATTTTTTAAATTGCAATTATTTTCTAATAATAGAAGAATCTTTTGTTCAGTTACTGACAGTTTTTCATTGTACCTGGTAAACTACAAAGCTGCTGAAAATTTGACAGAATTCGAAATAAACCAAAATGCTGTTAGCTTAAATGTATATGGAAAGTCTAAGGAGGTAAATATCTGAACCTCGACAACTTTCTGCTTATCATAGCTTGCGTTCTGAAGAATATTTTCCTGACCTATTTTCAGACCAATACAGCCAAAAGTTCAGCTAAATGACAAATTTCCGTCTGATGGCTGGTGTTTCACAAGAAATAAATCTATGCTGCTGCCATAGTTTAGAACAGTGTCTGCAGAAGCCAAGGATCAAATCAGGTGACTGAATAGTTCCCTGCATATACCTGTGAGACAGGTTGCAATGCAAGCACATTGATAAGACACATATAGGAGATCACACTCCTGCTACACACACTCAGTTTCCCCTCCTCACAAACATGCAGGTCGTTTCTAAGCATAGAAACAGCTACTTTCAGAAGCTCCACAAGCAACATTTAGAAAAACAGGTGAATTTGTCAGATGCATAGCCTGGCTGACTCCCCAAAACAGGCTCCAGACAACCAAGTGACCTTCATTCTTTCTGAACACTGACATTTTATTTAACAGATAATCACAGAAGAGCACCTGAAGGGACTCGAGTTTGAGATCTGATACAGTGCCCTGTCTGAGGGTGGTATGTAGTGGAGAGTGGCTTCTCAAATCATGTAAGAAGTACTTTATTTGCTATCAGTATCTAATAATTAGTGGTTTTAAGATTTCTTAAACCAAGCATGGCCTTAGATCTTTCTATTTAACAGACCCTGAAGGATTATTTTTTTCCCTATAAATTTGTTTGCATTCCTTTCTGCTTAGGATCTTCACAATATCCTGTGGCAATGAGCTCCACATTTCAATTATGAATGTATTAAAAGTACTTCATTTGTTTTAAACCTGATGCTTGAAAAATATCATCTGACAACTTCTTGCTCTCTTTGAAACTAATAAATGATTATCACTCCTGATTTTATATCCTTGTATCATAACACATCTTTTCCAAATTGGAAGTCTTATTTTGTTTCATCTCCCTGAACACCAAAGCTGTTCTCTACTGTTACTCATCCTTGTCACATTCCTTCTTGCTTTCCTATTTCTGACTAACCCTTTTCAGATGAGAATAATAGAATGCACTGCAGTATGTGTCCTGGTGATTTTTCTGCTACCTTCATAATGTTTTCTGTTTCATTCTACCTTCCTTCCCTAATAACTGCTAACACCACATTTTGCCTTTCTGTGCTCACCAAGCATTAAACTCTCTTCAATGAACTGTCATAGCTCTTTTACAAGGTTTGCTAATTTAACAATCAGCTTTGTATATAGAATCATAGAATCAGTCAGGGTTGGAAGGGACCATAAAGATCATCTAGTTCCAACCCTCCTGCCATCGGCAGGGACACCTCACACTACATCAGGCTGGCCAGAGCCTCATCCAGCTTGGCCTTAAACACCTCCAGGGACAGAGCCTCAACCACCTCCCTGGACAACCCATTCCAGGCTCTCACCACTCTCATGGGGAAGAACTTCCTCCTCACGTCCATCCTGAATCTCCCCACTTCCAGATTTATTCCATTCCCCCTAGTCCTATCACTACCTGATAGCCTAAAAAGTCCCTCCCCAGCTTTCTTGCAGGCCCCCTTCAGATACTGGAAGGCACAATAAGGTCACCTCAGAGCCTTCTCTTCTCCAGACTAAACAGCCTCAACTCTTTCAGTATGCATAGATAGAGTTGGGTTTTTTTCCTAGTGAGCCGTATTTTGTATTTCATTGACCATTTCATTACCAGTCAACCACTGAGTGACACTATCAATATTGAAATTACTATGCAACTCCTCATAAGCAGGGTCAGCATCGTGTTTTTTAAGCACAGGGTTGTTTATTGCCCAATACCTAGATACTGTAGATGCACTACTAATTGTATGTAATGGCCAAAGAGATTAGAATACATCCTAAAACTGCCTAGAAAACAGTGTCAGATCTAAGCATGGACAGAGGTGCCTCTGACAACAGCAGCAGACTGCTCAAACCTTTTCATCATTTTGTCCCATTGTGATTTCTCTTATTTTCCCAGCAAATTCTGTTGGGCTGTGAAGCACAGTTCCATTTTGTTCCTACACCCTTAGAACAGAAATCTGTTTTGTCCAAGGTGACAAGAAACTGGAGCCATTGATGCAAATGTATCTACTAGTTCACAATCAGTGGCTGGAGAAGTCTCTGTCTATCACAGTATCACAGCATAAATCTTCTGACGATGCTTGGAGGTGAACTCTAAAAGGATTCTAGAATGACAATGAAACCCTGTGCTCTTAAGAGAGAGGACTCAAGTCACTATTTGGTAGTTTACCAGTCACAATAACCCCATGCAACACCACAGGCTTGGGGAGGAGTAGCTTGAAAGTTGCTTGAGAGATACCTGGGGGGTGTTGGTCAACAGCAGACTGAATATGAGCCAAAAGTGTGCTCAGGTGGCCAGGAAGGCCAACAGCTTGTTGTCAGAGACAATGTGGGCAGCAGGACCAGAGAAGTGATCTTAGTCCTGTACTTAGCACTGTGTTCAGTCTTGGACCCCTCAATGCAAGAAGGCCATTGTGGTGCTGGAGCATGTTCAGAGAAGGACATCAAGGGTCGTGAGGGGTACTGAGCACAAGTTCTGTGATGAGTGGCTGACAGTGCTAGGGTTGTTCAGCAAGGAGAAGAGGAGGCAGAGGGGAGATCTTATCATCTCTGCAACTACCTGAAAAGAGGTTTTACAGAAGTGGGGGCCAGCCTCTTTTTTCAGGTAACAAGTAACAGGATGAGAGGAGATGGCCTCAAGTTGCACCATGAGAGATTTAGATTAGATATTGGGAAAAATTTCTTAACTGTAAGGTTCATTGGGTGCAGGAACAGACTACCAGTGGAAGTAGTGGAGTCACCATCCCTGGAGGTGTTTGAAAGACGTTTGTATGAGGTGCTTAGGGACATGGTCTAACAGTGGTATATATGTTGGGTTATGCTTCGACTCAATGATCTTAAGGTCTTTTCTAACTTTAATTGCAAAAATCACTATGTGGCAATTCTCTGACTGGGGAGGAACAACTCTGTGTTGATGAGCACAGCAGATGACCTCATTCATTAGGTCTTTTTTATGTCAAATTCCAATTGCCATGTAATTTGTGTGGTATCTGAAAGTCTAATGTTCTTGAACCTGGATCATAATATGATTAGCGAAGAGGGAAATTTCAAAATCTCTTTCTCCATGACTGCAGTGAAATACAACACTAATACATGTATCTCCTGAATACTTTTTCTCCCTGTAGATATTTTTTACAATTAACAAAAAACATCATGTTTATCTCAATTTTTGATCATATTTAAACAAATACTCCTATGGTACTATGTGATCCCCTGAATGCAAAATCATTCTGACATATGGCTTACAGTTCAGATGGCATTTGGCTTACTCTTCCCTGTGGAATTTGAAGTTATAGAAGTAATATTAAACAGTTCAGAAGGAAATCAAGCAGAAAACATTCATTTAAAATGAAAAGGCCAAAGAAAAAGTATATAAATTGGGAAAAAAATGGAGAAAAAAAGAATATGCAAGATAGTTCACAAAACAGCAAAATGGTCAATAGTTTTGTTTTTTTTTTATTATTCTTTACAAATTTCCATGGCTTCTGAAATTTCCCAAATAAATAATTTTTACAGTCTGATCAAAATGTTCCCTGGGGAAGATGTTATCTTGATTTGAAACCAAGCTCCACTTCAGTCACAATATATTTGCAATAAAGCAGATTTCTCTAGAGTATGGCCAGTGGCGTAAAAAATTAGTGATCAAAAAGAAAAGAAAAAAAAAGAAAGAAAAAAAAGAATAAATTAAGGAAAAAAAAAAAAAAAGAAGTATCACTTTAATACTAGGGAATGCTTAACAACAGTTCCAGAAGACTTTCCCACCTGATCTTCTCCCCATATAGTTTCAATTCAATGAAAGGTAGATATTTTGCATCTAGCAGAGATAGTCTGTTTTGTAAGTTATTTCTTTATTTAATTTTTATTTATTTCTGATGCTAATTCACAGTATCACAGTATATCAGAGGTTGGAAGGGACCTCAAGAGATCATCAGGTCCAACCTCCCTGCCAGAGAAGTATCACCCAGGGTAGTCTGCACAGGAATGCATCCAGGTGGGTTTTGAAAGTCTCCAGAGAAGGAGACTCCACAACCTCCCTGAGCAGCCTGTTCCAGTGCTCTGTCACCCTCACTGTAAAGAAGTTTCTCCTCATGTTGAGCTGAAATCTTCCATGTTCAAGTTTGAACCCGTTGTTCCTTGTCTTATCCCTGTGAACCACCAAAAAGATCTTGGCCCCCTCCACTTGACTCCCACCCCTCAGATATTTATGCACATTGATGAGATCCCCTCTCAGTCTTCTCTTCTACAGACTAAATAACCCCAGGGCTCTCAGTCTCTCTTCATAGGGGAGATGCTCAGGTCCCCTAATCATCCTCGAGGCTCTCTGTTGGATTCTCTCCATTCATTCTGCTGTATGCTGTATTAATCCTTGGAAAAAGTCTATTAAAATCCACTGACAATATAGGAGGCCTACAGCTATTAGGAGCCTAATTAGGGTCACTACTTTTCCTCTTTAGCCATATCTAGTTTTAAATAAAATGTTTCTAAAAATAATCTCATCTTCTCTGTTATGGGTTTAAATGAACCTTTTTTGGTTTATAATGACAGAAAATGCTGATTTGAGATTAAACATACCAAGGGACAAACTGGTTGATGAAGCCTATAGAGGAAAGAAAAAAAAAAACCTTGTGGAAGACTTCAAAGGTGGATCATCTACTGCAAGGAAGATTATAAGCTTCCTTTCTGTATAGTAGATATGCTATGAGGGGGTGTCAGCCATTGCTGCTCATTGCCACCCGGACTGGAGCACCCTTCTCACAGCCATTTCAAACCTTCATCACCTCTGTGTGGCCATGCTCTGCAAGGATAAACTTCCAGCTAGAAGACTGGGACACATATTGCAGAGGATGTGAAAGAAATGTAACAGCGTAGCTGAAGGAGCTCCTGAAACAATAACAAAAACAGGATAATGCAGAGTAGTTTTAGATTTTATAACAAGCAACCTGGAAATAAATAATACAGCTAAGTGAGGAAATTAATTCAAAGAGGCTTTACTAAAAAAAAAAAAATACAAAACAAAACCACAAACAAACAAAAAGACACCTCTCTATATATTCAGGCTCACTACTTCACTAAATATATACAGTTTTGATATCCTTGCACTAGAAATGTTTCTTTTTAACTTTAGCTAGCATGAATCAACACCAAAGCCACACTGATTTGCGTCAGCTGCAGACATGACCCATTGTATTTAATTTTAGGCATCTTATTATAAGAAAGATATTCACATATTGGAAGACGATCAGGAGAAAGCTGCAAAAATGATTAGACTTCTGGAGTGATTGATGTATGAGGATTGATTGCAAGTGCTAAATATGCATAGTTTGTCTAAGAAATTACTAAAGGGGGACATGGCAACAATGTATAAATATTTGAAGAGTCTAAATGTCAAAGAGGGAAAGGCATTTTCAGGATAGAGAAACGATGCTGCAAAAAGAAACTAATTAAAAAAAAAAAAAAAAGTGTATTAAAAAATTTACCCAAAGGAAAACTTTAGAAAGTGGAAAGGTGTTGTTTTTCCAAAAGAAAAAAGGTAAATAAAGATAAAGCTATAGATATAGACATAGATATATATGATACAGATATAAATGGATACATTTACAGAGGCATCTGGGATCCAAGATTGTTCTAAATGACCTTAAAAAGGGCAATTTTCTGCCAGTAATCAAATCACATATGCCCATAATCTCTATTTCCATTAGAGCCTGGGCTTTTTCTTTTCTTTTCTTTTCTTTTCTTTTCTTTTCTTTTCTTTTCTTTTCTTTTCTTTTCTTTTCTTTTCTTTTCTTTTCTTTTCTTTTTTTCTTTTCTTTTCTTTTCTTTTCTTTTTCTTTCTTCTTTTTCTTTTTTTCTTTTTCTTTTTCTTTTCTTTTCTTTTTTCTTTTCTTTTCCTTTTCTTTCTTTCTTTTCTCTTTTCTTTTCTCTTTTTTCTTTTCTTTTCTTTTCTTTTCTTTTCTTTTCTTTTCTTTTCTTTTCTTTTCTTTTCTGTTTTTCTTTAAAGGAACCACAAAATTGGGAAAAAATCATAGATTTCACAGAATGGCTTGAAATGGAAGGGATTTTTATAAGTCATCTAGGCCAAACCCACTTCAGTACTCATTAACTAGATTAGGTTGCTCAGAGCTGACATTAAATCCATCTAGCAATAGGGCTTCTACTACCTTTCTGGGCTACCTACTCCAGCGTCTCACCACACTCATTGTAAAACATTTCTTCCTTAAACATATTTTAAATCTACCTCCCTTTAGTTTAAAACCATCAACCTGGTTCTATAGTTTTATGTCTTATTATGAATTTCATTAAGAATTGATTTCAGGACTCCAAGCAGTGAGAAGTCTTACAAAGAGCTCTGTAAGATGCTAACAAGAAAGACAATTCAGGTAAGTGGTCCTAAAATTAGAACAAATTGACATTCATCAAGAAAGACTTGTATATCCACAATTCCAAATGCCAGAAGTGAGAAAGCAGGCTTCAGAATATATATATAGATAGCAAAATAATTTGACATAAGGAATCACAGCTCCAAGTTCAAATCAAGAATCCCTGAGACAATGTTTTCCTAAAATTCTAAATTATCTCCAAAATGAAAATAAATACGGAATGTAAAAGTAAAATAATCATGGTTATCTGCTTGTATTTCACAATATCATAAATTTTACAGGTGGTGAAACCAAAATAAATCATAATGTCCTTCTTTTTTTTACCTCCAGTATAACACAGGTTAGAAAATATCTTTCATCAATTTATGTGGCAAGTTGAACTAAAGAGTGTCTTTTGGAGAGATTTTCAGCCTAGATTTAAAGACTCTAGATGACAGAGAATTCGTTTAATCCTTTTGTAATCCATTGTAGTTCTTGGCACTTCTCTTTGCTAAAATAAATGTGTCTTATTTCAACTATACCCACTGCTGATTTCAGTTTCTAGCCACTGGCGCTCTCTGAATAATTCCTACCATGTTTACTTTTCAGAAAAACATTTATGACCTTGACACATTTCGTTTTAATCTGTGGTTAAAGTTTACCTACAATTTTGCATGGACATCACAATTAAGAGATTTGGTAAATTTATATTTACATGTAATTTCCTTAAATGTATAATTTGTTTTCCTAATATAGAGTAGCAATTATTCATTTAAGCTAATATTATATTTATAGTGACCTGAGAGACCACGCCATGAGATGGCATGCAAAATATTTTGCAGAAACTAAACAGACTGAACTGTGCTGGCAGGAAAAAAAGCCTAACTCACCACTGCTCATCATTGTAAATTACATCTAGGTAAACACCAACATCTGCTCGCTGCGCAAATAGAGTCTGTCATCACACTACCCATTATATTATTATGAGTAGATGAGATGGTTTAATATTCATTACAGATATACAAGCGGCAAGAAACTGCTTCATGCACATGCTAATGGGCAGTAAGTATATGAAATGAATTGTACCAGCCTCCACAGGCAATTAGAGTTTTGAAACTTAAACTGATACTGTATGAAGAACTTCAATGCCATTAAAGAGACATTCGGAGATAATATGTGAGCTTAGTGAATATATGCTGTAAAAAACCAAGAAGACCATCCCACAGGGACAAACTAAAAAGTGCGTTTTAGACTATATATATATCCATCATATATCCATCCAGAAAGAGGTGCAACAGATAGCAGGTAGGGCATTTATCATTTCTCACTCACAGAACTCCAGCTTGCAGAGCTTAGCCACCATGCAAAGTAACAAATAAAATAATAAAAATATAATAATGTGATTCTGAACAGAATTTCTTTTAAGGCCACTTAGTTAGACCAGAAGATGCAGATGTAAATAGCAGTTGTATTTTTAACAAATTATTCACTATCTAAGCAAATTTTATGACCCCCAATATAAGCTAAAGAAAGAAAATTAAAACCAACTAAAAACAAAAGAAGGAGAGGAGAGGGGAGTAGAGGGGAGGAGGGGAGAGGAGAGGAGGGGAGAGGAGAGGAGGGGAGTAGAGGGGAGGGGAGGGGAGGGGAGGAGGAGGGGAGGGGAGGGGAGGGTGGGGAGCGAAGGGGAGGGGAGGGAGGAGGGGAGGGGAAGGGGGGAGAGGGAGAGGAGAGGAGAGGAGGGGAGAGGAGAGGAGAGGAGAGGAGAGGAGAGGAGAGGAGAGGAGAGGAGAGGAGAGGAGAGGAGAGGAGAGGAGAGGAGAGGAGAGGAGAGGAGAGGAGAGGAGAGGAGAGGAGAGGAGAGGAGAGGAGAGGAGAGAGGAGAGGAGAGGAGAGGAGAGGAGAGGAGAGAGGAGAGGAGAGGAGAGAGGAGAGGAGAGAGGAGAGGAGAGGAGAGGAGAGGAGAGGAGAGGAGAGGAGAGGAGAGGAGAGGAGAGGAGAGGAGAGGAGAGGAGAGGAGAGGAGAGGAGAGGAGAGGAGAGGAGAGGAGAGGAGAGGAGAGGAGAGGAGAGGAGAGGAGAGGAGAGGAGAGGAGAGGAGAGGAGAGGAGAGGAGAGGAGAGGAGAGGAGAGGAGAGGAGAGGAGAGGAGAGGAGAGGAGAGGAAAGGAGAGGAGAGGAGAGGAGAGGAGAGGAGAGGAGAGGAGAGGAGAGGAGAGGAGAGGAGAGGAAAGGAGAGGAAAGGAAAGGAGAGGAAAGGAGAGGAGAGGAAAGGAAAGGAGAGGAAAGGAAAGGAAAGGAAAGGAAAGGAAAGGAAAGGAAAGGAAAGGAAAGGAAAGGAAAGGAAAGGAAAGGAAAGGAAAGGAAAGGAAAGGAAAGGAAAGGAAAGGAAAAGGAAAGGAAAGGAAAGGAAAGGAAAGGAAAGGAAAGGAAAGGAAAGGAAAAGAAAGGAAAAGGAAAGGAAAGAAAAGAAAATGAAAGAAAAGAAAAGAAAAGAAAAGAAAAGAAAAGAAAAGAAAAGAAAAGAAAAGAAAAGAAAAGAAAAGAAAAGAAAAGAAAAGAAAAGAAAAGAAAAGAAAAGAAAAGAAAAGAAAAGAAAAGAAAAGAAAAGAAAAGAAAAGAAAAGAAAAGAAAAGAAAAGAAAAGAAAAGAAAAGAAAAGAAAAGAAAAGAAAAGAAAAGAAAAGAAAAGAAAAGAAAAGAAAAGAAAAGAAAAGAAAAGAAAAGAAAAGAAAAGAAAAGAAAAGAAAAGAAAAGAAAAGAAAAGAAAAGAAAAGAAAAGAAAAGAAAAGAAAAGAGAAAAAGCCTCAAGGGGACCTCAAGAGATCATCAGGTCCAACCCCCAGTCAAAGGGGGATCACTTAGAGTAGTCCGCACAGAAATGCATCCAGGTGGGTTTTGAAAGTCTCCAAAGAAGGAGACTCCACCACCTCCCTGGGGAGCCTGTTCCAGTGCTGTGAAGAAGTTTCTTCTCATGTTGAGGTGAAATCTTCTGTGTTCAAGCTAGATCCTGCTGTTTCTTGTCTTATTACTGTGCACCGCCAAAAAGAACTTGGTCCCCTCCACTTGACACCTGCCTTTGAGATATTTATAGACATTGATGAGATCCACTCTCAGTCTTCTCTTCTCAAGACTAAAGAGCTCCAGGGATCTCAGTCTCTCTTCATAGAGGAGATGCTCAAGTTCCCTAATCATCCATGCAGCCCTGCGTTGGACTCTCTACAGCAGTTATCTGTCCCTCTTGAACTGGGGAGCCCAAAACTGGACACAGTATTCCAGGTGTGGTCTCACCAGGGCAGAGTAGAGGGGTAGAAGAACTTCCCAAGACCTGCTGGAAACACTTTTCTTGATGCACCTCAGGATCCCTTTGGCTTTCTTGGCCACAAGGGCACATTGTTATTCCATGGAGAACTTGCTGTCCACCAGCACTCCAAGGTCTTTCTCTGTGGAGCTGCTTTCCAGCAGGGCAGCCCCTAACCTGTACTGGTGCCTCTTGTTACTCCTCCCTAGATACAGGACCCTGCACTTGTCCTTATTAAACTTCATGAGTTTGCCTGCCCCCAGCTCTCCAGCCTGTCCAGGTCATGTTGGATGGCTGCACAGCCTGAGGGGGTGTCAGCCAACTCCCCCAGTTTTGTATCATCAGCAAACTTGCTGAGGGTACTCTCAATGCCCTCATCTGGGTCATTGATAAAGATACTGAACAAAACTGGACCCAGTACTGATCCCTGGGGGACACCACTTGCCATAGGCCTCCAAGTTGACTTTGCGCCACTGATGACGACCCTCTGAACTCTGTTGTGGAGCCAGTTTGCAATCCACCTCACTGACCAACCATCTGTGTCACATCTCCTGAGCTTTTCTATGAGGATGTTATGGGAGACTGTACCAAAAGCTTTAATGGAGTCAAGATATATGACATCCACTGCTCTTCCCTCATCTACCCATTTGGTCATAATTTCATAGAAGGCTATCAGATTAGTTAGATAGGATCTCCCCTTGGTAAATCCATGTTGGCTACTCCTGATAAGCTTCTTGTCTTCCATGTGGTTAGAGATGACCTCCAGGATGAGCTGCTTCATCATCTTTCCAGGGATGGAGGTGAGGCTGACTTGGTCTGTAGTTGCCTGGGTCCTCCTTCTTGCCTTTTTTGAAGACTGGAGTGACATTTGCTTTCTTCCAGTCATCAGGCACCTCTCCTGTTCTCCATGACTTTTCAAAGATGCTGGAGAGAGGTTCAGCAACAGTATCAACCAGCTCTTTCGACACTCGTGGATGCATCCCATCAGGGCCCTTGGACTTGTTTGTCTTTAATTGGTACAAGAGATCTCTAACCTGGTCCTGGTCACTGACCAGCAGAATGTCCACATCTCTCCAGTTCTGCTCCCTTGCTTCTAGAGACTGAGGTTCTGAGGGCTGGTTTTAGGAGTAAAGACTTTTTGATTTTTTTTGAGTTTTACTAAGAGTTCATTGCTTATCCATGCAGGTCTTCTCCTTGCCTTACTTGATTTTTTTTTTTCAAAGGAATAAATTTCTCTTGAGCTTGGAGGAGGTAGTGTTTGAATATTAACCAGTTTTCTTGCCCCCCCCCCCGCACCTTACGGAGCCCTAGTCCGCTGGATATTTCTAAGTAGAGCCTTGAAGAGGGGAAATTTTGCCCTCTTGAAGCCCAGGGTTGAAATTTTACTTATCACCCTGCTTCTTTATCTGTTGATATTAAGCTCTAACATGTCATGGTCACTGCAACCAAGATTACCCCCAACCTTAACATCTACAACCAGTCCTTCTTCATATGTGAATACCAGGTCAAGCATTGCACTTCCCCTTGTTGGTTCTTCAACTACTTGCAGGAGAAAGTTGTCGTCAATGCACTGTAGGAACCTTTTGGACTGTTTGTGCTTGGCTGTGTGATCTTTCCAACTAATATCAGAGTGGTTGAAGTCAACCATAAGCACCAAGGCACTTAATCTTGAGGTTATTTCTAGCTGCCCATAGAAGGCCTTGTCAGTAGCTTCTTCCTGGTTTGGTGGTCTGTAGTAAACCCCCACAATTGCATCATCCATGTTTGTATGTCCCTTCACTCTTACCCATAAGCTTTCAAGGCTTTTATCATCTCCCCCTGGGTTAAGCTCAACACATTCTAGTTCCTTATTCACATAGAGAGCAACTACACCACCTCGCCTTGTCAGTCTGTCCTTCCTGAAAAGTACATAGTCATCCATAACCACATTCCAGTCATGGGAGCTGTCCCACCATGTCTCTGTAATTGCAACAAGATCATAACCCTGCGACTGCACCCAGATTTCCAGTTCATCCTGCTTATTCCCCATGCTTCTTGTGTTGATATACAGACACTTCAGAGACTTAGCAGAGGAGTATCTGTTACCATTGTGGGTGTTGTGTAATCCATTATTCCCTACAGCCCCTGGGACAGCAGTGGAGCTTGGTACCCTGCCTCACAATTGTCCCAGGAACGTCCTCAGTGAGCCTCATTTTTCCCTCTTCCCCAAATAACCTCCAGTCTGTGATTTAAGGACTTCCAGACTCAGAGGTTCTGGTTTTAATAGCTGTTGATGGGATTTTCTTTTCTGAATTTCTTTTATTGCTTTTTGAACTCATCAATGCCTCTGGCATGACCAGCAGCATGTGGCAGTAAGTTGGATTACTTAATTATGAGTATTGCACAAAATTAACTTATTTTGTTTGCTTGAAGCCTGCTACTCCATAATTTAATTTCATGTCTGTTAGTTCCTGTGATGTAAGTAAGAAGTGAATACTCCTTTCCAGTGTCCATCATGATTCCTTTTCTTTGGATTTTCCAAATCTGTGAGGAATCAGATTCAAAGACTGATAGAATGGTATGGTTTGGTTTGGAAGGCATTTTAAAGGTCATCTAGATGCAACCTCTTCAGGAAGTATCTTAAGGGTCTGTCCCAAGACAGCTCAACAACTGTTCTACTTTTTCTGAAATTGAAGCATATGAAAAAATGAGCAAGTGCTTAAACTTTCATAGTAGCTGTCATTTAAACAATTAACTATGTTCATTATTTCTACTATCACCCCTAAGTCCAGCCATAGACTCATAAAGTTGTTGAAGGTTAAAAGATAGTCAGGTAGTTGTTTTCTTTATTTTGTAATCTTTTTTTTTTTTTTTTTGGTGGTGCTTACTGAGCTCTAGTAAGTTGAACATCTTTATATCATCTCAAATAACTGTGCCTTTAGACACAGCAGCTATATTTTCTTTATTATACAAATATTTTTTATTTCTTGCTTTTTCAGCTATGAATAGCTTAAAATACATTTTATGTTTCATGTTTGTGCTTATCAACCAATCTTCAAGATACTAAAGTAATACAGATTCCCTACTCCCTTGCTGTTACCTGCTGCTCCCCAGAATTAAAACAATGACATTGATTCATTATTGATATCTTCACAGTGGTCAATTAAGTGACACTTCAAGGAGCTTAGTAGTAACCTATGTGAAACAAAATAATTTCCTTTCAGCTGTGACCTTCACTACATTTAACAGTAATCTGTTCTAGAATTCTGAAGGATAGTGTAATAGCCTTGTTTTCTCATGAGTATTTCTCACTTATAGCATGTTAGAAAATGGCCTACTGTATTTCATCTTAGCAGAAAGAAAACATATAATGTGAGTTTTTGTGAGATTCAGAAACCTCTGCAATTTCAATTCTTATACTAAATATAGCATACAACATTTACAGGATTGTTTCTGAGATAGGTGAATTCTGTGAACTACATTATGATGCTAACTTTGCAGTTATATCAGGTAGCAATGAGAATATGTGGTAAACTGAAATTAGAGAAAGCTTTAGCATTTACTTTTCTTCCATCATTTTTAGTTTAAACTGCTAAAAAGGCCTCCAGTCACCTCAATATAGTTTAATAATTCAATAAAAACTTCATTCTGATTTAAATAAAATATCATAATTCCAAGTTATGCATTCCCAAACTCAAAAAAAAAATGTAACCACCCCTCCACTCTCCAGCAATTGTGCACACACACAAATGTACATACCAACTATTTACAAATGCCTACAGGAAATACATATGTTTGGCTGCACACCCTGAAGATACTAAGATGTTTCAGCCAAGTGTTGACATTCTAAATTCCAAGGCAAGAGTGAAAAGCCTCACTCAGTATTTCTTTTTACAACAGGCCAGATTTGGCTGAAGTTGGTGGATTCCCTGTTGGTATAAAGTAAGGTGATACCTCAGAGAGAGAATGAGATGTCTTCATCAATGAGACAGCCCAAAGCTCAAAAGATCAATCCCTGGGATATAGCATGAACAGATTCACTGGTGCAAATCTTACAATATGCATACGTTTCACACTGAAGTTGACACAAATTCAACACAAAACTCTGTGCAATAACTTCCTATCTTGTATAGGAACCTTAAGAAAAAAGGCTGCGAATTTTCTTTACATACAGAATTTAGCAACTTTGAAACACTGCAAAATCTTGATTTTTTTTTTTTTTTTAATGGATGGTAGCTCCTCAAAATGGGACAAAATGGTAGGCAAATTTCTGTGGAAGGAAGTACCCAGAAGCTCTACCCATACCATAAAAGATAAAGTTCTGATACTTCTAAAGCAGTCACTCTAGAGTCAGTCACTCTAGGCTAATCTGTTTTAAATTAGCCACAGTTTATTCATTAGTCCAAAGTTGTAAGCAGAGTAGAAAGAAGTCTGCTCATTTTTTCCCATCCATTTAGTGCTATTAATTAATATTTAATAAAAACCCAAACAATTCCAACTTTTACAATGCATAACTTGTTAAGCACATGAGGATATCAGAATCAACTGTTTGCAAACAATATTAAACTATCAACAAATTCAAGTGTCTGTTTTCCAGCTGGATGTAAAAATTATTTTTTCTTTTAGTTGAAACTGATTTGGCAGGAGTTTGATTGCACATTTCTTTAACATACTTTAATGTGATATTTTTGAAAGGATGATTATGTAATACAAGGAAACTGGAAAATTAAATAACATTATATTTTTAAAAGAGATGCATACTTACCTCTATACAATGTGCTTACAGGCAAAATAATTGTCCATATGTCCTCTTGAGCACACTCATTACTATACACTTAGTCCACTTGACTACCACGAGACTACTCCATAGGATTTAAAACAGGCACATGTTTAAGTGCTTTGATGAAGCAAAGGTTGCAGATGAGCAGACAATTAAAAACTAAGGGAAAATTTTTAAGTAAAGGATATCTCCAATACTTTAAAAATCATTTAGGTGTGCCCTCCAAACCTGGGTAGCTAAGAGAAGACAAATTTTAATTAAAAAAAACAACTCTCATATGATTTGATACTAATTCTACTAGCCTCATACAGGCCAACCTTTCAAAATAGAAATGGGATATCTCTGTGGATAAGAACAAGATGAAGTTTCTTTCCATGTTTTTCTCTTCCAAGAACTGTGTTTATAATATGTTGCACAAATGACTCACTCAGGGAGCATCTGTGCTAAGCACTGAGTGGGCCAACATTTTATATCAAGTAATATGACACATTTTGCTCTTTTTTATTTGCAAATTATGAACAGTTTTTTAAAGGTTCTTCACTCCCCTCAAGCTAGAAGTTCTCCTTCGGCTTTAGATCAGCTTTGACCCAGCTCCCACTGGGATAGAAGGCAATAGCTCTCTCCCAAGTATAGAGGAAGAAGACAGACAGTGTGTATTCTTTTCAAGTCTAGTGCGTTTTGCATCAGCATTACCACTAGTGAATATTTCTGCCAGAATAATTTGCCTGACTTTCTTGTCTGAAGAAGATGCTTGGCAAAGCACAGCTGATGATAGAGGAAGGCTGCAGAAAGGTTTTGTAATCTTCATTAACATGCATAATCATGGAAACAATCACAAACTTTTGCATTCTTTTGATATGTCAGTATTTTCTGCATATATCATACATTGCCACACTGAAAAAAAATGTGCCGTTTCAGTATAATTATTGTACTAAACCTTCGTGGTTTAGTATATCCCCAGTTTGCTTTAACCAATGTTCAGCAATTTTGCCCAAAAAAAATCTGTTTTTCCCAGTAATTATTAGTTAAATAATTCAATGAACATTCACAGAACCACAATTTTGCTAATGACAAAAAGCAAGCTCCACTTAAAAAGTCAGTTTTTCACATGGAAACAGTATTGTTGGAAACTGTTCTAAATGGCTTTGCACACAAGTATTTTTTCAAGAAAGTATTTTTTAGTGGGAATATGCAAAAATTAAATTATAGACTAAAGTGGAACTCAGTGAAAGATTCAACAGCAAAGTCTGCTATAAATGTTGGACACTGAACTGAAGACATACAGAAATATTCATTTTCCTAAGTTTTGTTGACTAGATCCTTCGGTGTTTAATTTAAATTGGATCTGAATACCCGTTGCACTTGCTTGTTATCTCTTGACTCCAGTATATTTTTAATAAGTGTGAAAGTCTATCACTTTGTCTGTTGAATAATCAAAATTTAGAAACTCTTATTTCAAAATGCCATACTAAGTACCATGCTAGGGCTTGTACTACCAAATCTAGGAAGGAAGTGGGACCTGACAATATCCCTTTTAACCAATTTTTCAATTAATTCAGCTCAGTAAGTGAAACCAAGAGCTTTAAAAAAATAAAAATAAGGTGTCAGATATAAACATAGAATACCAAAAGGAAACATGCTTGGGAGCACTGCAGAGTTCTTTGATTATCTCTCTCATCACACAGATTGAAATAAGATAAATTAAGAGGTTACCATGATGAAATCCAGGATGTTTGGGAAGTCTGTGTTAGATAACTAGAAATACAGAAGATTTATGAAGAAATAAGTTTAATAAATACATGTATAACACATTAGAAACTAACTATACGACCAGAGTTTTAATCATACATATTTCTTACTTGGGTCTTTCCAAGTCTTACAGCAGCAGTATGAGTCACATAAAAATCAATTTTGACAAATCCATAGTGCTTCTCTTTCTTAAAGTTCGTTTAAAAAAATAATTTATAATATTAACCACTAACTGGTGGTTTATATGTACAGAAACTGCGAAAGATGTTCAAATACATGTCGTGCTTAGCATAATAGCTCTTACTGACTGTCAGCGCTTGAGATTTCTTTCTCCGTTTTGCTTTCTTAATGTGTCTAAGTTATTTACTGAAGCTGTTTACACTGATTGATTTTATAGCACTCAAATATGAATCAGTAGGTCATTTCATATCTTAAATTTGTAAACTGTCTTTTAAAATGGCATAATACCTTGTGCAAACCAGTGAACAAGCAGCCGCATGCTATGCTAACAGATTCATTTCAGCATAGCTTAGAGCTTCGATGATGAATTGGCAGGTCATATAAATAAAGCACTCTGAAAAGCAAATCCTGGCCTTTGGATCCATACATTTTAGTGAACAAGGACAGTGCTTTCTGTGCATCACAGTCAACACAATGCTCTTGGACATTACCAGTACAAAATTCAGTAGCATACGAGCAGTAGCATGAAAATGTATACAAATTAGACAACTAATTTCAAACAGGGAAACGTCTTCAGGCTGTGGATTGTTTTAAATGTAAATCAAACTGCATTATGCAGCAAAACAACAAAAACTCCTGGGTTTTTGTTTGTTTGTTTGTTTGTTTTGCAGAAGGAAAAGACCAGGGATTTGCTTCGTTAATGCTACCAAGGCACTGGTTCCAGCTGCCTAGAAAGTATTTGGTGGGAGGTGTCAAGGCTCTGTGAGGGCCTGCCCTGGGTGTGGGTCAGGATCAGGCCATAGGGAATGGGCATGGGGGCAGTCCGAGGCCAGGCCAGGCCAGACCAGGAAGTAAGTCTGCAGGTGAGCAGCCCCAGGCCTGGGCAGTGCTGCCTTGCAGCAGAGCCATCACCTCAGGTGCACTTGTTCCCCTGAGCCAAGCTCAACCTGGCCATGCCTTCCCCATAGCATAAGCAGGAGCTCCTCTCCAGTCCCTGTGAGACATGGCATGGAGCCATCCTTAACAGGAGAGTGGTGTGCCCAAGGCCAGGCAGAGAGGAGGAATGAGGAACCAGGACTCGTCATAGGTCTGTATTTCTGAGGACAAAAAAGGAGCTTTCCTCAGAGCAAGAGAGAATTGTATGTGGGGTGCCTCTCAGTCCCTTTTGGGAGATGTTGCCCCAAGCTTAAAGAGTGGGTTGAAATCTGGTGACTGGCATTCAGCTGTCATGTCTCTCACCTGAGCAAGGGCTGACTGCACAGCTCTGGGCTTGGACACTGACAGATCTCACCTGCAACTGCAAGGCAGGCACAATTACCTTGTCCTGTACCCAACTGCAAATAAGTTTTAGAGACTTAGAAACACAGTTTGCTCACATCAGAGACTGCTGTTGTTCACTTTGGACCTTATTATGCACAGCTGCAAACATCCCAGGTAAGTCTGTTCTGCTCTTATTACTTGGCTTCTCCCTGCAACATGTATTGTCAAAATCCATCAGGACCTTGATGAAATCTCACATTTTTACACACAACATCCAGCAGCAAAGGACTTCAGAATAAGAGATTGATTTATTATTGATTCACAGACAAATCTGGTAAAGAACTCTTTTTTTTTTTTTTTTTTTTTTAAGGGGAAAATTCAGTTTCTGCAAATATTTTTCCCAGAAAACTTTTTTCTCTAAAGAAAATCAAAATCTTGATGTTTTATAGAAGGGGAGAGCAGAATGAGAAAAGACTTTTTTGTTTTAAAACTAATGGAGATATTTTGTTTTGCAGTCTGCTTTAACTTTTGTCTATGCTTTGTTGACACAGAACCTCACAGGGTTATAACTCAGCGCATCCCTTCCTCACTCTCTCAAACAGAAAAATCTCTGTGAACGGACTGAATCTCTCATGACATATCACCATCTATTTATGTCTGAAAGTATAACATATGATGAAAATCATGTGATTATATCTTGAAAACACATACTATATAATAAAAGCTTTGGCAATGAGGCATGTGTCAGCTGAATGATATTACAGTGCCTGGGAAGTACCTCTAATCATAGCTGCTCTAGTTTTGGAAATATCCAGATATTTTGCTGTTATCACTAATGTAAAAATTTAATCCTTTTTTGAAGGGTTTCAATGCTTAACCACTCTACTCAGAGACAAAAAAATGTTATAATATCATTTGTGATTTTTTTTTTATGTTGTTGTTTTCATTTAATTACTAAGAGATCTAGGAAGCTCCTTACTAGAGCTGAAGCAGCTACAGATTAGAAAGAGGTTAGATATTTTTCATTTTCATGCATTAAAAAAATACTAAATTAGAAAGCATCTTAAAACACAGACCATTAAGCCACACCCTTAAGTACCATGTCCACATGTTTCTTGAACATCTCCAGGAACACTGGATCCACCACCTCCCTGGGCAACCTATTGAAAGACATGAGTGTTCTTTCTGAAAAGAAATATTTCCTAATAACCTAATATCCAAAGAAACCTCCCTCAGCACAATTTCAGGCCATTTTTCATCCTGTGATCTCATACTTCAGAGAGAAGACCAACACCCACCTCACGACAACCTCCTTTCAGGTAGCTGTAGAGAGCAGAGAGATCTCCCCTCAGCTTCCTCTTCTCCAGACTAAACAATCCCAATTTGCTCAGCCATCCTAGTAAGACTGGTTCTCTAGACCCTTCACCATCTTTGTTGCCTTTCTCTGGACACACTCCAGCAACTCAATGTCTTTCTTGTACTGAGGGACCCAAAAGTGAACACATTATTCAAGATGAGGCCTCACTAATGCTGCGTACAGGGGCACTATCGCTTCCCTACTCCTGCTGGTTACACTATTCCTGATACAGGCCAGGATGTTATTGGCCTTCTTGGCCAGCTGACCACATTGCTGGCTCATGTTCAGATGGTGGTCAATCAGCACTCTGAGGTCTTTTTCTGTCAGGCAACTTTCCAGCCAGTCTGCCCCAAGCCTGTAGTGTTGCATGTATTGGTTGTGACCCATGTGCAGGACCCAGCACTTGCTGTCATATGATTTACCTTGCCCCTCTCATGTCCAGATCTCATTGAAGAGTTTTCCAACCCTCAAACAGATTGACACTCCCATGAAAGCTTACTGAGAGTGCACTCAATTCCCTTGTCCAGATCGTTAAAGAGAATCGTCCTCAATACTGAGCCCTAGGAAACAACACTAGTGACTGGTCACCAAATGGATTTAACTCCATTCACCACCACTCTTTAAGTGTGGCCATCCATATAGTTTTTAATCCATCAAATCATAGAATCACAGAAAGCATATCCCTCCATGATGAGCAGCAGTGGTGAACTAGTATCAACAGATGAGGAGAAGGCTGGATATAGACCATGGGACTGAGTGCACCATCAGCAAGTTTGCAGATGACACCAAGCTGAGTGGTGTTGTCAATACACGAGAGGGACAGGGTGTCATCCAGAGGGAGCTGGATGAGCTGGAGAGGTGAGCCCAGGTGAACCTCATGAGGTTCAAAAAGAGCAAGTGCAGGGTTCTGCACCTGGGCCAGAACAATCCTCACTATCAATACAGCCTGGGGGATGAGGTGATAGAAAGCAACCCCGTGGAAAAGGACTGGGGGGTGCTGATGGATGGAAAGCTGGACATGAGCAGACAGTGTGTACTTGCAGGCCAGAAGGCAAATCACATCCTGGGCTGCATCAAAAGATGAGTTGCCAGCAGATCCAGAGAGGTGATTCTGCCACTTTGCTCTGGTGAGACCTCACCTGGAATACTGTGTCCAGGTCTGGAGCCCTCAATATAGGAAGGACATGGACCTGATGGAGGGGGTCCAGAGGAGGGCCACAAAAATGATCAGAGTGTTGGAGCACCTCTGCTACAATGACAGGCTGAGGGAGCTGGGGTTGTTCAGCTGGCAGAAGAGAAGCCTCTGGGGACACCTAATAGCAGTCTTCTGGTATCTGAAGGGTGCCTACAAGAAGGATGGAAAGAGACTGTTTACAAAGGCCTGCAGTGACAGGATGAGGGACAATGGCTTCAAACTAGAAAACAACAGGTTTAGATTGGATGTTAGAAAGAGGTTCTTTACTATCAGGGTAGTGCAACAGTTTGTCTGGGGAGGTGATTGGGGTCCCATCCCTGGAGATATTCAAGGTCAGGCTCGACAGGGCTCTGATCTAGTTGAGGATGCCCCTGCTTACTGCAGAGTGGGTTGGACTAGATGACCTTTGGAGGTCCCTTCCAACCCAGACCATTCTATGATTCTATGATTATATTACCCACAAGTCCACAAGTCCTTCTCTGTTCACAAACAGCAGATCCAGCAAGACACCTTCTCTAGTTTACTCTGTCACCAACTGTGTCAGGAAGTTATCCTCTATACACTCTCAGAGCCTCCAGGACTGTTCTCTCCCTGCTATATTTCCAACAGACATCAGGGTAGTTGAAGTGTCCCACAGGAACGAGGGCCAATAATTGTGAGACTTCTCCCAGATGCCTGAAGAATTGTTTATCTGTGTCTTCATCCTGGTTGCATGGTCTATAACAGACTCCCACCAGGATATCTTCTTTGTTGGCCCTTTCTCTGATTGTTACCCATAAACACTCAGCTCTATTATCACCATCATCATCCTCAATACAATCAAAACACTCCCTGACATACAGGGCAAATCTGCTGCCTCTCGTTCCTTGCCTATTGCTTGTAAAGAGCTTGTAACCATCAACTGTGGCACACTGTTTCCTGTGCTGCATGCATTAGTGTAGATGCACTTCAGTTGGTCTAAAGGTCCTTTTGCATGAATATCTCTCCATATACAAATGTTAATACATTCAAACACTGGCACAGGAAATGATAATAGAAACAAGAGCATGTCCAGAGAAGGGCCATGAGGATGATTAGAGGGCTGGAACATCTCTTTTATGAAAACTGAGAGAGTTGGGACTATTCAGTATGGAGCAGAGAAGGCTCCAAGGAGACCTTATGGTGGCCTTCCAGTATCTTAAGGGAACCTATAAGAAAGCTGGTGAGGAACTTTTTAGGGTGTCAGGTAATGATAGGACAAAAATAGAAATGGGTAGATTCAGACTGGATGTTAGGAAGAAGTTTTTCACCATGAGGGTGGTGAGACACTGGAACAGGTTGCCCAGGGAGGTGGTGGAAGCCCCATCCCTGAAGGTTTTTCAGACCAGGCTGGATGTGGCTCTGGGCAACCTGATCCAGTGTGAGGTGTCCCTGCCCATGGCAGGGGGTTTGGAACTAGATGATCCTTGAGGTCCTTTCCAAACCTAACAATTATGTGATTCTATGAGTCTATTGTCACATGAGATGAAAACTTAAATAGTGGTTGTCTTTTGGAATTTGGTAGCTAATTTGTGACTGTTCTAGAACATTTGTAAAAATCATAGAAGATATCAAGTATTACATATATTAACCTGCCCTAATATTTAATATTTCTGTTTGTTGATTCAGGAAATACAAATTGATTTCATAACACTGGCAAAAGACATATTTCTTAAGTTATCTGGAAAATACCTGGCAGCATGATATGATCTGTGTTTTCAAGGACAGACTTTAAACTACGCATTCTAAAGGCAAAAGCATAAATCAGTTGTAAGATGTTCTTGTAAAATGGACATAAGCTTTCTACCTCCTCTTCTAATTTTATATGCTTTTCAGGTATCGAATGGAAATATTGATTTGAGTAAAGTTTCCTAAAGCGTAACTTGCAAAGCAATACAATAATAGCACACCTGCTTGACTTTCTATTAATATATTGATGAAACTATAAACCATCAGAAATGTTTCTTCAATAACTATTTAATGCAAATATAGTCATATTCTCTCCAGCTACTCTTTAATAATCCAAATTCATTGCTAATGAGCTAATAAGGAGGCACTACATGCTCCTAATTTGTTGCTGTTGTTTTAATAACATAAAAAGTGTTCATGTTGTCCCAGTATGTTCTGATCTTTGCTTGTTAGCACCATGACTTCTGCCTATATATGCCAACAGAGGCTGCTGTTCGTGAAAGCGTCTGAGGGCTTGAAATGTCCCCACTGAAGAGGACAAAGTTTTGTTAAGGAACAGACTCACACAGAGTCAAACCCCTTTTATTGCCATTATCCTCTCCTCTCCTCTTTCTCATATGGCCGATTTTAGCCAGAGCATGATTATAGCCAGATATATAAAAATGGATAATTCATACTCTTTTTTCATTTCACTTATGGAAAATCACCAGTGTGCCCTTTCATTTAATTTATACTTTGTTTCTGATCATCACAACGTTGGGGAACTGTTTCTGGTACCACAGCAGAAATTCGACTTGGCAGGTAACATTCTATTACAAGATTACAGTAAAGTGGCAACTGCTTGGCCAAAAGTCATCATGTTTGAAACTGATTTACAGTCTTGCAATTGCAAACTGTCATCTGTCCCTGGGTCTCAGTGTAAATACACAAGATAGAGATGCATATTTACGTATGGGCTACCTTTTATGTTACCATAATTTACTGATGCATATTGTGAATACATTTTCATACCCACAATAATTGCTTATACAATTTATCTAATTTGGATATGTACCTGCTTGATTACACCTAAGAGGTAAATATTATGAGTCTTCCTCAACACCATGTTACACTGATGTAATACTAAAATAATTGACTGATGAGTCAGTGAATCCATAACTCTATGTGTCTCCACAATTATTTCTTCTTTATATTACTGAAGGTGTGAAAAGGAAGTCAAAACAAGGTCATCCTAGATAATGAGTTTCCATTGTATATACAAATTTCTTTCACTTTGACTTTGACTTCACAAGTCTGTATCTTCCCAGTTCTAATGACCAAAATATCAACACATATTCAAAACTCCTATTCTGTAATTTTTTTTTTTAATAAGAAGATTTCTGGTTTCTAAATGACAGACGTAGCCTCCAGCTGGGCATACATTTGGATATCAAATGGCTGGCAAATTCAGGTGCACCAATCCAAGAGCAATAGAATCAAATGAAAGATTTTTCAGCTCCTGTAAATATTTCAGAATAATTTTCCTCATGTCATTTTTACTTGTGCATATATGTGGAATTAAATTATTTTTAAATTTAGTTCATAGCAATTGTAGAAGCATCATAATTTTAACTACTGCAGCTTGTAGACTATCTGCTGTGAGATACGAGAATGCTTCATCTGTAACTAAAAAAAAAAAAATAAAATAATTGTAAACTATTAATACTTTCTCCACTGCTTCTTTCCTTAATAATTCCTGTGAGATGACACAGTCATTTTACTCTTGATTTACTTATTGAACAGTTGGCTTAGTATCAAAATTAGATGCATAGCATGAAAATCAGAAATCATTACATGGTGTTGTCTTGAGATGTGAATAGGTTCAAACCAGGAGGATCCTGATTCACTTTCCAGCCTCACCTTTCCATCTTTCCAGCCAAGACCTCATTTCTGACCAGGTGCATCATTAGAAGGTATAAAAATCCCATAGCAGTAGTATTCATGAGATTGTGGATCCTTGGCTTATCATGGGTGCACAGTACTGAATTGAAATGACTTTCTGTTTCCACTGGCTTTGGTTTGCAGACTAAAAATAACAACCTATACTACAGATACATTGTTGTGATTAAGATGTAACGCAACTGGCAATTATGCCTCCTTGCTTATCTATGTTTTTAAAGCTTTATAAATCCTATAGTATTGAACTTTAATTTATTACATTCAAATAATTACTATGTGCAAGCCATTAATCATCAGGAATGTGAGTGCTACAATACAAAGCAAAATATAAGACACATCTTGCTCTGTGCTGGAAAAGATTGGGCATTCTGGGAGTGCAGTAGAGGAAGTAGCATGTTCTGAGCAGGATTTGTCTTTGCATAAACAAATGGACACCAGGATTTTTTTTTGCAACCATAGCAGAAGTTTTTCTGTTTTGGTCAAAGAGAGCATATCAACTTTACTTTCATTTAAAAACCAGGAAAAGAATTAGTGCATGTGATCACTACGAACAACTTATGACTGCTGTCAGCATTCCAATGCAATGAAGACATTTTTTATTGTTAAGGACATTTTAATTATTTGGAAAAGCCAGTGAAAGCATCAGAGTGGTAGGAGGGGGAAAAAAAAAAGAAGAAGAAAAGAACTTAAAATTTCCCTGAGGATTTGTTATACAGGTTTTTCTTTCTTCCAAGATGAAGAAAGGTTCATTTCTAAGCAAAGATAATAGCTGCACTCTCTGTAAAAATATTTTATACATACAAATAAATACAAGCAACTTCTTTGTGATACAGGCTTATACTAGTCTTTATGCACTTATGGACTAGCTGAAATATGAAATGGCAACGAATTGAACAGAATTGTAGAAGTAAATCAGTGTGAGAGAATGATGAAGCACCCAACTTTAATTCTTGTGCTTCGATTAATACATTGCCTTTTCCCTCTCAGTGTTTCATTTCTCAAAGGGAGAACACAGCAGAGTATACATTTGTAATATGCAGCACTTAATGATGCAATTGGACATGGAAAACTTTATGAATATCAGCTTGTTCGTACCTCCCCTGAATGTTGAAGTGTCACTGCCCTTTCCAGCTCCTTGTCCATTCTTTTAAACAGATATATAAAGTCCTCACCATTTTCCACAGCTGCTTCGGCATGTGCCACTGTTCAGTTTTCTCTGTTACTTTAGCCTAAATGTTCCTGAGTGTAATTTAATCTCATAAAAAACTGTACATTGTGTTCAGATACCAACTCAGACATCGCTGGAAAGATACCAGATTGTATCATGTACAGATTTACTTGGGTTAAGTGATCAGTTCCTTCTTTATCTGTATAGCATTGCTTATTTATAGCACTCATTCCCACCCATTCCTGGCACACTTGACTTTCATTTTAGTTGTTCATTATATAGAAAACCACAGTGTTTCAGTTGTAAAATAATGAGAGACAAGGCCCAAAAATGACAGAGATGTGAAAAACATCTGTGTAGGAAGTATTGCTTGATACAGCATTAGTTTCACCAATACGAAGATCGAATTCTTCAGCCTCACATTTTCTGATTCATAATTTCTGCATAAATAATTTGCAGTATAAAAAAAAGACAGAATACTATCTGACTTGGTGTTGACATGTACTGAAAATGAGACATTATTAAGAAATGTGCTATGAGTCTAGATCTATTTCTGTAAAGCAAACTGTTCAAATAAAAAAGGCTGACATGCTAACAACAAACCTGTATGTTGCTAGCAGTGAGAGCTTCAAAGCATGAAAAAGAAATAATCACCACTTTGTACTCATTCTTTTCTTTCTGTGCCTACGTGACAGACACCTACATTTCTAAGGAGCTTCTCTATCTTTGGGAAAGACACAGAGAGATGAGGTTTAAATCCTTTTCATAATCAGATGATGATCTTTTCCTCTAAATCCTTAAACTGTATCACACAAAATATGAAATTAAACAGGACTGTGAGGTATTCAAGCATCCATGCAGATATGAAATTATAAAAAGCAGTGAAAGAAAACACTCATAATATTGAGACATTCCATATAAGAATCAACCTAAACCTTCTCTCATTTTGATCATTCTAAATAAGAAACTGGGATCAGTGCATTTAAATTGATGTGAAAATTACCATGCATAAAATCAAGACTAAACCCCACTAAAGAGTTCTATTTCTGCTTTCTGCAACAATATGTGTAAAATAACTTAAGCCTTTTTTTACTCCAACACAAAAGTGCACGTTTTATTGAGAATCCTTACTTGAGGCACTGGTAAGTTGGAGGCCTAAACTCAGAAAATAAGAGCATTTTTTAACTCTAGAAGGCCTGAGTGCAAACTCCATAAATGAACAGAAATTCCCTGCATCATATATATGCCCAAACTACCCTGATGAGGCATATGCATAGGAAGGATGTCTAAAATGTCATAAATTTGGAGTTACTGAGCCACCTTGATTCCCCCATTCCAACCTCATTGTATTGCTCTGCACTGGAAAAGAATTAGGGCTACTCAGCCATGGGGTCATTCAACATCACTGGATGATGAGAGCCCTGCAGGAGGAAGAAATTGTTATCAGCAGAGATCCATCAGAACATAGATAAGGAAGTAAATGAAAATGGTCCATGCAAATGTTTTATAGCTACTTCTAAAGCTGGTTTATCTAAGCTAACTTTTTTTCTTTGGAAACATATTTTCATTCTCTGTTAAAGCTAAGTTATAGTAAAAATAAGATTTTAAAAATCAAAGTCAAAGTATAGCTTTAAATAGGTCCCTTCATGGAAATTTGTGGTACATTATTGCTTCCAGCCAGATTGTGAGAAGCAAAAAATGAAATCCCAAAAAAGATTATATGATGAGAAAAATGCTAGGCTATACACAGTGCCCTTAGCAGTTATTTGTCATTCTTGCTTTTTCTATGTTGAAAACTAAGCTATTCAAATCCTTAAAGAGATACCTAGTGGCTTCTTACATAGGACAACTGCATGGTGTTGGCAAGTATGTAACAAGACTACAAGAGTCCCATTAGCTCTTCGTGGTCATCTTGAGGCTGGACAACACCCATGGCACAATACATCTATGCTTATGTAGCTTAACCACCTACTAACTGCTGACAGAGGAAAACCTGGAAACAGAATAACACAGAGTTAACCAGGTTGGAAAAGATCTTTGAGATCATCAAGTCCAACCTATCACCCAACACCATCTAATCAACTAAACCATGGCACTAAGTGCCTCATCCAGTCTTATTTTAAACACCTCCAAGGACCGTGCCTCCACCACCTCCCTGGGCAGCCCATTCCACTGGCCAATGACTCTTTCTGTGAAGAATTTCTTCATAACATCCAGCCTAAACCTCCCCTGGCACAGTTTGAGACTGCATCCTCTTGTTCTGCCACTGGTTGCCTGGAAGAAGAGAGCAACTCCTAGCTGGCTACAACCTCCCTTCAGGTAGTTGTAGACAGCAGTAAGGTCTCCCCTGAGCCTCCTCTTCTCCAGGCTAAACAACCCCAGCTCCTTCAGCCTCTCCTCATAGGGCTTGTGCTCCAGATCCCTCACCAGCTTTGTTGCCCTTCTCTGGACATGTTCAAGCAACTCAACATCTTTCCTGAACTGAGGAGCCCTGAACTGAACACAGTACTCAAGGTGTGGCCTAACCAGTGCTAAGTACAAGGGCAAAATGACTTCCCTGATCCTGCTGGCCAAAATGTACCCTAAAATATATTTCCTTTAAGACTTAATTGTTTTTCTGGTGAGTGAAAAAAATCAAATGCAGAAAGCCTGACCTGTACCTGGATAAATTGTGCGATAATGTAACTTGTTCAGAGAAACATCTTGGCCATTGCTTGAAGTGTACATCCCATGAATCAAGTCAGATTGGGATAATATTTTTTCCGTGTTGTTTCTAAAGGTCTGAAGTACATTTATGTGTCTCAGATATTGACAATGCATCCATCCATATTAATTTATCTGTATTAATCTCAAACAGGTAGTCCTGAGACATCATAAATGAAATATGCTTCATTTCCCTATATGTGATGACATGTAATATTCTGCTTTTGGCTTTATCTGTAGGTTCTGTTTCTCCACAAAGTGTAAAGGTATATGAAATATGAGAGCATCTGTTTCATTAAAGTTATCTGATCAAGGACCTTTTCAGTGTGAAGGGAATGATATATAAAAGAGGAAACACTAAAGAAGAATACAGAGAGGCAGAAGCCTGCTAGTGTCTAACTGAGATGATGGCAAAGACCAAAAGTCCTCGGTGGCTAATTGTTGGTCTGTAACTCCAGACATGATGTTGGAAAAGGCCAGCCTGGACTTTGCTGCTCATAAGAGGGACACAAAGGAACAAGGGTGAGGTGTGTGTGAGATGAGTGCGTAAGTGTGTGTACCTGTTTGATCAGGAGCACCAAGCTGGACCAGGCAGTGACTCTGAAATCCATGGAATGATTAAGAGAATCTGGGATCTATGTAGAGAGATTAGAGGGGCAGAGGGACCACCTCAGAGGATCTGTGAATGTCTGTGTACTTGTGAATCTAGAGAGCTCTGTTGTGTGCTTTCACTAGCAATCTTCAGTCCTTCTGAGCTGAAGAAGAGCAAGGGGATTTGGTATCTATAATTTTGTTCTATGTCAGTCCTTTCTGGAGGTGCTGTTGAAGGCAACACCTTGTTTATGGCAGTCTGTGTAGCCAGCTGCATCTTTTGTCTGTGCATGTGTGTCTGGGATACACACTCACCCTCACCACTGCTTGAACATGCAAATGAGAAAGCAGCAGCCACATTCATGAGCCTGGGCTGGAGGCTCCTGGATCTCTAGATGAACCACCAGGCTGGGCTCCAGTGACCAGGCAGGAGTAATCCCTGGACTGCAGAAATGCTGGAGGTGGTAGCCACTCCCTACCACCCTTAACTCAAAGAATGTCATGAAGGCTCTTTATAATCCTGAGGTAGAGTACTCCTCTCCCTCCTGTCAACCCATGCCCTGGCATTGCTGCTCAAGTGAGCCCACTGGGCATTCCTGCACATCAGCAGGTTACATGTTAGTATCTCCCCTTGAGCAGGGGTGCTTCTGCGTAGGGACTGAGTAGGGATTACTCCTGAGGCTGAAAGATTCCTTTTTGCAACAGTTTCTTGGTAAGTGATTTATATTGACTAAACTGTGAAATCTTAGCTAAGTGATACAAAGGTTTGATGGCATATATATAATCCTTTAGACACAAACTGTTGATCAAGCCTGGATGTACTAGCATTTAGGTTCCTCTGCAAGAAGGATTTCAGAAAGCAGGGATGGCCTTTTTGAAACTTGTGACTCAATGGGAATCCTTTACCTTTTGTTTCTCTAAGACATAAACCATTGACCAAGACTGGGACAAAGTCTCCATCTAGCCACATACAGAGTCCAGTCTGAGAAGTTTAAAAAGCAAGGGGGTGTTTTCTGAACCTTATGACTCAAAAGGTCTCCCTGACAGTTTTGTTTGACCTTGTCCATGCAATAAATATGACATTAAATCTGTTAGATCACCGTCACCCTTATTATCAAACTGTGTTAAATCACTGTTTTACATCAATACATATATTAGTAATTCTCTCTTTTGAGTGGTGTGCTACTTGCAATAAAATGAAACCAGGATAGTGTTTAATTAAAGAGATACTCAAGTTTTTACTTGAAGGCCAGACATAGCTATATGCTGCTTTAAACTTTTCAAAGACCTTCTTATTTCTCCTCAAACTCTGAAGATCCTTACACAGACAGGGACATTGCTACCGCAAACTTTCACCCTTACAAGCTGCTACAGGTGCATTGCACTTGTTTCATGTTTCTTTAGCAAAAAATGATAAATATTTTGCACATTTATGCACCAATGGATAAGCAAAAAATTTCAAACTGTACAGCTTTGGCAAGGCTTGGATTTACCTGTAAACTAATTACACTGGAGATCTTTACCACATTTGGGCACATATGGATGAAATAAGAGATTAGACTTTTGCAAACATAACTTGTCCTTTCGGAAATGGAGCCACAAGGATGATTAGGGGACTTGAGCATCTCCCCTATGAAGAGAGACTGAGAGCCCTGGGACTGTTTAGTCTTGAGAAGAGAAGATTGAGAAGGGATCTGATCAATGTCTATAATATAATCTCTGAGAAGGGGACGTCAAGTGAAGGGGGCCAGGCTCTTTCTGGTGGTGCACAGTGATAAGACAAGGAACAATGGGTTCAAACTTGAACATAGAAGATTTCACCTCAACATGAGGAGAAACTGGAGAAACTTCTTTACAGTGAGGGTGACAGAGCACTGGAACAGGCTGCCCGGGGGGGTTGTGGAGTCTCCTTCTTTGGAGATTTTCAAAACCCACCTGGATGCGTTCCTGTGCAGACTACCCTAAGTGATCCTAATTTGGCAAGGTGTTTGGACCTGATGATCTCTTGAGGTCGCTTCCAACCTATGATATACTGTGATACTGTGACACTGTGATACTGTGAAATGGTAACATAGGTATAATCCTCTCACAGCCATCTATATTTCTGCATCTTAAATGTGTAATCTCCAATAAATTTTAGGGGAGAAAAAAAATACACAGGGATATTGCTATGCACTTAGAATTTCAGTCTTATGAGTTAGGCAGAAGTAGAGTAAGACATAAAGTTCTTTGCCTTGATCTACATCTGCTGGAGGCACATGGTGAGAACAGAGTCTTTGCTGTCATGTTTCTATTACATCCCTAAACCTTCAGGGTAGAAAAAAAAATGAGCGGAGGACACACAGCAGTTACAGTGGTCTCAAATATCCTGGAACAATGCCAGAAGATGTGACTTGTTCTTTTCGGTTTGAACTTTGAAAGTCTTTAAATTTAAGGGAAGAAGAAAGCTTGGTATTTGGCTTATGCCACCTAGCTAATCTGTGTTACATTTCTCATCGTTATTACATCTTGTGCAAATGTGCATTACAACATGTTCTGCTGCAAACTATTTATAACAGAGTCCATGCTGAGGATGTACAAATAAACAAAATCCTTCAGGGTAGATTCTTGATGGATTCTTTCCAAGGTCAATATCTACTGAGAACAAACTAAGGAAAATTCTTAATTTTTCCTAGACAAGGAAAGGTCCAAATGTAAACAATTTATTAAGCTGAATTTTTATGTGAAATACTTTTTTACTTTACACTACAGTCAGCTTTCACTTGAGCAAATTCAATGAATCCTTGCTAACTTATTGTTTTATGGTAGTTCTCTTTCAGCCCTGAAACTGAGCAGTTTCCTGCTATGTGGAGAACTGTTTCCATCTGAAAAAGTAGAGTTTCATATTTGTATGAGTTGTGGCATTTAATATTAGCATACTTCTTATTATTGACTTAATTTTAGTTAACAATTTCTATCTCAGACAAAGTCCATTATTACCTCAGTATCTGAGCAAAACTGGATATATTATAAACTCAATCTTCCTGCTCTGCTTGTGTGGAATATGTTCTCAGAAATAGAATTATTTTTATTAATTATTTTTATTAATTATTTCTTAATTTATTTAACTAATTAATGTTTCTCTCTCTTTCTTTCCACACCACAGATATACATAAAGGTAAGATTGAATGTGTGTGTATGTAACCTACCTGACATTTGGTTAAAATCCACATGTATAAGAGTCTGATTCTGCAATATTTTGATTTAACTCCATCTTTTTAAGTATTTCTAAACATACAGACTTCAAGAAAAGGCAAATATTTTGCAGTGATAATAAGATCTGTCATCTGCCCCAGAGAGTTGGTGACCTCTTTTCACAGATGTTGTTATTAAAGGGAATCACTGTAACAGCATAAATGGAATATAGATATATAGAAATAAACACAGGAAAAAATTGAGCAGCATCTAGAGAAGAATATCCCACAACCTATCATCAAAAAAGAGGAGAACACCTACAAAGACTCTGTTTACCTGCTTGGCAGCTACAGATCTATAATCCAGTGGATAAGGTTTCTGTTGGTTGCCTGTAGATCAAGGGGCACAACCATATGCAACAAGTTCTTTTAATTAAAAACATTTCAGTCCCCTGCAAAGCTAAATCACAAGTGAGAAGTGCTGAGCAGGAAGAGAACTAAAGATCCTTAAAAGCACTGAGTTATTTAATGACGTGTTTAATCTGTAGCATAAAAATTTTAGTTTGGACTCTCTGCTAGCCTTTGATGAATAAACACAAAATCCTACTACTGTTAAATTTACTCTTACTTGATGTTGGTGAAGATTTGCCAGTTTTTATTAACTCTCAGCATGGTGACAAAAGCCAAATTGTGGTTTCCATAGAAAATGTAGAACTCCACAGAAAGTGCAGATGCCTTCAAGTTTTCAGTTTCATTGTTTTACAAGGGAATGTTTTGCTTTCTGTGATGGATGAAAATAGCTTTAACATACAATAAAAGTGTGTATTCCAGTGGTTTCTTTTTCATTTTTCCACTTTTCAAGTATCTTTCTCCCTCCTTTTGACTAGGAGATGTAAATTTGGACTATCAGCCCCTTTCTGAATCTTGCAAATTTTACGCTGAATTGGATTATAGAATAAATTGAGTTCAGTGCCATATAGGTCAATGAAGCAAATTTAACACAATAGATTTCTGCAGTTTTATTTCTCATTGTTAGGAAAACTCTCCTCAGGTAAATAAACATTTCAATCAATGTTGCCACAGAATTTTACAATATAACACACATAGTGAATTGCCTTAGAAACTATGGGTCTTCATGGTACTCTCTGTCTTTCTGCTGCAGTGAAGACTTTCCTACATCTATGTTTCCTTGCTTTCGAGCATAGGGAGGTTAACTGACTGTTGGCATCAGTCATAATGGATAATGACAACTATATACATAAAGAAAAGTGAGTTGTCATTAAAAGAACATTTAATATAATGAGTACAAAAAGCCCTATGGATTTCACCATTATCAGGATCTCAGCCAATAATTACCTGCAAATTATGCTGATAACTTAAGTATTGGTTACTTTGCATCATTTCTTCACTTTTAGTACTGATTAAGCTGTCAGCAAATTAGATTAATGAGGTTTATTCATGTTACTGTTGTATGTAGAAGTTCAAATTTGAATCAAGAGCCCCTACTGAAAAGGAAAAGCAGAGGTCAATTCCACAGAAAATGTCTCAATCTGAGTCTGAAAGAGGATGACATGGATAGATAGACAGATACCAAGCAAGTACCTCTGAGACAGGATGCATATTTACAATGTGTGACTACTATTTCTTTCCCTGAATTTCTTTGCATGGAATACTTTGATATTTGTTGCTTACTCGCTGTTTTTACTTGCTATATTCACTTATGTTTGCCAGGAAAGCATATTATAAGGCTGACTCAAAACATAGTGAATAACACTTTTTAAAATTCCTTTAGTGGGCTTTGAATCAGGGCTTATCTATTAGACCAGAATCTCAACACTGAAAATTAAACATGAATATCAGAGAGAAAAACCACCACTTCTTGTTTTGTTACAGTTGGTCTGAATTCATAGAAAGGTCTTGGCTTAGCAAATTAACATTATACCCTATCTCTAGTCAAATGCTTCTCAGGGAGACACATCTGAACATCTCATTATGTAAAAGATGGCTAATTGTGTTTATTTTCTTTTAGTACATTCACCACAGTTGAAGAAATTATCACAGCATTAGTCCATTTCCCTCACATTTTGACACTGAACAGAGGAAAGGCATAAAAACTTGATCATTATGAATTTGCTAAACATGAAACAAGGGCAGAAGGGCACCTGAACTTCTGTGACTTTCTTTTCAGCCAGAGAAGTCCTTCTCTCCAAGTGCCACACAAAGCGAGGGAACATAATGTTTTTTTTTTCAAGGATTGTGGCTTGCAAGATGAAAAATTAAAATTGCTCTTACATTCAGCTTCCCAAGCAAGCTCTATTTTGCATTACACTTCACTGAAGAACTACCGACAAACATGGTTTCCAACCACGATGCTACCAAAGTGTTGCTGACCTTTTAGAAAGATCCTATGAGGCACTGTCTCTCATTACAGCCATTGCCACCATACTAATAGAAAGAGGGAGTAAATACTACAACACAGCCAGCAATAGGGTATGGATTTCTAGCGTGCTTGAACCTTCTGTGAATCCTAAGGGATATTTGAGATGGAGTTCAAGACACACAGAATTCTATTTGCATAGAGCTGTCTGTGTTTCCTCCCAGGAAGCAGTGACAAGGGGTTTCTAAGAGGCTACTCTCAAAGGATTTTTTTCCATGTCCACTTTTGAAGCAGTAATGCACACAGAAGACTCTAAAGAGAATCAAGAAGACAAATGGGTGTCCCAGGGGACAGAATGTCTGTGATTACTTTCCACCTTTATCTGAAAAACACAGAATTTCTGAATGCTTTGTAAAATTAGCGACTCATTAATAGAGAGACTGCTGTACAAAATGACATTTTTTCATACATATAAAGAGAAGGGTAATTATTTGTGGCTAACTGAATCCAGCACATTCTGAAAAAGCCTTAGCAAGAATCTCAGGTCTGAAAGGTCAACTTGAGGATAATTTAAAATTGTGACCAATACATTTTTCAAGATAATACAAACTAAAATATCCCAAAACACAGTTTCTGAAGTTGAGAATTCCTGAAGGTTTTACATTGTGGCTTTCCTAAGATGCAAAAAAAAAAAAAAAAAAAAAAAAAAAAAAAAAAATCCCCCACACAGTAATATAATAACACTCCTATTGCATTTACCAAAACTTGGGAGTTTTAAATCATCTGTTAGTTCCAAAATAATAATAATATAATCACAGAACAGGGTCTTAAATGGTGCTGGAAACCCATACCTGCAGTCAGACTAGGAGAGACAAAGTCTGCTTTGCTGAAACAAAGCTGACTAAATGTTTCTATTTGAATTTCTGGAATCAAGGAATTTAGATCATGTACTATTTCCACTCCTGCAGTTTCTGAGATCTACTACAGGACTAAGGGCATCCTTCTTGAGAGCATGGAATGCAGCTCACATTGATCCTGAGCTAAATACCAGCCAAGATAGCCTCAGGATGAGGGCAGTGTCATTACCTCAGGATAGCACAATAAATGCCTATAGTCCAGGTAATTGTTTTAGACACAGCCCTCCACTGGCATGACCATGTCTCCTTCAGACCCGAGCTGCCTGACTCGTGCAGGTGTGTTCATTTACCAATAGCTTGAGGCTTTTGACACAGCACTTTTGGAAGCACACACAGCTTCTATCTCCTGATTGAATGAGGTTGTAATAGCACCCAACAGAGATTATTCTCCAGCCTTGAGTCCAGAGTTATCACATCTTGTATTTCTAAGCACAGACCATCTAGCCCAGCAGAAGAAGGAGGCTGCATCTAATCAGCATCTTAAGAATGATTCCTGGCCCGTGCTTTGGTTTGAGCCTTTGGTTTGAGCCAGGGAATTTTCTGGGAGAGCGCTAGCTGTTACAGGCCAAAACTGTATCAATGAATGTGCTGGTGGTCTTACTGTTTAAACATCAGTTCCTCTGCTCTGGGCTTGCCCTAGCAATAATGCATTTCTAGTGAAGACACAGCAACAGCTGATGAGCTGAACCTGGGCTAAATCATTGTAGCTGTCAGCAGATTGTATCAGACCTTTAAGATCATAAAGTTCAACCACCAACTAACTCTACTAAATCTGGAGCTAAAACACGTCCCTTAGCATCACATCTACACATCTTTTAAACACCTCCAGGGATGAGGATTCAATCACCTCCTTGGGGAGCCTGTTCCAGTGTTTGATAACCCTTTCAGTCAAGAAGTTCCTTCTAATATACAATCTAAACTTCCTCTGCTGCATCTTGAGGCAATTTTTCTCTCATCCTATCTCTTGTTACTAGGGTGAAGAAACTACCTTGCTACAACCTCATTTCAAACAGGTGCAGAGTGATAAGGTCTCCCCTCAGCCTCTTTTCTGCAGGCTAAACAACCCAAGTCCCCTCAGCTACTCCTCTGAAGATCTGTTCTCCAAATCCTTCACCAGGTTTGTTGCCCTTCTCTGGAACTGCTGTAGCACCTCAATGTCTTCCTTGTAGTGAGGGCCCCAAAACTGAGCACAGTACTGAAGGTATGGCTTCACTAGTGCTGAGTATAGGGGGACAACTACTTTGTTGGTCCTGCATGTCACGCTGTTCCTGATACAAACCAGGATGCCATTGGCCTTCTTAGCCAGCTGAGCACACTGCTGATTCATGTTCAGCTGATTGCCAATATATTATATATTATAACCTAGGCCATTATATAATGAGATTCACATACTGTAAGACATCACATTCCAGAAGTTCCTGGAAGGTTTTGCAGGAGTGGACAAAAAAGCATAATTATTTGTAAAACACTGAGTTTTACATAGCATGCAGATAGATATTTGGATAGACTGAACCAAAAAAACCTGATGGTGATTGATATCTCTCTGATGTTTCTATGGGCTAAGGTTGTCTGTGAAGGATATCCCAAAGTACTCGTAATTCATAACACTTTACAAAAGACATGTCTATGTGATTGCAGTGCTTGATCTGATGCTCTCCTCAAAAGGTTTTCTGTCAGAAGACTGTAACAGGGTCTTATCTTTCTTCTTCTTTGTACTGCTTCACACATTTATGCTCCTTTTCACACACTTATACTTCCTGCCACGGTCTCCAATACTGTCTCCACTTTAAAAAGTAACATAACCCATTCCACTGCAGTCTGTAGCTGAAAATTCTCCCTCCTGCTTGGCTTGTTGCATCCTGGAGGGCTAAATCTTCCAAAATTGCAAGCCTGACATGATAGAACAACCATAACATTCAGGAATAAGTCTTCCCAGGATCAGGCCAGGAGATATGGCAGCACTGATGATGGGAGTAAGAGAAACTTTTGACCCTAATGTGACTGTAAGTATAAATGTGACCATCTGCCTGAGTCCTTCTCCAAGAACCACTGGGCTCAATTCCTTTCTGCCTTTGTCTTCCTTTGTCTTTCTGACTGTCATTGAAAGTACTAGAAATATACACTGTGGTCTGTATTAGATGTTCATGCCAACGTACTGGCAACAGAGGGCTTCAGAAACAGCCTCTGTGAGAAGACTTCAAGAGCTGCCCTGTGCCAAACATAGCCAATCCCAGCTGGCTCCAGCAGCCCAGCCACAAGGTACTGCTTAGCTCATCATCCAAGCTGGCAGCACCTCTGGGAAATGTATTTAAGAAAGGGCAAAACACCACTCAGACAAAGGAGGAAGATAATGAAAGAATAAGAAAGAGCAATGCAAACAACAAGGTCAGAGAAGAGGGAGGAGGTGCAGATATTCTCCTGCAGCCCATGGAGGATCATACTGGAGTCGATATCCATTCTGCAACACATGGAGAACCCCATGCACTGCAGAAGGTGGCTATACCCTAAATGAAATATGACAAATAGAGACCTCATGATGGAGCAGGTTTATCGTAAAAGAATTGCAGCTTGGGAAGGACCCCTGCAGAAGCAAGAGGAAAATGTTTGGAGGAAAGAGCTGCAGAAAGAAGCTATGATGAGCTGATCACAAACTGCATTCCTCACCCATGTGTAGCTCTCAGGATGAGGAGCAGATAGAAACATCAGAATGAAGATATGCTTGGGAAAAAGGGGAAAATCTTTTTAGTTTTGTCTTTGTTTTTCCTCAGCCTACTCCATTTCTAACTATAAATTAATAAAATAATTAAATTAATTTATTAATAATTATAATATAGTATAATAATTAATAATAAATTAAATTAATTTTCCCTATGACAGTAACTGGTCAGTGTCTTTGTCTTTATCTTAGCCCATAATCTTTTTCATCCTATTTCTTCCCCTGCCCTCTAAGGAAGTGGAGTGACTGAGTGCTTCTGTTGGAGCTTGGCCTTTAGCTGTGGTTAATTCACCACAAATCTGAATGTGACTCATTGTCTCTAAGCCTTATTCATTACTGTTGTGATCAGTTTTAGGCCCTACAATAATAAAAGAAATATTCTACAGCAGCATGACATTTGTTATCTCTATCTATCACTACATGAAGAGTGCATATACAGGACAATCGTTCAGTGTTATACATTGGTCAATGGCTTTCACTAAAATCAACTCCAATTCAGCATAAAACAGATAAAGGTTAATCTGAACTACAACAGAAAAAGAGAATAACTAAAGATGGTATAAGCTTGTGTGACATGGGGGCCCTTATGTCACTCATAGTCTGCTAGTATGGGATTAATTTAATTGAACTGGACCCTTCCACATTTATAGCTGAGTTATGTCCAAGATTAATTACATAGTCAGTGGAGAAAAAAAAAAGGAGCCCTTCTAAGATATGTTTCATTTCATCATAAATCAATGTCTGAAGCAGGTCAAATGAATGATTCCTGAAAGCACTTGTTTCTCCTCACTAGTTAAATAGGAAGCCTGCTTCAGAAGGTGACAAATTTGTATCATATATCCTGAAATGAGATGCAGAAAGTCTCATCCTTTATGAGTGTTTGGTCCATTCTGTACTGATTTACCAATATTTCTAACAGATGTGTAATGCAATACATTCAGGATCTCTAGTAAAAACCACAAAAAATGAGCATTTGTGCTATACCAGGTTATAAAAGACATGGCCCACTGAAATGTTTTGCAAAAATTCCCAGACTTCAAAGCTTATCACTTTAGTCACAAACACTCAGTGGCCTGAGCAGGAATACCTCCACACCTATTGAGTCGTTTAGTACAAGCTGGATAGAAAAAGAGGAAAATATTGATTTGCAGTTAGGGAAAACATGTCCAGATGTCACACAAGGACCGAGAAATCCCAGTGTAGTACCACAGAAATACAAGGCATCAGCTTTGCAAACCATACTGGGTAATTGAAAGTAAGTGATCAAGCATTCCTAATGTGATTAAGGTACTTGATTTTATGTGGGTTTTTTTTTAAGTAATTGAGTTAGGCAAAGTCTGATTTGAGTGGTTTTGGTACCTTACACATCATAGGTCAGTAAATCATCACTCAAGAAAAGTAACTTAACCCTGAACTGTACAGGATTTGAATCAGGTTTCAGCTTTAAGGAAGGACTTTGTTTCAAAGTGAATTCAAAACTCTCTCCTTTGCACTCTTTTTCTCCTTGGGTGACATGCTAAGACAAGACTGATTTCTATTAGAGTAGTCCAGCCTAATCCACTGAGCCCTACACTGCACCTCTCCTAGCATTACTTCAACACCTCCAAGAGATACATGTTGCTACATGACTATATTTGCCTTGACAATATTTGTATAAAACCCTTCCTATCTTTTCTAACTGGTATCTTTTCTCAACACTTCTGAGTAACATGATGTGACGTTGTGAGAGCTGAAATCCCCCCACACCGACAATAACCAGGCTAGCCCAGTCTGGAAGCAAATGAAAGCTGTATTTACAAGCAAATCTACAATCTATGATGGAATGCAATGAATATGTACAAATATACAAAATTCACAACATTTACAAATATATACAATCAACAGAAAAGTACAACCAAGCTCCCTTTGCTTCCCTCTGAGGGGCCTCCCCCTCCCCAACCAGAACGAATCACCCCAGATGCCCCTGGCAGAAGGCAGATTCAAGAAGCAGAGAGGCTGTTAGACTTAGCTTGTCAAGGTCTGTGTGTTACCTTCAGCCAGAAAAGACGAAGCCACCAGACAGACAGAAGCCCAGCAAGCAAGCTGAGTCAGACTCAGACTGCCCCAACTGTGTTTTGAGTAGTAGTTCTTAAACGTTTCTCTCTCTCCCATTGAAGTGTTTAGAATAATCATTATTTTGCTTTCTTGCACCCAATAGTGACTTATTTACATTCTTTCACCTTCTCTCTTCTTCTTTGAGAAGAAAAATTAAAAAGACAGTTTGTTAAAACCATCACACATGAGGATGCCACACTAGGCTTTGCAAAACATGAGTTTTATGCACTTCCTGATATGCATTGATGTTTCTGGGAGAGGTATGGCTTGGAAAATTATTACAGTTGTTAAACTGCCAATGAATGTAAGTCTCCTCTAGACAATATTCTATTCCTGTGCATTAGTTGCATTGTATTATCTGATTAGAAGCCTCAGTGATGAAAAGAATAATAAAAAGAATCATAGAATCAAATATGATCCCACAATGCGGAAATTAAAAGAATGTTGTGCTAGCTCTCACTACTTAGTCTATCCAGAACCATCTGAATCATACAAAAATGGCTTATATACTTTGTCAAAACATAGAATCCAACATGACTTTGAGAAGTTTCTGAGATGTAATTAAGATATGGGTATTGTTTTACCATCATTGATCTAGATTTATGATTTTCTGAGAATCCAAGGATTTTTTTTTTTTAATTTCTGATAAGAAATTATTGGAAAAAATCTTTAGTAAATTCTGCCTTGGGTTGATGTAATACATAATAATATTTCAAGCAGCAAATTCCAAATTGGAAAACGTGAATCTTTATGTGAATCTGTAGGGAATTGCTTGGGTAGTAGACGTTTCCTAGAAGAAAATAGGTAAGGGAGTGTAATGTTCTCCTTTGATTGTTTCAGGCAGAACTTCCTAGGGACACAGGATAGAAGAGCCCAGCTGTGTATATGACAATAAAGTATCTCCTGGTGAGGTCTGTGTGGAGCATGAGTACCACAGGCCAGTCTCTGTGTCCTGACTCATCTCACTGACACAGGGTCACAGCTATTGGCTCACACTCCAGCTGTTTTCATACTGTTGTGTGATTGGCAAATTTTCATGTGCTGGAAGCATCATGCCCGCACAATCTCAGAGCAGCCTCAGATTGCATACCATAAGGAAGATGCAGGTACATTTTCCATGTGTCTGTATATAAATATATAGAGGCAGACACATACATAAAGATCTAGATATTCAGTGTAATGAGAACAATAAGGAAAAGTCCCAGAATGATTCCCCAAAAAGACCGCACAAAGCAGAATAACCAGCTATTGGCTCATGAATTAGAACACTTTATTTCCAGGTTGATTTCCAACACAGAACACAGGGGATGCAGAGCTTCCCCCAGGCCATGGCTGAGGGAGCCTCCAGCTGCTGGTGGGACCATGGGGTAGTACAGACTAGGCCTATGTGTGCTTCCTTGTCCTTGGGTATGCACACAACTCTGGCATTATGGCCCAGGACAGGTGTGCTCCCTAGTCTAGTCCTCTGCCTGTATGGGTCTGCAGCTCTAAAAGGCAGGAAAATAAACAAAGGGAGCAGCCACCCTTGCTCACTGTGGGGTTGTTCATGAGAATTGTGAAAAAGAGAAGTGTGCCCAATCCAGCTGGTCCCACCACAGTGAGCTGAAATACAAACTGACAGACCAGCTTGTGAGGAGGTGACCACAGCTGCAGCTGGGCCACAATGGCCCCCACCTGTTGAACCAGTGGCTATTTACTGAGAGGTTCATACTTTCTCACAGCTTACGAACCCCAAAGCACACTGGTTTCTCTCCAAAGCATACTGGTTTCTCTTATCCTAACAGATGGGGCTTTCCCCAACAGCTTTCCCATCCACTTCCAAGATACAATTTCATTACCTCCACCTCCCAATCTTTCTCACATGGTTTGAGGTATACCAAAATCTCCCATCATTTATCAGCTTCCAGGGCTCCTACAGAGACTTTAAGGCCAGCTAAACATTCTGTTAGTTACTCCCTTAGGTTCCCAGAGCTCCTCCTTTCTTGTTTTTTAATTTTGAGTCCATGGTAATCATGGCATTCATCCCAGATTTAGATGTTTTCTGGCTTCATTTCCATGCTATCAGTCGCAGATCAGTTCAGTACAGCATCTGACCAGTCTTAGGTCAGTTGATTTTCAGCTTTGGGGGCACGGCTGTCACTACGGTTAGCCTTCATTTGGCCATCCTCACCAAAGGCAGGGCACTTCAGGTGCTTGGGACTTGTGGCAACCACGGGCTGCTTGGCCTGCTCTCCCCTCCTGGATGCTCTCTTTACAACAGAGAAATCCAACCCTCAAGTCAAGGTCTGGTATGGCATGTGTCTCCACCACTCAACACCTGTTGGGTTGCAGCCAGCAGCAGAGCTAGAGGTTCTTCTTGGTGTCAAACACAGAAGTCAATCCAGTCTTGCCCTTGACTATGGTAAGAGGTGCTTGGTCAGCCTTAGTCCTTTCACCTGGTTCCTAATGCAGAGCCTCATCTGTCTGATCTGGTAACAAACAGCTACCATGGCAAGGCAGAGGCAGATCTATGTGAGCAGAATGACCACAACAGGGTGTAGCAGTGTTTTGAGAGATGCTGGTGGCTGTGGGGTTCCAAGTGGGGTTTCACCTATGCGCTGATTCATGCGTTGTCCACTGAGGCATTTGTGGCACCAGGTTGTGGAACTGATCTCTCCAGCTCCTGACATGGCTTGACTTGTCTTGCTGATATCCACTGAGGAGCTGTAGGTGACAAAACACAAAAACATCCCTTCCCTACACTAACAAATGTCCAATGTGACCTGGACAGGCTGGAGAGGTGGGTGCAGGCAAACCTCATGAAGTTTAATAAGGAAAAGTGCAGGGTCCTGTATCCTCCTGTGGGGAGGAATAACAAGAGGCACCAGTACAGGTTAGGAGCTTCCCTGCTGGAAAGCAGCTCCACAGAGAAAGACCTTGGAGTGCTGGTGGACAGCAAGTTCTCCATGGAACAACAATATGGCCTTGTGGCCAAGAGAGCCAATGAGATCCTGGGATGTATCAAGAAAGTTGTTTCCAGCAGGTCTAGGGAAGTTCTTCTACCTCTTTACTGGTGAGACCACACCTGGAATACTGTGTCCAGTTTTGGGCTCCCCAGTTCAAGAGACAGAGACCTGTTGGAGAGAATCCAACGGAGAGCCACAAGGATGATTAGGGGACTTGAGCATCTCCCCTATGAAGAGTGACTGAGATCCCTGGGGCTGTTTAGTCTGGAGAAGACTAAGAGGGGACCTGATCAATGTGTATAAATATCTGAGCCTCTAACACTCACCGTTTCATATACACAAACACCAAGATGCAGGTAGCAGTCACACTCTGATACCAGTATCCAGGGAGACGGTCCAGGAGTGCTTGCAATGACATGAAGGATAAGCAGCACTAGCTTTCAAATCTATCCCCACATTTACTGAGTTCTTTTTAAGACAGTGTCAGTTATGGATGAGTGTCATTGATGCTTCAGAAGCCAACAGTGATCTTGTCCCACTGTGTGAGCCATCAGGATTTATACACCATCTGTTTGTAGTTGTCCTGGGGAACTACAGATAGATATGTGCTAAGATCTTGATGACTTGCTACTGTAGGTGTCAGTCATTTTTATAGCCCTCTTGCTCACAATTTGCACCCTTATGCTCACATTTCCTCTCCATTCATACTAATGTAAATATTTAAATTGCTGCTTTCCACATCCCAAGAAGATTCCTGGACTTCTATTTTCTAATTGATTCCATGTGCTTTTCTACACTCTAGGAAAAAGAAAAAAAAAAAAAAAAGGAAAAATAAAAATACACCTACTAACTATTATATGATTCTTAATTGTACTTCTCTAGTCTCCAATGTTCTTCTAATGTTGCCTTTTAGCATTTTAATGATATAATCATTATCATAAAATTCCACTTTCCTGACTCAGAATTAAAACCAAAGATTGTAATTCAATTTATTCTGCACAATCATTTAATCTATAAATTCAAATCTGATCAAATCTTCATGTTTTGTTTATTTTACAGGATAAGGATGGGCTGATGTGCTTTTCTACCATCTTATTCTCTATTATTCACTTTACATTTTCCCTTTTCAATCAAAGGATCCCATTCCTTCCAAATGCCAGGTCCTGTACTTGGGTCACAACAACCTCAAGCAATGCTACAGGCTTGGGGAAGTGTGACTGGAAAGTTGTCTGGCAGAAAGGGACCTGGGGGTTCTAATCAGCAAGAAACTGAATATGAGCAAGCAGTGTGCCCAGGAGGCCAAGAAAGCCAATGGGCATCCTGGCTTGTATCAGAAATGCTTTGTCCAGCAGGAGTAGAACGGTGATTGCTCCCTTGTACTCAGTGCTGGTGAAGCCACACCTTGAATATTGTGTCCAGTTTTGGGGACCTCAATATAGGAGAGATGTGGAGGTGCTGGAGAGAGTGGAGAGGAAGGCAACGAAGCTGGGGAAGGGCCTGGAGAATAAATCTTATGAGGAATGACTGAGGGAGCTGGGGCTGTTTAGTTTGAAAAAGAGGAGGCTGAAGGGACACCATTGCTGCCAACAACTGCCTGAAAGGTCATTGTAGAGAGGCTGGTGCTGGTCTCTTCTCCCAGGTAATTAGTATAGAACAAGAGGGAATGGCCTTAAGCTGCCACCGGGTAGGTTTAGATTGGACATTAGGAATTTTTTTTCTTAGAAAGAGTGGTCAGGCGTTGGAATGGGCTGCCCAGGGAGGTGGTGGAATCTCCAGCCCTGGATGTGTTTAAAGGTCATTTGGATGTGGTGCTTGGGGATATGGTTTAGGGGTGAACCTTGTAGAGTAGGCTTATTGGTTGGACTTGGTGATCCTGAGGGTCTTTTCCAGCCTGAATGTTTCTTTGATTCTGTGATTTGTTTCAACTAAATTGGAAAAAGGTTTAAGAGGAAGGGAAAGAGAGACATGCCACTAATAGAACAGACAGAAGTCAATCTGCGGGGTAACAGAAAAAGTAGTTCTTTTCACATAATATTTTAAATGCTCTTCTGGGACTTGTCATGCAGCATTTACATTTCAGAGTGGCAGCTGTGTCTCTCCTGAGAGTAGCAGCATAGTGAGAGTGAGTTAATAAGAAGTTCAGTTCCAAAAATCTCCTTCAAGAGAAAGTCACTCTGCTCAATAGAAAACTGAGCTGTGCAAGAATAAAGCAGCTATTTTTCAGAGTTGATATTAAAAAGAAGACACTTTTCCTCCATGATTCTATCAGAGAGTATGTTTCATACAATGTCAAACACTGAAATGTACAAAAAATCACACATTGTTTGTATACTGAGTCATAAAGTCACTAGCAGCTAGAGAACAAACATTGTTTAAAGAGGAGGGAAAAATATTAAAATATTTTATGGTTAGCTCATTAATATAATTTGGGAAGTAGTTTCAGAACCATTAGAATGATCATGAAAATCTGCCAATATGTGCAAGAAAGCAAGCCTTTAAGGACAGATAAAATTACCAAAAATCAACCTCTTCAGGGCTTCCTATTTTTTGGGCTTATGGTCTTCAATAGTGGATTTCATATAACATACCATTCCAGATACTACTGTTCACACAAAAAGTAAGCACCTTGTTGTGACAAGCATTATTTATAATGGCACAAGGAGGTGCCTGTTACAGTAACACCACAATAACGATGCAACTGCCCTAAACGGGCATATCACACATCCAGATCCAGATGGGTCTTCAAAGTCTCCAGAGAAGGAAACTCCACAACCCCCCTGGGCAGCCTGTTCCAGTGACACTCACAGTGAAGAAGTCCCTCCTCATGTTGAGGTGGAACCTCCTGTACTGTAGTTTATATCCATTACCCCTTGCCCTATCACAGGGTGCAACTGAGCAGAGCCTGTCCCCTCCCTCTTGACACCTGGCCCTCAGATATTTATAAATATTGATTAAATCCCCTCTCAGTCTTCTCCAGACTAAAATCGCTACCCTACTATAGCAGTGTGTATATTAACAAGATCCTATCTCTACCTGAAATAATGAAAGAATTTTAAAAAGTCATCTTACAGGTCTTCAAGTTGAACAACTCATATTCTTGTATGGAACAAACATATTCATCTGGCATCACTGGCAGGTATACATCTTCAGAGAAAGAATTAAATTAGTCCCCAGCGACCTCCTTCTTCCTGACATTCTGTTTACAAATGAACTATCTCCCAAACTGCTGATTCTGTTCCTATTGCCTCTTCCCTCGATTTGTAAGCATTATAATGCTTTGCATCTCCTACATCAGGATCTCAGCATATTTTACAGTGGTTAAACAATTTAGCTTTGCAAACGTGAATTCTTGCAAAGTGGAGAATCTTTAACAGCCTTCATTTTTCAAAGGTGAAAACTGAGGTGCAAACAGGTTAACCATAGCCTTTTGATTGAAAAGATGAGCATCTGTGCCTTTGAAAGGAAGAATAATCAAAGGACAGCAAATTTTACAGTCAAAGCAATGATGAAGGAACCAAGCAGAGAGACAGCCTGAATCATAAGACTTGCAGAACTGGTTAACCTTCTCTTTTCTTTTTTCTTTTCTTTTCTTTTCTTTTCTTTTCTTTTCTTTTCTTTTCTTTTCTTTTCTTTTCTTTTCTTTTCTTTTCTTTTGTTTTCTTTTGTTTTGTTTTCTTTTCTTTTCTTTTCTTTTCTTTTCTTTTCTTTTCTTTTCTTTTCTTTTCTTTTCTTTTCTTTTCTTTTCTTTTCTTTTCTTTTCTTTTCTTTTCTTTTCTTTTCTTTTCTTTTCTTTTCTTTTCTCTTGAAGTATGAGAATAAGAACATTTGATATTATGGGGTTAGACTTGTTTGGAAACAAAGAAAATACTACTCAGGTAGTAATTTATATTTTGTTATTTATACCACAATGATGCTCATTGCCAGAGTAGTCAAGTGCATGCCTGTGTTCTTTTCCTGTTTTTAAATCCCAACAGACAGTTGGGGTGGTAGGGCAGCATGATGCTGCCCTAAGACTGATCTAGATGTTCTATCAATGCACCACTACAGACCATTAACTACATCAAGGAGTAAGTACTGAGACCAGTCAGGCCTTGATTAATTTAAGGGAGATGATTATCTGAAAGCCAGATTCTCTGAGAAAGAGTTAGCTACAACATAATTTTGAAAGGTCTGCTGAAGTAACCTAAACTCAGTCTTGTTTGTTGCTGATGGCAAACTGTTGAATTCTTTGCCGAAATGAAACAGAAAAAAAGGAAAAGGTTTGCATCATCTACTTTACAATAGTCCCTACATGACCTACTCATGCGTTGGCTGTTTAAAAGGGAGATATTTAGGCTGAGTGAGCAAGTTGTAGAAGGCTAAATGTTTGAGATGGATCTCTTCATGAACAGTTACATCTTGCCTTACAGCTGACTTGGGAATTATTCCAGTAGCTTTCATAGCAATTCAGGATTTCACCCAAAGTGTTTTTGATGTTACACTGACAATAATAACATACAAAGCAAAAGTATGGATACTCACTAAAAATAGAGAGCATAACTTCAGGGGATACACTGGGGCATGAGAAGGTGTATCCTTGCTCATAAGGGAGGAAGCAAAACAAACATAACTAAAAGAAACAAATAGAAGTGAGGGACATAATGAAAAGCAGAAAAAAGTCGTGTTTCAGGCAGAGAAGATGCAATATATAATACACTTAGGTCAGAAGCAGGAATAGTTAACTACATTGAGGACTGAAATGTTTAAAAGAAAAAAAAAAACAAAACCAAAACCAAAAACAAGGAAAATAAATCAGTCCCATTTATATGAATTGAATAGCCATGTTTTATCTAGAATAATGTTAGTAATATCATGATATGCCTTTGCCTTGTAATGAAGTGTGGGTATTCATGAAAATGGAGCTATTGTAACAACTGCAACTATTATCACCTGGAAGCAAAAGATGAGATTAATCTCACTTAGCTATATAGAAGTTGGGCATCAACTCTAAGTTCATTATCTAGATCCTCTTTGGAGTCAACCATCAGAAAAACATTTCCCAACCGAAGATGTCTAAGACAGTTAAGACTAATAGACTTTACACTAGCCTGACTTTACCACTGATTATAGAAAGAACCCAAAGAATAACTTTACTAGATACACAACTTTCAGATAGCTAATTTAGGTGATACTAATTCTACCTTAATAGTATTTTCTCTTTGAAGTCCAGGACTACTATTACATTTACATATAAACACATGCTTAAATGTTTTACAAAGTCTCAACTAGGCACTTGTCAGAAATAAAATCTGAACAGACAATTACAATTTCCTTGCTTCCTTCAAGAATGATAATTTGCAAATTGCTCGTTTTGTTCAAATAGCAATTAGCAAGACATTTTAAGTATCTAGAATTGTCAGAGCAGACTTTTAATTAAACTGCATAGGAGATTTTGTCAACCTAGTGGACTTTCTTCTAGAGAAAAGCAATGGATAGTGATAGCATCTATAACAGCTAGTGCATTCTGACTGTTGTACCACACTGCAAAACTTTTATAGAATAGCAGAATGTCATCTGCATACCACTCTTATAAAACAGAAATTTAATCATCAGGCTCTCCTGTTCAAAAGCACTAGGTTGTGTCAACTCTTAACAGTCCTTAAATCTAATCAGTCTCCCAATCCAGGCACTGTTCACCTCTGTAAGTGACTACACCTGCGTTAGTTCTGCGACAAGACCTTGCATTAACTGTGTAATACTAGTTACTGAAGCACTCAGAGTCTGAACAGAGAAATCCATGGAAACAGAGATAATAAACTGTGCTAAATAAACCATGACTCTGCTTCAGTCAAGTCTGCTTTTGGTCAAGATGCTGAAGAGTAAATGTGGTACACTTAATCCATTTGCTAAGCTTTGTAAATGAAAATCAATTCTAAGAGTATCTAACTATTGGACTTCCTGCATCCACTACAGGAAATGTTCATGATTTCATTCTAATCTGTTCTTGCCCTGTGATCCAGCCTGGCTATGCTATTTTTGTGTTTAGATAGTCATATGCCCGTGCTCTTCATCACTCTGCTTCTTTTCTGACTTTTTTACCTCCACCACATCATGCTGGGAGAAGCAGTTTTGGTATTTATATCTTTAGTTGATGTGCAGAACTGAAATGGCCATGACTTTCAGAAGTTTCACATCAAGACAGTCAAAGTCTAGAAAGTAAGAGATGCAGATTTGTAGCTTTGCTCCTAGTCAGCCCACCCCCTTTCTGTTTTTTCTCCTTGCTTTCTTTTTATGTTGGAGAAAAAGCACAAGAAAAAGGGCACCACCATTATGGAATAAAACCATAATATAAATGAACTTTTTAAGTGGTGAGGAATACAGAACCTATCTGTTAGTTAGGTTAGCATCACTTATTTGGTTCTAAGAAACCTGTAAAGACTAAGATCTGGATTTTTACATCTTTCCTTTACTCCCATTAGGCATGTAACAGTCTGAGATACCCCTGTTCCAATGCAGGAGCCAGTAGTCAACACACTGCTACTTTACCTAAGGAAGTTGTTTTGCTGTTGTGACATGTTTGTAGTGAAAGTGGGCCAGTGAGAATGTTTTTGGACTTGTTTGCACAGCAGCTAGCACAAGGCAAAGACTATTTGCAAGGGCTCCCACTTGCTCTTAAAAGGAAGTGTAATAAAAATACTTGACAGTTTTGATGAATAACATAATTCAAATCCAGTGGAAAAAAAAATCCCATTTTATCCATATTCCCTCTCCTGCCAGAACATAATAGCTGATCAATTACCAATGTATGTTAGAATGACTGCTTGACCCTTTATTGCCTGTGCCAGGAAAATTGTCTAAATGCGTTCTTTTGTCTGAGTGCTTTGCCACATAGCTGGTCAGCACAGGAAAAAGACGTGGTATAAGGCTTACTGCTTTTCATAGCCTCTTCTGCCTCAGTAACCTCTGCCAAGATAAATGGTTAACACAGCAGCATCTAGTTCCTCTTCTAAGCTCAGCAATACAGGGAAGCCTCCACCCTGGGCAAGTATAAAAGATGGCAGCAACAACAAAACTGTATTTATGGGAAGGTGTGCCGAGTGAATTCTGTCTACAGGTTGATTTGTTTTTACGTAGTTGCTTAGGGTGGCCTCTGTGTTGCACGTCTCAGGTGCTTTTCTCTACTGGTCTCAGCACATTTCTCTGTGCAATAACCTTCCTTCTTTCTTGATTTTCTCATTTCTGCAATTCTGCATTTGCAAGTTTGTTTGTTCTGCTGCTTTGCAGATTTGTGTTGCTTTTTCCAAATTTAACTCACAATGATTTCTAGCAGATGCTCATGTACCTTTCTATTACTTCAGGTCACCTCTAAGAATGGGATCCCATGAATCACAGATAATTAAATTTTCTTTCTTCTTCAAGGAAATCATAGAATCACACAATCATCCAGGCCAGAAAGTACCTCCAAGATCATCAGGTCGAGCCAAAAATTAAGTTTTTATCAAAGTATTCAAGCAATTTCCAATATTCATGCATTTACATTTTTATTTTAAAGTAAGGACATGAAATAAACATACAAGATAAAATCTGTGGCCCAGGAAGCTTTTGCATTAATTTGACATGTGCAAAAACAAAGGAAGAAAGAAGGAACTATGCAGCTCCCAAGAGCAAGATGAATTGTTGACCAAACTATTCTATTTTGTATTGTCTGCTGTTTCAAAAATATGTAGAACAACACTGATAATTTATTTTTATTGTGATCCTTTTTTTCTGCTGATCTTTTCTTGACTGCTATGCACTTTACAGGCAAAGAGTTATGAGGAAGGATCCCACTGCTCTGTCTGCACATTCAGTGGAGTTTTCAGAACACTGAAAAACAAAACCAAAACCAAAATCACCACACATCCATAGATTCACTTATCTTTCTGCAGGGCCTAAGGTGGTCATGCATTTTCCACCTGTATGTCCTCTCAGACATTATTTCTGCTTGCCTTCCTCAACTGCCTTCTCTAGTTGTGAAAATATAATAAAAATAGTCTGGACTATTCAAGCTCACTTTGGTCTGTAAACAACATGCTGTTCATTCTACATCCCTTGAACAGGCCCTATAAAAGGACTTCTGTGGCACCAGTCATTTCCCTCTGGGCTTTTTTCCCCAACATAAAAGCAACTCTTCTCTTTTAACCTTGACATAATGTAGCCTATTCATAAAAAATTCCACTAATAGGCCCATGTTTCTAATTAGCAAGAGAAAGAGCAAGGTTAAAAACAAGTGTTGTAACACAGAGGAAAATAGGGGTCACCAAACTGCTCTGTGTCCTCTTGAAGAACCGGTAGACATGTCAGCAATATGGAAAGATCAACAAGGCTGGGCAGGGTTGATATGCAAGGGCACTTCACTGTTTTCAAGCATGAGATCACTGGGTTTGTGGGCACTTAATTTTTGTGTTGACAGAGGAGCATTATCCTGCAAGCCTAGTACAGTATCCATCCAAAATCCAGATCAAAGTCCTAAGAGATGTTGGCAATTTTTCATGAGGAAGTAAAAAAAGTTCCAAATGCTTTACATGCTCTAATGCTTTGGCATGGAGCTCTGTGTCATGAAGTTGGGGTCAAACTGCCAATTGCATGGAGCAAGAAGTAAAAGGACTGACCTTTTTTCTAAAAGTCTCTTAGAAAGGACTTGCTGCCTTTAGGCAGCAGAAACAAGGAATAACTACTTTGTCATGCTTGGTCTTATCTGTCTGCTCTTCATCCATTAAAATGTCATGAAGAAAGCACAGAAGTGGAGCTGGACCCTAAACAGACAAACTATTTAAGTAGATAAAAATGCGAAATATAGCAACATACATGTCGTTGCACCACGTGTTTTACCATAGTTACCAAAAGGTAAAAATCAGTCTGTTGAAGAGATCAGACTGTGTTTGGAGATGCTACCTTATAAGCTGAGGAACAGAAAGACCATTTGATTTTATAGTTAGGTTGAACAATATTAATTTGTTGTTCTTCCTGTGCTACACTTACTAATGAAATCTCCCCTAACAAGTAAATCTAAGAATTACTTAATTGCTTAACAATTTGTCATATTCAGCTAATGTAATAATTCTGCTTTAGCAATTTGCTGCATAGTGTTTTGCTGATTTTGTTACTTTATTAATCAAAAAATCAATGCAGTAAACTCTCAAGATTATCACAGTATATCAGAGGTTGGAAGGGACCTCAAGAGATCATCAGGTCCAACCCCCCTGCCAGAGCAGGATCACTCAGGGTAGTCTGCACAGGAATGCATCCAGGGGGGTTTTGAAGGTCTCCAGAGAAGGAGACTCCACAACACCCCTGGGCAGACTGTTCCAGTGCTCTGTCACCCTCACTGTAAAGAAGTTTCTCCTCATGTTGAGGTGAAATCTTCTATGTTCTAGTTTGAACCCATTCTTCCTTGTCTTATCACCGTGAACAGCCAAGAAGAGCCTGGCCCCCTCCACTTGACACCCACCCCTCAGATATTTATATTGATCAGATCCCCTCTCAGTCTTCTTGTCTCCAGACTAAATAGCCCCAGGGATCTCAGTCTCTCTTCATAGGGGAGATGCTCAAGTCCCCTAATCATCCTCATGACTCTCCATTGGATTCTCTCCAGCAGTTCTCTGTCTCTCTTGAACTGGGGAGCCCAAAACTGGACACAGTATTCCAGGTCTTTTTTTCCTTAAAGAAGCATATAATGATTAAAACTACCATTTGAGAGAAGATTGAGATTGGTAAAGTTGTTTTATTTTTTTTAATAGAAGAGCCACAAACAGATTTGATTGAGAGTCTACCATAATTCTCATATATGTGGCACAGTATGCATGTAGCACTGCAATAATGATATTGTTAGAGAATAAAATTCTCTTACATTTTTGAGCAGTTGTGAGCAAAAAATATGGAAAAGTAATCAGCTACAGACTGTGGCTCTAAAATATTGGTGCAGGATTTTACTAAACTGACTTTTTTAATTATTTGAAAGATGAGCGATCAGAAAGACAGGTATTAGGGTCTCAATCCTGAACTACTATAGAAAATCCCTGAACTACTATAGAAAAAGATAGCTAAAACATTGTCAAAAAAGAATAGTATTGTATTTTATAACTATTTAGTCTAATAGTTAACTCTAGTGAGTCTTGGATGATTTGTATTTTTCAGTCACCATTGATGTTGTGTTCTGTTCTAACTGAGAATTTGCAAAGATCCTTTCTCAGGGGACTTAGTTCTGTAACTGTCTGATTCATTTATGTAAAAGCCAACTTGGGTTTCCAGGAATTTGCATGGGTGAACACAAATCTGTTCAAAGGGCAAGGAGCTACATTTACAGATGCCTTGTTATTCTGCTGTTGTTTCTGTGTTTGACTCCAGTCTGTCACTGAAGTGTAAGGGACAGATTTAGTAGTATTTCAGAGCATCAACAATCCAGTGGACAACAACAGCTCTCAATATATATAAAAACCAAATTAATTAAAATATACCTTTTAAAAATCCTGACGTTGTTAAGAATGTGGAAAAAAATCATGGCTGCAATGCACAAGAAGGTAAGAAATAACAACAGGAGGAAAGAAAGCACTTTTAACAGGTCTGTGTTAAATAAACAGCAGAAGATCTAAGTAGCCTTTATCAAGTTAAAAGAAAACATGGGCAGAGTCTCATATACATGTAGAACCTTTCACTTTCCTATGGCAGTGCTGATAAAATATTGATGTAATTATATAAATGTCCTTTGAGATGTTATTAATCTGCTCTTTCAGACAATAGTCTCAGAGAGTGTTATTAAACTATAATTATCATCATTTTGTACAGTTTTGGGATCTTAGTCCTGCAGCTTCAATTTAAGGGAATACAGTGATCTGCATGTAGGCCTTCTTAAAATGCCATTTGATTAGGGTTCTTTAGGATGCTTTTCAGGGATTATTATTTCTAGGGAAAATATGTATTTGATTGCCAGAACATTTTTTTTTTTTTAAATGTGACTTTAAAAGGTATGTAAAGGTTTTCTTGCATTTGAAATTAAAAAAATATATATTTAGTGGAAAAACATCTTTCAAAATCAGTATATCAGTAAGGTAAAATTATCATAAGCACTCAATTAATAAATCCATACATGAGCAAATATGTTTAGGAAATGTCAACAGAACAGGAATGTCACAGAATTTAAATGCAGAAATAAATTTCTGACCATAAAGAGATATCAGATTTCTAGGTATAAATGTTAAGGGATGACATAGAGTAATTGCCTATATCTTCAGATATAGATGGCTAGACCAGACAAATTTTGGACTTAAATTAAAGTTAAAATGTTAAGGGAAAAAATAAAGCTTTTTAAAGAATCAGTATTGTTTGAAATTTTAAGAAAATAAAGAGAAAATTATATGAATATACATGAAAGTATGTCCGTGTAGTTCAGGGCAGTACATGGAACCTTAATTACCAACAACCACAAATCTTAGAATCATAGAATCAGTCAGGGTTGGAAGGGACCACAAGGATCATCTAGTTCCAACCCCCCCTGCCATGGGCAGGGACACCTCACACTACATCAGGCTGGCCAGAGCCTTCCATCCCTATTTTAAAACCTAACTTCACGATTTACATTTGCTGCTTAAAGATATGATTGAAATTCCCCTCACTAAATAGTCACATGATTATCAATAAAGTTAACCTTATCTGAAATAAGCACAGCCACGTATATATGTGTATTTATGTTTATTTATGTGCCTATATACTTCCAGACTGCACCACTTGAATTAGACACTCAACTCTTTTCTTACAAGGCATCAGCTACACTGTACTGCTTTCCAAGTATGTGCAGCTTTCAAACTTAGCACCTTCTTCTGTTACAGCAGTTGACTTCATTTGATATCAAACATCTGACGTTCCAGGTGCACCCTAATGAAAATACGCAACTCATTTCTTGAGCTGAAAACTTCCAAGCTGACATCAATGACTTTTTTACAGATACCTATCTTTGTTGGCGTTTTAGAGAACATTTTCTCTAAAAAAAAAATAAATCACATCTTTATAAGACTATAGATCACATTTTATTTTCATTCTGACACACTAAGTCTGTGCTCAGATATTTTTTTCAAAGACTCCATGGTGTTCACTCAAGGAAAAGTTATACATCTTAAAATTCATTAATTAACAGGTATCCCGATGACTGTTCTTTCTGACATTTTAATTAGAAAATTAGAATGCCATTAGATCTGGGGAAAACATCAGAAATCAGATATTAAATAAGTTCTGAGACATGTTTGCATTACTTCCTAGGTAACTGTGGTTTTGAGTTGCATTATTCTTTAACTCATCATAACAATGCATTTAAAAGAGTTTAACTTAGTCATCTTTAAATTTTTTCTATCTTATGCCTGCTGAAATCAATTAAATTGCTACTCAGTAGTGATAACAGAACATGAGATTTAGTATTTACATGCTGCAAATCAAGATAAATAATGCAAACTATGTATTTTACATTATCTGTGTACATCTAAAGCAATCAAAATAAGGCAGAGGATATTAAGTTTCACAAATTTATCTGATTTAAATGGAAAGCTCATGGCTCACCGAGAATCTGATTTTATGTGATGTTGTAGTCCAGTGATTGACCTCCAGTTCCACTGATTTTTATAGGCCTACAACACACTCAGCATTTCTTGAGTTTCCCAGATCCTTGTAGGATTGAGACAGGGGTTTAAAAAAAATCATAAAAGACAAGTAAAGAATTGCAGGCAATTTCACAGACCCAACTCTGAAAACAAAGCAAGGCAACTGTGCATCTACAAAGAATTAAATTGCTAAGTAGCAACAGACAAGCACACGAAAGACTGTATCCACCCTCCATGCACCAGGATAAACCTACTTGATAATCCCTTCATTGGCATTCTGCCAAGAAGACAGGAAATCTAGTAAACTGTTTAACTTCTTAAATTAAGACAAACAAAGATAGGAATTGTAAAACATCTCATACAAGATGCATACAGTGAAAGTCAGCTAACTAAAGCAGAAGACTACAATCTGAGGAGAGTAGCAGCATCTACACCAGCCAAGACACAGGATGGAAGGCCAAACCCATTTCAATCCAAAATGCTAAGCATGTTGCTCACTGCCTGGATTGGTTTGGGGGCATTGATAGTTCCTGTAAAAAAAAATATTTCTAAAAAGATATTAATAAATATGCCATTCCTTATTCATCCATGTACTAGACCTGCAAATAAAGTGCAGAAGAAAATTTGCTTGTTTCTAAAATTAATGTTATATCTAAATCCCTGCAAAATTGGCAGCTATCACCAATTTATAGTTAGTTGGTTGGTTACACTTGCAGTGAAGCTTGAGACAAACAATGCTTTAACAACTCGGTACTCATGCTAACATTGGTTTCACACTGTTATGAGTTTAACACTGTTAAACACTGGGACTATATGCTTCAAAAAATACGGAAGTGAGATTCAGCTGTTGCTGAGTTTTGATAGTCAGGGAGCAACAGTTACCTATACTCATTAAAACACAGGGTTTTTTTTTTAATTAACAAGAATAAATCGATCTGATCAAAGCCAAAATGCATCAACAGCTGGAATCCCTCATTAAGAGGAAGTTCTGTTTCAATGATAAAGTGAAGCACTGACATATGGTTTTGATGCATGGAGTAAGAAGCCAGGTTTAGAAACCTTTGTACTAGTTTCCCAGGTTTCTGATGAAAATTCTTCTCTAGCAATCTGCAAATAGAAGTGCAATCATTATACTAAAGGTCACGTTCATTAAGTAGAGGAAGGAGGATAGTGAAGATGGCCAATTCATCTGCAGTGCTCCATCTTTTACTGTCAGACCAATTGTCAAAATGTTTAACAACCGCATTTTTTACAAACCGCCAAACAATTTTCACTCCTGTCATACATTAAATACTAATTCTGTTCAGGATGAGCTTGCATACAAAGCACCATTTTCACCATCAAGCTGTGATTTACGAACCCTCTCAGTCTTTCAACCAGTAGAAGCTGACTTGCCGTATCCAGCCCGGCATGTGAATTTCTTTCACGGAGATTGTTTAAAATATCCTGGTAACTAGTTGATACTTGTGGTATATGCATATTCAGCAGTACTATACAATTCTGTTTTGACTCACTGATTGGAAGACTGGAATTTTCATAAATAAAGGATGGAGAAATCAAAGAGCTCTGAAGATAGACACATAGAATGGCATTCATAAGATCACAAATATAGACATCAGCAGAACAGCTATTTTCATGTTAGCCAGTTGTCAAGACTTTTGCACAGTGAGTGAAGTAAAATTGGCACTTTCAAAGCATGAGTCATCTCATCCTGAAATAGATGATTAAAATAGGTCAGATGAATCATTGGATATTGCTTTTTATTGACCTTGAAGAGAGCATTGGTTTACTAGCTAGTATGTACACATATAAACTGCAGACATATGAAGCTTGGTGAGAGGGACACAACCCAGGATCTCTCTGGTAACAATATTTTCACAACCTTTTTTTCAAACATGTATAAGAATAATAAACTCATATTTCCTAAGAAGAAAGGGGAAGGGGGGAAGGTTATTTGCATCTTAATGGAAAATAACCTAAAAGAGAGTACAGGTGATTTAAAAGGATGTCCTAAGCTGGTAAATTAAGGATTTGGATGCAAAGCTATTTTCCTGGCTCTAGAAGATGCATACATTCACTAAAATACTATCATAGCCTTTCAATACATCATACCCATATATGTTACCATGAAATGCCTTTATAGCTTCAAGACCAAGACGTAGTAAGGCAAATTACTGATCCATTTGAGAAAAACAAGTCCAAGACTACAAATACTTTCCAATTAATCTTGAAAGTTTCAGATAAGATGATAAATGGCTTTGCAGTAAGCAACAAATTCTTCCAATGGATTTAAAATGTAAACTATATACATGTACTGAGGTTTTGACTGAGGGAAGTCACAACTTCCATTATGTTACTTTTGTGCAGACTCTCACAAGGGCACTTTCTTGAAATCAAACTCCAGAAATCATCCATCCTGACATATCTGCCAGGTTTTATCCCGAAACCATCAGAATATTAACAGAAAGGGTAAAGGCAGGTTTATGTGCTTGTGCTATGTGTTGTTTTCATATCTATATGACCTTAAGGTGAACTTGAAGTCTGCATTCAATACAGGTTGAGATTTTCCTGGCTTTACTTCACCTTCCATTTTCCCATCATTATGTACAACATTGTTAACAACAATTGCTTCTCAGCAAGAAATGAAGACCAAACTATCTCAGAATAGATGACTATAATGGATCTCCTCAGTCCAGATTTAAGGGAGTCTGTACTAAAACTTGTATTCCTAAAACCAATGATCTGATGCCTGTTTCTGAAGTCAAAGGAAGTTAAACCTACTCATTATCTTTGAAACACAGCCTACAATGGATTGAGATAAGCAATGTCACAAACTCTTCAGAGGCTCCTGACTTCCATGAATTGTGTACCTATGGTAAATCCTCCAAGTTTTGTGAGTTTGTCTGTGCATTCAAGAGTTAAATAGAGTAACTTTGTAAATATTCAAAAAACCTACTTTGTACTTTCTAAATGCTTACAAATTCAGATAAAATTTGGCAAATATCTGTGAGAGTAAGGGAAAGGGGAAGCATTTGATTTCCATATTTTTTAAAAGGAAACAAAAAGTAATAATCAGAAAAGGTATTTTAATCCTTAGAACTTCTTAAATCCATTTAAAACAAAGAGTTCAAAGAAAAAAAAAATATCCCAACTCTTGTTATAGTAAGTGGTAGATTATCCTAGATCTAGCCTAGCTGGCTGTTTTGTTAACACAGACCAAAAAGTCAAGCACAATAGCTGGATGTAGGAATCCAGACCCATATTTCTGATACAAAAAACATCTTTTTGTCTTATCTTCTTTACGTGTTGGCAATCCCTTTGCTTCCGATACCTACCTCTCCTCTTGTACTGCAAAGTTTACTTTGAAGACATCATAAGGATCAGAGTCAAAATAATAAGAAAGAATTTTTTGTATTTGTGTTTAAAACCTATATGGTTGGATTTATACACAGTGTCCTGTGATAAATTTCAGTGTTACATGCTCACCAAATTTTCACAACAAATTTCACCAAATTTTCACATAGCAGCCATTCTGTCTGTATGGTCAAAATACATCAGAATATTGTCATTCTTGTAAGAAACTTCAGCTTTTCCTTAACAGAATCCCTGAAAGTCAGAGGTTGGAAGGGACCTCAAGAGATCATAGAGTCCAACCTCTCTGCGAAAAGCAGGATCGTTTATGGTAGTCCACACAGGAATGCATTCAGGTGGGCTTGGAAAGTCTCCAGAGGAGACCCCACAACCCCCCTGGGCAGACTGTTCCAGTGCTCTGTCACTCACATTGTGAAGAAGTTTCTTCTCATGTTGAGGTGAAATCTTCTATGTTCAAGTTTGAACCCATTGTTCCTTGTCCTATCACTTTGAACCACCAAAAAGAGCTTAGCCCCCTCCACTTGACACCCACCCCTCAGATATTTATACACATTGATCAGATCCCCTCTCAGTCTTCTCAAGACAAAACAGCCTCAGGGATCTCAGTCTTTCTTCATAGGGGAGGTGCTCAAGTCCCCTGAACATCCTTGTGGCTCTCTGGTGGACTCTCTCTAGCAGACCCTGTCTCTCTTGAATTGGGGAGCCCAAAACTGGACATAATAACCCAGGTGTGGTCTCACCAGGGCAGAGTGGAAGGGGAGGAGAACCTCCTTAGACCTGCTGGACACACTTTTCCTGATGCACCTCAGGATCCCATTGGCTCTCTTGGCCACAAGGGCACTTTGTCGTCCCATGGAGAACTTGCTGTCCCTTAGGATTCCAAGGTCTTTCTCTGTGGAGCTGCTTTCTAGCAGGGCAACCCCTAATCTGCACTAGTGCCTGCTCTTATTCCTCCCCAGGTGCTTGACCCTGCACTTACCCTTATCGAACTTCATGAGGTTTGTTTTCACCCAGCTCTCCAGCCTGTCCAAATCCTGTTGGATGGCTGCACAGACTAACAGGGTGTCAGCCACACACCCCCACACCTTCGTTTTTCTGTCAACAGCAAACTTGCTGAGAGTACTCTCAATCACCAGTTATAATTTATAAATATTTCACCTTTAATTTCAGAAACTTTCCCCTTCTTTATTGCACAGATAAACATGGGTTTTGATATTTTTCTCCTTAATCTGTTGATGTCAATAGCATTTATTTACGCCTGGGTTTGGCAAAATACCAAAGCAGAGTAACAAAAACACATGTCAAACATTTAAATTCCATTAAACCCAAAGATGATATAACAACACAAAGGAAACTGTGAGAATTACATCTGTGAGAATAGCTGAATGCCTGCAGTGGCACTTCTTTCCCAATATAAGAACAAAACAAACAGGAAGGCTTTGCTGGATAAAGTAAACTTTGCAAATAAGATCTGTTGGGATTTTTTTTTCTGTAAAATAGTGACTATTCTTTAAAAATACATGACAATAAAACCTTAATTGTGTTCTGTTGTTCCAAATGTTGCTTTTCAGTAAGTGTGTGTGGTGGGTTGGAAATGCCCTCCCTGCCCTTCCCCCCCAACATTAACTTCACCAGACTAGCTCAGTTTGGAAGCAAATGGAGCTGTATTTACAAGCAAAACTACAATCTACAATGGAATGCAATAGATATGTACAAATATACACTATTTACAATATTTACAAGGATTTACAATTAGCACAATAGCACAGGTACCCCCCTGGCCAAATGACCAGGGAAAGTTTTCTCTCTGCCTCCCCCTCCCTGACCCCCATGTACAAGGGGAAGAGAGGAAGAAGCAGGATAGGTTAATACCAAAACAAAGCAATGCAGCCAAGGTCAGCAAAGCCTGTTAGTATACCTCCCCAGCAAAGAAGCAAGAAGAGAGCAGAACACACTGCCACACTGCACAAAGGTTGTTTTGAGAACCAAATCTTATGGAAGATATCCCTCCAATGGAATTGTTTAGAATAATCATTATTTTTCCTTTTTACACCCAAGAGTGATTTATTTACATTTTTTGCTACTTTCTGCTCATGATCGGTAACAAATTTTAAAGGCAAGGTGGGGGCTAGTCTCTTCTCCCAGGCAACCAGCAGCAGAATGAGGCGGCACAGTCTGAAGCTGTGCCAGGGGAGGTATAAGCTGGATATTAGGAGGAAGTTCTTCACAGGGAGAGTGATTTCCCATTGGAATGGGCTGCCAGGGAGGTGGTGGAGTCGCCATCCCTGGAGATGTTCAAGAGAAGACTGGATGAGGCACTTAGTGCCATGGTCTAGTTGATTGCTTAGGGCTGGGTGATAGGTTGGACTGGATGATCTTGGAGGTCTCTTCCAACCTGGTTGATTCTATGATTCTATGATAAAACTACCACAGTGTGACAATCAGCTGTTTTTCTCCAGACTTATACACCTTATGTATTGTTATTCTTTGTTATTTGGAGAGGACATGATCCAAATATTACCTTTCTGTGGTTTTCATTTTTCTTTCCTTATAAAACTATGTCATGAACTTTGACTTTTTTTTTTCATCTTTTAAAGCAAAAATATGACTAGGAATACCCTATGGAAATTTTATATTGTTCATCCTTTCTTGTTTAAAAAGGATGAGTAAAAAAGTGGAGAATACAAGAGTGAAAACTATTTATCAGCACCTTATAGTTAAGAAAGGTTTATATATCCATGTAACAGAAAGAAATTAAAACAAGTGTTTCTGTTTTATTTTTCTCTTTACTTCCACTCTTTTTTTTTCTTTAATTTTCCTTCTTTCCAACTTCTTCCAATGAGAAAGGCAAGGCAACTAAATTCTTGGTTTCATTCCATCCAACTTTTAAAATGTTCCTTTTCTGCTCTATGTTTGGAAATTAAAGTAAGAAAAGAAACAAAGGAGTTGTCCCACAGAAAGAGCTAAATATTGAGAGGTAGTGTGAGTAGGCCACTACTGAATTTTCTCACAAGCTTTATTTGTCTATAAGGGATCTCACAGGGTTTGGTAACTCTGATCTACATATTGTGGAATATGATTTATAGCTGTAGTGTATCAGTTGATAAATGAAAACAATTCATTCACAAATTCTACTTCCCTTCAAAAACATTATTCAGTGCCAATTACCAACAGCTAGCTGGGGTAGTCTACACATGTAGTCTGCAAGGAGCAGAAGACAAATGGGACAAAATGAAAGCAAGCACTTTCCTCACACCCTTAATGCAAATGCATTCAGCATAAAAATAAAAAGGACCATCTTCTCTTATTCATATTTGGATGGGTGTCAAGAAGATGGGGCTAGCCTCTTTTCACTGGGTCCCACTGACAGGACAAGGGGCAGCAGATATAAACTGGAACACAGGAAATTCTGCCTCAACATGAGGAAAAGCTTCTTTAGTCTGAGTATGATAGAGCAATGAAACAGGATGCCCAGAGAGGTTTTGGAGTCTTTCACTAAAGACTTTCAAAACTTGCCTGGACACATTCATGTGCAACCTGCCCTAGGTGAACCTGCTTTGGCAGAGGGCTTGGACTTGATGATCTCCAGAGGTCCCTTGCAACCCCTACCATTCTGTGACTCTGTGATCCAAGTGCAACTGCAACTGAATATAGGAATCAAAAGGACTCAGGAGCATCAGTGGGAAAATTGTTTCTTCATTCAGGCTGCTATTTTTAATGTATACAAAGACCTCTTCTATGAAAAAAAGTTGTTGCCTTTAGGCTGCCATAACACACTATTGGCACAAATGAAAATTTTGCTTGGAAAGGAATCTTGTGTAGTATTCCTCATATGACCTGTGTAATCTTTTTTTTTTTTTTTTCAGACAAGTCTGTCCAGGTTCTTCTCACAGTTCCCCTCAGATAAATGGAAACTGTTGTAGGTTTACCTAGGAATTCTTAAGATCTTGTGTCAACTTTCACTAAAGTGATTATTTCAATTAATGCTGGGCCCCAAAAAATTCCCTTTTTAGGAATTTGGGGGTTTGGAGGGTTTTTTTAAAGATATGGGTGATTTGAAGCTACATCACATCAATTAACCTATATCTCTGAACATGACAGCAAATTCTGCTATATTGGCATACATTATTTCCATTAGGATTCTTTTTCTAGGAGAAACTGTCATCCAATGACCTGTTATGTTACTTTTCTGCTGTGTCTGTCTTTGCCTCTGAGCCTGACAGCTCCTTTTGACATGACCTTTTCCATTGTATGTCCACTGCTACATTCCTTACACCCTAAATTATTTCCATATCTATTTATCATACTGACTAGTTTATTGGTTAATTGAAGAACTCACTGAACTATTTATCTTTACCTCTTAAGTTATGTGTACAGTGTAAGAAGTGAGAGAGCAGCATTCTGGGACACCCTATGAAGTATTCCAAGGGACAGAAGGTGTATGGAGGGAGGTGTCACAAAGGGGTACTGTAGTAATGAATTTGCAAAGTTTGGCAGGAAAACTGGACTAAGATTACTAAAGTCTGCCTAATACAGGTTGGCCTACCCTCATGCTGACACTTCTACCAAACCTTCCAAATAGTTTAGTTTGATAGATCTCAGATCACTCACAATGTGTGCATGAAATGCCCTACACACACACTTTGCGGTTTAACTATCCAAAGGCACTTCTAACTGCTGATGTATTGTTTAATAGTGTGAAAATATCCCAAGAGTATGATGTTCCATAGATTTAGTAGTCCATCATCTGAAACCTCACCTGCATTTACACCACCGATTTTTCTCTCCCAAAGCAGACCATTTTAGTGTTCTTTCTCTTAAACACATTTTAGTGTCCAGCTCCTCTTAAACACATTTGAATTTAATTTTTTTTTAAGTTTATACTAGTTTGTCCATGGTGATTATTTTCCCTTCATGATGGTTTTTTTCATCATCCATGCCCTTCTAATAGGTTTGAAAAGCTTCAATCCAGATGACTATGCCAGATACTTCTCCTTAAAGCATTCATCACAATCACAGCCTATTATCTTTATGATCAAAAACGTTTCTTCCACTTTCATTTTTTCCTCTAATATTGTCCATTACGTTTGTAAGTAGAGTTGGGTAGAGAAGAAGGAAATTATTGTGGTTAATTTTAAAGGAGACTGGGGAAAAAAATTAAAAATTCTTCAGTTTTGTTTAAGTCATGACAATTTGTCATGGAAAACCAAGCTTTTTCTTCATAGAAGAAAATTCATTACTCTTTGAATATAAATCCAGGTATATTTCAGTTACACTTGTATAAAAGTAGGGAAAAACATTTTCTGCCTGGAAAGAAACATTTGGTGGAGATTGTTTGTCCATTTCTCCTTTACGATGTGCTTGCTGATTTGTGTAACACTTCTGGCTCTTCCCCTCAAATCCTCTTAATAGAGCTCTTCCAAAACAGTCTATATATCCCAAACTTCTCCCTACATAGCTAGAGCAATGATGGACAGTAGAAAACTTTACCAAAAAATAAATGAGTAGAATATGTGTTGATCTTACCTTTTCTTTCCACTTGAATTTTTAATTTACTTTCCAGTCCTTTCACCCTTAATTATCTGTTCAGATGATAAGTGGTGTTGAGATGACACTTTTCTCAGATGCTTATCCATGAAGTGATGTGTTCACTATATCAATTCCTGTTATCTGCAGGATTAAGTCAATGAAGTGGGGTTTTGCACTGTGATTTGAGGTGAGCTACCTGAGTCTCAGAAAACCAATTTTTACTCAAGCCAGAGCCTGAAAATCACAGATCTGAAGACAGTTTAACTGATGGCATTAACACTCTCTAACAGCAGAGAGTTCAACCCTCTTCTTAAAATTTTTGCATCTCATAGTAGAACAGGTAAACTAACAATTGTACTTAAGTGCATCAGAGACCATGTTCCTCTCAAAAAGGGGTGCTTGCTCTTTTGCAATAATTTTTTTTTTTCCCTCTCTCATTGTCAGGACTCTAAACTAAAATTGCATTTACAGATTGCTGTACAGAAAATTTCATTTACATACAAGAAAAATACTTTTTTTTTAACTGTGAGGATAATTGAATACCTGGGTCAGGCTCCCCCAAGAACTTGTGGCATCTGTATTGTAGGGCATATTCAAAGCACAACTGAACATGACTCTGAAAAACCTGCCCTAGATCATAGAATTATAGAATCATAGAATCAGTCAGGGTTGGAAGGGACCACAAGGATCATTTAGTTCCAACCCCCCTGCCATGGGCAGGGACAAGATGACCCTGTTTTGAGCTGGGACAAGGCTGGGTGATTTCCAGAGGTATCTACTTACTACACTTGTTCTTTGCTTGTGTGATATATGAGCCTGCTTTGCATAACTTAATCTCTTATCAATTTACTTCTCAATTTATGATAGGATCTGATGCTAATTGTTCACACTGTTTATTGCAGAGCCATCAGTTTATTTCTATATCTGTCCTGTCTATCTATCATGGCTTTATATAGCAGTTTTTAGAAACACTGACTCTGAAATAAGCTGCCTAAACAAGTCAACTTCTACCTGTTTTGTTGAATTTTTTTCCCCTCATAAACACAAGATCTTGGGGTTTTCCAGCATCTCAGCTGTCCTACCTGTCCTACCTGTTTTTTACATCCATTATTCCATGTGTATATATCACTTGAACTTGACTATATACGATTAAACTTGACTAATAATCCTAACATAGTAGTAGCAGTAGTAGTAGTAGTAGTAATAGAAATAGTAGCAGCACAGTAAGTAGTAGTAGTAAATTCATGTTTATCCAGATGCATACACAGTAAATGTGCATAACAGAGAAGGGAGAAACTGGATATAGTTTTTTATTCAACTGGATTTTTTTGCTGAAGGAGAAAATCCTTAAGCCATTTGAGGATCTGGTCCTTTTTATAGCCATCTTTCTAAGTCAAATGTTGAAATCTTACATAATTTACGTTGCTGAGAAAGAACCTATTTGGATAGGACATCTCTTGTTTACCATTTTCAGTGCATTAAAATGTTTATCACAAAGGAATTCAGTAGTACTAGGGTTAAAATTTTAAGATATGTTCATCACATCATTTGTCACACACATAATTGCAATTTAAGTAATCTTGTTGAATGATGAAAGCTTCTAGTGTATAAAGTATCAAACATTAATTCCTTATGTTAAACCATATTGTTTGCTGATAGCCTTGCAATAGATGTTTAGAACAAAATGAAAAGTGACAAAACAGAGTATTCTGTTAAAAGACAACCAAGCTGGAATAATGAATGCCTTTCTAAGGTCTAACTATCATTCTCTTAGAGTGATCCAAAGTCCACTGAAATCAAAGGCAGATATTCCACAAGCTTGATGAGTGTCACACTGAATGGTGAATGGTGCCACTTCCAGCTGGCAGCCAGTCACTAGTGGTGTCCTCTAGGGATCAGTGTTGGGCTCAATCCCATTTAATATCTTCATTGATGATCTGAATGAGGAGATAGAGTCCATCATTAGTAAGTTTGCAGACGACATGAAGTTGGGGGCAGGTGTCAATCTGTTAGAGGGTAGGAGCACTCTGCAGGGGGACCTTGACATGCTGGACAGATGGGCGGAGTCCAACAGGATGGCATTTAACAAATTGAAGTGCTGGGTTCTGCACTTTGGCCACAACAACCCCATGCAGTGATACAGGTGGGGACAGAGTGGCTGCAGAGCAACCAGGATGAAAGGGACGTGGGGGTACTGATTGACAGCTGGCTGAACATGAGCCAGTAGTGTGCCCAGGTGGCCAAGAAGGCCAATGGTATCCTGGCCTGTACCAGGAATAATGTGGCCAGCAGGAGCAGGGCAGTCATTTTTCCCCTATACTCAACACTGGTTGGACCACACCTTGAGTACTGTGTCCAGTTCTGGGCTCCTCAATTTAAGAAGGACTTTGAGATACTTGAACGTGTCCAGAGAAGGGCAATGAGGCTGGGGAGAGGTCTCGAGCACAAGCCCTATGAGGAGAGGCTGAGGGACCTGGGGTTGTTTAGCCTGGAGAAGAGGAGGCTCAGGGGAGACCTTATTGCCATCTACAACTACCTGAAAGGAGGTTGTAGCCAGGAGGGGGTTGGTCTCTTCTCCCAGGCAACCAGTGACAGAACAAGAGGACACCATCTTTAGCTGCATCAGGGGAAGTTTATGCTCGAGGTGAGGAGAAAGTTCTTCACAGAGAGTAATTTGCCATTGGAATGTGCTGCCTAGGGAGGTGGTGGAGTCACCCTCCCTGGAGGTGTTCAAAAAAAGATTGGATGTGGCACTTGGAGCCATGGTTTAGTTGTCAGGTGGTGTTAGGTAATAGGTTGGACTTGATGATCTCTGAGGTGTTTTCCAACCTGGTTAATTCTGTGATTCTGTGAAATCTTACTGTGCCTTTCTATTTTGATAATACAGGGGACCTGAGCAGTTTGGAATTAAAATGAAAGTGTAAAAATAAGGATTCGTCTTAGGAAACAGCCAAGATATTTGTGAGAGGAAACAGTCCTGATGCAATCTCAAAGATTTGTAAACAAAGAGAGAAATGTAATTCCACGTAACTTCTTATCTAGCTGCCTGGTTAACTGGAGCAAATGGGGGGAGGGGGTTAATTCTTGTTAATTTTTTTTTTTTTAACAGAGGAAAGGAACTCAAACAAATTAGAACTGACTCTGGAGGGTATTTAAAGAACATCTGCAGTTTAGTATCCACCTGGACTAAGCAGCAGTCATTGTGAATTAGGTTAAATGTCAATGTAAATTACAAAGTGGTTTAAACTTCATCTTACTTTCTGTGTTTAATGTTTTAAACAGCAGTTCATTTGAAGTTTAATGACAGTGTATCTATACATATTTCATTACAGAAGGAATGCAAAACACAGAGTTTCTAAAAGCCTTAGTTTTGACCCTGTGCAAAGTTGTTTCAATACTTTAGAAGCACTGGTTATATTTTCAAAGAAATTAGAAACAACCTTAAAGAGAAGAAATACTCCTATGTAGGTAGTACTTTCAAAAGTTTTCCATTCCTGCAACTAACTTTACATGATTTGAATTGTCATCCATAGTCTATCATTAAAGCAAATATGACCTACTGACCTACAGGATACATTTAATGACTAAAGATGTGGAGCCATGGTAGATTGTTTTGATTTGTGAAGTTTTTTCAGCTCTTTCTGCCAAACTAATGAAATCTCACAACAAAGCAATTTTTGCAAATGATTCCTGCTAAATACAATATTAGCCAGAAGTGGTAGTAGAGAGATTTAGCCACATAACTCTCCTTTGTGACTAATTAGATGTTTTTCTCTAGATCAACAAAATCTAGTCCAGAAAAATATATTTCTGTGCTGGAAAATAAATTCTTCCTCTCTTTCCTCTTGTTACTTACTCATTAAATCACTTCTCTCTGCAGCTCACCAGTTCCCTCATTTACCTCTCATTGTGCCAGAACTGACTGAGAAAAACACTTTAAGTTCTGGACTTCATCTGTAGCCCAGCTCAGTAAGTTGAGTAAATCAGTCAGCTCTGCCCTTGTCTTTGAGTAGAACCCTAGTTCAGCCCCACACAAAGTAGTTATCCCCCAGCTCCCCTCACCTTCTCATGTTCACTCTTCAAAGAACCTACAGAAGTTCTTTCAATGTAATAAATTGAGAGACTAAACAAACAAATCACTTCATGGCATCAAACAGTTCCCACCCTTTCTACCCAAGTTAGTAATTCACTTCCCAGAAATTTGTTTTCTTCTAATTCTAGGTTATAACTACATTTGGATCCGCAGTGCTTGACAAAGACAGCAGAGAGAGCTTTCCCAGCTGGAGTATAAATTGGTTTTATGGGCAACACTTAGTGTGGTTTTCACTCTTCAGAGCACATAAATAAATGTCCGTATGTAGACTTAAGGTCTCCATAATCAGCCATTCTGAGACAGACCTGTCCTGAGCCCCTCAGTTTACGAAAGATGTTGAGTTGCTTGAACGTGTCCAGAGAAGGGCAACAAAGCTGGTGAGGGGTCTGGAGCACAAGCCCAGTGTGGAGAGGTTGAGGGACCTGGGGTTAGCCTGGAGAAGAGGAGGCTCAGGGGAGACCTTATTACTGTCTACAACTGCCTGAAGGGAGGTTGTAGACAGGTGGGGCTTGGTCTCTTCTCCCAGGCAACCAGTGGCAGAATGAGAGGACGCAGTGGCAAGCTGCGCCAGGGGAAGTTTATGCTCGAGGTGAGGAGAACTTCACAGAAAGAGTGATTGGCCAGTGGAATGGGCTGCCCAGGGAGGTGGTGGAGGCACCGTCCCTGGAGGTGTTCAAATAAGACTGGATGAGGCACTTAGTGCCATGGTTTAGTTGATTAGATGGTGTTGGGTGATAGGTTCAACTAGATGATCTTGAAGGTCTTTTCCAACCTGGTTAATTCCATGATTCTGTGTGATTCTGTGGTGTTTATTAGTCAGCTATACATATTGAAGGGAAGGAACAAGGAAGTTATCAGTGTGCATTTCATGCTGTCTTAATACAATTGCAAACTTTTGAGCTATTTAATATGAACAATTCCTGTTATTATGTCCATTTTAATCCAAACTCAATGGAAAAATATTTCTAAGGCAATTTCAGTTTGCAGTTATGTAATCATCTATAACACTGTTTTTTCCAGGCTCCTCAATGCACTGTTGTTGAAATATATGATTATACTGATTCTGTTCCAAGCAGGAAAATACACAGAGAGAAAGTAAGGCTATGAACCAGGTCTTGTGGATGATCCTCACATCTGCTGCCTGTCTTCTCACTCTTTATACAAATTCATTCATCCACTAGAATGACAGCAAAGCCTTTCTTTTTTTTAATATTCTTGGCTGGTGAGCAGAGTCCATAAATAGGAAGGCTGAAAAAGAGTATGAAGCAGGAAGAAAATGAGGCTAACATAACTTTTAGAGATCATTGTAACATGATAGGTTGGATATTTACTATACTGCAAGAAAGTACTTTGTCTAGATGGTGTGTATTTCAGCTGTGCAGCTCGTGTGACCAGACAAAAATTGATCTTCCAAGGGCAGGCGTATGCATATACAATAAGCAATGGTCATTTGCTTCTTTTATGTAGCCCAAGATCTCTTACACAGAGGCTTCCTTCTGCTCATGACCAACAAAGAGGTTTTGCCATTCTTTCTGCAGTTCAGAGGTAGAGAAAGAAAGTAGGAAAAGGTATCAGGAACCATGAAGATTAACTATTTTGAAAACAGAGAGAAATGCAGCCTCTTATAAGTGATGCAGGAGCAGATTGTTGAGCACGCATTAGGTATCAAAAGCAATTGCTGAGCACTCTATATAAAAGATTTGTTTTAAGCCTGAAAATACTGATTTCAGTAAACTACTGATTTCAGTAAAGAGGTTCAAAATTGGTCTTTCGTTTCTTCAACTCTTTTAAAAATATTTATATAATGTGTAAATATTTGCAGAATCAGGTCCTAGATTTTCTACCCACCGATGAAATTGATACATCAGTTATATGAATATTTGAAATCTTAGGTTCCAAACTTAGTGTGATCCTTATATTATTCTTGTTGAAATCACAAGAAATTCTGAAATGAACTTCAGTTTCAAAACAATTCCATGCTGAAATTATCAAATATAAGGCCCAAAACTAGACAAAAGTGAAGAAACATAAAAACACTTAAAGTTCATATTTTTATAAAATTAGTTAGCAGAAAGAAATGGACAAATCTGCAAAAACATATTGAGGAAGGAAAAGAGAAGCTATTCCCAACTTCAATTCAAAGGTCAGTTCTTTTAGCTGCTTAAAGAGGTGAAAATGTTAAATTCTAAATAAATTCATAACATTTATTTGATTCTAATTTGTCTTTTGACATGTGCTAGTTTGCTAAGTTATTATTCACTTACTAATGCTGATTCTATGTCCTCTCTTCCCAGGAAACTCCTTTATCCTTACACCAGGAAAGCATTGCTCACATCACATCTTAGTATATGCACTACAGATTAGATCTCCCATGTGATCCATCACTAACCCAGTTCTTACAAGAGAAATAACTTATTTTACACACATCCAGAATCCTTTAATAATTTTTGAGTATATAACATCATGTGATTAAGATTTAGAAAATGCAAATACTGAAAGAAAAAATAAAGAGATACCTTTAATTTCTGTATCTAAACTGTACTATTCTAAATAGGATCTTACATATATGTAGGAATCAAATTTATTGCTGAAACTAAGATTTTTATCATCACTACTTTATAAATATAGAAAGTTGTTTGTTTTTTTTTTTTTCTCCTTTGGATGAATTCCATTTGAAGGTTTAACTGAAATTAGGCAATATAGTGACTCTATTATTCTTCTCAAAATATGAAAAATTGACCCTAAAAATGGCAAAAGTATTAAAAGTATGTTTGCACTACTTGTTGCTGATTGCTAGGATGTTCTGAATTAAACATGGTTTGCCACATGAACCACCCCAATAACTCTCTGTCATTATCTTGCACTGAAGTCATCTACTATTCAAAAATCATTTTTAAATAAGAGAGATTTGTCTCTCCTATTTTTACATATCCACAATGTAGATGTTGGAGTGAGTCACTCCAAGGTCAATAAAGAAGGAAAATTGGAACAAGCCAAAAAAAATAGACACATTTTGAGGACAAGTTCATCTGACCTATTTTAGACCTCTAAATGTTTCTCTTTCTAGATTGATCACTGTTAATAAGCATGCCAAAAAGAGGCAGAGGGGCTAGGGGATTAAGGACTCTAGATGGGAACATAAAATTGTGACAGTGCTCCTGATCAATCTCTGGTCCTCAAGGCTGGGGAAGTTTCAGATGCTTCCAAGTTTGACCGAAGTTTCAAAGTGCAGGGAGAAGTGTATCTCTGAAGTGAAAGGAAGCAGCATCTTCAGCATGAAAGTTCAAGTGACCAACTGGTGTTGAAGTCTCTGAAAAGATGGTAAAAAAATGAATTGTTAGCTGGTTGTCAAGCAGAGGTGCAATAAGCTGTAACACTTGTCTGTATCTAGACTTCTCCAGGGATCCCTGGGACAGTAGTCCATGTCACTTTGACCTTATTACTGGTTTACCACCTTCCAATGTCTTGAACATCAAATGTAATACATGACTGGTATGAAAATGGCCAATATAAATAAGCCTACTTTTCAGCTTCCTAGTTACTTTTGGAAATTCTACACTCCTGATAAAGTCAGCAGTCATAACTTTGAGGACTAGGGTAATTCAGTATTTATTCCATAGGCAGATACATGCTGTGTTGGATGTCTCCCTCAGATGCAAGAAACACAGAAAGCTATTGGGGTTAGAGTCTGTCATTTGAACGAGATCTGGCGTCATTTACATGAGAAGGACATTTTTGGCCTAAAATTTTAAAGCTGAATATATCCAGCATATATTTTAGGAGATCAAAGCTATGAACTCAACATCTCCCATACTCTCTAAGGGTGGAATGACTTGATTTTTTCCTAAAAACACAGAAAGAATTTAGATAGAACAGCTTTAAAGATATGGTTGCTTTATTGTGTTTCCTACAACATTGGTCTTTGAAGTTGCTGGTTGTCTACTTTGCAGCGTAAGTGTCATACACCTTGTGACACTACAATTATAGTAAGCAGTAGAAGGTCTTCATTAAGGTTGTTCATTAAATGAAACACAAGGAAAGCAAAACATCTCATTTCCTGTTTATTAGAATCCTACCTCCAGAAAAGCAAACTATTCTTGACTATATTAGTTTTATTTTAAAAGAAATTTTCCAAAGCAAAAATGCTTATTTTGGTAAATTCTTAAATTGCATAGTTTCATAATGCAGTCTGACTGGTTTACTTTTTAAATGCTTGTTTAGATTCAAATAGTGGATAGCATGGGGTGAACACAATGAAACAGAGAGGAAAAGAACTCTGAAACTCAAGCCAGCTGTTGTTGTTACATCTACTTCCAGGTGCAGAAGCCTTCCTTTTGGTAACTATCATTGAAATACTAGCTCTAAGTATTCTGTTATTCTTCTCAGTAAGGTCAAACATCAACTATATGTTCAAATTTGCTTGCAAAAATAAATCATCTATTCTGGGAAAGTCTATCCATATAATTATATGTTTCTACACTGCCACAATATCATATATTGACCATGATTGTTCATTTAGTAGAGTTTTAATTCTCTGAATTGCTTTTTTGGCCATCTCACAGCTCTGTGAGAGGTTTGGTTTTGGTTTGTGGTTTTTTTGTTTGGTTTTGGGGTCATTGGGGTTTTTTTGAGTTGACACAGTTCTCAGCTTGGTAAATCTTGTTAATATTCTTCTGAGTAAATATGTTCATCAAATTAGATCCAGTCAGTAAGAGTCACTGTTTTTGGCAGCCTGCAAACTACTTTCGTAGGGCAAACCACCATTTCTAATTTGTGTTTGGTAGGTTTTCCAGACTGTTAATTATTTAGATTTAACTCTTTCCCTAGTCTTTGTGACCATCTCTTTCATAGTCACTCAGAATCATTTTATGTACATGTGTTTCCCTGTCTGCTACCTCTTACTGCAGCTAGTTGCAGCAATCCTCTTTCTGAGCACATGAAAAGTGCTTTCTGACTATGAGAATACTTCATAAAAAAACTTATACTTTTGTCATCTCATTTATGGCAAACCACTTTGAAAGCCCAATATCAAATTTTCAGCAGTGATGGCCACCTGTGGGTTTCTTTGGCTTCAGCCTCCCCTGCACACAAATGAAAAGCTTCCTTTACCTACCTTATTTCTTTCTGACCTTCTTCCCCACCACAGTCTGGATAGAGAAGATATGTGCATCTACTAATACCTTAAGGAAATGGACATTCTACCTCCCTGAGTGCCAGACTTATGTCAATTTGGGACCTCAAAATTTATGCTGCATTTCAGAATTTTTGCCCAGATTTAAGGGACATAAAGAGCTAAAAGCTCCAGAATAACCAAAAGCAATCCATGTTGTGTTGTCAGGGTTGAAAATCTACAAGAGCTATTTCTTGCGCTGCAGCATCACAACTGGACTGTGAAAAAAGAAAGAGGCTCAGCCATAGATCATACAGAGCTCTTTGCCAGCATCACAGGAGCAAAGATCGAGTGAGGTAAAGAAATCCCATAGAAAAAGCTTAACCTGGTTTTTTTTCACAGTGCCGAAATGTGCAGAATGCAGTCAGACAAGTCAGATTGAACCAGTTTAATAGCTTGCTGCCTTGTGAGGACTGTAACATGTTTTTTCCTACCCTGAAGAGTACCTGAGCATGCAGCCTACCTCCAGCAGTGAAGACAATATGTGATCACCAGTATTATTCCAGGGAAACATTTCTGGACACAAGAGAGTCACGCAGAAGAACTGTTAAAAGATCAAGTATAATATATTTGGGATAGTGGTGACTAAGCTGTTCAGTCACTGCTTCTGATGGCTTCCTGAATTCAGTCAGTGTTATCCTAATCCATAGAATAAAAATGGAATAAAATATTCAAAGACAGAAATTTAGTATGATCTGATGAACTTTGGGCAACAGGTTAAGTGCAAGAGCATCATTTCTAAAGAACAATGGTCCAGTTCAAGGTAAATATGAACGAAAGATACTCTGCAGATGTAATGTTTTTTCTCTCTGCACCTTTCATGCACCTTCTACTGCTTGCAATATTTAAACCACCAGTGGTTCTGAAACATCTCTAGTCTGCATTTATACTATGCTTTGGTTTTGCTTGTATGATGGGAATTAAACTGATCATCAGATTGGGGTTGAGAAGGGAAGTCCCCCTAGGTCACAAAGGGAGGGATACTGGGGGCAAGGATGTGGCAGGTGCTTTTTCTAGCTTTTCTTTTTAGTGTGAGGCATGGTCATATCTCTAAGATCATTTGGGAATCCTTACCTACTAAATTACTTGATATAGGCAGAACAGTGGTGGTGCCCTCTGATTCTCTTACTTCCAGTGTCATGTTATGATTTCTAATAAATCATGTGGCTTTTGACCAAATTTATGTGAGCAGTGGGCACTGAGAAGTGTTCTGTAGCTGGTAGTGGGTGGGCAATTGCTTTCTGCGTCTGTAACTCCTCAACACAGGATAACCCTTCTCCTTTCCATGCTCCGTTGTGCAGCTCTCATTACTCTTTCCAGATGACTCATAGTGATGCCCAGATGTTCTGCTGGGTGACCACCGTTTCAGTAGTCCTAACTGGTAAGGATAGAAGAAAGTACTGAGGTATCACACAATGTGGTTTTGAAGTCTCACAGATTGCTGATGAGGTACCTGATTCTTTGCAAGTAAAGTCTCTTCCTCTCCTCTTTTTCTTATTAATTATTCTAAAAAGTAATTTGCATAGGAAACAGATAGGCATGTACAATTACCTAAAGGAGGTGTAGGAAATAGTATGACTGATGCAATTTATATTCCAATTCATCTCATCCAAAGATAAACAATTAAATTAGGTCACATGAACTGTCATGTTAAGTGCCTGTTTCCCTCCAATACTACAAGAGAGCAAAGGTTGATTGGTTTAGATGCATTCAGAACATCTAATTAGCAGGAATCTAGAAGTAGCTGAAATTGGTCCAGCACTTCAATGTCTGGAAGCACTATGGTAAAAATTGAACATGCAGATACTTACTTGTTTTCCTTTACTCACAGAACCAAAAAAATGATCAAGTCTGTTGTTCAAAGGAGAATACAGCTTCCCATTTCTCTAAACTCTTTTGTTATAAAGCATGTTTACTAACAAATGAGTGCCAAAAAGAGTCTTTTAGCAAGTATTGTCCTTCAGGCAGCTTTGTGACAAAACCCAGGAACAGGTCTTAAAACGAATACAGCAATGGGAGCTGTGGCTCATAAAACAGAAGGGAAAATAAAATTTCTTGAACCAACATGTTTCACATGATTTTTTTTGTTTTTTCAAGTACTTTACAACTTTCAGAGATATTACTAGTATATTAATTTTCCCATGTGGAATGTTATATTCAGGTTAATTCAAAACTCATCAATTTTGTCAATGTAATGGGCCTGTAACATGTTATACAATTGCCTAATAACTACCCTTTGTAAGGATAATTAAGAAAAGGACAGAACATCAAGAAAAATATCTGTGATTAAATTAGATAAGAATTACTGGTTTGTTGGGTTTTGTTGGTTTTGTTGTGTTGGTTTCTTTCTGTGTTATAGTGGTTAGGACTTTGCAGAGTATAAATAAAAACTTTTATGAAAAGAGACATATATCTGGTCTATAAATACATTGCTTCAGTACAATCTCTTGAGTTATTTTGATACTGCATTCAGCTACTGCCATGACAATTTCCCCAGCTCTTCTCATGTCTTTTTATTTAAAAACAAAATAATGTTAAGAAGAAGCTTGAATGAGAGAGTACTGGATGAAAAAGAATTGGGCATCTTTCTCTCAAGAATTAGACAAGGCAATGACACATGAGGACAGCTTCTTACCTCCATGCACATCACTTGCTAGAGAGAAGCAGATCATCTAAACAGATTTATTGTATAACACAAGTCTTTACCTCTCCAGTCAGAGATTCAAATTAAACCAATGTTGGAGAACAATCACAATCTCTCTGCCACCCATGCTTTAAAGATTTCTTTGCTCATGAGGGAAAGAAAGTAGAGAGAGACCTGCAATGCTAAAAATAAACTACCTTATTTCAGTTTCAAAATCATTTGACAAGTGCTACTGCCACTCTACACTTGGACCCTATAGTACACCCCATAATAGTAGATCAACTTTGTGGCTCAGCAGCAGTGAAATATTTAGTCAATTCAGTACTGAAAGGGCACTTCTTAGAAATTTCCCAATTGCCATCTTGTTGAAGATCACAGCTCTTCTACAGTTAATATAAACTATTGGCAGACTCAAATGAGAAAACTACCACACTAGTTCAGCTTGTAATTTAAGGACTATTTTCATTTTGCACTTATGAGTTTCCTTGGAAAGAAAGAAACACAAGACCAATGGGTTTGGAATCACATCCTGTTAGACCTGTTTAAAGTGAATCAGACAAAACCATACAGACAAACCTAAAATATATTTTTTAAGCATGAAATTCTTAATGAAACCTGCAAAATAAGACGAAGGTCATATTGACAGAATTCCATTCTGGAATCTCCATAAAATCACTGGGACAAAATGGTGATGATGGCATGAACCATGAGCAGGCTGGTGAAAATCCTGGCTGGCCTCTTTCCACCCCTTTTTCTCACTGTTATCCATTTTCAAAGCCAATGAACAGAAAATATAAAACTAAGGCTTGATTGGGGAACTCTTTGAGATGTTCTTGTCTGGTTGTCAGAGAACGTATACAAAAGAAAACATCTCCATTCATATCCGTGTAAGAAGTTTTTCAGCAAATGGTGAATAGGCCTGAATTTTACTTGGAAAGAATAAAACACTATAGTTTCTCCTAGCACTTTTTTTCCTAAGTGTCATAATTGTAGCTTTTTCCATCCATTACTGAGGGTAATTTTGTCAACTTGACAGCAATCATAAAAAACGTTGTAACAAAATACCCAAAAAAATTATACTATTTCAAAACATGGTCAATTCCAGCTGCCTTTTGCAGAAACAAGCGCTTAAGTATTGTATTATAAGTAGTAAAAGGTAATGATATTGAAAACTAATGACAAAGTAAATTATTCTTGTTAAAAATATATTGTAATCTGAGGTAGGAACATTTTGAGAAGACAAATTCACATAATGTCTGACCATAGCAAAACAATGAGGAAAGGAGATAAGAATGAACAGAAGGAGATCAGAAGGTAATTCAAGGGCAGAGGGAGAAGAGCACAAACACTGCTCTGCATTTCTGCTGTGTCTCTGAGCAACGGCACTCAGAAAAAGCAGGTCATCTTACCAGTTGGTAGACCATGCAACTGTTTGATGCTGAGCCCTCCTGTGGGGGCTCTTTCTGTGTAGTGCACATGTCCAAGGAAGAGTAGCAACCTTTCTGGAACAATTTCCCAAAACTCCAGCCCTTGTGATGTTACTGTGGCAGTTTAGGCTGGGTGCCTCCTGTTGCTGCCACATAAGCTACACCTCCGGTGTCCTGAGTGTCCAACCCAATCAGGAGGACACAGGAAACGGCGTATTTCTACCCATCAGTCCTGCACCCTATAAATCCATCTGCAAAGTCATTCTCTTCCTCTTTCCTCCCTCTCTGCTCCCGTGGGAGAAGCTCTCTTATCGGGTAACAATGGGGGTGTATCTCAAGGCCTCTTAGGCCTGGCTAGGCGTAATACCAGGAGGAGAAAGGGGGGGGGTGGGGGGGGGTGGGGGGGGCAGTCTCAGACCTGGCCAGCCTGAGACTTGCCTAGCGGGGGGGGAAGAAAGAGCCCTGGGGGTTTGGGTATACCCTCAGGTGGGGAGAAGGGAAGGATTGGGAAGCCTTTGGGTGTTACATAAGGGACTCTACGCTTTGGGACATTCTTGTCACTATGCTTTGTAGTTTCACAGATTGCTTTTCCATTTAAACTTTCCATCACTCTTCAATCCGTTTGTGTGAGTGTCATTCTTTTGTCCCTCTCGGGGCAAGAGAGGATCTGTCTGGCCCCAAACCAGCACAGTTACAGAACACCAAGAAGTGACTTATTTGTGAATACATAGTCCCATGAACTTCAGTGCTTTTTCACTGGAAACACAAAAAGCCTTTCTCAACACTTCACCTCAGCATTTCCAAACAGTATATACAAGACGAGCTTCTGAGCCTTTGAAGGCTGACCTATCTGCTAAGGTTTCCCCTTTGTCACTAAGGTCCCTATAACTCACATCATTCCTATTTGATTGTCAGGCTCTGGGTACTCTTTTGAGAGCTCTCAATACAATCACACAATTCTTTCAGCCATTTCTCCCAAAACCTAACCACGTATGCTCCCATATTATCTTCTATGTACGTTGGATTATTTCTAGACTGGAATAACAGACTCATCTACCATCTTCCCACTCAATTTTATAATTTAAAAAAAAAAAAAAATATATATATATATATCTTATGGAAGAAAAGATAAAAACCAAACCAACCAACAAGTAAGAGATAGGGTTTTTTGTTTCTTTCATAGAACAAAACCCAAAAAATGTAAATGCAGAGGTATATTTCTAGCCTCATTTTTGTGTTAGTTTTAATCTGGTTTGATGTGCTTTGGCGAAACTAACAAAATTGATTTGAGGATTGGAACAGAATGTGAACAGCAAATTTATCTAAATATTATAGTTATGATGCACAGGCATATTCTTCTTAAAGCACAATTTGCTTCATTTCAGGGAGCTAGGTATATTCACTCATCAAAATCCTGGACTCTAACTATTCTGTAAATACTTAGGGTTGGCTTACCTTTTGCATCTGTGTTTAAACAATCCCAAGTGAGCTACAGTTTTACTGCAAATTAAATATTTATACATGCAGGCATTTACACATTCACAGGAAAAAACAGACCGTGAATTGGAGCAGAATTCCTATGACATCCTTATAGTAGGTAACCATATCCTATAATATGCTTAATGAAAAATAATATAATGCAATCAGTCTCCTTAGCTGTGGGGTTTTTTTTCCTCAAAACCAGAGTGTTTTATCCTCATTTCCTTTCCAGTCTAAATTTATTCCTGGACAGTTTGTTCCCTCTTGTTCCTGAGCCAACACTATTCTTTAGCTTAAACAGTTCCTTCCTGTCTCTGGCTTTACCACCCTGATGTATTTAAAGACAGCAATCTTATCCCTCCTCTGCTTTTGTTCTGCTAAAATTCTAAGCTCTTTCAGCCTCCTTTCATGAAATAGACTCTTCCTTCCCCTGGGAATCGTAAGAGCCCGTCTCTTGCACTTTTTCAAATTCACCTCTCCTGACTATGAATGAGGAATTGAGCACAATATTCCAGATGAGGTCTCATCCAAGCCTTCTTGCATTACTATTCTCCCTCCCTCCTGACACATCCCAGTCTTTTACTAGCTTTTTTCACTGTCACGTTACAATGGTAGCACACAAATTATCCTGTGATTGATGAATGCTGTCAGATACACTTCCTTCCCATCAGCACCCCATTGATAAGCTCTAAGATTATTACAAGGGCTTTGTTTGATTTCATTTATTAATGAAAGTCCCTAATAATTAAAGTATTTTGTACTTTATAATTGTATATATTTACATCATATTAATCTTAATGCCAACTAACTCTCTGAGTGACATCCTTTTACTACTCAAGAACAGTATCTGTCATTTTTAAATAATCAACACTTTTCATTAGAACATTTCTACTTTTTGGTAGAAGTTTATTGATTACAACATCAAATTACCTGTATCTTGAAATGACTCTTTAATGCTTTCACTCATAACACTTAGTTTAAGACTTCTCAGTTCAGCATTACACATTTCTTTTCTTCCTGTTAGCTGCACTCACTTCAAGCTTTTTATGTTTATCTCATTTTTTTCTAGCAAATCTCTATGTAGAATTATTGTGTGCTTTATTAAATGGTGAGTTATGTAATGATCCAGATTGATTAGATCTTCTAAGATCTCTCTATTCCAAAACCCAACTATCTTATGAAAGAAAGATGTCATTTCAGTCTAGCCTAATCTATTTTTGTAAGTCTGTTCCTTGTTATTCCATTTCATAGCATTTTTTTCAATTTTTATTCCAAATCTCCAGCTGTGCGATCAGTACAAGTCACATGTTCTGCAATTCTAATATTCACTTCCTGACAGTACAATATTTTTCTCCTGCCTCCTCCAACTCTATCTTTCTAGTTGTACCCACACAGTACTTTCATGGTGATTTTCACATAAAAGTTATGCAGACCAAGTCGTGCCCCACTCCCTACCTAAAGTAGCAGGTGGATAAGCTCAGGAATGTATTCAACATGGCTTTGAATCCTTAATTCTCTGAAGTACCAAAGATGCTTGTTGGTTTCTATCATGCAATAGTATTCAAATAATCAATTTCAATTCACTCAGTCTTGTTCAGCTTGTCATGCTTCTTAACTCTTTTGGCTCCTTTGTAGACTCGGGGTTGGGAGTGGGTGGAGCACAGAGAAACCAAAGGGATGTACTACCTAGCTACATTTTTTTTTTCCATTTCAGAGATAACTCCATCTCTAGGGATCATCCACAGTATGATGGATGATGCAAGGCTTGCTTCTTGGTTTCTTATGGAAGATGTGAGCAGGTACCGAACACTCCTAAGCACAGCAAATTAAGAGAAAAGTCTCTTGCACTGTTGAAATGGAGAATAATGAATTCTGCATAACTGCTGAGAGTGCCACTGTTTAAAATTTTACACCATCCACCACTCACCTCAACCAACCCACATTTTAGAAATGACTTAAAAGAAATAATAAAGGCTTAAATTTTCCTGTTAACTTTGAGGGTCACACATATAAATAGCTGCTGCAACCTTTTTATTTTTTAGCAACATGCTGAATTATTTGGACCTTCTGTAAAGCTATCTGGCACTCTGTGACCTAATAGAAAAGCAAACCTTAAGAATTTACCATCATACAGCAATAACCTGGAGAGATAAATACTCTGCAGAGAGGGAAAGAGGTGTAAGCCACAGAAAATTAATAATAGCCATTTCTCTATGAAAGAAGAGTGACCTACTGCTAGCTAAAGTTTATTTCTTTCTTGTCTAACATTTCAGTCTCCCTTATCTCCTTCCAACATGGAGTTACACCTTTACATTTTCCCAGCTTGCATTCAGAGGCCTTTAGCCCTTTAAATTGGACATATCCAAACAGAACAGAAAAGGCTCTTCTTGAAAAGGTGACATCTTTCTCAGTCAATAGATCAAATGATGCCTTCCTTTTTCTCCTGTTTTGCCACTCTACTGATCTTATAGTTGATATATATTTTGAGTGTATCTGTAGGTAGGATATGATAAAAACAACTCTGGGCTATATATGTATTTACAGAAAGAGCTATTGCACAGCCATGGAATACTACAAAAGAAGGAGAGAAGAAGTGAAGAATAAGAAAATATGTCACTATGTTTAGTGCCTTTGCTGTACAAACAATTGGGTTTTGTATGTCACTTAAAATTTTATGAGTCCTAGATAGGTCAGGTCAAGGTGTAAACCAGTCCTTTATCTGTTATGAACACCAATTCCTCTTTAGCTGAACCTTAATTCTTTATCAGCATTCATACGCTTGAACAATCACTAAGATAAATGAAAGCAAGGCATTTTCAGAAAGACTGCTGTGCCTGCGACCATTTTTACTTAAAAGAAAAAAAAATAAAGAAAAGAATTGTTGGAGAGCATCAATCCCTCTTCTTTGTTTTCTTGTTCTCCTACTGATTTTTTTTCTTTCATTATCTCAACTTTCCATCTTGGATCCCTTGCAATGTTGCTGTCATCCAAAGGCTGTGAAAAGCCTTTTGCAATACTACAAGGGGAAGTGGCAGAGGCTCATCTTTTGGGTTTCTGCTTTTGCTTTCTCAGAACAGCATCAGCATGATACAATCTGAAGAAGGGGACCACCAATGCACCTAGACTCAGCTTGGTTCCTCCCTTCCTTTTTTTAGTGTCTCACTAACTGGTGACTGTTGTCCGAGGAAGCACCGGAGATGGTTTCTCATTGCTGAAAAGCACAAAATCTTAAATAGAATGTGATATGATCAGCTTGGGATAATGCAGACACAAATACAGTAGAGATGTTGAACTGCCTGAAAATGTGTTTTATTATAGTTTAATAGAGCTCTGATGGTAAAGTTAGATTGTAAGTGAACACATTTAAACAGACATTTAAACTGACCCAAGGACCAACAAACTTCAGCAGCAGTTTACCTGCACTTCAGTGACAGTTCTGCGATAATAACGACGAACACAGGTTAGGGAGAACCGAGCTCTTGCTCTTGCTTGGCAACAGGTTTTTTGATATTATCTTGGACAAATTACTTAGATTTTGTATTTTATATTCCTCTTTATGCCAAAAGGAGCACTGTAGCATTGTAAAAGAGAGATGGTGACTTTGAAGATCTGAGGTGTTTGGATACTAGTATGATATCTACACATGAGGAATCTCAAGAATTGACACTAGAAAGATGGATTTAGCAGTTAAAATGAAAAAAAAAAAAAAAAAAGGAAAAGTTTGAATCAGTAGAACTACATATGAAAAATGGGACTATGTCCACATTCAGAAAGAACCTTAAGCTAGTGTGAAGTAATGACAGTCTATCCTCAACCACTCTTTCTGCAAGGTGTGGGAATAGGATGTATATATTTAGACATTTCACTAAAAAGACACTATTGAGAAATTTTGGAAAAATCTCTTGTTGTCATTGCTTAAAACTTGGGTAAAAAGTGAAATCCCACCTTTACAGACAATATAAGTAAAACTTCATTCATGATTAAAAAAGGTAGGAACACAACACTCTGGGGTAAAATTGTGAGGTTAATATACATTATTTCCACAAAGACACACACTTACATAATTCCATACTTTCAGGGTCAAAGCTGACACTGGACAGATAGATATATAATAAAGTTAAGTATTTCAAGTGTAAGTAGAAAGAATTTCATGTTTAAGAAACATGGAGAATGCTTTGGAAGATCATGTGATCACAGAATATTAGAATGGTAGAGGTTAAAAAGGACCTCTGGAGATCATTTAGTCCAACCCCACTGCCAAATCAGGATCACCTAGGGCATACCACACAGGAACACATCCAGGTGAGGTTTGAAAGTCTTTAGAGAAGACTCTACAACCTCTCTGGATATTCTATTCCAGTCTCTGTCACCTTCACAGTAAAGGAGTTTTTCCTGATGTTGAGGTAGAACTTCCTGTGTTCTAGTTGGTATCCATTGCCTGTCATCCTATCACAGGGCACACTGAAAAGAGACTGGACCCTGCTTCTTGACATCCACTCTTCAAATATTTACAAACATTAATAAAATCCACTCTCAGTCTTCTCTTCCCCTCAAGATAGCTCATTATGTATTACACTTACTATGGATAACCAGAGAGTTAAAAAACAATCATAATTCCTAGTTGCACTTTCTCACTGGTATTAATGGGGCTGAAAATAATAGCACTGAGCCTCAGAGAGATCAGAAATACTGTCATCTGGGTCAGTAGCACTATCATTACCTTTTATTCTGAATGTCATAGTGTTTATAAATCAACATCTGTGAGTTCTTGCTTCCCAGGGAAATATAAAGTAATGCAGGTTTGATGAGAAATTGTGGGAAATCATCCTCTTCATATGGGAAAGTCCTAGTGTCATACTAGCAAGAAGGGATTTCTGGCATTAATAAAAGATTCATTAGTACATCTGACATGCACTAGTGAGGATTTTCTGATATGCAGAGTTGATATACACCCCACATTTTGGAGGCCATGATCCACAGGAGTTCAGAGTATATATTTGTTTACTGAATGGCAAGTGAATAAAAATGTGCTTCCAGAGGCACCTCATAGATAGAAAAGCTGCTTTAGATAGATGTTTTTATTGTCTTATATGAAGCAAGAAGAACAGGAAGATAGCTGTGAATGGATCCTCACCGGGTGATTTTGTTTTGAATTAATACTGCTTTTCTTCCTGTATTCAGCCAGCCACAGCAGGTAGGGAAGTTGGTTTCCTTTGTTTAGCTCATAACTGAGGACCTAGATTTTTTTTTTCTTGGAATTTTTGCTGCAGAGAAGACTGTTTTGGTTAACAATAAAACATTGAGAGAGTAAAATGCCATTGCATAAGATCGATAAATACATGCTGGGTTTTTATATATATATCTCATAAAAGCAATTAGATTAGGAAGTGCTGTGTTACTGTTATCTTCATGGAACAATCCTGCTGAAAATTTCTCTGATGTGTCCCCTATCAGATGCCATAGCACCTATTTTCCCAAATTATGAAACTGGCTTTAACAGCTGTTACAATCCTTTTACTTTTCTGGGGGAAGTCCACAGGTATAAATACAGCTTGCAGTAGCTCCTACTGAAAATGAAATTAATCCCTCCAGGGAGAAGAGATGAGTTGTTCTTGATGTGAAAAGGTGTGAAAACCTTGGGTTTGAGCAACTTCAACATAATCTGCCGTGGATTTAACAGATAGTATTTGGTTTCCAATTGATAGGATTAAGGTGGACGGTGTCTTTACAAATGAAGAGTCACAGAATCAGAGAATGACAGAATTATTGAGGCTGGAATAGACATCCAAGATCATCAAGTCCAGCCTATGACCTAACACTAGACATTTACTAGACATTCCCTAAGGACCATATCCAATCTTTCCTTAAACACCTTCAGGGATGGTGAGTCCACCACCTCCCCAGGCACTCCATTCCAGTATCTAATTACCCTTTCTGTGAGGAAGTGCTTCCTAACATCCAACCTAAACCTCCCCTGGCACAGTTTTATGCCATGCCCTCTCATCTTGTCACAAGCTGCCTGTGAGAAGAGCCTGACGCCAACCTGACTATAACTTCCCTTCAGGTAGTTGTAGAGTGGGATAAAGTTCCCCCCCCCCCGAATCTCATTTTCTCCAGGCTAAACAACCCCAGCTCCCTCAGCCTCTCCTCATAAGACTTTCCCTCCAGTCCTTTCATCAATCTCATCACTCTCCCCTGATGCTCCAGCACCTCAATATCTTTCTTGAAGTGAGGGGCCCAGAACTAGACACAGTACTGGAGGGGAGGCCTCACCAGTGGCAAGTACAGGGGCAGAATTACATCCCTAGTCCTGCTGGCCACACTATTCCTGATACAAGCCAAGATGCCATTGGCCTTCCATGCCACCTGGGCACACTGCTGGCTCATGTTCAGCTGGTTGCCAACCAGCACTCCCAGATCCCTCTCAGCCAGGCTGCTCTCCGGCCACTCAGCCCCAGTCTGCAGCACTGCATGGGGTTATGGGACCCTGCTCTTGGCCTTGTTAAACCTCATACTGTTGGCCTCAGCCCATCAACCCAGCCTGCCCAGGCTTCTCTGAAGTGTCTTCCTACCTTCCAGCAGATCAACAGTCCCCCACAGCTTGCTGTGACCCATGAATTTACTAATGGTAGACTTGATCCCCTGATCCAAGCCATCAATAAAGATGTTGAACAGAACTGGGCCCAGTACTGATCCCTGGGGGACACTACAGGTCACTGGACACCAGCTAGATGTAGCATTATTCACAACCACTCTCTGTGCCTGGTCATCCAGACAGATTTTGACCCAGCAGAAGGTGCACCTGTCCAAGGTGCCAGCTCTTCCATCTGTGGGGGACTGTGCCAAAGGTTTTGCTGAAGTCTAGGTAGACCATATCCACAGCCTCATCTACCACGTGAGTCACCCAGTCACAGAATGAGATCAGATTGGTTAGACAGGTCCTTCCTTTCCTAAACCCATGTTGGCTGGCCCTGATCCTCTGGTTGTCTCGTACATGGCACTCTGGATGAGCTGCTCCATAACCTTGCCAGGCACTGAGCTCAGGCTGACAGGCCTATAGTTCCCTAGATCCTCCCTTAGGTCCTTCTTGCGGATGGGTGTCCCACTGGCCAACTTCCAGTCACCTGGAACCTCCCCAGTTAGCCAAGACCCACGATAAGTGATGGAGAGCAGTTTAGCCAGCTCTTGTGCCAGCTCCTAAGCACCCTAGGATGGATCCCATCCAGACCCATTGACTTGTTAGGATCTAAGTGGCACAGCAGGTCACTAACTACTTCCTCCTGGATTACAGAAGGGATATTCTGCTCTCCATCCCTGTTTACCAATTCAGGAACCCAGTTGCCCTGAGGATATCCAGTCTTTTTGTTAAAGACTGAGGTAAAGAAACTGTTAAGTACCTCAGCCTTTTCCTTGTCTTCCATTATCTTCCACCCTTCATCCCATAAGGAATGAAGATTTTTCCCTGGCCTTCCTTTTGTTATTAATGTATTTATAAAAACACTTTTTATTATTCCTAACAGAACTGGCCAGATTAAGTTCTAACTGAGCTTTTGCATCTCTAATTTACTTTCTACATGACTTTACAATATCCTTAAGCACTTTCACCTGCCCCTTCTTCCAAAGTTGATACACTCTTTTTTTTTTTTTTCCTGAGTTCTTGCAAAAGCTCCCTGCTCAGCCAGGCTGGTCTGCCCTGCCAGCTTGTTTTCTGGCACACAGGGACAGCCTGCTCCTGTGCCTTCACAATTGCATCCTTAAAGTAAGCCCAGCCTTCCACAGCCCCTTTGTTTATGAGGGCTGCTTCCCAAGGGACTCTCTGAACCAGCATCCCGAATAGATCAAAGTCAGCCCTCTGGAAGTCCAAGGTAGAGGTTTTATTGATGAGCCTCTTAACTTCACCACATATTGAAAATTCTATCATACCATGGTCACTGTGCCTCAGGCAACCTCCGACCACCACATCTTCCATCAGCCCTTTCCTGTTTGTAAGCTAGACCTACTGCACTTGCCCCCTTTCTGCTGTATTGTACTTCCAGCAGACATCTGGTACATTGAAGTCCCCCATGAAAACAAGGTTAGGGAACATGAGACATCTCCAAGGTCTTGAAAGAATGTCTCACCAGTGTCTTTATCCTGGTTGGGTGGTCTGTAGCAGATCCCCACCAAAATATCAACCTTACTGGTCTTTCCCTTTATCCTTATGCATACACATTCCACCTTGGTGTGTCTAATATTGAATTCAAGGCAGTCAAAGCATTCCTTACCATACAGTGCTAACCCTCTACCTGTCTTTCCTTGCCTACCCCTTCTAAAAAGCCTGTAGCCATCCATTGCAGCACTCCAACCACTCAAGTCATCCCACCACATGTCCATGATGGCAATTATATCATGGTTCCCCTGGTGTACAATAGTTCTAATTCGTCGTGCTTATTCCCCATACTCAGTGCATAAGTACATAAGCATTTCAGAGAGACATTTAAGCCATTAGTTTTCACTCTTGCTATCTGACTATTCCAAGTCATTTCCATGGTTACTATCTTATTAGTGAGCCCTGTGTTTTTATTGTCACTTATACCACCATTATCCACCTCCAGTGGGACAGCAGGCTGAAGGCCATCCTTAGGCTCTCTAGTGAGCCTGGTTTTATCCCCTTCCCCCTTCAAGCCTAGCTTAAAGCCACCATTATCCACCTCCAGTGGGACAGCAGACTGAAGGCCATCCTTAGGCTCTCTAGTGAGCCTGGTTTTATCCCCTTCCCCCTTCAAGCCTAGTTTAAAGCCCTTTAAAGGAGCCCTGCCAACTCCTGTGCAAGGATCCTTTTCCCCCTTTGAGAAAGGTGTACTCCATCTGCTGCCAGCAGACCAGGTGCCATATAAACTTCCTCATGATCAAGGAACCGAAAATTCCAACGGAAGCACCAGTGTCTGACCACGTTAATCAGATGTGTTTTACCACTTTCATCCGAGTGGATACCATCTCTACGTGTTTGCTCACTCCTTCCAATCAAGGAAAACCGAAAAAACCAAAGCTGCCCTCACCAAGGCCACACACTGCCAGCTGCCTGACCATGCCCCTTCCCTCATGCGCCCCTCTCACTGCATTCCAACGAGAGAGACAGCTGCTGCCTTGCTGTTCACAGGCTGAGCACTGCTTCCATTTTTGCCACATTTAAATCTCATGTGGTTTCCCCAGCAATGCCCCCAGCCACACTGCCCTTTCAGGCATGCTCGTGAGTGATGCCAAGTCATGTTGGGTCTCTTCTCTCTCTCTCAGGCTTCGTGTCTCCAGGCCCGCCCTGTTCTCCTCTAAAAACCACCGCACAGCCACAGAGCTCGCTGTCTTGCAACAATACCAGGGAAAGATCAATGGCAGACATTGCATTGGAATGTACAGCTCCCTCATGCACACTCTTTTATACATCAAAAGGGTGTAAAAAGACTGCAACTTCTTCGATCCTCCTTCTTGGTGGCAGGTCTACATTCTACCATAGAAGACGCTGGTGGAATGTAGACCTGCCACCGAGAACTTGGACTATGTTCATAAGATCTCATGGGAAACAAAGGTGGTGATATCTCTCTCCCTCTGTCTCTTTATTCCTCTCCTTTTTCTTCCTATTGTCCAACCAAATGTCCTTAAGGTGCAAGTGACCAGGAGTTTTCTTTTGATCTAATAAGCCTAACTCATCACAGAATCACAGAGTCACAAAATGTTAGGGGTTGGAAGGGACCTCAAAGGATCATCTAGTCCAACCCCCCTGCCAGAGTAGGATCACCTAGAGTATGTCACATAGGAACACATCCAGGTGGGAACTCATCAGCTGTTTGGTGTCAGTTGACCTTAATTTACTCCAGGGGAAATTTTCAAATCTTAACACAAGCTTCCCCCCAGATGCCCAGGGTTGGCTGGGGACACGAGGTTATAATATCATCCCAATCACCTCTGTGTATGGCTTGCCTTATCATGACAAGAGTCTGAAAACTATCATGAATCACTGCATTAAATAATCCCTAAGAACAGATTAGACATAATACACAAAAGTATTTTAAATGCATACAGAATACATCAAGTCCTCAGTGTTACAAATTAAATGAACTGAACTGATGGCAACAGAATGAAGAGATGGTGTCAAAGATAGACTGCTGGAACAGCCCATGGAGCTCTGCATGAAAATACATGCAGCACAGAATGGGTCTATTTTATTTCAATATAAAAATAAAAAAGACAAAGAAAAATGAAGCAAAATACAATATCCAGTGAAAACAGACTGCTAAAGAGAAGGGAAGCCTGCTATAAGGGAAAAATGTTTCCCTGGCAAAAGAGCATTTCTGGGTTTAGTTCACTGTGTTATCACAAAGATTTAAACTGTAGTAAGCAGAAGATATTTATGGACTCTAATAAAAATCTTTGTGCAGATAATTTTTTTTTCACTCCTAAATTCCATCTTTGAGGAATGTTACAGACTTCAGTGGATATTAAACCTCTTTGTTTGCTTGTTTCTTTCTCTGCTGTATATTTGCCCAAAAATCTTGTTTTTATTGATCTGGATAGGAATCAATTATGGTGTCCATAATCTCTGATTGATTTTCAAGGACTCTTAAAGTGTTCCTAATCCAGATTCCTCTGAACTAAGTGATAAAATTATCTCTGACATTAGGAAAACCAGAGTTAAGACAATATCATGGAAAAATTTTCCTCTTTAACTTGCACACTTTTGTGTGTCTCATATCATTGCTTTTTTGGTTTATAAACAGTTTGACTAATAATAAAACTTAGAGACATCTGGATATAGACAAGCAAAATAACACCCTATTGAAGAAAATATAGAAAAAATAAAGCTTTCACACAATGAGGAGTTCCTCTTATTCAAGACTGCTTTATATGCTGTCAAAAATCCTTTTGTGAAACATGTCATAAACAAAGTCTTTTTTCTAACTTTGTGTACTGCTTTCTGCTTCTATGTGAGGCCCAACCACAGAATGTGTATAGCTAAAATGACTGTATGTAGTGACTGTCCTAACTCCCTTGAAATGTTATTTTACATGCTTTTGGAAAGATTGAACCTTCACTTTCAGAGGGACAATGTCAGTTACTTCAAGGCAACATTTGTTCTACTTCTGCTTTAAAAATGGCTTACGCAAATTTCACAGTTATTTAGATCTTCCAGTATTGGCAGCAGGATTAGTCCAAACAGCAAATGTGCAATAACTGAACAAGCCACTGTTTCAGCGAACACTTCTGCAGCTGAAAGAGAGCCTGATAGCATCACCCTTAAGCTGCCAATAGTGCCGTGATGAAGCCTTTTAACTAAGAAGGTAAAAGAATTGCAGGATATATTTTTTGGACTTCTGAAGGCATATGTACCCTTCAAATTCTTCTAGCATGTCTGGCCTATGTTGCTACTATTATTATTCATAAGTGAACTTCTTTTTGTCTCTCTGCAGCACCAGGATATTTCTGAAAACTGGTTTTGTTTTGTTTTGTTTTTTTTTGAGAAAAAATGGCAAGTATTTCCTGCCAGTTCTGCCCCACAATACAATCTTTTTATTTTTTCAAGTATTTTTTCTTTTGCAGAGTCCTGAGACACGATTCCATGTTGAAAGAGAGCTGAATTTTATCTATTCTGCTGGTGACATTTTGCTCTATGCTTCTATTTATTTATCCTGAAGCACTGAGATCAGTATCTTTACCTATGTGATGCTGTATATGGCCGACAACCACTTTTGCGATGAACTTAGTAAACAAGACAACTGCAGGATTTGCCTAGCACTGTTTTGATCACCTTATAGCTGTTTAGTTTCTTTAAGCCTAAGTTTTTCTTTACTGCTTTACTGTGTTCATTTGATAATTCCTTCTTAAAAAAAATAAAAAAATTATCAATATGATAATATTATAAGATGGTATTTTATCTGAGATCTGAGAAGAAGCATATACTTTTCAGTGATCTTGCCATTACAAAAAATACTGAGTTGGTACAGTGAGGTTTCATTTGGCTGGATCTGGCTTATCCTTAAGATTTGAACACTGCAATTTCTGCATGTGACTGCACTTGAAATTTGATACTGCAATGGTCAGCCTGGAAGACTACTGTCTGAGGAGTTTGTGATCCACATAAAGATTAATCCAGGTGTATGCTTCTGTATCATGGACACGACATGACTGCTACTTAATCAAAGTAAGGTTAATCAACAGCGTAATTAATCAATGAATACAGTCAATGCAACATTATTCAATGTGTATTTTATCAAAAGTAGGCATATAATCTTACCCACTTGAAATATTAATTACATCTCTTCAAGAAATGAGCATTATCAATGACATAAGAATATTGCACCATACTGTCCAAGGAACTCTCTAAAGCAAAGTCAGCATTCCAGGCTTGATTGCTCCCAGTGACTGATGTACCTGTACTGTGAGCAAGACTCTATGAGGGTCTATCAAAATTAAGCATTCTAATTTCATCGGTGTTTGGATCTGTGGAGTATGCCATGCCCTGATCAGAGGTCCATATAATGATGTATCATCTCAGGGGTCCCAGTATCAGAAAGGCATGTGAAATTTTATAATTTGTTGTTACTTTTCCTAGGCTTTTAGTAAATAGTTTTATGTCTTGCAAGCACATGTACCTTGCTTGCTGGGATCTCAATAAATCGGCACCATCTGGTGCAAACCAGTCATTTTTATTGTGAAAGATAGTTGCATGAAAAAAAATATAGCATTCTGCCTTTAGGTAGTAATGTCTGATGTGCATACAATTAACAAATAAAAATAGTTCAGAGTATGAAATAGGTATTTGCTCTGTGATCTTTCACAATGAGTAGTCTAAAATATGACAGCTAGCATTATACCAACTAAACACAGGGACAATTCCCTGAGGAATAACATCATGAGTACTTTTTTGAAGACATACACTTTCCTTTATATCTAGCATGCTCCACTATCCAGAAATGCCTTTATCTCCCATTCTTAAAAAATAAAAAAAAATTAATCTATAGTTCCTTGATTTAGTCAGTCACATGATTTCTATTCCACATATACAGAAAGTACCTGTCAGAGAAAGTACTGGGGAAAAAAATAGGCTCTAATCATTGTACTTAACGATTCTTGTCATCATTGAATGCTGGACAACTTATTTTTACAGATTTTTGAGAAGAAGTGTTGATTTAAGAGCTTGGAAGGTAATACTTGCCTGAAAACACTCTGCTGTCTAAATCTGTGTCCTTTATGATTACTGAAGGATGTAAGTGAAAGTAACATGAAAAGTTATATGGAAGCAAGCAAAAATCTTGTAGCAAAGCTGGTAGTTTCACTATACCAATGCTTTTATTACAAAAAAAAAAAATCTTCTCACTTAAGGTGAACATTCACAGAATGTTCCTTTCAGTTCAAAATATTTACGTAGAGCAGACAATAAAAAGTTTAAGTGACCCATGGAGCAACAAATATAAACAGACAGAAATGCAAACGGACATTGAAAGAAGTTAATTAACCCAAATACAAGATCTCGTCTGCTACAGCACGAAATAATCCGTACACAGGTTAGCCTGCTCACGTGAACTCTCAGGCATTTCAGCACCACGGCCAGCAGCACCACCCTGATGAACTCAGCATCATCACGGGACCTATGGGAACTGGTTTAAAATTCTGCTTCAGTTGCCCGAGGAGTACTCATTTAAGTACTCATTTAAGAATTCATCACTCAAAAAGTCATCTAGAGTTTGAGGAGCAAAATGCTTGAAGAAGAAAAATTTACTTAATCACAGAAACATTCAAGTTGGAAAAGACCCTCAGGATCACCAAGCCCAACTGATAACCCTACTCTACAAGGTTCACAAAGTCATTACTTGAGACCATTCCCTCTTGTCCTATCACTGATTACCTGTGAGAAAAGACCAGCACCAGCCTCTCCACAACATCTTTTCAGGTAGTTGTAGACAGCAATGAGGTCTCCCTTCAGCCTTCTCTTTTTCAAACTAAACAGCCCCAGCTCCCTCAGTTGTTCCTCATAAGATTTATTCTTCAGGCCCTTCCCCAGCTTTGTTGCCCTCCTCTGCACTCACTCCAGCACCTCCACATCTCTCCTGTACTGAGGTGCCCAAAACTGAACACAATATTCAAGGTGTGGCTTCACCAGAGCTGAGTACAAGGGCACAATCAACTCCCTGCTCCTGCTGGACAAAGCATTTCTGATTCAAGCCAGGATGCCATTGGCTTTCTTGGCCTCCTGGGCACACTGCTTGCTCATCTTCAGTTGCTTGTTGGTTAGGACCCTCATTCTACTGTGTCTTACCTCCTCCAGCCTTGTTCCTTTCACCTTCAGGATAGGTGCTGGAAAAGCTTCCCCATACAAATTTCATGTTTTCAAATTTCTTAGGTGAGGTACTGTGTTTCAACCACACCAAGTTGCTCAAATGGAATGAAAGACTGAGAACTCACTTGTCCGATACCTGTTCTGAGCAAGAGAGCCTCCAGATCTAAGACTGTTGCTACCAATGGGTTCTTCACCCTCTTCTAGCATCTCTCTGTCCAAGGTGAAGGAAAAATGAAAATTGAAAAGGCGGAAAATAAACTAGGAAGAAAAATATTTTTTGCAAAACAAAATGGAACCTATGGTTTTATAAGAACATATGCAATCATTTATTATGTCTTCTATCATCAAAAAACATGAGTATATATAGAAAAACACAGTCCTTGTAGTAAACAAGAGGACAGGATAGGTGTACTTTCTGGTCCCCTGCACCTGCAAAAGGAAATGCATATTTCAGCATCCATTAGCACATTTTTTTGCAGACTTTCCATACCCTTTAAGTGAAAAACAACAAACTGTAGGATAGAATCATATTGTGGAGTGGGGTTCTTTGTTGTTGGTTGGTTGGTTAAGTTTTTTTATGGTAACCTTCACTAGTCTCACTCAGAGGACTTAAATACAAAGCATGATAGGAAATAATGTTTTCAAAGACTAGTGTTTCCTCCTGCAGAGAGTATTTAGAAGAAGTGAGAGAGAGCTAATGGTGGATTTACCATCAGTAGAGAATTTCTCCCCTCAGAGATCTGTGATCTTTATTCCTGACTGACTGCTCTGCACTCTCAAATGTCATTTTCTATGATCAATGCTCAAAAGCCAGTACATTTATATCAAATTTTAGGACTAAATGTCTCTCTCACAATGCCTTAAAATACATTTTCTCTTCCTCTTAGAGTGATTTTTAACATTGTGCCTCCAATTTGGCAAACACAGGCTGGGTGAGAACCTATACACTGCTCACTTGATCAGAAAGCTATAAAGTGTTCCATCTAAAAGCTTCAATCAGAAGAGAAGCATAACTGGGTTCACCTTAAAAAACCTCTACCTTTCTTCATTATTACTAACAATGCATTATTTTGGTGGTGATTTTAGAGAGATATATTTTCCAGTCTTCTTTGGTAACATTTCATACACCATATCAGAGAGGCTACTTCTTGATTCTAAGATGTTTTCCCTAATGTGCTAATAACACCAGACCACCCTTCCAGAGGTTACAGGAAAAATTTGACAGTGCTTTGCTCTATTCCTGTTTCTGCAAACTTTGAAAATCTGTATGTCTGAATAAAATGTTAAAGTAGTCTTTGTGATGATGCATCCACATACCCTGGTATCCTTTCATCAATGTGACAGTCAAACTATGCCATTTATTGTAAACATTTCTCACCTTTGGTTCTAAATTTTCACCAAGAATTTTTCATTCTCAGGCAAATGAGCAGAGCTACTCACAGACTCTGGCAAACAACAGAAAAAGAAATACCAGCTATTGTGAAACAATGTGGAAAGGTAATAGGTCTTCCTCTTAACCACGGGTCATTTACTTCATAGTACAGTATATGCATTCCTTTGGGACCTGCTTGCTTTCAAGAGAAAGTATAGTTGTACACATTTACTTTCTGAAGCTTTCCTGTTCCTCTACAGATCCACATTTATGATCTAAATAGATGTAATTACGTAGTAGATGCCTAGCATTTTTGACACTTCAAGTGAAAATACCTTGGTTTTCTAATGAATATTTTATTTCTCCAATGTTTTATTAGGCAAAATAATCCCCTTCAATCAGAAGAAAGGATGGGGGGTGGAAATAAGATGGAAAAACCTCACAGGCTGAGATAAGTGCAATTACTATCATAGGCAAAATAGATTCAACTTGGGGAAGACTAATTTGACCTATTGCCAATTTAAAATAGAGTATGGTAGAAATAAATAAATAAAACCAACCAATCAGACAAACAAAAACCCAACCAAACAAAAAACACAAACAACAAAACAAAACAAAAGAGAACTTAAAAGCACAGTCTCCTCACCCTCTTTTCTTCCCAGACTCAACTTCTTCCTTTCTGACACTGCTTCCTCCTCCCCATCCCAGGGATTGAGGAATGGGGTCTGTGGTCAACTCATAATGCTTCATCTCTGACAATTCTTCCTTCCTACACTGTTCTCCTGATCCTGCATAGGTTATCTTCCATGCAATACATTCCCTCATGAGATGCTTCAGTAGGGAGTACAGTCTTTCAGGAATGGACTGCTCTACCATGGATCTTCTATAGGCCTCTCATGGCCCATGCACATGGCCCAGTACAAACCCAGACAGGCCTTAAGATGTCTAGACAAGGTCTCTTTCTCTTCCCTCCTTCCCTCAGGAGAAAGAACAAAGGGGACAGGACTCCTGCCTGTCTGGTAAACAAGATGTTTGTCTGCAGTGACAGCATGTAAGCTGACCACTGCTTTCCCAGAAACAAGACCTCTGTTTCTGCCTTTTATGGCTATACCTGGGAGAACGTGTTCCCATGGGACAGCTACAGGTTAGCTTCAGTGCCCCATTGGACCAACCGATCTCTGGCAATTTGTATATATACAAGTGACTTGATAGTCACCCTTGCCTTGCTTAAGCCTTGCTTCAAACCTTGCTTAAGCTTTACATTGCTTTCAAGCTTACTTGGACCCGACTCATAGAAGCTGCCTCGAGTTACCCTGCCCTGCCTCAAGTGCCTGGTCCAGAGCCTGGGATAAAGCCACGAGCCATACACATTCAAGCCAGAGAAGCCACAAGCCTAGAAGCCGATCCACCTAACCTGCTTCCCCTTGCCAGCAGAATCGTGCCGTGCCTCAGTTTACCCAGAAACCAAGCAAGCACCCATCACAAAGAGCGTCATTAACTGCCCGCCGTCTGCTGAAGCCATACCAGCCTGGGACTACGCAGTAACCTCTCCTTGCCCGCAATCTGCTGTTCCTGTGCTGTACGAGAGCACCCCAAATGTAACACAGCAGCAGCAGCATCTCCCATGTGGGTAAAACCAGCTGTGAGTAATCAATTCATTGCCCTTTGGGTTTAAAGGTTCTTATCAAGCCTCCCCCCGCTGTAATCGAGCACTATCTGCTCTCAGGGACCTTCTCTTTCCAAGTTATTGCCTCCTAGTTTGTATTAAAATTGTTTATACTTGCCCTAAGACTGCATATTCCCATTGTAAATATGCATTCCAACCGTACAACAATCCTATTTAACAAGTTTTGGCAATTTTCATTAGCAAAGGGTTACTATTTTTATTAATACCCGTTTGCCATATCATTTATTATCGTTGTGAGGGTGATAAGTAATTCCCCCTTGACCACAAGGCCACAGTTCCTGTCAAAAAACCTGCTCCTGTGAAGGCTCCTCTCCACTGGTCACAGCTCCTGACAGGATTATGCTCTCAAATGGGATCTCCACAGGTTGCATCTTCCTTCAGGTATCTCCATCTGCTCTGGTATGACACACTCCACAGGCTGCAATGTTGCTGTCTGCTCTGATGTGGTCCTTCATGGGCTGCAGGTGGACAACTTTGCGCCCTGTGATAGGACAAGGAGCAATGGATGTAAACTACAGCACAGGAAGTTCCACCTCAACATGAGGAAGAATTTTTTTTACTGTAAGGATCACAGAGCACTGGAACAGGCTCCCCAGAGAGGTTGTGGATTCTCCTTCTCTGGAGACTATCAAGACCTGTCTGGATGCATTCCCGTGTGATCTGCACTAGGTTATATGGTCCTGCTCTGGCAATGAGGTTGGACATGAAGATCTCCAGAGGTCCCTTCCAACCCCTAAGATCCTGTGATCCTGAAACATGCTTCACTGTGGTCTCCATGGGCTATAAGGGAATCTATGCTTCAGTGGCTGGAGTATCTCTTGCCCCGCCTTCTTCACTGACCTTGGGGCCTGCAGAGTTGTTTCTTTCCCATTTTCTCACTTCTCTCTCTGACAGCTGCTGCAGGTGTTTTTTGCCCTTTCTTAAAGATGGTATCACAGAAACACTACCAGAATCACTGATGGGCTGACCTTTGGCCAGAAGTGAGGCTGTTGGAGTCAGCTGAAACTGGTTGAGTCTGAGTCTGACGAGGTGGCAGCTCTTGGTGTCTTCTCACAGAAAATATCCCTGAAGTCCTCTATCACTAAAATCTTGCAGCTAAACCAAATGTTCAGATTTCTACTTAAATTATTGTACATCCAGAACAACTCAAATATACTTGTGTTTTACCTCTTTTACATAATAATTATCTTTAACGAAATACCTAGCCCTTTTTAAGTACAAGTCATGTTTTCTTATCCCTGAAGTTTTCTTTCAAAGTATTTTATGTATCCACTTTCTCTAACCCTCTTAGAATTATATATATGTGTACAACATATATTTTCTTAATCATAGAATCAGTCAGGGTTGGAAGGGACCACAAGGTTCATCTAGTTCCAACCCCCCTGCCATGGGCAGGGACACCTCACACTACATCAGGCTGGCCAGAGCCTCATCCAGCCTGGCCTTAAACACCTCCAGGGATGGGGCCTCAACCACCTCCCTGGACAACCCATTCCAGGCTCTCACCACTCTCATGCTGAAGAACTTCCTCATATCCAGCCTGAATCTCCCCACTTCCAGCTTTATTCCATTCCCCCTAGTCCTATCACTACCTGATAGCCTAAAAAATCCCTCCCCAGCTTTCTTGTAGGCCTCCTTCAGATACTGGAAGGCCACAATAAGGTCACCTCAGAGCCTTCTCTTCTCCAGACTGAACAGCCCCAACTCTTTCAGTCTGTCCTCATAGGAGAGGTGCTCCAGCCCTTTGATCATCCTGGTGGCCCTTCTCTGGACACGTTCCAGCATGTCCATATCCCTCTTGGAATAGGGGCTCCAGAACTGGATGCAGTACTCCAGGTGGAGTCTCACGAGAGCGGAGTAGAGGAGGAGAATCACCTCCCTCAACCTTCTGGCCACACTTCTGATGCAGCCCAAGATGTGATTTGCTTTCTGGGCTGCAAGTACACACTGCTGGCTCACGTTGAGCTTCTTGTCCACCAGCACCCCCGAGTCCCTCTCCTCAGGGCTGCTTTCCAGCCAGTCCCTGCCCAGCCTGTATTTGTGTTTGGGATTGCCTCAACCCAGATGCAGAACCTTGCACTTGGTCTTGTTGAACCTCATGAGGTTGGCTTGTGCCCACCTCTCCAGCCTGTCCAGGTCCCTCTGGATGGCATCCCTTCCCTCCAGTGTGTGCACCACACAGCTTGGTGTCATCAGCAAGCTTGCTGAGAGTGCACTCAATGCCACTGTCCATGTCACTGACAAAGATGTTGAAAAAGGCTGGTCCCAGGACTGATCCCTTATTGCTTCCTTTCAAGTGAATGCTAGTTTTTAATAACTTCCCACGGCAGTATAGCTCAGAAACTCTCTATTATTCTACTTGGCATCTTCTGCATCCCTCTGATTTTTCAGTATTTCTGCAATACGGTGACCAGCACTCTGTACAACATCCTTCCTGTGCTTTCATTTTGAAACATGTTCATATATATCAAAAGTGCTCACACGACTTTCATTAAAGGAGCATAGAAGTTGTGAACTTAGGTAACACTGGAGAATGAGGAAATACCAGGCATATCACCCAAATGGTACGAGTTGAAGTACTGGTCGAGAAGTCCTGCTTTCCAATACAGCTCCTTCTATCCAACCTTCATTTCTGTGTTTAGTTTCAGAGAGATTGTTAGCTGTTTGTGTAAAGTTCTTAGCCTGGAGAAATTACAGTAAAGTCTATCCTTTCCTAGGCAGGATTGTGTGAATCCTTTCTGAAGGAGAGAGAAATACATTATTTTGCTGATCCCTGTGCTCTTGAAGAAAGCTCCCATCCTTTCCCCGTATCTTGTCATCTTTCACTTTAGCTATTCTTTTCTATATGGCAGTGATGTATATGTGGTATGAGTTTGTCCTCACAATCTTTGTTAATTTGGATAGACTACTAAATCAGAACAGAAAGTCAAAAGACAAATAAAAGCTGCTCTGAAATCCAAGGGAGTTCTCCTGCCAAGGAATAAAGGACTATAGAAATAATGAATGACTGAAAGCTTAAGAAAAGAAATAAAATAATAATTTACAATTAAAAAGTCATTGTTCCTCAGAATTGTACAATCTACCTCTCCCCCTTCTCAGTCTGTATTCATTTACTGCTATAACCTTCACAGCCAGTTTAAATATTTATAAAAAAATCTCACCATTAGTAATGTATTTTCACAGTATGAAAGGACTTCTTGATGTCCACATAGATTCTATCTCATCCTCAATTTTTGCCATGTCCTATTGTCATTTACTCCCAGTTATTCAGATTTCTTGAGCCTGTCCTTCTTTTCATCAGTTCCTGTCATCAATTTGTCTGGTTTCTGCCTCTTTTTGTAAAATGGAGCCAATACTAAAATATAGAAAACTAGAGAAGTTCCACATGAGGAAAAAAACCCACCACCACCAAAACAAAGAAACAAACAAAACCCCCACACAACTAACAACAACAATAAAATCCCACATATCATGACAGAAAAAATAGGAAAGGTTAGAAATGTATTGAATCAGTGCAGCTAACTCTTGTACTTTAGTGACTAGAGACTCAACTGCTAGACTGGGCAGGTTTGCAAAGTCATCTTCAGCTGGTAAGGAGGCTATACGAATGCCCTTGAGCACCATCCAACTTCAAACTTTTAGGCTACAGCCATTGCCAGGGTATCAATAAGGTTGTGTTTCACTCAACGTCTGTTGCCAAATATTGTGATAAATCTTACTGGAAATGTCTGTATATGATGTATATTCAGGCTGAAATTTAAATCTTTTCTATTTTTCCACACTGAATTTTGGTGAACATATTACCTCTCATTCAGTCTTCATGAATGTCTGCAATTCTGGCATTTGCTACCATAGACGCATTTGATTTCACAAATAATGTCTTAGGGGAAAAAAAAACAACACCAAAAAACAAACAAACCAAAAAACCCATGTGTATATTTATATATGCTTTATATTCAGAATGGAGAATGCAATTTTATCTGCAACACATAATACTTAATTCACCTCCTTGTGCTTACTTTTGCTAGACTGCTTTAATTTTTCTCACAGCTCCTTCTCCATTAATATCTTCTCAATAGCCACTTTGATCTTTCAATCCAGTGTGTGTTCATATACCTTTTCAACCAAGTACTTTTCAGAATTTCTCTTGCAAACAGTTCTTTTTCTTCCTCTTCCTTTCACTATGCAAGAATTTCAAAGGCATTAACAAATTTAGCCTCGCAGAATACCTGTGAGCTTAGATTGTAGGCTCAATTTCATTTTCTATCTGGAGAACAACACTGCCAAAAGCCTCTGCTGAAACGACCGTGCTTTCACACATTTTGCTTTGCTTTTGTAAGCAGATCTTGTGGATCCTCTTTTTTCAGATACTTGACCTTACTGTAACAGAAGAGCAAGTATACTGTATCCATGGAATTCAGACCAAGATGTTTCTAAACAGCCTCAAAAGGGATCACACAATACATAATCTTTTCCTTTTTGAACTCCATCTGCTAGTGACACAAGCCTCCAAACTCAGCTCTGCAGACTGTAGCTCAGTGCATTTCAGTCAACATCCACTTTCCCAGGCTTTGAGCTCTACAAGCACATTTTTGAAGCAGTGTTATCTCCAGAATGGCAGTATTTCTTTCTGTATATTCATCTGATGTTTCTTTGTGGCACTTTATCTTCAATTCTCTGGTTTCACCCTCATCAATCTTGTCCTACGGTATTAGGCTATTCAGCACAACAAAGTCCTGGTGTATTTATGAAGATTTCAGATAAAGATTTGGACGGGAATGATTATGAGTTTGGAAATAAAGAGGTTACAAGTAAAATTGAAATATGTAATTCAAATATATTTGAGGACATCTCATGCAAACTGTACTTTTTAGTGTATCACTCAGTAAGAAAGCTTTTTGACCACATATTCACGTGATGTTCTCACCTCACTCAATGCATCAGTGCTAAAATTTGGCTTGCTCCTTCTCAACTCAAGTACAGATGGAGTTCCTTCTTTAATTCATTGTAAAGACAACTTTTCTGTGAGATTAATCCCTCTGCTATTCAGAATCTTTTCCAAGTTTCACCTACTATCCCTCTTCGGAAAGGAAATACTGCCATTTCAGTTTCCTCTTCTCTGTTATGATCAATACACAACCTTAAAATCTTTTAATATCATTAAAAGTACATGAAAAGACTTGTACATCAGCTCATTTAAATCTGAAACATTCAATACAACCTCTGTTTCCTATTAAAAACCGTTTCAGACAAAGAAACTAAAATCTATCCAGACAAGCCACTGAAGACTTAATTCTTTCAGGTCCCATCCCCTCACTTCTTCAGGCACCTATTTTTGGACACACTAAACAGAATCTCTGTTTCCTTCTGATGATAAAACAAAACAAACAAACAAGCAAAAAACCAAAATGAAAACAAACCCAAAACCAACAACAAAACAGATTTTTACATGTCATGACATAGCTGTGAATGACATATGAAACAGTTCTCTTTAATGATCCACTCTCCAGGGTTCCAAGTGTTTTTGAATCCTACAGAAACCCCTGCAGGTATATGGTAGAAGGTAGAAATTCTTTCTGATCATAAACTAGTGTTGAGGGAGCTCTTGCAGCCTCTGTTCCTATCTATCTCTGAAGGAAATTCTGAGAGACCTTCAGCTTTTATTAGGCTTAATTTTTTTCTTATGCTGGTAAACTACCAGGAATAACCATAAACCAAATAAGGCCCCATTAAATGTAATAGATTTCAAATCTTAGTTCCAAAACTCCAGTAATTTTTAAAAATAGCAGTCATGACTTTTAAAACATAATAAAATTTAAAAAAAAATTAAAAATTCCTTTTCTCACACTTGGTTTTATTTAAAGAAACTACCAAGTGCTGTCACCTGAGATTTAAAGATACAAATCTATATGGCCTAAAGCTACTGTGGTGGAGTTGAAAATTCCAGCCCAAATGATTAAAGTTTCAACACAAATGGCAAAAGCTAATGGGAAATGTCTGGTAATCTAGCTAAATATATGTCTAATTACAGACAGTGATGACAGTTTTTCCTGTAATGTACTTACATTTTTCACAAAAAGATTAGATTTTTTTTTCTCTATTCCCTCTCAGCTACTACCCCTTGGCTTTTTTGTATGCTCTTTCTTCCTTCTGTTTCATTATTCCAGCCTTTGATGATCATACGGCAAAACCTGAGATCCTTTGTGGTGAATTCCTGACTGATGTCGAAGTGATCATGAGAGGGAACTAAGATGATTGCTTACTGTCAAGAAACATTGATCTTTGACTTTAACAATATATCCTTATCATTTTACTGAATATACGAAAAAAAAAAATTAGCTTAGAACTTAGTTGTTTAAAGTGGTATGGTTTTATCTCACTGTTGTCCATTTAGAAACCTTCTGAATCGCATATTCTGCGGTCACTGATAGCCTACATTTTGCTCTGTATTAATCTCATTGAGGGAAGCAGTCAGTACCTGATCTGACAGCCTGCCTGTCTGGTGATTATTTACTGAGTTGACTGCATACTTGTTACTTCACATGTGGACTTGGGGTTTTGACGTTTCTTCCATTCTTTAGTGATATACAAACTAAATGGTTACTCCTTCTATTGAAGCTTTTATTCAAAAAGCCAAATAACATTGATAAAAACATTCCTTTTTAGAATGCTTGCTTAGATGAAGCATCACATATATGCAAGCTGTATTGAAGTCAGAATGTAATACAATAAAGACATTTAATGATATAGAAAAACTGTTGACAACTTTTACAGAAAAAATCTTGTAAGTTTTCTTCAGCCTGATAATTTTCTGTCATTTCCATAGCAACAAAGTTCCATGTCAGTGCCATGAGGAACTGAAGACAATTGTGTTTTCAAGACTGTATCACTGGCAGCATAGTTTAGTATCTCTCCAGCCATTAATTCTTACATACAAAGTGCTGAAATACAAAGCAAATGTTATGAATTGGTTTTAATCTTCTTTGCTTGTTGAATTTTCCCTTAAGACAGTGCCTGAATTGCATTAGCCAAGTGCACTTTTCATCCCTTTTGGAATCTTCAGAGCTTTGAAAGTTGTATTCATAGACATTACACATTCTACTTTCTCATTGCTTTTCATCTTTCTGGTAAGTTCATACTGTACAGGACCTTTTACAAAGTCTGCCTTGTACAAAGGCTTGTGTTTGCTGCATCCAAATATTTGGGCCAGATGTGTTATCTAACCACTCTTTCTGTCCAGTCCTTTTTTTGTCTGCCTGAGATGAATTCTATTAGATTCAGTACATGTGCACTGTGGAAAAAAAGGTTCTCTTCTGCTGTTAGCCTTAGTTTTTCATGTATCACTCACTTCTTTGAAAAGTTAAATATTTCTTCTCCTCTCAGAAGTATTTCACCCATTTTTTATATTTTCACTCACAACCCTTATGATGAAATATTGAATCAGTTTAGCAGTGTCTGTCAGGACATATGTTAGACGATTTCTTGGCAGCAGGTCGTGCAATTGTCATTCTGTGAATTGTTGCCTGATTTAATGCATATTCAGAGATACCAGCATTCTGCAACTGACTTCAGGAATACCTATTATGATGGTCAGCTTTTGAAGCCACTTGAGGTAGTTTGCATGCCGAAATTATATGCAGAATACTAGTATTCTGTTATTGTCTTATATTACTTGTAAAACAACTTCTTGAGATGTTTATGAATTTGCTGTCATGAGAAATCAAAAACATCAGAATAACATAGCAACACTGGAAATTTTTACACCTATTTTCTATACATGAACTGAGATACAACTATGAAAAAACAGCTTGCAGAGAAATTTGCTGCGGTGCCAGAAAAAGGAATCATATCTCCTGCTACAGAATCTTTTTGTTTCTCTTGTAGGAGGGCATAATGAAAAAAGAACACGTACTTATCACATAACTATATATGCAGTATTATAGTTAGACCTAGAATAAGTAAAGTCCTTGAGATCATGCAAGGCCATATGTGTCCTGATGGTATTGTGTTTGAGGAGAAATCAACTCTTCCTTCACATGTGATGAGCTCATCACATTATTTCATCCCAAATCCAGTTGACCTGACAGCCAACTCAATTCTCATCATTTTCAGAGTGCTGGGATACTTTGCTTTCACTCTCCCTGTATGAATACACATTGTTTTAATAGAGAAGCTATAAAGATCAGAACAGGAAAAGAATCCCATTTCAGGGGTTACTGAGGTTTGATTTTGTTCTAGCGAGGTACAAATTCAATAATACCTGTCTTGAATGAAATGCAATAATAGCACAGATCCAGAACATTGTGCCCTCGATGCTCACTTAGTCCAAGGTAGGTTCTGCTATCAAATTCAGAAGATACCACACAGTACAGCAGAGCTGGGCATGAACCCAGGCAGACTCTAGTAAAAATTCCATGAACTGGAATGATTGGCAGAAAATCTCTTTACATTCTGACAACTTAAAAATATCTGACCAAATATTTTTCCAATAAGACTCTCCTCTGGCTATATAGCAGCCAAAGCCACTAGTTCTCTAAATAACAAGATGCATTCAAGCAATGTATTCCAGAAAAAGGTTTGGAATTGGCTTGTGCTTTGATAGTTCTTGTTCATCTTATCCGTGGAATTATTTAGTTGTGTATATCTCTCTTTCAAGGTCACACTGACATGCAGTGGAACATTATTTAATCCAGTTCATTGCAGCAATGAATGCAACTACCACATTTATGCTAAACTACTGGTTTATATGTCTCTGTGCTGAATGTGGATCTTCTTTTTCAGTTATTCAGTAATAAAATTGATAATTTTTGCCCTCCAACAATTCTTTAAAGATGTATCTTACTCTTCAAAAACATATGTTTTAAAAGCAACACTGTATGGGTTGACAAATGAAAATGATAAATAGAAGATTTATCCCTAGTCCATAGACATATCCCTAGTCCAGGCAACAATCTAGGCTATTTATGTAGTTCTACACAGATCCTTCTGTGGATGCTTTATACAAAACCAAACAAAAAGGTAGATCCTTCGAGACTTCTTTTAATGTACTTCTAAGATGAAAAAGCAACACATGAATAATAAATGAATCAGCAGTTTCATTTAAAACTGTTACTACAGCAATCATTTATCTGTGGCCATAGGTTTTGTTTTTCCATTTTTAAGTGTTTTAATAACATCAGTAAACAGAAGCACATTTTTTTCCAAGAAGAAACCTATGTGGAAAATGTAACTGACCAATATTTGTACTGGTCCGTTTAAAAGCCTCAATAGCCATTTTTTAAAAAATTGGTAACTGTAAATTTCTTCCCCTAGAATTCATGGTTACTGCACAGGGGTCTCATTAACAGAAGGCACCAAAAAAGCACATGCAGTGATCTTCTTTGAGGAAAACCATGCAGCCTTGGAATGCTTAGTTCTACAGGCTTGCAATAGGAAGAAAAGCATTCATATTGGATGGACCATCCAGTCTAGATCTTTCTTGCACTCAGTTCCCTCAAAATCACATCCCTGCTCTGATAGGGTTAGGGTAGTGCAGGGCTATAGAAATGATTGCAATATGAATGTTAAATTTACCATTAATTTTTAAGCTTATTTCTTTCCAAGCTAGGTTAAGTGTAATCTTTGTAAGCAATACACATTAGTAAACTAAGAAATACAATAGCCACCCTACAAACATTAAATGGTACTGCTATGGCTGTATAAAATGAAATGTATGTGGTTATATGTCTCAGTCTCACATTATCTTAAATATGAAATCGTATGACTACATTTTTATGTACAACAAAAACCTATTTTGTTATATCAGAAAGTCTGGCAAGATTTTGACCTGCTTCCCTCTCTCCTACTGTTTTCCCCTGTGTAATGTTGCAGTCTATATAGTCTGTAACAATATATACACACATACACACTTTTTGACTCACTGAGCAAATGAAATTACATTGGGTCTAATAAATGTGTTTCTGTCTAAACAGCAGCCTCATTAGAGATCATTATAAATGTTACTTATTCTGAATTTACTGTAATGCTGGCTACTGTTTATTTAGTTCCAGTTTAAAAAAAAAAAACACTGTACACCTTATTACGTGCAGACTGGACCTTACAAATGTATCGCACCAAGATCTGAATATACAACAGTAAGTTTTATAAACTGCTTTTCCTACAGAGTAGCACATCACAATAGTACAACTACTAAAATGAACACATGCAAATTCACTACGAATGACAAACAAATTAACTGAAGATACAGGGAGAAAGGAAGTGAGGAAGAATTAACAAAACATATCTCCAATATCTTGAAATAATTAGAGTGTATTTCATTGATAGTACTAATAAAATTTATTATTTAACTTTACAATAGTGTCTAAGCTTCTACCTCCTCCAGCACTGGACATAACATAAATGGAAGTTAAAAACAGATGCTACAATCTCTTTCACCCAAGAGATACAACATTAAATAAAAATTAAAAAAAAGAAAAGAATGGCAGTAGAATGTTTCAGAAAAAATATTTGCCAAGGCTCAGGAAACATTAATGCCATTGTATAATGTACATCTGGAAGCTCCATGAAATTCTAGCTACCCTCACTGAGAAAAGAGGAGTTAAAATTGCAAAAGCAGCAAAGAAAGTTTCATAGCATGAACAGGAAAATGAGAAAGCTTTGCTCTCAGTAAAGCTTTACTGACAGCTTTACTGTTAGTTCAGAAGAGACAGAGAACTGCTGGAAAGAATCCAATGGAGAGCCACGAGGATGATTAGGGGACTTGAGCATCTCCCTTATGAAGAGAGACTGAGATCCCTGGGGCTGTTTAGTCTTGAGAAGACTGAGAGGGGATCTCATCAATGTGTATAAATATCTGAGGGGGGTGGGTGTCGAGTGGAGGGGGCCAGGCTCTTTTTGGTGGTGCACAGTAATAAGACAAGGAACAACGGGTACAAACAGGAACACAGAAGATTTCACCTCAACGTGAGGAGAAACTTCTTTATAGTGTGAGTGACAGAGCACTGGAACAGGCTGCCCAGAGAGGTTGTGGAGGCGCCTCCTCTGGAGACTTTCAAAACCCACCTGGATGCATTCCTGCGTGGACTACCCTACCCTACCAACCCACCCTGCTTTGGCAGAGGGTTGGACTCGATCTCTTGAGGTCCCTTCCAACCTCTAATGCACTGTGATACCTTATAGACAGTATGGAAGCAGCATGACTTGTTCATTTTAACAAAATGAAGGCTTGAATGTGAACAGGAATTATGACTGGGTTTTTTTTTTACATAATGAAGGGATGGTGTAGGAAGATGTAGTAGGATGGTGTCAGAAGAAAAGAGAATCAGTGGGGATGTAGGAGAGGTATATAAACTGCAAGATATAGAAAAACACAAGTAAAACTGTAAACTAGACAGAAATAAATCCAGGTTGAAAACAAGAAGAAGAATTCTGATATGAAAATGGTGAGTTTGTGGAAAAAGTTTCTGGCTGGTGGGGTGGAGACAGAAAAATCCATATCTAATTTTTAGACGGCCCTGATCAGGATGACAACTTGAGAGCAAGGAGCTCAAGCTAAAGCCCAGGGCTTTCTTGAATCTGCCATACTTCATATTGGTTCAAGGAGTGTATTGAGTGTCATAACAATGAACCCTCATGAAAAGACAGATCAGACATGGAAAAAAGTTGTCCTTGATCACCAGCATTACATTATAAACCTTTCAGAAATTGGTGTAGGCTTGGTAGAGTTTATGATCAGCTCTTGATCTCTGAATTCAAATTCCAGTGACACTCAGAACAGCTGACACGGTAGACTGACTTCAGACACAATAAGAAAATCACAGTACACCCTGTGTTGCAGTCTTTTTTTTTACTACTGAATTTTAATTAAATATATTGCAGAGTGTGTTTGCTCTTAATCCCTGAAATTTGACAGGGTATGGATTTTTATAGAGACAATCACCATGGCATCCCAACACTTTCTATATTGGGACACTGCAACACTTGGCTTGATCAGAAACACTCTCATAATGGATTTCCAGAAAAGTGTCAATAATTTTATGTAGATTTTACTGTGTAAAAATGGATACACAATTTCTCAGCTAGAAAAAAAATAAATTACAATAATATAACATTTAAGTTAGACATCTTTCACACTCTCTGTTGCTGGAATTAAAAGAACTGAGCCAGACAAGACCCTTAATTGCATATTCCAGAACATCTACCAAAATGTAAATACATGCTCAGGAGTGGAGTTTCCATTTGCTTTTTTCTCCTTGCCATGGCTGAATGAAAATAGTCTGTGGTCAAAAACTGTTCCAAATAAAATGCAAAAGCTAATCTGAAGAAAACAATATCATTAATTATGTTGAATATGTTAGTAGTGCTTCTTAGCCTTGAAAAAAAGGTCATCAGCTAGAATTTGTTCTGTTAATAGCTGCTATTAATAACTCAGAATAAACTGGAAAAAAGCTAAAGCAGCATGTGTAGTAGGTCTGAGAGCTATGTGTCTAGATCAGTTCATAGGGAGAGACTTGCAACTGCACAACACAAAACTATATGGTGCAACCACTTCTTGAGTGCTGCAACATCTAATGACACTGCAGACATGAATAGACATCAGGTAACGCTGGAGCAATACGACTGAATGTAAGATCAGGGACCAGTAATCACTTGTGCGTGCACTGCCTTCTGTGCTAAAAGAAAATTGCCTGAGCTTGTGAAATGATTTATTTCCTTCCTTTATAGGTCTTGGTAAAGCCAAGGTTTTGCAGACAGTGAAGAAAAAAGCAGAAATAAATCTAAATATATACCATGACATCTCAAAAGGCCATACCATATTATCTAGATGCACAGACTTTCCTAAATGGGACAATCTTTCCCAGTATCACAGTATCACAGTAAATCAGAGGCCGGAAGGGGCCTCAAGAGATCACCGAGTCCAACCCCCCTGCCAAAGCTTTATGAGACACAGGTCAGATGTTCACTTCCTGAAGGTTTCTAAGGAATTTCCTTATGTTTAGGTCAGGAAAACAAAACAGAATAAAAACCTGCCAATCACTTAATTATTTCTTACACATATCCCCAGGAAGGGGATTAATTTGCACCTCTGCAGCAAACAGAGCTATTCATGCAAGCCTTTGTTTCAGTAAATGTCTGGCCTAATTCAACAAATCCTTTACTGAAAGGTCAGCTACAGGAGTGTTATGAAAACCTCTAATTCACACATCATGATGCTTCTACAGAAGTGTTTTCCCTCCTTGCTCCAGCAGAGTAGTACGTTATTCCATAAATGCCCTATGTCTGCATGACATTTGCATTTTTTGCAAAGACAAACTGTTTTGTCTTCAAGACACACTTTTTTATTGAATACAATAATCCAGATATTAGTGCATGGTTTGCACGGCAGTTGCAAACTCTGGCCTATTGTGCTAGCTAAAACTGGATAAACTATTAACTATTATCTGTATTACTCATGCACGGTTTCCCTCATCCATTCCCAAAGTAACAGCAACCTAAGATTACAGAAGGTAAGGATTTCTGGATATTGTATAAAAGCATAACCAGAACATTGGAAAAATGACTGATGAATTGATGGCTGACAAAAAGTTATACAAGTTTCAAAATAAAAAATGGTTATGAAAGGAAACATAGGATTAAGAGGGAAAAAATCCTTAATTGCTGTAAAACCAGAAGAATCTGTTCAAAACTTCTCCTTTGACATTCACAGTAAAAGTTGCTAGAGAAAGGGAAGTAGTGCAATTGGCTATTTACAGGTATGTCAGAATTTTCAGAGATGCAATTTATAACGTGAGCTTGTAATTCGTCATAAAATAAATCACAACAGTGTGCTACAGAGCATCAGGGAGAGATGAAAAGGGGAGAGAAAATTAAAAGCAGGAGATGAAAAGCCTCCCTAGCCCAACAGAATGTGTATTTTTCCTTATCCTTTTCCCAAGCTTTTCAGTATGCAAAGAGAAGAGGAGTGCAATCAGGGAAAGCAGCATACTAGTTACAGAAATGCTACAAGCGAAATGAAGTGTGGGCACTTTGCTGGTCTGATCACAAGACATATTCTTCAAGACACACAAAACAAAATAAGCATTTTAAGCCATCATGTGGATAGCATATTAAATATACACAATGGATGAAGCATCTTTCTAACCTCACGCAGAAGGTCCTGACCAAGTAAATAGCAAGAGACCTCTGTTCCAGACAGGAAAACAAAATATGAGCAAAGTTTTCCCCTTTACCATGCAAACAACCTGTTCAGAGTGCTATAAAATTAATATTGTATTTTCCCTCAAAGAATAGATAAGCTTCCTTTCCGACTATTTGCATTGCCAGATGAGACCAAATACTGGCCAAATAGGAGAAATTGTCTTTAAAAGAACTGGACAGTTATCCTGAGCATATAGCATAAATATCCTTGGTCTCTGACTCACAAAGAGTCATGGTTTAACCCCAGTTGGCAGCTAACCCCCAAACAGCCACTTGCTCACTCCCCCGCAGTGGTAGAGGGAAAAGAACTGCAAGGCTAAAAGTCAGGAAACTTGTGGGTTGAGATAAAAACAGATTAATAGGTAAAGAACACAGTGTACACAAGAAAAGCAAAACAAAGAATTCATTCACCACTTCCCATTGGCAGGCCAATCTCCAGGAAAGCAGGACTCCACCATATATAGTGGTTACTTGGGAACAAAAACCACCCAGAACTCCTAATGTGTGTCCCCCATTCCTTCTTCCCCCAGCCTTTACTGCTGAGTGTGACATCATACAGTATAGGAGATGTCAATTTGGGTCAGCTGTTCTAGCTGTGTCCACTCCCAGCTCCTTGTGCATCCCCAGCCTACTCACTAGTGGGGTGGTGTCAGGGGCAGAAAAGGCCTTGACTCTGTGCAAGCACTGCCCAGCAAGACCAAAATCATCCCTCTGTTATCAACACTGGATTTATCACAAACCCAAAACATAGCCCCATACAAGCTACTAGGAGTAAAATTAATTCTACCTCAGACACAACCAGTACAAAAAGAGAGAGAGATCTCTAGGAAAAGCACCAATTATTAAACTACCACAGGAGTTCATTGAGTTGTATCCCAGTCTGAATACTTAAAATGGCCAGAAAAAAAATGTATATGGAAACAGTTTTCAGTACAGAAGGCAATTCTATCAAGGTTAATCCTTTGTGAAAACATTTTTGGGGTGTAAGTTAATAATGAAGGGAAGAGTATTTCGCAGAACAAGAGCAGGAATTAAACCTTCTCCTTTATTCATTCCTCATTGTTTCAGTTAGTTAATTTGTCTGTAGACAAATGCAGCAGTCAGATTCAAATACAAGCCACATTTTCTGACTGTTTAAAGCAAACAATCAGCTTTTGTAATGGCCCTTTTACAGCATCAATAAGTCAGGGCCCATAGACTTGTGAGGAGACAAAAGATTACATGGAAATTTAAGGGTCTGCCTGTGCAAACTGCTGTGAAACGCTCTTTAGTCTCTGCTTTTCCAAGTCAGGGATCTTGCGGAGATCTGTGGATATTTTTGTTCCAGTGCAATTATTCCTGGCAAGGACACCTCAAAACACTCCTTTTCCAAATCCTGCTGTCTTGTGAGAGCTGCTGACCTAGCGACGGTTACTGACAGTGGCTTAAGCACAAAAGTGCCACCACAAGGTAGGAATCATTTGAAAAGTCATAATTTGTTGGCTGCTTTTTCCAGCTACAATAAATAATTTGTTTCTGTTGTTGTAGTTGTTGTTATCTTCTGTTTAGCAGAACCCGATGACCAAATGATAAAATGGCAGTTTAAATTCAAAAGTAAAGTGAGAAGTAATGCAAGCAGGAAAAGATATGTTTATTGATAGATGAAGACTTCATATCAACCATTATCACTAAGAAAAAAACATGAGAACTATTGTACTTAGTCCTCTGAAAATGTCAAGAGAATACTCCAGATACTGAAGGTCACTCCAGAATGAATAAAGAACAACCTGCAAGAAATCATTAAATACCTTTTGAACCCACACAGTTTTGAGATTGGAGTATTTCATAAAGGTCTAGTCAAACTATTGCAAAAAAAATCATACTTAAGGATAAGCAGAATTATAGAATATTTTGCATAATATAGATAGATAAATATAGAATATTTTGGAAACTACACAGAATTCATCTGGGAAAAGGCATATGATGTTTTGTGATGGTTTTAAAAAATGTCTTTTTAATTTTTCTTCTCAAAGTTCAAGCAGAGAAAGTGAAAGACTGTAAATAAGTCACTATTGGGTGTAAGAAAGCAAAATAATGATTATTCTAAACACTTCCATTGGAGAGAGAGAAATGTTTAAGAATCTCTACTCAAAACAAGGTTGTTGAGTTTGGGCAGTCTGAGTTCTCAGCTTGCTTGCCTGGCTTCTGTCTGCCTGCTGCTTCTTGTTTTCTGGCTGAAGATGACACACTGACCTTGACAAGCTAAGCCTAACAGCCTCTCTGCTTCTTGACTCTCTGCCTTCTGCTAGGGGAGTCTTGGGGGATTCCTTCTGGTTGGGGGGAGAGGCCCCTTGGGGAAAGGCCCCTTGGGGGAAGCAAAGGGAGCTTGGTTGTGCTTCTCTGTTGATTGTACATATTTTAAATGTTGTGAATAGTGTATATTTGTACATATTCATTGCATTTCATCATAGATTGTAGATTTGCTTGTAAATACAGCTTTCATTTGCTTCCAGACTGAGCTAGCCTGGTTATTGTCAGTGTGGGGGGATTTTAGCTCTCACACTGTTACATTCATATATGTTTTTATAGGAAAATATCTGTAAAAAGGAAAAAAAACAAAGAAAGAGGTTCTTTATATGTCATAACCAGACCACTAGGAAACATACTGGGAAATTTAAGGCAGCATGTGTAGCTTAAAGATGAAATGAAACTGAAATTAAATAAAATTATGTAACTGTGAAATTCATTACTGCAAGATGCCCTGAAAGCTTAAAATACAGGTTAGACATGGGTGTATTTCTGTTGCTAGGTACTACATATGGTGGGTTATCAATGTAAGCCAAAGACCTTATGCTGTACAAAACATATTCAGCAGTTCTTCCAATAGACAGACATACTTTCCATCAGCATGAATCACATGATCTTCCAGCCCTAATCTTATATTCCAACTCAGTAACCTACAAAAACAACAGCTAGCCTCTAGTTAATAAGGGTGGCTTACTTGGGTAAATTTCAACTTGGTACCTGAGGGGAGAGCTGTGGGTATGGTCTACCTTGACATCAGTAAGGCTTTGGACACTGTCTTTCACAACATATGAAAAAAAAACTGATGAAGCATGTGCTGGATGAGCAGTGAGGTGGATGGAAAACTGATTGAATGCCTGGGCGTAAGGGTGCTGATTTGTAATACAAAGTCTAGTTGGAGGCCAGTAACTAGCACTGTATCCCATGGGTCAATATTTTGACTGATCTTTATTTAATAATCTGGGTGGTGGAGCAGCATGTACCTTCAGCAAATTTTCTGGTGAAAAAAAGCTGGGAGGAGTGGCTGATAGGACAGACTGCCATCCAGAGGGAACTGGACGGGCTGGAGAAATGGGCTGACATAACCTCATAAAGTTCAACAATGTGAAGTGCAAAGTCCTGCACTTGCTGAAGAATAACCCCAGCCACCAGGACATGCTGGAAGTCAACTGTCTGGAAAGTAGCTTTGCAGAAAAGGACATGGGGTTATAGCAATGCATCCTTGCAGCAAAAAAGGCCAACAGGGAGCTGAATTTCAAACACACATAACTGCAATGAAGGTAACAGATTCAGATGTGATTACAGTCATCAGATCAATGGCAAGTCTATCACTGGACTGGGTGACTCTTCCATTTTTCCAGCAGAATTTCTTAGTCTTCTTGATACTGCTATTTTCTAATGTATCAGAAGCATACAGATAGCATCTGCCCCCAGAACATGTAATTTTTAAGGCATTAAGGTCCAGTGACCAGAACATGTGCTATAGAAACATAACTATATGAACATAATTTGACATAAATATGTATTTTGCTTCTGCTGGAAGTCTATATAACAGTATGAGAGAAAAAGACTTGTTTAAGTACTTTATTTTCTTTAAAAAATATAAGACTAATCTCTTAGAACTAGAAAATATTTATTCACTGATAAGGTTGAAAGGGAGTCAGAAGAATGTTTTTCTTTTTCAGTGTTATTATCTCCAGAATGTAATCTTATGTCAACATACCATGAGAAACAGTACCATTATATGTTTTGGGTTTTACTTGAATGGGTATTTTTCATAATAATTTTTTAGTGTATGCTTTCAGATAAACTTTATAATATAAATTATGACACAGCTATTATTAGTTCATCAGATTGATTAGTTGCTTGCCCCCAGCTGAAAGAAATTCTGCTCTTACAAGCTACTCAGGAAACAGCAAAATGAATAGCATTCCTAAGAACAGAAGAATTTAATCCTGAGGCCAGTAGTAATTTCAGACTTCAATGAACACCACCAAATAATTTAGAATTCCACAGTAGTTTATAATACACCAAGAAGCACCCCCTAAAAAAAAAAAATAGCTGTACTTGTGCTTTCAAAGCAGGATTCTCTTAAATATTTTAGCTGTCTTTTTACCTCAGAAAGATAAGGAGAGATACAGATTTGATGAGTGGACTGTTCAGGGGATAAAGAATTAGTTGGCTGATGGCATACAAAGGGTAGTGGTCAATGGCTCAATGTCCAGATGGAGATGGGTAACAAGTGGTGTCCCTCAAGGGTCTGTGTTGGGACCAGTGCTGCAGACAGATTGAGTGCACCTGCAGCAAGTTTGCACATGCCAAGATGAGTGGTGTGGTTGATAAGTCTGAAGGATGGGATGCCATCCAGAGGGACCTGGACAGGTTAGAGAAGTGGACTGAGGATAATCTCATGAGGTTCAATAAGGCAAAGTGCAAGGTCCTACACCTGGGTCAATATCAGTATCAGTACAGGCTGGGGGATGATGAAATTGAGAGCAGCCCTGTAGAAAAGGACTTGGGGGTACTGTTGGGTGAGAAACTGGACATAAGCCCACAATGTGCATTTGCAGCCCAAAGAGTCAGTTGTATCCTGGACTGCATCAAAAGACATGTGGCCAGCAGATCAAGAAACGTGATTCTGCCCCTCTGCTTTGCTCTGGTAGGACCTCATTTAGAGTACTGTGTCCAGCTATGGGACCCCAACACAAAGCTTGATCTTAGAAAGAAGTTCTCCACAGAAAGAGTGATTGACCATTGGAATGGGCTGCCCAGGGAGGTAGTGGGGTCAGTGTCCCTGGAGCTGTTTAAGAAAAGACTGGATGAGGCACTTAGTGCCATGGTCTAATTGATTAGTTAGGGTTAGGTGATCAGTTGGATTTCATGATCTTGGAGGTCTCTTCCAACCTGGTTGATTCTGTGACTCTGAAGAAAGACATGGACCTGCTGGTGCGGGTCCAGAGGAGGGCCAGAAAGATGATCAGAGGGCTGGAGCACCTCTCCTATGAACACAGGATGAAAGGATTGGGGCTGTTCAGTCTGGAGAGGAGAAGGGGGTTGGACAAGATAACCTTTGAGGGTCCCTTCCAACCCAATGAAATCCATCAGTCTCTCAATCTGTGAAATGATAGTATCCTGTATTTCAAGTTTAGAATTCCAGAGATATTAGAACTTTTCTAGGTAGATCAGAAGGATGTTAAGAAGATTGTGACAGATACATGTATCCAAGCAGCAACTCAGCCCTCTTTTAAAAGCCTGGAAATGACAAAATACTGCACACTCAGCAGTAACCTCATCTACTGCAGACATAAGACTGTCTAATTCACACAGGCAAAAGTTTTTAAAGAGCAAGTGTTAGTAACAGCACCTGCTTGAAAGAAAAAATGCATATTTACAATTCCTCACCAGTGCTGCTTCAGCAACATGTTCAATCTAGAAGAAAAATTAAGGTCTTCAGCTATAAAATGTAAAAAAAAAAAACAAATAAATGTTGCTAAAAATATCAATCTAGTAGAGAGAAAATATAAATAAAAACTGTAAAATCAGTTTGTTCATTCATGCAGCCGTGCCTGAGCACCAAATCTCAGCCACTGAGAGAACCAGTACCTGGCCGTGTCTTACTTTCACTAGTGTTGTACAGAAAGAAACATGAATAATTGTGCAGCTTTAATTTGCCTCTAAATCATCACACTGGAACAGGCTGCTCAGGAAGGTTGTGGAGCCACCACATTGTAGACACTCAAAAACCATCCAGACATAATCCTGTTCTGGATTCTAGGTAGCCCTGCCTCGACAGGTAGGTTGGACCAGATGGCCTCCAGAGGTACCTTCCAACCTCAGCCACTTGGTGAATATGATGGTTCTGTCAATACCTACAAACTTCTAACCAGTAACACAGGCATACGGAGAAGCATGGAAGGAAAATAAAATGAGAATCAAATAATTGAAAAAGTTAGTTAATACATTGGGAAAGCCATAATCTGAATTGTCATTGTCACATACTAAGAGAATCATAGAATCACAGAATGGTCTGGGTTGGAAGGAACCTCCAAAGGTCATCTAGTCCAATCCCCCCCTGCAGTCAGGAGGTGGTTCAACTAGACCAGGTTGCCCAGAGACCTGTTGAGCCTCACTTTGAATATCTCCATGGATGTGGCCCAAACCACCTTCCTGGGCAACCTGTTCCAGTGTTCCACCACCCTCATAGTAAAGAATCTGTTCCTAACATCCAATCTGAACCTGTTCTTCTCTAGTTTGAAGCCATTGCCCCTTGTCCTATCACCACAGACCTTTGTAAACAGTCTCTCTCCATCCTTCTTGTAGGTCCCCTTCAGGTACTGGAAGGCTGCTATCAGGTCTCCCAGAGACTTCTCTTCTCCAGGCTGAACAACCCCAGCTCCCTCAGCCTGTCCTTGTAGCAGAGGTGCTCCAACCCCCTGATCATTTTCATGGGCTGCTTTCTATCACCTCATCCCCCAGGCTGTATTGATAGTGAGGATTGTTCTGGCCCAGGTGCAGAACCTTGCACTTGCTCTTGTTGAACCTCATGAGGTTCACCTGGGTTCACTTCTCTAGCTTGTGCAGGTCCCTCTGGATGACATCCTGTCCCTCTGATGTATTGACAACACCACTCAGCTTGGTGTCATCTGCAAACTTGCTGATGAAGGAAGACACTTCTGAATTCAGAGCATAAGAAATGGCATTTTAAGTTTGAAAAACAATAAACCCATGCAAAACACATAGTCCATTTCTGCAGTACCGCAGATAAAGCTAATTGGAGAGGTCTTGCACATGATGGCTCGATACTACCACTCATAACTAATAAAACATTCACCATCCAGGGGACATTCTAGAGCATAGCTGGCCTTCCATGAGGACTATGTAACAAAGTAACTATGTAAGAAAGTAACAAAGGCCATTTTCTAAAGACAAAAAAATAAAAAAATGACCTAGCAAGGTCCTTTTCTCCACTTAGGTCCTCTCTTCTCTAGATGAACATCAAAGTAAGGGAGAACAGTGTGGAAGAGTAGAGCATAAAGGATAGTGGTATTTTATAATTACTTCTGTTGGTTTTTTGCCAGCAGGACCAAACAGCTCTTTATTAGCATGATTTCATCTTCCATATTATTATTTGAAATGTCATACAAGGAAATAACTCAGCTGGATTCCCTGTCTTTGACCTAAATAATCAATTATTTATAATGGAGCACTGTCATCAAGAGACATCAGAGTCTCTTGCACATCAAAATATCCAGCATGTATTAGGGCATTCTTCTGTGCTGTGAAAAAATACAGGAAGAAATTCCAACAAGTTACAGAAGGGGATTCTGTCCATTGCCCATACTGTGCAGAAAGGGACAAGATTTTGTAATCAACACAGGCTTTAAGTACCTCAAGTTCTCCATTCTTTTCTTCCAAACCAAAACTATTTATTGAATTCAGTGGTGCTTCTGTAGCTTTACATCTTTTCCTCTGCCCCCAAATCTCTCTGTGACTTAACAACATGGCTACTGCAGATTACTGGGTGTCCATTAAAGGGAGGCTAGAATAACCACAAATGCCTGGCTAGCAAGACATTCTCTGTGCTTCTATAAGCACTAGGATTTTAAAACATGCAAAATGAATCTTAAGCAGGAAGCTTGCTCAGATAGGTTTTCAAAATACTGGACAGAGTGAAACTTCTTGGCTGCTTGCCATAAGCCACACATTGCTGGTGCCTACTGTTCAAGCAATAGCAGTGTCTGTTTGAAGCAGGCTGATTGGAGATGCATCCTGCCAAGTCACCAGAAAGCTCTTCATAGCCTTTCAGTGTAGAAACAGAGCTACTTCAAAAGATAAGACTAGGTGGTACTCTGGCAATACCATGCATTTCTTTCATGAGAGGAAGAGAGTTTGCTGTGAGGATGCAGCAAGAGCAGGGATATGCCTTGGGTGAGATAAGCCAGGGGCTACAGTCCCTGATGGCCAGTGGCTACACCTATAGGGTGCAGTCCCACTGTCCCAGAGGCAGATGTTTAGGACAGAGTATCTTATCACCAGCCCTGTGATCATCAGGTAATGGCAAGGCAGCAAGGCAGCACCAAGATCAAGCCAGGAAACCAAAGCAACAATCCAGGAATACGAGTAGAATTAGACACCACTACAACAGGGCACAGGCAGAAACTGGTAGCCCAGGACTAGACTTAAATGGAGCTCTCAGGCAGAAGATTCCACATGAGGTCAGTCAGCATCACCAAGGACTATTTGGCTTCTCAGGACTCCTACATCTGTATGTAAGGTGAACTGTTCTGCACCTAACAATCACATGCAAAAATATTTGTCATTCAAAATGAAGTGCAAATCTCAGAAATGGAAAATGGAAAGTACTAGGCTGTAAAATAATAGCATGCTGCCCTTTGCAAGCTTAGCTCACTGAAAAAGAGTTGTTTTCACATTTCCCAATGAAAATCTCTGACATAGTTAAATTGATCTACAAAATCTTTTAAAACAGAAATGTGTTGGATTTTAAAAACTGCTTATTTTCTAGTACTCTCACAGAACAGTTGTATGCACCTTTATTAGGACAATAGGCAATTCATCAAAGCAATGGTGCTTCTATATTGCCAAATGTTGGTAGCACTGTGCGGGAAACAAATAGGAGCAGATGCCTGAGCCTTAAGGAAAATTCAACAAAAATGCTTCTACCCTGTTTTGCATTTCCAGAACACACAAAATTACCTCATTAACTACTGATATCTGTGGTGGTAGCACAGGTGAGACAGTGACGCCACCTCTGATTTATAATTTTAACCCACTGAGTCTGTACTGGGAACACAAATCAGCATCCACCCCTTCCCTGCTTGTCATAGAATCATAGAATTGTTTTGGTTGAAAGAGACCTTTAAAACCATTATGCCCACTTGTTAACCTAACACTGCCAAGAAAACCAGCACTGCCACTGGTTTTGTCTGTTTTCAGTACCCACTTAACTCATTATCCTTCAGTAGTGCTCAATAAATTCATTTTCCTATAAATATTTCCAGGACTAAGAAGTCCTGGCACTGTACTGACATTTGAAAACAGCCAGTGATGACAGCATGACATTTTAAAACAGTGTTGTTGAGGATGAATTCATGATCCACTCCAGGAGAAGACTGACACTTGCCATCAAGATCTGCCTAGGTTACTTATAGCTTATCATGCCTTGTGCTGGTTGTTTTGATTGTGAATCAAGATATATAAAAAATCAACATGGATGGTAAACTTCCCACTCTCCGCCAGTCAGCAAAGAACTTCTTTCTTTTTTCAAATGATCTGGGACCATCTTGCATCAGTCAATTTTGGTCTCCTGGAATAATCAAAACCTCTTTAAAAACCAATAAGATTGCTTGAAATTTCATGTTTCCTAATGGAATATTCTGATAGTGATTGCCTATTCAGAGCTTTTGTTACTTTCCTCCTATATTTTCTAATAAAATTTACATCTGCAATATATCAATAGACACATGATCAAGTTTGTTCATGAAAAGAGTATGTGCTAGATGGCAAAAATCAATACACTAACTTTGTATCATAACAGTTAATTTATAGTGGCATTTGACATTAACTTCATATAGTGGCTTCATCATTCCTGAGCCATGTTCACAGGAGGGAAAAGGAAGCATCTCCAGTGTTAAGGCCACATGAACTGTACAGAAAATCCTCCATAACTGATACACGTTCTTTGAAAAAATAAAGTCTACTAACCTAGATTTCTGCCTTTAATTGCTGCTCATCTTCCCTATGTTCTTGAATCAATGACAACTCTAAGTTTTATCATATATAAATAAACAATTAGCATTTTCAGGCCACAAGATAAGCTAACATATGGGCAACAAATAATTTTTTAAGAAGGACCATTCAGCAGACATTTTCCAGCACCACTTTAGAAACTAGAGCAAATTTTTTCGCACAGTAAAGGTGACTTTCCATCACTTAATTTCCTATGTCTCCCTTCCTTAGAGATTTTCCAAATAACAGTAGCTCTGTGCCTCAGTCTTCTTATGCTCCAACAACAAAATATGTGTCAATGACTAAAAAAAAAAGCCCTAACTGACAAATTGTCTGACATTTTAGTAACCCTATTAAGTATCACGGTTGCTGCTTAAAATCCTTTGATTTGAAACTATTGATATGAGTAGATTAGTTTGCTTTTCTGTTAGAAGACCAGCAGCACACACACACACATCCAAAAAAACCCAATGAACCAAACAAAAAAAAGAAAAACCAAACCAAACCAAACAGACAAAAAGCAATGAAAAGGACCTGCCAAATTACATAACACTTTCATTTCCATTGGAGACCCAAATATTAGATTCTTTCTGTTCCAGTTTCAATTTTGCATAACACCACTTCCAAGCAACAACACCACCAACACTGAATCTACTGCATGTGACAAGATTACATTGATAAATTATTGTAACATACTCATATTTTCAGGGGAATATCTCTGTCATAAATCTGAATGTTATATCTTGCATCTGTATCTCCTCTGTATGGCATCTGTTGTCTATACAACTGATAACTTTAACAGTAATTTTAATAAGACTTTTAAAGGTAAACCAGACATTTATAGCTGAAGTATCTCGAATTACCCATATATGTTTTACATAGCAGTACAAGAAGAAAAAGAAGACAGTGATTTTGCAAACGTGTCACTTGCTTTAAAAGTCTAATCACTTTTTCAGGATCTTCCCTACTGTCAAAGAGCCTGAACACTTAAACTTCTGAAAAGCTGGTGACATGGCAGCAAATGTTCAGTGGATAACTTCTTTTCATTTCAAACTCAGTAACTTCCTGGAAACAACAGCTTTTGAGTAGGAAGCTGGTATTCCATCACTACAAACATAATTATGATCCTAAACCAAGACAAGAGCCCAGTCCACAAGGCAGAAATTAGAGATGGCAGTCAGTATAACACACAATAAATACAAATGTAGTCTTCTTTTAAAGCCTAGTTCTACAGCTGTGCTCAAAAAGCGTGAAGCATGAGCCACATGATGAATGCATGTAAATGTTCACGGAGACTTAGAGTAAAGGTCAAAGTATATAACATCAGTCAGTCAGTCAGTCAGTCAGTCAGTCAGTCAGTCAGTCAAGCAACTGTTTCCATTGATTTTCACAGATTGTTATTTGGATGCACAGATGTAGGACTTGCTGCTGTAATTTACTGATCATCACAATGGTCCTTCCCCATACTTCTGGTAGAACTATTTGCACATGATGTCATATATTTGGATCAAGATTTTATTGTGTAAGTGGAACAGGTACTATGTGTGAGTATATTTAAACTGTATGGTTGAATTTGGTCCTATATTTATGAACATAATGCAGAAATGGTCACATTTTTCAACTTTACATTTTATCATTTCTTAAACTCCTATTAACACTAATTGGTGCCTTGACCATTTGGGAAACATGCAAGTATGTCTAAATCTATCTCAGATATCATTGGTTTCACTATTACCTGCCATCCTTCACAACCAGCTTCTACTTCTCTACTTGGCTGGGCTTTGATTCCCATTAAGAACTTTTTCACTTGGCCATCAATAGAAGTAAACTTTGTTTCCTTCACGTATACAGCACTTGAAAGAATATCAGAACTCTTTAAAAAGAGTAAATTCAAATATATTGTAATTCAGAGCACTGAATTGCTCTAAGATTCCTTTGTCTGACTGAGGAATTAGGTCCAAATTCTTGAGAAGTATTGTTGCTAAATAGTTCAATCAACTCTGTGTAAGAGTCAAAGAATAACTATGAAGATTGACACTGTTTAACAGAAAAAGCCACCACCAACTTCTTTTAATGATTATCTGAATAGCAGTCTGCTTTTCAGTTTGCTACAGTTTTCGGTAGTTTTGCATATGGGAAGATGTCTGTACATTAACATTTCCTCCCTACCTGTCATTAAGACCATTTCTAGAGCTACCAAAGGAGAAAATGAGCAATTCTGGTTTCACACAAAACAGCTAAAGAAGGAAATGGATACCCTTCCAGACCATTTTCTATTGTTTTTCTGGCAAGTTTGGAACATTGCAGGACTTTTTATTTTGCAATTTGACCACGTTTTTTTTAGGTTCAGAATTCACAGGATCAGAGGGTCACAGGATATCAGGGTTTGGAAGGGACCCAAAGAGATCATCAAGTCCAACCCCCCCTTGCCAGAGCAGGACCATACAATCTAGCTCAGGTCACAGAGGAATGCATCCACATGGGCCTTGAAAGTCTCCAGAGAAGAAGACTCCACAACCTCTCTGGGAAGCCTGTTCCAGTGGTCTGTGATGCTTACAGTAAAGAAGTTTACCCTTGTGTTGAGGTGGAACCTCCTGTGTTGCAGCTTATATCCATTGCTCCTTGTCCTACCACAGGGAGCAAGTGAGAAGAGCCTGTCCCCTCCCTCCTGACACCCAGCCCTCAGATATTTATAAACATTTATTAAATCCCCTCTAAGTCTTCTCTTTTCCAGACTAAAAAGCCCGAGGTCCCTCAGCCTCTCCTCATAAGGCACTTGCCCCAGTCCCCTAATCATCCTCACAGCCCTCCACTGGACCTTCTCCAGCAGGTCCCCATCCCTCCTAAACTGGGGAGCCCAGAACTGAACACAGTACTCAGGATGAGGTCTCCCCAGGGCAGAGTAGAGGGGGAGGAGAACCTCCCTTGATCTGCTGGACACACTCTTCTTAATATATCTGTTCCCTCATTGTAGCCACAATATATGTCAGTATTTTCAGCTGCATGATCCAGTGGTCTCAACATGTGAAGTTAGCTTTCCTGAACCAAACCTGATCTCTTCTAGACCAAGATGTACTAAGCTAAGGGAAAACACTAAACCCAGCATTCATTTGCTCTTATCGTGCTCCATTTGGAATAAAACAAACCTAGAATTTTCTAATTTGTAATGAACAGAATATGTGGTTCATTTTTCTGCTGACTTTCAAGCAGAAGCAAGCTGGCAAAGCAAGAAACAATGGCAGGTATGTATATCCAGATCTCATAAACTACCACAACAGTCTGCTATTCATAGAGGACTATCAGAAAGAAATTAATGCATGGGTATTTCCACTTTTGTTTACCTCAGCAGAGGAAACGTACTGGGTTGGCTTTATTTTGCAAATTTTGGGTTATTTTTTTCCCAAACTTATTGACACTTTCATCAATAAGCCATTAAGTCACCTTTCCATGGGTATTTGTTGGTTATTTGGTAAAGGAGGAAAAATTAGGGAGAAAGTTGCTTGATGGAAGATTTCTAGAAGAGATAGGTTCTCTTCAACTTTGAAATCACATATTTTAAACTGGACACTCAAGTCAAGTACGCAGGTATCCAGATATGGGTTGACAAGTCATATTAAGAGTTGCAAGCTGAAAATAAATCATGCAATTAGAATTACTTCCTCACAGTGGCAGGCAAGACATAAAGGATTAGTAAGAGAAAGGATTAAAATAATTTATCAATCTTTCTGCTAAAATGAGTTGTCCCTTATCATACAATATCTAGTGCTCAATCTGATCTTGTTTTAAGCTCTTTAAAATTATGGACATAATTGTTCCCTTAGGTCAATTCAATTCCCATGTCAATAACATCTTCAGCTCATGGCAATGACAGGTCTTGAGTTATAGTTAACTAACTTTTTTTACTTAAAAAAGCTAAATATTCTTAAATCCTAACTGTATTCACTAAAGCATTCTTCATAAAAATGTTCACTGTTTGACTGGATTTTTTTTTTTAATCTGTATAAATTAACTAGGTATTACAAATTTTCAGGTACTTTGATTATCACTCCTTTGCTCTAAGGCAAATCTCTTCATTTATTCCGGTAAGCAACACTATTTTATTACTTAGATTTCATCCTGAAAAATTTCATCCTTTTGTTGAGCCAGGACTCACCTGCCCTATAAAAATGGCATTTCTGAGCCTTTGTCTAAGTTCCCATTCGCAGAGAAAATTTAATCTTCAGTAAACATCTTCTAAAATTCTTTCTGTGAGAATCTATTAATTTGTGAGTATTCTCTTACTACACATTGTGAGTTTTCAAGCAACTTTCTGTAGAAACCTGCTTGTTCATGCCAAAAAAAACCCTTCCACATATTTCTTATGTCAGCTCTCATAAACCTGCTTATAATTTATGTTCACAAGTTTCCTGGTTGCTTTAGATCTCAGGAAATATTTTTTTTCTTTTTTTTTTTCCTTACTTAAACTTTAATCATTTTTTAGGTTTTGTATAACAGTGAAAGATAAAGGTGTTCAACAGGTACTGACCATTATGAGGAAAATTTAAGAAAACACAAGTACAGTTTTGAATATATTTTTAAAGTAAGCAATAATGAGGATTTAGAAATATCCTTTTCTCAGTTTGAAAGCTAGTAATTACTCTGTTAGAGCAGCTTTTTAACTTTCTTCTAGGAATTATGCTAGACAAGAAGAAAAGTCCTACAATATATGCAGCTAAAATAGTAAAACTTAGAACTGTGAAAATCTAGAAATTGTAGCTGAATTTGTTATTTAAAATCTCTCCCTTTTTAGACATGGATTATTTATCCAAAACTGCCATTACACAGTTACTTTGAATATTTTCTATGTAATTCCGACTCAGCGTGTAGTCGTTAGTCAAGTGAGTAAATATATAGTGGTAAACTTCAACTCCTATTTAGGTACAAGCACTGTTATGGAAATTGAGAACTTTGATGGATACACAACAATAATGCATTTGCTAATAACATTAGCAAACACTGAATTTTAAATACTCTCTAGCATGAAGTACCATGAATATATAAAACATTTAGTTATATGACCATCCTTTCTTTAGGGATATTGTTTCTTCTGCTGGGACTATATCTTAACCTAAATTAAAAAAAAAAATGTTGAACATGAAAATCTGCACTGCTTGGAGTTCCTGGTAGGCTTCAGTACTGCAAGGCAGTCTATAACAGATGGAAAGAGAGGAGACATTCATTTTGTGCACATGGAATAGCAGTAATTGTTCATCATAAATGCAAAGACATTTTCCTGTAGGAGCAGTTTCCTTCAAAAACAATTTGTTCTGTATAATCTAATAAAATCTACAAATGAATTAAAAAAAAAAAAAGAGTAGAAGGCCTACTGAATGTAATGATGGAGAAGAAGGATTCAGACATTTTGCTGGCCAGAGAGTTAACACAACCTACACACACACACAAATCCTTAATTTAAAAACAAAAGGAGAGAGCAGTTAGCAAAACTCCCAGGAAGCCTCTCTAGTAAGTAACAAGAAATGACAGATTCTTGCATTGATATCATTCCTATATGGTTTCATATAACTATTAAATATGTTCCTGTTAATATTCAAACGTGCAGAAGTGTACATCACAAGTTTTCTTATATGTTTTCTTTGCAGCATTCTCAGGGTATCACTCAGTGATTAACTGAAAGCTTGTAAACTGTCACAGAGAAACACACAGGCATACAGAGATGCACGCAGAGGAATTACCAATGCCTATTTCCAAGACTGTAGCTGCTGCTGTGTTCTCTGCCACTGACCACGGCTTGGACTTGCTGTATGCTGACTGTTGGTGCCCAGACACTGTGGGGCTGCAGAGGCTGCTCTGAGAAGAAGCTGGTTCCAGCTGGCTCCAATAGCCCCACCTTAGGCATGGCTTAGTGCCCTCAGTGAAGACTTTGAGGCACTCAGTCAAGCTTCTGGAAAACTGTATTTCAAAATGGACAAGGGGCTTCACAGCCATGTGAGAGGTGAGGAAGGTCGGTGAGAAAAACAACTCTGTGAATATCAAGACCAGTAAAAGAGAGGAGGAGGAGCTCCAGGCACCAGAGCAAGGATTTTTCTGCAGCCCATGGAAGAGACAATGATAGAGGAGACACCCAGACAGCAGCCATGGAAGACCCCACACCGCAGCAGGTGGATATTTCCTCAAGCTACCACCAAGGAGAGCCCACACTGGAGCATGGGAACAGTGGAAGGAGCAGCAGAGAGGAGCTATTAGGGATTGAGCCCCACAGTGTTATTCAAAACTAACATTTTAAGAAGTCTGTCTTTATGACTTTTGTTCATTCTCCAGTTAACTGGATCAACATTTTTTATTATATTTGATAAAGAAAAATATGTTAATATAATTCATACTGACCTTTTCAAGAACATTTCCTTTTATCATGCGCACCAAACGAGAGTCTTTAAGTCTAATTTTTTCTCTACCACACTTGCTCTGTTAGACACCTCAGGTAAAGAATTCTGACAAATACTTAATACATGTAATATTTGTCACTCGTTATCAGAAATCACATGTGCTTTTTCAATTAATAGGTTTTAATGAAATCTTTCCAGAAACATCTGGTTACAGAGCACATAATTGGAAAAGTTAAAAAGAAACTTCAAAATGCTCAACTGTTGGGTAGCAGATAATTGCCAGTGAAATAAGAAAATAATTGGGTTTTAGACTTCCTAGTACTTTTCAATGTTTCTTGAGTATTTCTTAAGATGCCATTGCAAACAAAACCACATATGTCTCTATTTGTCTATGCTGCTATCCTAACATAGCTCCTCATCAGGGCTGAATGCTACAATTAACAACTCTTGGCAGCTTTAGCTAAGTCTTGTTTTTCCCAATCTGTGAACCTTCCCTACACTTCATGTTTGAAGAGGTATCTAGCTACTTGCATTTCAAGTATGTATTTTAAAACTAACTCAGTATCTCTAACCTACATGAGCATCAGAGAAATAAATGCCACCTAGACCTACTCACAGATGATTTGGTTGCATGTGACATGACAGCTGCTGTTTATTCCATCTTAATATCATTAACCTATGAAAATACATTCAGTGTAACTGCAGCCTGCCATGACAAACTTCATAAAGTAGTTCAAATCATTGTTTGCTGCAGGTCATTAAGAACCTAGTAAACAGACTATTTAACAATGATGCTAATGTAAATTTTCCATGACAGCAGTCACTGGAATCCTGCTGACAAATGATAATGTCACTGCAATGTGTCCTTAGAGCTCGGTAATTACTTCTCTATTCATGAGTGTATTTGGCTGGAAGTTTACCTGATCTGAATGTAAAAACTCTCAGCCAAATCACATGCTAATTCCATCAGGTGCATGGATGGCATGAGTATGTTCAAAATACCTCTAAAAAAATCAATCCGTTCACCTGGAGCATTATACTATCTTCTTTCTGCCACTCAAGATTCTTCCTGAAACACTGCTTTATTGAACTATTGCTTTTGCTCCCTACCTTACAGGATAACACAATAAGAAAATTTTTCAAGGAACAAAAAGTGAAATACTAACAAACAACTGCAATAAACTAGCTGTACTTGTCTTACCTAATTGTGGGAGACAGGCTTTTGCTACTGCAAACACTGCTAGCATAGTCTGAAGCATAGTTTTATGATGATGATTCTTTCAAGCTGCTTTTAAACCTTCTAAACTATTTGAAGGACAACATAGTAATTCTAGAAGTTAAGGCACAATATCTAATGTTTCTAAATCACTTTTACATACATGAGGTTTATGATATTTTATATATTAAAGTGTCAACGACCTGATTAAGTTTACCTCCAAGCACGTAAAGAGATAAGTAACACTGTATTTGGAGCATCAGTGAGAAGCCATGCTAGAAGAGGACAGTCTCAGAAAACAAGAAACTATGTATCTTTTAAAAAAGAGAGAACTGACAATCTGAAGAAAACAGCACACTTTGCCTAAATACAAACCACATTAAATGGAGTAGACATGTAGATGGTGAGCTTACAAGCACCTGAAAAAGCAACAAAACCACCTAGTATGGATTTTTCAAAAACAAACTATGTCAAGTCAAACTAATCTCCTTCTTAGACAGCATAACTGGAATAAAAAAGAATAAATTTGCTCTATCTTGAGTACAGTAAGACTTTTAATATTTTTCCACTGAAAAATGGGGGAAAAAATAATCTAGATTAAAAAAAATACCCCAAACAAACCATAAAACCAGCTTGTGACTGCCTAAAAAGCCCTTCTCAAAGAATAGTTATCAGTACTGAATGGGGATTTTCTTTCAGGCTCGTGCCTTTAGGGATTCCAGGCCCAACTCTGTTCAATATTTTGATTAAAAATATGTATTACAGAGTAAATGGATAAAATTTGTGGATGAAACCAAGGATGTGTTAGAAGTCGTCTAGAGAAAACGACTTCAGAATTCAAAATTGGCACCTAAAAGGAAATAATCTAGAATGTTTAAAAAAAAAAAAAGAAAAGGAAAAAAAAGAGAGAGTATTTTCAAAGTACAATGACTAGTATGGAGAAATTAGAAACACTTAAAATTGTAAATGAGTAAAAACGACCTGCAAGTTTAAGTGTATTAGAAATTACCTCTGAGTTAATAGTGCAGTGTTACTGCAAAGGAAAAGGAAAGGGAAAACCTTGTGTGTCAAGAATTTTGCAGATAAGATAGGGGTGAGGATCATTTTCTTCTACTTGCTTCCACAGAGAATGCAGCTGAAGCACTGATAGCAGTCTTCAGTGCTATATGCCAAAACACATGTAGTCACTCTGGAAGGAATACAGCAGAAAACAGAAAGAAAGAGAAGAGGCCTCAAAACGCATTATCCACAGAGGCAGAGTGCAGAAAAAAAGGTTTCTTGTAGTCTAGGAAGGTAAAGACTTGATAAATCTTCTAGGATATGGAAGATTGTTAATAGCAAAGACAATGATCAATTGTTACCAATTGTTCACGAGTAAGAAAGACAAAAAGAACCAGGTCTAACTTGCAGTAAAGACTATATAGGTTAGATATTAAGAAAAAAAAATTGAGAGAAAAAAAACAACCACTGCAACTTGCAGAGGACACTTTCAGAAAGTCTTTTAGCAGATATTCTAAAAAATGAACCAGATAAAAATCTCTGTGGGAAGCTCTAACATATTTGATCCTTCCCCAGCGCCGGGGGACTGCACTATGTAACCTTTGGAAATCTATTCCATTCCAGCATTTCTAATTCAATGACCACATGATGTGCTTTTGCAAGGACCATTTATGGATTTTTTTAAAAGAGTGCTCTAAGTGACATAAGGTTAGATAATTTTACCCTTTCACAAAGTAGCATTTTCTTGCCCAAAAGGCACCCCTGCTTCCCTTGCACTTACTTATAGATTAAAGTGCCATTCAGCATAGATAAATGCAGAGGAAGTTGACATAAAATGTATTTTGGGTAGTTTTTATAAATATGTCTAGATGAATGATTAGGACAAAGTCTGACCTGTTTTAAAAGGTGTCTCACAAATAAACCTTGGCAGAAGATGCCTCACAAACCTTGACATGACTGAAGAGGTGGGTCCATACCAACCTCATGAGGTTCAACAAGACCAAGTGCAGGGTCGTGCATCTGGGTCAGGGCAATCCCAGGCACCAATATAGTCTGAGTGAGAGCAATCCTGAAGAAAAGGACTTGGGGGTGCAGCCCAGAGAGCTAATCATATCCTGGACTGAATCAAGAGAAGAGTGGCCGACAGGTCAAGGGAGGTGATTCTCCCCCTCTACACTGCTCTTCTGAGACCCTACCTGGACTACTGTGTCTAGTTCTGGAGCCCCTGATACAAGAAAGATATGGACATGCTGGAACGTGTCCAGAGAAGGGCCACAAGGAAGATTAGAGGGCTGGAGCACCTCTCCTATGGAAACTGACTGAGAGAGTTGGGGTTATTCAGTCTGAAGAAGAGAAAGCTCTGAGGAGACCTCATTGTGGCCTTCCAGTATCTGAAGGAGGCCTACAAGAAAGCTGGGGAGGTACTTTTTAGGGCATCAGGTAGTGATAGGACCAGGGGAATGGATCCAAGATAGAGGAGGGGAGATTTAGATTAGACGTCAGGAATAAGTTCTTTGCCAAAAGGGTGGTGAGATACTGGAATGGGTTTGCCCAAAGAGGTGGTGGAAGCCCCATCCCTGGACGTTTTTAAGACCAGGCTGAATGTGGCTCTTGGCAACCTGTTCTAGTGGAAAATGTCCCTGCCCATGGCAGGGGGGTTGGAACTAGTGATCCTCGAGGTCCCTTCCAGCCCTATGATTCTCTGAATCCCTAGCCTTAGAGTATGCATCACTTTATATTAAACATTAAATAAATCATCAGCTTTAAAATTAATTACTTTTATAGGATTTGTGAGCTAGATGAGATCATTACAGCACTGATTTGCTTCATACAAATTCCTCTAGTAATGTAACAGACACACCAATCTTGATATGGGTTAGGGAACACATCTTCATTATTACACATTATACATTTTTTAAAGAAGAAAATAACTGGATAAAAACAGACATGTCTTGAATATCAGAGTACTTGTAGGAAGATACACTTCAAATAAACACCAGGTATGGTTACAGCACTTAAGGCATCAAAGACTGCTTTGATTTTCTTGGAAAACAGATTCTAGTTCTGCAAACACATAGCACGTGGCTGCAGCTGAATAGCAGCAATTATCCAGTCTGCAGCTTTTGCGTTGTGGGAGACGGGTGCGGGAAGCCAGCTAGAGCTGAGGGAAACAGACAGATTTATTTGAGATAAACTTTAACCCTCTCAAACAGAGAATACTACAAGCCTGAATAAAGAAAGGCCAAAACTGTGGGCTGAAAATGTGTCTTCTAATGCAGGCAATACTGTTTGAGCTGTAATTAATGTGAAAATTAAGCTTGAAATAGAATTTGTGTGCATATTCGTTAAGAAAATCAGTAGATACATTTTTTCCCCACAGTTGAGAAATAGTTTTATGTAAATAACTAATGCATTGATATAAAAGCATAGGTGGCATAATGGAAGCATATTTATCTCTCAAACATGTAGATATGAGTCTGTTAAAAACTGGGAAATGTAAGATGAGATCACAGGACACACTCTACCCTGCTCTGGTGAGACCCCACCTGGAGTACTGCGTCTAGTTCTGGAGCCCCTATTACAAGAGGGATATGGACATGCTGGAACGTGACCAGAGAAGGGCTGGAGCACCTCTCCTATGGAAACTGACTGAGAGAGTTGGGTTTATTCAGTCTGAAGAAGAGAAGGCTCTGAGGTGACCTTATTGTGACCTTCCAGTATCTGAAGGGGGCCTACAAGAAAGCTGGGGAGGGACTTTTTAGGATATCAGGTAGAGACAGGACTAGGGGGAATGGAATAAAACTGGAAGTGGGGAGATTCAGGCTGGATGTGAGGAAGAAGTTCTTCACCGTGAGAGTGGTGAGAGCCTGGAATGGGTTGTCCAGGGAGGTGGTTGGGGCCTCATCCCTGGAGGTGTGTAAGGCCAGGCTGGATGAGGCTCTGGCCAGCCTGATCTAGTGTGAGGTGTCCCTGGCAATGGCAGCGGGGGTGGAACTAGATGATCCTTGTGGTCCCTTCCAACCCTGACTGATTCTATGATTCTAACTGAAAAGTATTGTTGGTATTGGGGATAAACCTCACTAAAACAAATTTTTATGTGTAATTTGGTGAATCAAAATGCAGCTACATTCTCTATGATTTTATAGAAAGAGGTTTCTGGCTATTGAAAGTTTCCTGATTATTATGCCTGTAAGATTTTTTTTTACCAAAGTTACTTCACTTCATGAGTTAAAAAGAGACATTTTCTCAGTAATTTCATTACCGTCTTTCTCCTCCTGGATCTGGAATTCAGACTTTGGAGGTTTTCTTACAGGAAATGACAATTAGGTCAATGCAGCAAGATACTCTCGGTAGTGAAGAGATGCCATTCTTTATACTCTTCTGCCATCTCCCTCACTCTGCTGCTTAGATTATGCCACAGAGTTTAAGGCAAAACATTTAATGAGAACTAGTGAAAAAATGAAAAATAGCATCCATCATTAACTCTTGGCAAAATAAAGGAAGAAAAAAAGCGTTGGGGGCAATCTTATTTTTTTTCCATAGAAACAATGTGATGTTTTGACAAGTTTGTGGGTTTTTTAATTTTTTTTCTTTTTATTTTATTATATATTTTTATTTTTTTAATTGCTGCTGGTTTGGTTTGTTTGTCTGTTTTCCTTAATAGAACCCAAAGAAACAGTGTTTTTCATTTACAGAAAAACATTTTTTATTCATAATAATGCACATTCCAAGTATCCGTAATTATCTATGTTGAGTTTCCGTCTCTCGATGAGTTTCTTCTGGTTTCTTCTCATCTTATTCCACACTGCATTCAGTTTCACTGTAATGTTTTCAACTGCAGGGAGGGGATTTGTTGTTACTGTGGCTGTTGTTTGCTTAGAAGACGCAGACTCAACATCCTACTCCCAATTTAGAAAAGCAATTTTCAACTACTGAATGATTCAGAAGGGCTATATGCATGCCTCCAATCCATAGTAGAGGTACATATGAATGAATAGCCTTTCCTAGCTTGTACCATTCATTTCAGGGATTAACCAGGTTGTCCAGACTTTGCAGTGTGGGTGATTATTAGCCAGACACCTCAAATATATCCAGGAGAAGCCTTCCTTTGCTACTTTAGAAAAGTATTCATATAAGTAAATATAAAATTGGGAATGAAACACACCTATTTAAGGCACTATGTCAAGTAAACTTACTGACGGTTTAACTTGGTAGCTAGAAGCCTAGAAATAATTCACTTCAAACTCAAGATAAGTGACAGGCAGAAAGCATCATTAAGAAAAAGTTGATTTTCTTTCACTGTATGAAGAAGGCCAGATGAGTTGAGGTGAATGCATTTAAGGTCGTGCATTTTCCTCACACACCCCCTCTAATTGATGAGGAAATTGCCCCATCCTTCAGAAGTGCCTGGCATTTAATACTGCAGTAAACCATACTTAGGAAAGAAACATTGCTTCAGACTTTCATACTTTCTCAGGTACACCCTTGATGCAGCCCAGGTTATAAATCTGGGCACAAAGAAATCTATTACACCATTAAAAATGTAATGAAGGTGAGATCAAATTTAAAGGGAATAGATTCCAGTTTTGCTTTTTTATCAAATTCTCAGGGACTTGCTGTTTGGGAAGTATTGCAGAAGAATCACACAATGCTAGTAGATTGAGCAATACAATAGCAGATGCAATTCCACATTAAAAAAAAAAAAAAAAAAAGCATAGCAGCGCACATGGGAAAAATAACCTTAAATATACACACACAATGATAGGCTCTAAGTGAGCTATTACTACTCAGGAAAGAGATCTTGAAGTTTTTGTGGACAGTTTCCTGAAAACATTGTCTACATGCTCAGAGAGAAATGGCATTTTAAGAATGATTAGGAATGAAACGAGCAAAACAGAAATCAGTTTTACACCTGAAAAAAATGCATCCTATTCTGCACGTCTTATTTTTAGAAATCCATAAGAAGCAGCACAGAGAATGGTGGCATGGGTGACTGATACATAGTATAGACTATAGCATGTAGAAGGACAGAATAAGTGGAGAAGGATTCTTCACATTTGAAGAGGTGACTCAAGGTGGTTTGAAAAAGATATACAAAGCCATGGATGATATGACATAATAAGTGGATTTTTACCTTTTCTTTTTTCTTAGAGAAGTGTCAGGGAATGGTCCATAATAAAACAAGGTTTAAAACAAAGTTTTAAATAAACTATTTGCTTAGAATGGGATTACAGAGCTTATTTGTATAACGTTGTGGACACTGGAAGTAAATATATGGAAACAACACAGCAGGGAACTCTTCAACACACAGATCTCTATGAAATCTTCAGTTTAGGAGCCTTAAAGCCCTGTCTGTCAGAAGGGGAGAGTACTCAGCAAGGAAGAACCTCTCCAAAGTCCTTTCAAGTTTAAATGAAGGACCTCTCAGCTTCTCATACTCTTCCCTAATAAACCTTTATCAATTAATGTTAGACATAGGATACTGTCCTAACTGCAAATTAAGTAGGGCAGTTCTTAATTTTATCAGTTTTACCACATTTTATTTCTCAAACTGAAATAATCCTGACCAACATCAGTGTGATTTAAAGTATAATCAGGGGTGGGTTTTTTTTGCTTTCTGCAAGACAATCACAATAACATCTTCTTTCAAGGTCAAGGTCTCTTACCATATCACTTTAACTTCTTAAGGCTGTTAAGTTTACAAATAATGATAGCATACAGCAATATGGAAAGGAGGGAGACCAGTGAATCATGGAATCATAGAATGACTTAGGTTGGAAGGTACCTTAGAGATCATCTACTCCAATCTCCCTACCATGGGCAGGGATGCCTCTCAAGTAGACTTGGCTGCTCAAAGCCTTATCCAACCTGGCCTTGAATACTCCCAAGGAGGAGGCATCTGCAGCCTCTGTGGGCAGCCTATTCCAGAGTCCCACCACGCTCACACTGAAGAACTTCTTCCTAAAATCCAGTCTAAACCTACTCTCCCTCAGCTTAAAACCACTCCTTCTTGTCCTATTGCTAGACACCCTTCTGAAAAGTGCCTCTCCAGCCTTCCTGCAGGATCCCTTCAGGTACTGGAAGGCAGCTACAAGGTCTCCCTGTAGTCTTCTCTTCTCTACGCTGAACTTCTGAGGGCTCCCAGAGGTGCCCACAGCAGTGTTTTAACGCTTTTAATGAGAAGCACTATTAAAAATAAAATAATTACCTCTTACGTCTATTCCAGAATTTAGAGGAAAGAAAAATAATGAGAATGAAAATGCAAGAAAAAATGATTTCCCGAACATGAATTCTGCTACTGAAAGGAAAGTGTATCTTGTTCCAGGGCATTGATATCTATTCAGTAATGCTGGTAACACTTCAAAAGGTGACGCTAAAGGGTGAAGTGTAAAAAACAAAATACATGGATTATTTTTATTTTATTTACTTTTTACTGCCCAGAATTGCTAAGCACTTCACAGAAGATGTAGCCTTGTCCCAGAGTTTACAGTCTAATGGATCTATTTGACAGATAATGTGAGCCTCAACATTTCAAAAGGCAGGGAAGGACTAAGAAAGGACAGGGTGTTGAGTCAATTATTTTCTATATAATTTATTTATTGCTGAAGCATTTCCAGTCACCACACAGTGAAAGCTGCAATGAGAACTGTATTTGAAGCAAGACTAATCTAAGTGACTGAATCCAGTTTGGGAATGAAACTCTGTGCCCAGATGGTTGTGCCATGGGGAGCCTTTGTGGCACAAATATTTGCCTACTCTAAAGGAGCTCATTTAGCAGCACTGACACACAGGCCAGGGTGTTGTCTGTTTTCATACCGTCACTACCATTGTGCCCCTGGAACTTGGTGGAGATAGGTAATGATAAATCTTTATTTCTGTGTGCTAGTAAAATTGCCCTTTTTTACTGCTCTCTGTACTCCTAATTGTCTCAATTTATCCTTGATAATTAGCACAGCTTCACTATTTCCCTTTCTCAGTCAAGTCTTCTTCCCCCTCTCAGTTATGTCTCCAGGAACATAATGACATGCCTTTTTAATAGATTGTGTAGCTGGGATTTGCATCTTGGATTCGCATCTTGGATTCAAGAACGTATAAATACGAATCAAAGTTGCTGCTTCAGCATGTGGGTATTTATCACTACATATGCATCACAAACTCTCTCCACACTGTAAAGCGTCTGTCTCCATATCCTGCTTTTCCTCTGGGATTCCCATATAGTGAATGCCTCTGGTATCTTCTCTGCAGTTTTATTCCTCCTGGCTAACACACAGCCTTCGTTTCTTCCCTAACACAGATCTTCTCATATTCTTCTGGTTCCTGCAGGGTCTTTTCATAAATGCATTTAGTCCAAGCACACGACTATCTGATCAAGAAAATAGCCAAAAGTTTCCAATTCTTGCCAGAGGGAAAAGCCATCATATTCATGCATAACCTGCAGCAGGATTCATTCAAGTGCTGCAACAGAGAGTCAGGCTCACAGCTGATACTCTGGAATGAGTCTTCCCTAGTGCTGGCCTCCAGGTAAGGCTGACACAAGCTGTTACATGCCCTAAGGCAAAGCAAGCCTTTGCCATCAACAGCCAGCAGTCCCTATCCAGACTCCCTCTAGTCCATCCTCTTCATACACTCATACATTCAATAAAATATGTTTCAACAATGTATTAATTTTTCTGATATTTTGTTGTGGAAGTCAGAGATCTATCCCTCTTTCTCTTCATCACCCCCCAAAACCTTCATAGGCTGCTTGAGGGGAACTAGTGGGAGCCAGGGACACTAATTCAGAAACGGCTTCATGCAGCACCTCTCTAGCAGCCACCAGAAAAACACAAACTCTCCCTCCTGGTCTCCTCTTGGTTGGCAGAGTGCTGCTGTATTGGATTTTATGTGGCAAGGCTAGGGGAGGGGAGCAGTCACTGCAAGGGTGGCCTCATGAGAAGATACCAGAAGCTATCCCCACGTCGGGCAAAGTTAGTTTGATCCAGCTCCAAAACATCCATTGCTGCCCAAAGCTTAGCCCATCAGTGACACTGTGCTACCTCTGTGATAACATGTTTGAGAAAAAGCAAAAAACACTACACAGCAGCTGCATGAGAGAGGAGTGAGGAAAATGGGAAAGAAACAGCCCTGCAGGCACCAAGGTCAGTAAGGAGGGGGAGGAGATGCTCCAGGTGCTGAAGCAGAGATTTCCCTACAGCCTGTAGAGAAGACCATGGTGCAGCAAACATTAATACTGCAGTGTGTGGACAACCTCACACTGCAGCAGGTGGAGATGCTTGAAGTAAGCTTCAGCCCATGGAGAGTCCACGCTGTAGTAGGCTCCTGGTAAGGTTCTGTGGTCTGTGAAGAGAAGCTTAAACAGGCACAGGTTTTCTGTCAGGAACTGCGGCCCATGGAGAGCCTGCATTGGAGCAGTCCATTCCTGAAGGACTGTAGCCCATGGGAACAGTCCACACTGGAGCAGTATGAAAGTATGAAGAGAAAGGAGCAGCAGGGACAAAGAGTTATGGACTGTCCAGAACCCCCATTCCTCATCCTTTGATGCTGCTTGTGGGGAGATGGAAGACGATTCATGAAAGAATAAGTGAAGCTGAGCTGGGTAAAAAGTTTGTGTGAGGTGTTTTATAGTTTTGCTGTTGTTTTCTATCATGCTGTTCTATTCTTAACTGGCAATAAATTAAATTAATTTTCCCCAAGTTCAGCCTGGTTTGCCTGTGATAGTAATTGTCACTTCCCTACCTTTAACATTTGTCATTTTAAGTTTCCCACTCTGTCCTCTTGGAAAGGTGAGAGCAGCATGATGGGCACTCAGCAGTCAGCAAAGGTTAACTCACCAGAGCTGCAATCAGTCTAAAAACTTACCTCACAGTTTTCTAACCTTAATCTTGATTACATCCCTGTTACCTTTCCTCTTCCAGCTTTCTGTAAGATACATGTTGTGATCAATTACTTGATCACCTGCCATTCACTTCTCAAAATTTACTGAAATGGGATTTTTTCCCTTTAACACTGTCTTTTCAAAAACTTTCCCCCGTTGTGTATTTTAAGCAAAACTGTTATGGTAGCCTCTTTCCCTTTCTTTCCTCTGCTTTCCACACTAGCTAAAATGATCCTAAAATGTCTAAGCAGGGGAACGTCAAGTAGAGGGTAGAATTATTTCCAGGAATAGCACTGAGTGACACCATTGCAAGAATACTGGGTTCATCTCAGGTAGTCAACATTAGAAACCAAAGGTAGGCAAAAGTAGGTTTTAACAAATGAGTTTAGGTAACAATTGGAAAAACTTACCAGGGAAGTGATGGATTTCCTGTTTCTTGATGTCTCCAAACCAAGATTGGATGTTTCTCTGAAATGTATGTTGCAACTCCAACAGAAACAAATGTAGAAACTGATGAGTAACGAAGCTTGGCCTGATTGGATTAGACCATTGTATGAAATGGTTCCTTGTGGACTCTCAAATTCAATTTAAATTAACATACTACTACTACATTTGAAAAATACCAAAGCATATTCCTCAGCTCGGCTGGTAAGCAGTGACTTGCTGTGCCACTATAATGGACATATGTCCAAGATCATAATCTTTTACACATATTTGGCATGAACACACATGAGTATGTGTCATCAAATTAACTAAATGTTCCACCTGTTTCCAACCTGTTTGTTTAAGGTAGTGAAGAACCAGCCAGTCGTTGTGGAACATAAATGTTATTCCATTTTCATTACTTTTTACTTGTGTTTACAAAATCAAAAAGTCGAATGCTAAAGGATGGAAGAAAGAAGTAACCAAATATATGGGGAGAATTTAGGGAGATGGAAGAGGTAAGGCAAGGTAGAATTGAAGAAAGACAAGCGAGACAAAAAGCAGAAGCCACAAAAAGCCACAGGTAAATAACGTAAAGCACAAACCTGCACATTCAGAGGAAGGATTGGAATATGTGGAGGGAAAGGAAAGGGAAGTAGAAGATTTACCGAAAAATAAAGGAATAGGTATTCTGAAATGCAAATGAAGTCTGTTTGCCATTGATCTGCAAAGAAATCTCTCAAAGAGCAATCTACTTACAGGAACCCCCCCCACACAGAGTCATGCACACAGCTGCACATGTCCAAGCAGCTGAGTTTATATATATCAGCTTTCAACGTTCTTTGCTTGGTCTTGTGGGTACACCGTTGGTGCTACAAAGCTCATAATCATCCTTCAGAAATCACTGTCATCCTCTGCAGCAATTAAAAGGGGTGGTTTTCAACCCAAAGCAGGAGAGCTTTGGGACATGGGATGTAGTAATAAACTAAGAAATTAAACCTGAGTTGAAGCAAGGCAAAACTCTGATCTTGGAGCAAATGTGTGTGTTTGAACACAGAGCCACAAATTTCACCTTGTAAATCAATATTCTTTCATATTACTAGTTAACAATTTTAAATTAAGTAACTGGAGCTCCGATCATTCTCTGTGACTGACAGAAACCTCTCTGCAAAGCCACATGTAAAACTAGAAGCTCCATTCTCTGACATATAGCTATTGTTGGATGATTTACTTATCATTTATTTTATATATATGTATTTTAATTATTAACAGCAATATCCCCAGAATTGTGGCCGTTGCTCTGACGAATCTTCAAGACTTGGGGAAAAAAATCCAAAGCCAATGAAAAGACAGTCGAGAGACAATCCCCGTCCACTACATTTGCTACCTAAAAAAATAAAAAAAAAAAAAAAGGAGAGCAAGGAGGCGGCGGCACAAGAGCAGCGAAGTTTTCCTTTAATTTGCTCTTCTTTTGGCATGAGTGCCCACAACCGCTCTCAGCGCTTCTCTCCTCGCGTCCGTCTGCTCCATCCTCTGCAGCAAACCCCGACAGCGAGGAGGGTCTCACGCCTTCCTTGCGGAGCAGAAATTCCCGCCCCGCTCGCTCACTGGAGCGCCCCCCCGGGAGCGGGGCCAGGCCTGTCCATCCGTCTCCCTCCGCTCCGCAGCTTCTCAGCACATGCAGATACGCCCTGCCACCTTCATTAATAATAATTGGTACTTAATAATACCAGCCTCAGTGGCGCGAATGATGAGCTGCGGCGGCCGCGCCTCCCCCTCCCCGGGGGCAGTGACCTTGCCTAGCCCTGCCGTGGCACAAACTTCCGCGCCGATGCGCGACCGCGGATGTGCGAGCGGCACAAAGGGAAACAAAAACCCAACCCAACCAACCAACCCTCGCCCCCCACCCGCTGGCTGCGGCCGTCGGCGTTGCAGTGCGTGCCCGAAGCGCCGGGAGGCTCCGCACGGAGGCGCGGAACGGGACGCGCACGGCAGATCCCCTCCCGCGGCGGTGCGGGCGGCGGCGGTGGCGGCGGCGGGGTCGCACGGCGCATGTCCGCCCGCGCCGCGCCGCCACTAGACGCTCCCTCCCGCCGCCAAACTCACCACCATCTTCTGCATGTGCAACATTTGCAGCCGGACAGAAACCGCTCCCCGGCGATGGAGACTGCGGGAAAAATCCATCGCGGCGGGATGGCTTGCTGAAACAGCAGCGGCAGCCGGGAGAGAGGCAGAGAGAGAGAGAATAGCAAACACATACTAAACCAAACCAAACAAAAACAGAAAAAAAGAAAAAAAGAAAAAGGAAGGAGGAAACCTCTCTTTTTCTTTCCTTTCCCTGTTTTTTTTAATTTTTATTTTTTTAATTCTTGATTTTGTTCGTAGCCAACTCGTCCTCAATGCCTCTCTGAGCAGCAGCGAGCGAGCGAGCGGGAGAAGGCGAGACAGAGAGGCAGAAAAGAAGATGAGGATAATTTGCAGACAGCTTGTCTTGTTGTTTTCTGGCTTTTGGGGACTAGCAATGGGAGCTTTTCCTAGCAGTGTGCAAATAGGTAAGCGCTGCATTGGGCTGCGTGCGTGTGTCCAGGGGTTCAATCCTTTGCAAAGTGAGTTGGCAGGGAGGCTCTGAAGGTAGTTTGCAGATGTCTCCTCCAACACCATCCCATTTCCTTGCCTTCACGGAAAAATCCGCGTGTGTTTGTGTATATGTGCCTCCTTGTGTGTGTGCATACATACATACATAGATAATGCGTGCGCGTGCGGTAGGGAGGATGCTCGTCTCTTGCAGAACTCATTCCAGCTCCGGAGTGCAGGATCCGTACGGAAGGAGGAGGCTCGGAGTAATGCCCCTGGGCTGCTTCAACCCTGCTCCGGCACGCTATCGTCTGTGCTCCCCCCTCAGCCCCCCCCCTCCCCTCCCGTTTTTGCTTCGCTCCCAGAGGGATGGCGAGTTACGTGCACCGGAGGTTGCCGTAGCCAGCAGGGCTGTTGGGTAAAAGGACAACGCTGTTCTTTACCTTCTCATAGTTCGAAAGTTTAGGATTTTGTAGGTCTCTCCTGGCAGTCCTTGTGCCCCATCCTCACCGCTTTCCTATTGCCTCCTGCTTCCCACCTTTTGGACGTATTTCGGATGGGACGCAGCTATCTGAATTCTTTCCAGCTCAGCTCCACCACTGCATCATGTCTCGTGGACTTTAAAGATGCTACTAATCAGGCTGAGCTGCTCCCTGCCTGCACATGGCTGCAGAGGAGCAAAGTTCATTATTTTTCTGTTCAGTGCTGATCATCCAACATTGAGTTAGTATTTCTGTAGTGTTTGGTGGTTTGGTTTTTTTTTTTTTTTTTTTTAATCCGGAAAGCATCGTTGTCTTAACCAGTCTGCCACTTAATGTAAGAGGCTGTTGAGGAGCTGATTTACCAGTGTGCTCGGTATTAGGGAGATGGAGGCTAAACACTTTCAAAGGTCACTGTAATCATGACAGATCTGGGTATTTATGTATGAAAGGCTGGAAACTGAGAAGTCAGAAAAGAGGCATGAATGCATCAGGGAGGTTAAAATCGATTAAGGACAGTGATTTAAAGGCAGCGGTTGTGATTATGAATATGCTTAGTTCCTTAGCCATTAAAGTCTAAGGACATGCCTTACTGTGCCTCTCTGGGAAAGATAGTTGGTCGGTGTTACGAGATTGCAAGTAGCTTGCAAATAATTCATTCTGCTTCCTTTGCTTTTTGCCTTTTTTCTGTTTTTCGTAGGTGGTCTCTTCATCAGGAACACAGATCAGGAATATACTGCTTTTCGATTAGCAATTTTTCTTCATAACACCAGCCCCAATGCTTCCGAAGCACCTTTTAATTTGGTTCCTCATGTAGACAACATTGAAACAGCTAACAGCTTTGCTGTAACAAATGCCTGTAAGTAAATACTCCATTGATCTGACCACCTTATGGATAAATTGCAGTGGAAATAACAGGAAACCACATCATTATCTTGCATTGCAAATACATCAGTAAGTCTGTCTTCAGTATAGATACCCTTTGCAGAAGAGCAAAAGGGGCAGCAATCCTTGTTAGTTTCTAACTGGAGCAAAATCCCCTCGGCTGCCTTCTGCTGACTAACCTGATGTGACATTTACTTTAGTGTTATTACTGTAGTTTCTTGCTTCCCAGTTTCTATGGAGATGAATTTTGTCATTGTAAAGAAAAATTATGAATGTCTTGATCAGTCTGTAAACCTTACAGTTATTCTTCTTCACTTTCGGGTATGGCATGCCATGGATGTAATTGAAAATACACAATAATATTTGTGCTCACAAATGCTTTTGTAATGGCTGGAAAGGAGACAGGGAAGCAGTGGTGTGCAAGATAATATATCTGAGTTCGTTGATGCTGCAGTTGATCTGGTGATGTCACTTGAGGCAGCCCTGCTCTTATATTCTAGGTTGTAAATGTCTCTTATCATCTCGTAATGCATACATCCTGTGGATATGTCTCTATGCATCCATACATTGGTGCCAAATCAAGTTAGTATCTGATCTACTTGATTTCACAGACCACCTCAACTGGAACAAACACTCCCTTCCTACTACGTATTTTATACACACACACGTACGCACACGCAGATGCACATATACCATGAGAGGAAAAAAAAAAGAAACAGCCTTACCAAATGAGGTAACGTTTGCTTCTTGTGTGTGTGTGATAAAGCGGGAGTATAATTAGCTGAACTTCTGTTTTTTCCTTACCTCAGGGTCTTTAGCCTTGGTTAAAACACATGCTGGATATTGCTTGATCTTTAAAAGTGGCATAGCATTATTTCTATTTAGCTTCAAGTGTGTCAGACTTACAAAATGGAATTCATTTTATTATATAAGACAGTGGGGTGTAGTGTGGCAGAGCTGAAGACTGTAGTAGAATTACTACTTTGAAGTCCATATTTCAGAATCCTATAGGTTTTCCTCTGTGGCCTTTAAGTTTTCAAATCCCTCCTCTTCATTCAAGAGTGAATTGCTTCTGGAAGTAGATGCCTTAAGCAACATTGCTGAGTGAGTTTAAAATAGAAACATACTGGAGGTTTTACTGTTCATCATGCCTTTAAAAAAAGTACTGTGCTTTTCTACTTTCTCAGCCATCTCTGTGTCGCTTTTTAATATGTAAACATGCAATGTACTGTGCAGTTCTCATATATAATATACTAAATGCTAGCTAAATTTATTTAGATGTCTTCGGTACTCCAAATTTCAGATGACCTTGCCACCTTATTTAGCAGGGAAAGCTGATGAGCTGCCAAAATGGCTCTATTCATTTTATGCAGGAAAGATTGATGTCCCATTAAGTGTGAGTCCTGTATTAAGCAATGTATTAGTTGTGTTCAGTGTGAAAATCAATATCAAATTCCATAAGGAGAAAACATTTCAAAAGGTGCTCTGAAACTGGGAGGAATCATATCTATACAGGTGTAGTTCATTGAGAAAACATTGCAATGCATGTCAACTTTTTTCAGTTCTTTTTTCAACTGATTATATATTCCAGACTAATGACATAGTAGCTTTTTTGAAAACTTTCAATGAAAGAGGAGGGGACTAACAATTTTGTATATTGAAATCAGTAATTTTAGATTAAGACAATTATTTTAGATTTTGCCTATGCATCCACTTCTATCAGATAATTTCTGAGACTATTGTTAGTTTTTGGATCAAGGGTATTGCGCAGTGTTTCTGTTTGAATGCTAGTGAATAATTCTCATTTGCATACATTTAAAATTGTTTAATACTGACCCACTTCTCTGTGTAAGACTAACACCATAGATTCAATAAGGCTTTGCCTAAATCTCTCCTCATTTAGACTATTTGCAACAGATTCTTCTCTGTAATGCCAACCAGTTTAGGTTATGTTTACCTTGCATTGTTTTAACTCAGGAAAACCAGTCCCCTTATACTTGCTGTCCTTTATAGAATAGTGATGCATAACTTAATCCCTTTTGGTAACTGAACAGTTTCAGTTCCAAAGAGTTTAATGATTCAGATACCATGAATCTTTACAGTATGGGAGGAGGCAAAGAAAGAGGGGTAAAGTAAATGAATGTGTGTGTATGCTCATAAAATCCTGCAGATGCCTGTATTAAATAGTTGTAATCCTACAGGCCTTATTTAGATCTGTACTTCCCACTTGAACCAACATATATTTTTGCATGATAGCAGTTTGTATTTCTTTCGCGTTTTGCAGTATTGTGCCAATAATCCAACTGCTGCTTGTTGTTTTAAACAATTTAATACCAAAGAATATTTTTCAAACAACAAATCTTCTAATAAAATGTAGAAAAACTGACTGACAACTGAATGAACGTATTGCATGTCCCTTAAGCTAAATATGAGCAGAATCCTGAAAAAATCAATTGTCTGATAGCTGGAGGACACTGACTTCCATGTGATTGAATTTGCTGGCTTGACAGAGGCTTCTAAAGCACAGATGTGTGAGATTTTCTAACCTAATTAAAGAACCCCCCCACCATCAGCTCTGAATTAAGTGATTTCATGGCAATATGAAATGATAACTTTTTGCTGAACCGCTGTGAAACAGTGGCTTTGGAGCTTGCAATTTGTGTAGAAATTGCTCAGCGCACACATACCCACATACACAGTACAAAAGCCTTAAAGCTGCTGTACTGAAATGAATATTCATGTGAGTTCAAGCATAAAGCTCTGAGACATGACCAGTTACCTCTATTTCTGTTTCCGTTTGCTGCAGAGGTTACTTGTGATGATTCAGGACCTGGACCCTTGTGTGTGTTAGGGACAGTAAACAGCCTATTTCAAAGGATTGTGGATGGCATATTAGCAGGCAACTGACTGCAATGTTGGAAAAACTTGAATATTTTTTCTTTTAGCTAGATAAAAACACATATCCAAATGTTCACGCAGGAGTACTTTTGAAGCTGCAATCATTTTGTATATTCAGTTGGATACCTATTTGATTCTTATGCATTTTTGCATTCTTTAAACAGAGCCAGAACATTTGTATTTTTTGTTCAAAATTGTGAATGCATATGAAACAGGTTGCTTAAGCAAATAGACTCTATTGTAAGTTTGCAAAACTGATCTGGTCTACATCAGTTTGGAGATACTCCTCTTTCTTTCCCCTTCCTACTTGTGTGTTTTATTTAAACTCTGTTCGTTTCTTTTGCACTGCATACATTATTCAGAGAATCTCTCTTACTGACAGAGAGCGCTGAAATTATTGCAAAACATGAATAGTACAAGATTCTTACTCATCAGAACACAACACACCAGAGCTGGAACATTTAACTGTTGGCATACACTGGTTTGCACATTATAAGTAGGAAATTCCGCTTGTGATTGGAAGTCTACCTTCAGCTTGGTTTCAGATGTTGCAACAATGCATTGATTTTTGGACAGGATTACATATGTTTATTCTTCAACTGAATGCAAAATAATTTTCTCTACTCCATGCACCATCTATATTACATTAGTATATCTCAGCAATGCAGACAACATTAAAAGCTGCTTGCACACTTTTGAGGGGCAGCTCTATAATTTTGCAAAGAGCTATTTGTCTTCTGGCTCTTGTCTTGTGGTTAAGAAATTTTCTGTTGAAGTTTCAAAAATCCTTAATGTATAACCAATCTTGCAGTTCAGGTACAGGATTAGACTAAACGAGGAAGAGAAGAGATCAATTCAAGTCTTTTCATCAGTGTGAAGCTTTTCACTTTGAGTCTAACTTCATGTGTATTCTGAGATGAATGTATTCCCAATAATTTTAATGTGAGGTAACTGAGAGACTTCCCTTGCTTTACCTTGTGCACAATTCAGTTCTTACCAGGTTTTAATTCCAGTAGATGCAAAATTCCAAAGTAAAACTTTTTTTACATGTCATTTGACATTTGGAATAACTTTCCCCTTTTCCAAGTTAGTCGCTTTGACTTTTATGCCCTCCAAACTCATGCGGGGTTGATGACCTGAAATCGGAGGGCCTGATTTTGCCTTCTCAGCATGAGTACAGTTTCAGAGTGAGATCCCCTGAGGTCAGTCAGCCCTGAGGACAGACAGGAACCTCCTTTGTCACCTTGCCCTCTCTATGGGTTTGTCTCTCAGCCTGTGTTTGCTAATGAGGGGAGAGGCAATGTCATTTTGGAGTTAACTTTTCTGCTGAGACATTACAAAAGCTGAGGAAATACACTCAGATGTAGTATTGCCTTTATATCGTGACTGTCATTTTATTTAGAGCAGTTTCAACTTTGATTTGCTAAGCTGCATCATAATGAGATTTTCATTAAATTTGGTTATTAATTCTGCTTTATAATTAAAACTCTATTTAGCAATAGGAGTTCAACCTTAGTTTAATAATCAGTGTCATTTACAACCATGGTGTTCTTTATTTAGAAAGTGAGATTTCACACAGCTGAGTGGTATTTTGCTATCAAGAGCAATACAGTATTCCCAAGGATGCAGCTTGGAGTATATTGAGACTTACCATAAAGGCATACCATATAGTCAGGTTTGAACTGCAAAAGCAAATAGTGTGCCAGTTGGCTAGAAAAATGGAACTGGATTAAATTGTACCCTTCTAAAACAGAATCGATTACCAAAACTCATTTGAAGTGAGTGTTTAATACATGGAGTTTATCTAAAGCTAGACCCCAGTTATTGAAAACAATTTTTCTTAAAATGTCTATTATTAGCACTTGCTGATGGAATCAAACAATATATGTGTACTTGGGTGTCATTTGCTGACAGGATTCTCTATGTGTTTAAGCTGTATTTTTAAATCTATATTCAAAGAGTTTCATAGCTCTAAATGTGATCCTTGTAACTAGCTTTACAGCAGAGAGAAAGTAAACCATCAATAGTCCCAATCCATCAGGGTCTGGATTTAATATTCAAGGGTATTACTGGGGAAAATAAATGCTGGACCATTGCTGAAATACAGTCAGATTTCTTCAGTGAAATTCAGAACATGCATTTCCCTGGCATGAAATAAAGGCTTGTGTTCTAGCGTGTTACTGGACTGGTTAAAACTGTAAACTCAAAAGATTTATTATAGGCTACAGAAATAATCTTTATTTCAGGGAATTAATAACAAAGTTTTGTGGTTTTTTATTCCTCCTACAGAAGCCAATGCAAGTGGAGTACTTCTTGTGCAGGACAAAGCACTTCAACAAGTAAATTAAATTGATTTAATTCAGCTTTATCATTGTAATCTAAGTTTCTATGCTAATCAAAATAGCTCATGCATTTCATTTTTAGGTCTTGATTGTTTTGAGACTTGCTTGTTCATGAGAGGAAGCCATCTGCTTTGGTTTCTTAATGGTTGTGCAGATTCAGAATGCAAGCAGGTAAAGTTCTTTGGATTTAAACATGTTGGACCAAAATAATATTTTCTCATAATTCTTACTCCTTAATAGATTACAGAGTTATAGAGGATGAAATTTGTGCTAGTGCAAAAGTGAAGAACCCTGTATGATGGCAGGAGGGTTGGAACTAGACTATCTTTGAGGTCCCTTCCAACCCTAACAATTCTATGATTCTATGATTGCACCAGTGTAATTCGAAGAAAAAATTACTTCCCCTCTGTTTTTCCATTCCTCTGGGTAACTGGCTTGAGGCAAAGCTTTTATACTAGTGCAGCACCAAGTTTGCTTCTGCAATTTAGGTGGGCATACCTATGCCAAAGGTATGTGCTGGGACATGAAGTCAAACTAGATAATTTATTCCTGTGTAAATCAAGAATTGTTCTTCTAATTTGGGAAAATAAACGTACTCAAGTACCTTTTCACAATGTTTTGTTTGGATATTTTGGTGTTGCTTTACTTTTTCTTAGGAGTTTTATTATCTTCTTCTATCTGTTGTGGGTTCTTACATAACTTTCTTTCCCCCGTTTTTTTATTTTAAAGATCATACTGATTTTTAAGTGTTGATAAGGATTCAGTTGATTGTCAATGCACTTAAGGGTTGAGTACTCTTAAAAATTATCTACCATCAATGTTAGTTTTCAGGCACCCAAGTTCAAATAGAAAGGTTATCTTAAGAGCCATTCTAGTGTTTTCCTGAGTACTCAGCAGCACCTGCCTTCCCAAGGGGAACTACTCTGTACAGAGCAGTTATCTTTGTAACAGTGCATGGGTCAACTCTTGTCTAAATGGTGGTCTTGTGGGGACATAGTCCGAGAGGAGATGGTTAGTAACTTGCTGCACTGCTTAGACATACATAAATCTCTGGGGCTGGGTGGCATACATCTGAGGGTTCTGAGAGAGCTTGTGAAAGTGCTCACCAAGTGACTTTCCATCATTTACCAGCAGTCCTGGCTAAGTGGGGACGACCCAGCTGACTGGGGATTGGTAAACATGACACCCATCTACAGGAAAAGCTGAAAGGAGGACCCAAGGATCTACAGACCTGTTAGTCTGACCTCGGTGCTGGGGAAGGTCAAGGAGCAGGTCATCTTGAGTGCTATTACGCAGCATGTGCAGGGCAACCAGATGATCAGACCCAGTCAGTGTGGATTCATGAAGGGCAGGTCCTGTTTAACTAACCTGCAACAAGATGATCTGCTTAGTAGCCATTCTTTACTTGGACTTTAGTAAAACCTTTAACACTGTTAGCACATCATCCTCTTGGGGAAACTGTCTGCTTATGGCTTTGATGGGTGGATGCTTTGCTGGGTGAAAAACTGGCTGATTGGTGAGGCCCGAAGAGTGGTGGTAGAGTGGTGGAAGTTAAATCCAGTTGGTGGCTGGTCACAAGTGGTGTTTCCCAGGGCTCAGTTTTGAGGCCAGTCTTACTTAATCTTTATCAGTGATCTGGATGAGGGGATTGAGTGCTCCCTTAGTAAGTTTGCAGACAGCACTAAATTGGGTGGGAGCATTGATCTCTCTAAGATAGGAAGGCTCTGCACAGGTACCTGGAACATGCTGGATCCATAGGCCAAAGTCAATTGTATGAGGTTCAAAAATCCAAGAGCTGAATCCGGTGCTTGGATCACAATAACACCATGCAGTGCTATAGGCTACAGAACGTCTGGAGAGCTGCCCATCGGAAAAGGACCTGGGGGTGCTGGTTGACAGCTGACTGAACATGAGCCAGCAATGTGCCCAGGTGGCCAAGAAGGCCAATGACATCCCAGCCTGTATCAGTAGTGGTGGCTTGTCCTCGGCACTGGTGAGGCTGCACCTCGAATACTGTGTTCAGTTTTGGTCCCATCACTGCAAAAAGGACATAGAGTTGCTGGAACATGTCCAGAGAAGGGCATCAAAACTGGCAAAGGGCTTGGAGAACAAGTCTTAGGAGGAGTGGCTGAGGGAACTGGAGTTGTTTAATCTGGAGAAGGGGTGGCTGAGGGGAGACCTCATTGCTGTCTACAACTACTGAAAGGAGGTTGCAGCAAGGTGGGTGCTGATCTCTTCCCTGGTATCAACTGATAGAATGAGAGGAAATGGCCTGAAATTGTGCCAGAGGAGGTTTAGATTGAATATTAGGAAAAATTTCTTTACTGAAAGTGTGGTCAGGTGGTGGAGTTACCTTCCCTGGCAGGGTTCAAAAAGAGACGTGGCACTTCAGGACATGGTTTATTTTCTGTGGTGGTATTAGGTCAGTGGCTGGATTCGATTATCTTAGAGGTCTTTTCCAACTGATTCTATGATTCTGTGAAATAGTAGGATCAGCTGTATTATAAAGTGAACAGGTTCTCATTCTTTTGTCTCATAACTTGATTTTTTGAAAGTATTAAATTGCTTAACTCCTGTTATTTAGAAACAAAACAACATATGTTTAGAAATTGGACCCCTGGTACATAATTACCTATTTTAAAAGAATGCCATTTGGGCTACTTTTTTCTTGTGCTCCACAGGCTATTTCAGTGTTATATGCAGCCATTGGTCCTGAAAAATGCAGTCTTGTGCAGTACCTTTCTGTATTCTAAAGTCATGGACAACATAAGCATGACTGCAGGGATTTTTTCTGTAAATACAAATAGAGCACAAGATAAACAAAAAGCGCTTACGCTTTCATTAGCTTATTTATTAGATTCTCTGCAGGGAAAGGCTTTAAACACTTTGTGGAGACTGATATTAAATATATCAGCCTTTAACTACTCATAACAGTTCCTCTGTTTCTCGCTTGGAGACCCTCTGTGGGGTAGATTCTGTACCATTTCTGCATGCACATCCTTCCTGTTGCTTTTGTGGTGTATTTGCATAGTGGTCTCTTAAAGCCATAAAACTTGAACTTCATTTTTATTGGCATATAATGTTTTCCTACAATTCAGGTATGCCTGATGAATAGCCATCAAATAGGCATTTTTAAGAAGGTTCACAGGTAGTGAGAGTTAATTGTAAAGAATTCAGACTTTTATGCTTTGTTTGCCTCAGCTTTCATATCTATTTCTAAATGCCTATGGAATTTGCATTTTCACAATGTGGTGTAAAAGGTACATGTGTTAGTATTAGAAATTACTACAAAATTTTTAGGAAGTGTTGTACAAAATGTTCTGGTTTTGTTAATTTTATTCAGTTATGCTGTGCTGTTACGAGTTATGCTTCTTTTTGTTACAGATTTCACTGATGTCACATAGCTTTTTCTTGTTTTTTAGTAGTAAGGTCAGATCTGTTTCTCCAGTGAGCAGAATGATTCCTGCAATAGACATATTCAAGGCAGAGACAGGGTAAAGAGAGGGAATTCCTGTAGAGCAAAGAGATTACAAAATGTAGTGTATTATTTGTCTGCAAATGATTCCTGTTCGACTTTAATATTCCTGACGTACAGTAGCAGTATTTCATGGTATTAATTAATGCGAGGTATAGGTCTGGATGGTGCTGTGTTCAGGTCTGGAAAACATTACTGAATATAAGTGAAAAATACTTTATCAAGCACAGATAGATTTATGTAAAATTCAGGAGTAAAAAGCTGTTTTTTGGGGTTTTTTTAAAGCACATGCACATCAGTACACTTAGCCCCTTATTCCCTTGTCTACACTCATAGGGAAAAAAGGAATGAGACTTTAAAGACCTGGCTGAATGGAGAGCTTTGGCTGGAACTCGGGAACAAAAGGAGAGTTTAGGACCTTTGGAAAAGAGGATGGGCCACTCTGGAGGAGACACAGTGAAACTATGCAGAGAAAAAAATAAGAAGGGCCAAAGGGCAACTAGAACTCAATCTAGCTATTGCCATAAAAGATAATAAAAAAAATGCTTCTCTAAATATATTAGCAACAAAAGGAGGACTAGGGAGAATCTTCATCATGCAGGGGATAACATAGTGGTAAAGGATGAGAAAAAGGCTGAGTTGCTTAATGCCACCTTTGCCTCAGTCTTTAATAGCAGGACTACTTATTTGCTGGGTAGCCAGCCCCTCGAGCTGGAAGACAGGGATGGGGAACAGAAGGAGACCTTCATAATCCAAGAGGAAATGGTGAGTGACCTGCTGAATCACCTAGACATATACAAGTCTGTGGGGCCAAAAGGATTACACCCAAGAGTGCTGAAGGAGTTGGCAAATGTGCTTATCAAGCTTTCATGACTTATCATCAGTCCCGGCTAACCAGGAGTTTCCGGTGGAATGTAGATTAGCAAATGTGATGCCCATCTACCAGAAAGGCTGTAAGGAGGATCTGGGGAAATACAGACACATCAAGTCTGACCCTGGTGCCAAAGAAGGTCATGGAACAAAGCATCTTGAGTTGCCATAACACACCATTTACAGGGCAATCAGGCCCTGTCAGCATGAGTTTGTGCAGACCGGTTCCTACTTAATGGATTTCATCTCCTTCTATGACAAGGTGACCTACTTGGTGGGTGAGGGAAAGGCTGTGGGTGTTGTTTAGCTGAACAGTAAAGCCGTTGATACTGCTCCTCACAGCATCCTCATGAAAAAGGTCCTATGCCTGAATGGGTGCACACTGTGCAGGATCAAACGCTGGCTGGATGGTCAGGCCCAGAGAGTGGTAGTGAATGGAATTAAGTCCAATTGACAGCTGGTCTGAAGTGGTGTTGCCCACAGCTCTGTGCTAGGGCCCATTTAATATCTTTAATATCTCTAAAGATGATCTTGATGAGGAGATTGAGAGCACCCTCAGTAAGTTTGCAGATGACACCAAGTTAGGAGGCTAGGAAAGCTTTTCAGAGAGTGTTTCTAGAGTAGGGCAGCAAAGCTGGAGAAGGGTCTTGAGGATAAGTCTTATGAGAATTGACTGAGAGAGCTGGGGTTGTTTAGTCTGAAGTAAAGGAGGCTGAGGGGAGACTTTATTGCTCTCTACAACTTCCTCTGCAACCTGAAAGGAGGTTGTCGAGAGCTGGGTGTTGGTCTCATAAGTCACAACTGGCATCACGTTATGCTGGGGGTAAGGGGGGTTAGGTTAGACATTATGAAAAACTTTGGTACCGAAAGGGTTATCAAAGGCTGCCAGGGAAGTGGTAGAATCAACCTCCCTGGATGTATTTAGAAGTGGTCTATATGTGGTGCTCAAGGATATGGTGTAGTAGTGGCCCAAACAGAGTTGGACTTTATGGTCATGAAAGTCTTTTCCAACCACGGTGATTCTGTGACCCACAGAGTCAGCAGAGTCACGTAGGATCTTCTATTAGTGATTTCTTCCAGGTTTTTTTTGTGAATCTGTCCTGGATCCAGATCATTGCTAACAAAGGCCTCCAGCCTTGGTCATTTCCATTCCTTTATACTGAGAAAAGTGTTTAAGAATGGACTTTTCAAAACCACTGCAGCTGGGAGGATAATTTCCTTTGAAAATCGATAACCACGTGCTCTTGGCTGACTCAGGAGTTCTTTTCATTTCTCCTCCAAGTAGAAAGCAGAAGCCAGGTAAGATGCTGGCTCTTGGGGCTGTTCATGCATCCTATTAATGCAGTCTCTGTATCTAGCAGTTTGTGTGGCCTCCAGCTGAGAGCTGGTCAAGGGGCTTTCTTTCCTTTTTTTTTTCAAATCAGTATCCTTGATCAGTGTTTCTCATGGGTGGTAAAAGCAATATGACAATACTGTGATACATTATTATATAGATAAGAATTGAAGTTGCTCTCTGGAAGCACAAGCAAATGTCCAAGGAAGAGACCATAAGAGGACATTGGCATATTGGGAGGACATACATCTGAATCTGCTGCAGGATTACATATGCCCCATGAAACTGTGTGACTGGCAAGTCAGGAGTAGTGCCATATGAAAGTGATCCACGTTACATGTCCTTACAGATGACACAGAAAAGATGTGCAAGCAGTCTGGTGGGATGAAATGTTGTCTGATGGATGTAAGCATCAGTACTTCAAAGAAGAAAAAGTAAAGGTCACCAAAATAAATAGGAGAGCTGACAGTATATAATAGTATTCACAGATTATCATGCTCTAAGGCTAGATCGGACCATTTTGATCACCAGCTCTGACCACAAGATGCATGTCAGCCAGCCTCAGTTAGTTTTTCTATCTAACCCATATTTTTTTTCCAAATAAATCCAGTGTTGAATCAAAGACTGAAAGAATCATGTGTAAATTGTCATGCGATCAACACATCATTTGGACTCATCACCTACTGTCTTTATCTGTGTTGAATGTAGGAGTCATACAGAGCAGGCAAGCAGGAAAAAAAATGCCTACTGGGTTTGTTGTTGGTCTTTAATTTAGAGAAATACCATAATCAGCATGATTAGCATCCAGTAACCATGATTGTGCAGCTCCCAGAGCCCCCTGAGGTTTGTTTTGGCTGGTTGATACTGCATCTTGCCCATGCAGAAGAGCAGTGTGGAACACTCTTAATAGCAAAGGTTGTGCCACAGCAAGACATACAAGGACTGACTGGGGCCTTTCTCAAGTTCCTTTCAAAAATACTTGCAGTGGACATGGTGGGTTTTTCCCTTGTCCCAAGAAAGAACATCTCCTAACCTCACAACTGGGAGTATGGCTTGAAGCAACAGCAATACAAACTTGGTAAATATCTTCAGACTATTAAGTATGTTTTTGCTAACAAATGTATGCTAATACCTCCTATTTGTATTCACAGGCTCCTCTACTTATGAACACAAGTGATTGGTCATATATGTTACACATATTTCACTTTCTCTGAGCCACAGAGAATGTGAATGTCTTTCTGCTTTCACCTGGAGGGTTTAAGCTATTGTTTTAAGATACTAAGAATTACTAATTTAGCTTTGGAAGTCCCTGGCTTCATCTGCTTTTTGTGTTGGAGGAGGTGGCAGCCCGAGCACAAACATGACGATGAATGAGATTTAATGCACAAGACTGTTTGCAGAAAGCAAAAACTTGAATAAAAGAATACAAGAAGTGCTAGCATAGCTGTCTTTGAAGATCTGTTATGCTATTATGAACAGTATACATATGTGGAAAGAGTCCCCTATAGTATAAGTCATTAAACCAAGGAGAAATAGTAAAACAAGACCTCAGTAATTAATTGTGGTATACTAATATCTGTACTTGCAGCATCCTGTTTACTACTGCTCCACCCATTAAATGGTTTGCTGAAATGATTTATTATACAGGTATTGCTAAAATCAGCTAGAAAACAAGGTCGTTTAAGATAACTAACTCAGAAAAATAGCAGGCACAGTTAATGCAAATGTATGTGTGCAGTATATAATTGGTGATATTTAGTCAGGCATTGTGTGTGATGATTTGGAGCCCAGCAAGGAGGTGGGTCTGCAGCAGTTCTTCAGACTTAGATGACACAGATTGCCTCAAGTAGAGAATTGAATGAGTTTGAGACCTTGTGCATGAAGTTCCTCTTCACCCTTCACTTACACTTGGTTGGGTGGGAGAAGGTGTTCAAGGTACAGCAGGAGCTGTGCATTATTCAGTGTTGGGAAAGGACTTTTCTGAGAGCATATGAAGGACTTATGCAGCACTGCTTGTTGCATGGGGAATTCTCAGCTTCTCTGCTTCTGAAAAAAGAGCAGGAAGGTGTGACTGGTGGTTGTGAGGTAGGGATTGTAGCTGGTGTGAGCTGGTGTGATCTTGAAAAACGTGTAAGGTGGGCATGTGATTGTGCTAAGCTGATAATTTAGTGTGGAGGGTGAAAGAATGACTAGTCCATATATCCAGTAAAGTACAATAGGAGTTAATAGACATGGATGGGCTTAAGACTGAAAAATGCTGCTTAAAGAGACAGCAGGAAAATTCTGTTCTCTTACATCAGCTGTCTTCCTCACCCTTCCTGCTCTTTACTGTTCTGTGCCTCACCTCTTCATGAAAAGAATGATAACAGTCTGAAAGAAACACCACCAGTGGAAGCATTGGACATGGTGCTTCGCAAGCTCCACTCCACTGGAGAAGTGGGTGAATGACCCTTTCTGCCCCACACCAAGGGACAGGCTGCTGTGGGTTTGGCATGTGTTATTAGCGCCTGTAACATATAAATTACAAATAGTCATCAGCTTAACTACTGCAGATGAAGAAAGGAAAAGGACAGAGCATAAAACTTTTGTTTCTTTGATATGAACAGAAAAGAAACTACAACTTTATACAACCTCAGGAAAGCTGTGCCTTTTTCCATCTTGTTTTACTCCTTCCAGCCTGCCGTAGACTCCATCATGGTCAGTACTTTAAGGAAGTGAATGGAAGGAGGGAATGGTGGTGTTGTACCACAACATACAGTTTATACAGATGAATTGGTTTGCCTTCCTTCATTCTTCTCTGAGTTCCTGACAGATGTTGAAGGACTCCTGTATTTTTATTTCCTGATGAAAGCCCCAGAAAACCCATCATTCTTTCAGTTACTGTTTATGATGGGGATCTTTTGCTGGCAGGCAACAGTTTCATACCTTAATCACATTTTCTTTGTCAACCTTTCACATATTGTGCTAAATGGGAGACTAGCAGAAAATCCTTTGAGCAATTGCAGTAATAGGATAATAATAATCATTGCAGTTCTTTGCACTTATGTAGTGTCTGTGAGATCAAAATGAGATTCAGCATAACATTAGCCATTTGAAAAGGTGTGGATATCCCTTGCCAGAGTCATCACCTTCTGAAATTGCTCTCCCTGGCCTCAGCTTCTTGTTCCCTTATCTTTGGTATGATCAAGCAGGGCTGTTGAACAATTGACTGCATAAATAAAGTTGTGAAAGAGAATGTGAGTGAGGGGACTCAGCAACATGGAGAAAGTTTTATTCCTGTGTGTGGCTGTGAAAGACAGGAGAACATTAAAGAGTAAAATCTCTCCAGTTCAGAGGGAGAATGCTTACATAAGGCATTTTTTTTTCCTGACTGCACATCATGCAGATCTTAGGAGCATTAGTGAGAGGTAAATGCGTGCAACTGAAAATGTAAAACACAGGTGCAGCTTTAAGCCTGTTGATTTCTTAAGATGTGCATTAAGATAATGCACTTCCTTCTTACCTGTTCCTGTCTGTGGAACTATTATCTGCAAACTGTTGGGTTCTTGGTACAGTAAGGTAGCAATTTCTGTCTGCTGAAATAAAATCCTTTAAGGCCTTTTCTTGGCCCCTCCAAAAGTGCTTCACACTTAATTAAAATTGTGAAGTTCAATGTCAGTCTTTGAATACATTGTACCTATTGTTAGTGCCGTGATGGTTAAGTTCCTTAGGGGTGTATGTGGCCATAATAACCTGGTGCCATAGTTTATTCAGCAAAGTGATTTAAAATCCTAGATGTTATTTTCTTTTTTTGGTGCTGCAGCCTGTAACGTTCCATGTTAAGAATACAGAACAACTTTTAGTGGGAGCCCACCGCTTTTCTCACCTCTCTCTGAGGTGAGATGAAATCATCCAAAACCTGTCAGAAGACAGCAGACTGATTGCCTACAGCTGAGGCATGGGTGACTGAAAAAGTTGTGTTTGTCACCTCAATTAACGTGGCTATCCTGGTACTTGACTTCAAGAGAGCAAATGATGTCTCAGATTTCCTAAAATCCAGGATGTGCCACAGTTCTAGCCCCCTAGTACAGCCAGTTGTAATGCATAGTAGACCTCCGTGGAGGGCAACCTGGATGTAGCCATTCCCATGTCTGTTTTGATCTAATTCTCTGGAAGTTGTCACATGACAGTGGTCCCAAAAGATTGCAGCAGAGATTTGCTGAAGTGTCTTACGTTTCTGCCACTCCATTGTCTGCCCTGGTAATTGCATATCCATGTGGCTGTGCCAAAGACGAGAGGAGAGCAGAAGAGATGATGTCTGCAAACCTGGTATTGCTGGGGCCTTTGTCTCCTGCACCTACACCTCACCCATGAAAGTCCCTATCCTGGAAGGGCACTGATCTCTGTTCCCTTTTTCCAAGTGAACAAAGCTACACAAGGAGCAAAACAAGGGTACAACTTACATTAACAGGGTCACAGGATGTCAGGGGTTGGAAGGGACTGACCCCCCTGCCAGAGCAGGACCATATAATCTAGTGCAGGTCAGACAGGAATGCATCCAGACGACTCCACAACCCCTCTGGGGAGCCTGTTCCAATGCTCTGTAACCCTTACTGTAAAGAAGTTCTTCCTCGTGTTGAGGTGGAACTTCTGTGCTGTAGTTTACATCCATTGCTCCTTGTCCTTTCACAGGGCACAAGTGAGAATAGGCTGTCCCCTCCCTCTTGACACCCAGCCCTCAGATATTTATAAACATTTACTAAATCCTCTCTCAGTCTTCTCCAGACTAAAAAGCCCCAGGTCTCTCAGCCTTTCCTCATAGGGCCTGTGCTCCAGTCCATTAATCATCCCTGTAACCCTCTGTTGGACTCTCTTGAGTAGATCCCTGCCCCTCCTGAACTGGGGAGCTCGAAACTGGATGCAGTATTCCAGGTGTGGTCTCACTACGGCAGAGTAAAAAGGGAGGAGAACGTCCACTGACCCACTGGACACACTCTTCGTAATGCACTTCAGGATACCGTTGGCCTTCTTGGCCACATGGGCACATTGCTGTCCCATGGATAATTTGTTATACACCAGGACTCCCAGGTCCTTGTCCACGGGGATGCTCTCTGGCAGATCGCCTCCTAGCCTGTACTGGTGCAGTTTATTATTCCTTCCCAGATGCAGGACTCTGTACGTATCCTTGTTGAACCTCATTAAGTTCCTCTTTGCCCAGCTCTCCAGTCTGTCCAAGTCTTGCTGAATGGCTTCACAGCCTTCAGGTATATCAGCCAAGCCTTCCAGTTTCATCTTGTCAGCAAACTTGCTGAGAAGGTGCTGTCCCATCATCAATGTCATTGATAAAGATGTTGAACGTTCTTCTCCTCCAGGGCCTCCTGTACATGTTTATGACTTATACCTTTGCTCTGGCTTTCTCACACATATCTGCAAGAGAATTTGACCAGCAGTTTAATTTTTGGAACCCAGACAGTTTGTTTCTTAGAATTGTTACTTGCATCTCAAATTACGTGCTTGGTTAAATGTTTGTCACCAAAAAAGGAGTTTTGGGATGTTAGGAACAGATCATTGAGGCTATACTACAGCATTTTAGGATGGTATCTTAGGTTGGACTGCAGAGTTTTCTTTTAAGTTTTCTAATTTGGCTTTATGTTGACAACTGTAAACATTTGGGAGACCCTTTCCATGCATAGAATTTAAGTGACTGGCAGGGCAAATCCCAATTTTCCATTGGAAACATAGATAGGATTTAATTTACTTGGACCAAGTTGTTCTTCATTTCTGATTGAAAACATTGCCCAGAAGTCTGGGTAAATGCATGTAGCTAAAAGAGAGCTGTCCTGTACATGCATTTTTATATTTCTTTCAGCTAACTCAGTGATCGAAATACTAAATCTAACACTCAGACAGTTTTTGGATTTATGGCAGTCCCTGAAGGACTTTGACTTACAGTTATTCTTATAGGTAGTTTTTTAAACTTATGACAGAAATAATAACTCTGTGGTAATATTTGCCCTATTGCTTATTTAGAACACTGTGTGTGAAAACAGAAAAACAGAGCCCCTGGAAATTCCTGGGGCAAAGCTTTGGCTCAGTGGTTTGCTGTCCCTCACAGTGTGAGGAAGCGAGAGACATTTCAGAGACTTTAGACAATCTTCAGAATTGCAGAGTTGTAAAACCAAAGTGAGACTTGGCCCAGAGCAGCAACTAGTATATCTAGCTGTATTTTAGGTGCTCTACATATCTCTTTTCCACTTAATGTTTTCCACTGTTTGGGAATGTGATGGGTGGACCACGAGATGGATTAAGAACTAGCTTGATGGCCGAACCCAAGGAGTGGCTGTCAATGGGTCCATGTCCCAGTGGAGGCCAGTGACAAGCAGAGTCCCTCAGGGATCAGTCCTGGGACCAGTCTTGCTCAACATCTTTGTTGGTGACATGGACAGTGGCACTGAGTGCACCCTCATCAAGTTTGCTGATGACACCAAGCTGTGTGGCGCAGCAGACACGCTGGAGGGAAGGGATGCCATCCAGAGGGACCTGGACAGGCTGGAGAGGTGGGCACGAGCCAACCTCATGAGGTTCAACAAGACCAAGTGCAAGGTCCTGCATCTGGGTCGAGGCAATCCCAAGCACAACTACAGGCTGGGCAGTGACTGGCTGGAAAGCAGCCCTGAGGAGAGGGACTTGGGGGTGCTGGTGGATGAGAAGCTCAACATGAGCTGTCAATGTGCACTTGCAGCCCAGAAAGCCAACCAGATCCTGGGCTGCATCAAGAGCAGTGTGGCCAGCAGGTCAAGGGAGGTGATTCTCCCCCTCTACTCAGCTCTGGTGAGACCCCACCTGGAGTACTTAATCCAGTTCTGGAGCCCCTATTCCAAGAGGGATATGGACATGCTGGAACGTGTCCAGAGAAGGGCCACCAGGATGATCAGAGGGCTGGAGCACCTCTCCTATGAGGACAGACTGAAAGAGTTGGGGCTGTTCAGTCTGGAGAAGAGAAGGCTCTGAGGTGACCTTATTGTGGCCTTTCAATATCTGAAGGGAGCCTACAAGAAAGCTGGGGAGGGACTTTTTAGGCTATCAGGTAGTGATAGGACTAGGGGGAATGGAATAAAGCTGGAATTGGGGAGATTCAGACTGGAAGTGAGGAAGAAGTTCTTCAGCATGAGAGTGGTGAGAGTGTGGAATGGGTTATCCAGGGAGGTGGTTGAGGCCCATGCCTGGAGGTGTTTAAGGCCAGGCTGGATGAGGCTCTGGCCAGCCTGGTGTAGCTTGAGGTGTCCCTGCCCATGGCAGAGGGGTTGGAACTAGATGATCCTTGTGGTCCCTTCCAACCCTGACTGATTCTATGATTCTATGAATGTGTGCAGTGGAATCATTTAGGGAATTGTCTCTGTCCCACTTCAACTCAGGATGATGATGATCTTCAGCAGTCTGTTGTACCCTGCTCCATGCTCTGTTGTTGTTTGCAGTATCGCCCAGAACACACCCTGGATCTCAAGAGGTTACAGCAGTTCTCTTGGGTCTAGGCAGTAATAAGGGCATCCTCTAAAAATAAGAATGGGCAGCTGGAGACAAATGGAGTCAAGTCTCACTGAACTGCCATATGTGGTATTGCCCTGCCTTCTCCCTTCCCTCTTGGGCCGTCACATCCACCAAGCTTTATGAAGGGAACCTGCCTGTTAAATCAGAATTTATATCAGGGATGTTCAGGCTGAGGTCACTTTTTCACTGAAGCAATGTGAAAGTTAGGCATGTTTATCTCAACGACTAGAAACTAACTTTTGTGTATACCTGTGTCACCAAAGAGCTTTCTCAAAAGGGACTGCTGTAGTCAGTGGCTTTTGTTTTAATTTGATCTGTAGTCAAACAGACAAATGGTGATCTGAAGAAAAGCCCGTCTGTAGTCAGGGCAGCAAACGTCTTTATGTTAGTGTTCCTCTAACATTCCTGTCTTCGTAAGAAGAGGATTAGTGATGCGATAAGGAGTGAGCAAGATGAGTGGCTTTCAGATATGTTTGGGATGACGTCTTTGCTGTGTTGTTTATTTTGCTTTTGTGGTTTGTTTTACTTTGTTTTATCTTGCATTCAAAAGTATGAACCAAGAATCTTCCATATAAATACTACAAATCTTAAAATAAATTAAAGCTGTGAAGTAGGTGAACGTGAGCAAAGCTGGTACTTTCCATTTCAGTGAGGCACACCAGGGAGGTGTTGTGTTGGATTAATGCTGTTTCACAGGTCATTAACGGCCTGTGGAGGAGCTGCCGCCTCACTGCCACCCTGAGAAGTGGCGGTGTGCCCATGCAGGGCTTGTGGCGACCCTCACTGCGGGATGCTGGTGTCCCTGCCACTACCAGCCCAGCCCGGCTTGGCTTCAAGAAGGGGCTTGCACGCATCCGGGTAGTGGACGGGGCTGTTTTTAGGGTAGGGACAGGGTTAAGCTCATAGGATTGCACTAACACCATGTGGGCTGCAGCTGTTGGAGAATATTGGAGCAAAGCCGCACTAAGCTCCGCGCCTGCCCTGCTGAACAGTGGCCACCTCCGGGGCTGGCTGCTGTGGGCTGGGGTCCAGACATGGAGCTGCATGGTGCGGGCTCACCTGCATCCTCACAGGGAAGGGGGCTGGGCAAGCGGGGTTGGAGAGGACATCAGCTGTTCTTCCACAGAGGTTAGGAGCCTATAAACACTGATTATTACCAGCCTCAGGCTTACTGCAGTGAATATTGTCATTAAAAGCTCAATTGCAACCACTAATGTGAATATAAGTGACTCCAAAAATAGATGATTTCAAAGGAAAACTTTTAATAAGCAAAATAGCTAGTGTTTGTGTTTATGCCATGAAATTATGTGAGGTTTTTCCCTTGCTCTTTAGGGTTAATAGACTGTGGCTGTGTCATAAGAGCATGTCTGCTAAGTGTTTCTAGCAAGACTCCTTGAAATGCTGCCAGAAGACCTGGAGAGCTGCATACCTTGCTTTTAACACAGAGTGACAGCTTTGCATCGCACATCGTGCCACTGCATAGCAAATACTAAATTGTAATTACCAAATATATTTATAATTCATTAATAGGAGGTAGACAAATAGACTGGAATGGCTTTGTGGTGCAAGTAAGATAAATGGAAGATAGTGCACAGATAATAGGTGCTGGAGTAGAGCATGTGGAATTTTTCTTTCTTCCATTTTGTCTTGCTGCAGCTATTTTGCTCAAACTCCCGAAGTTGTTCCAGGAGAAGGCACTGAAAATAGGACAAGTGTACATCCACTCAGAATTCTGAAACTGAATCTTAAGTAAAATGTGAACTGCTGAACACAAAACCTAAGGAAGCTGCCCTAATATTTTGTTATGTTCTATGGCAAATATTTCTCTAGTTACATCAACACCCATTTAAACTTTGGTTGTATTGAATAAAATATTTCTTAACGGTGCCCCTTCCGGCCTTTCTTGAATAAATATGTAAGTGTAATTGACTTAATGATAAATATTCCTGGAACTGGTTATCAATTTAGATAGTATGACAGGTGATATGTTTTTGATTTAATGACTTAAAACCATGTTTAGGTAATGAACTTTGCACAGTCTTTCTCTTGTAAACATATAATCATCTACTTCAGCAATTCTTTTTCAAGCTAAATTAAAAGTAGCATGTGAGAAATGTAATGTATATGCAATTTATCACACACTCAGCCGTAACTTGAGTCTAGATAGCAGAGTACTCTTATTACCTAACCATCAGACCAGCTTTAGAGGAGTAATCAGCTGTGTGAAAATGATGAGTATCTAATTTTGTATCATTAGAGATAATTGTAATAGCTGGGTATGGTTTTAACCAAAAGGTGAATAAATGGCACCTGTGCAATATATATGTCCATAGTTTGAAGCATCAGTTTAAATTAAAGATGGGAAATAGAAAATGCTGCTCTTAACACCCTTTTTGCTTGTGAAGGTGTCTTTAGACACTGATGAAAACAGCATTTGATACAAAGCACGAGTTGTGTGTAGGGTTAGTAGCACATATGTGTTACAGTGCTTCTAAATGTAATGATTCTTCAGCTGACTGGACCAGGAGTTGGCCAGGAGGCTCTTTGGCCCCCACCAGCCCCCCGCACCTGAGTGTTAGGAGAGCCTAAGGAAGCATGAACTTCGTGGGGGGGAAACATATAAAGCCAGCAGTTTACTGTTTGTCTTGCACTCTAGTTGGGAACATAATTCATGGTTAGGAAGGGGGCAGCTTTGAATAAAAAATATTCTTTCTCATTTTAGAAAGTTTGGAAAGGTCAGGAGCATGAGATACCTGGTTCCCAGTGGAAGCAAGACACCCCAATGCATACTGTGAAAGCACCTGCTTATAAAATGATGTTCAGAAGCATTCCTCAGTATTTCACTTACGGCTGGTATTTTCCCCAACTGAAAAAAAAACCATGTAAGCACTTTAGACTTCTTCAGTATTTTTCATATGATAATTTTAGAAGTTGTTCTACTATTCAATAAATAAATTTCTGAACATTACACAACTTAGAATATGAAAAGATTGTTTCAGTTGCTGCTCAGATGAATTTACTTTCTGTGTGCTCTAATGGGTCAGGAGAGCCTACAAGAAAGCTGGTGAAGGACTTTTGAGGGTGTGAGGTAGTGATATGTCTAGGGGAGGAGGAGAGATTTAGATTAGATGTCAGAAAGAAGTTCTTCACCATGAGGATGGTGAGATACTGAAACATGTTGCCCAAAGAGGTGGTGGAAGCCCCATCCCTGGATGTTTTTGAGGCCAGGCTGGATGTGGCCCTGGGCAACATGATCTAGTGGAGAGTGTCCCTTCCCATGGCAGGGGGGTTTGGAACTAGATGATCCTTGAGGTGCCTTCCAACCCTGACAATTCTGTGATTCTGTGAGAGCTAAGCAGAGCAAAGGTCCAAAGCAAGACTCAAGTCCTCCATTCCAGGCAGTCTGTGCAGGTGGGGTGAAAATGAAGATCTCTAACTCTTAACACCAGGCAAAATTCAGCAGCTAGTGTCCATGAGGAGAGCTCCCCATTGCTGCTACCACAGAGAACAGTAGCTATCTGTGCTATTTTCTCCTAGTCAGGGGTTTAGGGCCTGATTTCTATCAGTGGTGTGTTGAGGACATTCACTGGTCCATCAGCCAGGAAGGTAATGGGAGATGCTATTGCTCAGTTTCTGAAAAATAGGGCTCAATTTTCCTCTCAATTGAATCACTATGTGTCAAAAGCAGTTTATTTTTTCTGGGGGGAAAAAAAAAGGTTTCTGCTGGAGCACATACATACGTTCACCCAATTATAGAATCGGTAATTACATAAAGTGACTTTAACTATCAGCCTCTGTTTAAATTTATTTTGTAAAATAAATAGAATCAGCCAAACCTCTTTTCCTTTACAGTTTCTAGAACAGCTGGAAATTTCAGAAAGATTCAATGCCTAGTTGTATATGCTGCATGTGCAATGGCTTCTCCTAGGCACATATATGTGGCAGAGTGACTCTAGGCCCAGTTTCTAGCAGCTTGATCATCTATATAACAAAGATAGAAATTTCATTTTGTCTAGATGTTCTCCTCAGCAACAATCTGTTATTGTAAGAACCAAAAATACACAAAAAATTAAAGGGAAATCAATGATATAAACTATTCAGTGCAATAATTATTTCATGGCATGTTCCTATTCCCCGTTTCTGAGAGTTTAAAGGGGCACTTTTACATTTAAGAAATGTAAACATAAATCATCAATGAAAAAATAAATGCACTGGACAGCCAACTAATAATAATCATCACTACATGGCCCATTCAATGTGAATGTAGCAATTTTGCTTGAAAAATGGGGTACAGATAGTATTGTTCTCCAAAGCCTGTATCATAGAAAATTTATTTTCATGCTTTTTCAAAAAAATATACTAAAGTCAAAGACATTGCAATTATGTGTAAAGTTAAGCATACTTCTAAATGCGTAGCTGAACAAGGTGTTCAAAGCATTTTCAGTGTTCTTCAGGCCAAAGCACAAGTACTTTACAAATAAAGAAGGAAAAGTAAAAAATGTTTGCTTGAGGCCAAGAAACCAGTTACCAGCAGGACCAGAAGGAACTGAATTTCCTGACAATCTTCTTGACAGCTGTGGAGCACAGTTCAAGAGCCGTTTACATATAAGTGTAAGAAGCTTCATGATGATTGTGTTTTATATTTGTCTTTATTCTCTGGAAAGGCTGCCTGAAAAATAGGACTTTTTTTTAAAAGAGCAAATAAACTATTACATTGCAATCTATTACTGGTATAAAAAAATAAATAGAAATTTATGCATATTTTCTTGGTTTTGTCCTACAGTATTTTCATGAACAAGTTTATAGCTGTAGCAATATGTTTCATTTTCTCTAGTACCATTGAAACTGTCATTTCATTTTAGTGTTTGGTTCACAACTGCTTGCTGGTTTATCATTGAGTTTAAGGTGCTGTGTTCTTGGAGCATGGAGTACATTTTTGCAAACAAAATCAATTCCCTGATTCTAAAGGGCAAGAACAGTTGCTGGGCTGTTGTTTTACTATTCTGTTTTAATTTTTCCTCTTAATAATTTATTAAATATGTAGGGTAAGTTTGTCATGCACCAATCTTTGCCTGAAAAAAAGAAAATTCTGAAAGTAACTCATCTGTTTGTGGCTGGCTTGTTGCTTAAGGAAAATTTATATACACACTGACTTTCTAATAACGATTGAAGTATGGGACCAATTGTTTCCAGAGAGTGGGATGAACTCTCAAGAGTTTTAGAAAGAATGGTGTAAATTAATTTATTTAATTATTTTTACTGCATTTCCCCAAGAATGTTTGTATGCAAGAGATTCAGAACAAATAAGCAAGTGGATGTGGTTTTTTTGCATGATGTGTGGTAGACCCATGAGGCTTTTTTCTGAAGAAAACTGAGGATGCATAAAGTTTGTGTGGATTCAACTACAGATTAGCTGTGCACTGGGGGAAGAGGTCCATGAGGCCAAACCTCTCAGAAACACCCAGCAGCTGTTAAATGAGTGCTGGGAGAATATTCAGGGGAAATACCTGGCCACTACTGGAGATAAGTGGACCCTTAGCCTGAGGCAAAATTGCCATTCATATTTTGGAGGCTATTTCCAGTCCTGTTGCAATTATAGACTCTTTATATAATACTGTGCTAAAAAGATACATGGTTGCAGATCAACATCTTTAAGCTGGCAAGACTGACCACTTAGTCTGGTGGTCTTGGAAGTGAGGACCACCAGGAAGTGCTGCTGATCCAGCTGTGCATCAGCCTTGGTACTAAACAATGGCATGGGAAGCAAAGATGGGACAGGCTGAGACCCAGTGAAACAATTAAATGTTCAACACACACGCTAGTATGAAAAGCCTCACAGGTATTTCCAGAGGAGAATCTACCCTTTCTACTCATAAACATCAAAGGATCTGTAGGGTAACTTACTAGGAACTGCAGCTTCTTCTACTTAAGGAAGGCATGGATAATTAATGATTTTGCGTTCTGATTAGAAAATTAACATTGCTAATGCTGCTACCAGATAACTGAATTTTAGTATTATAAAAGCCTTTTGAAATGCAGTTTGACGGAGCATATATCAGATTAAATTGGATTGATTATGGGAGTTTTGAAGTTGTTGATTTCTTTGAGAGCTCTGTTAACGAAGCATTATATTGTAACAGAACCCATTAATAGCACTGTTCTACTTAGCTAACAGCCCATTACCTTCCATAGGTAATAAAGCACACACGCCAGACGTCATAGCAAGCAAAGTAGGACAGGGGACCCCACGGTGTTCACTATAGATCTTAGGGTACAATTCTAATTTTGTGGTATTGTGGGGTCTCGTTTTTGTGGTCAGCTTGGGCTGATCATATTGAGTCCCACAGAAGTCTTGAAGCAAGATCCATGGTTTTGCAATGTCTATCAACATCAGTGGACTGTTGCGAGAATGAAAGGATGGTGCAGTGACAATGTGTCGGTGTGAGCTGAAATTCTCCCCCCCCCACCAACAATAACCAGGCTAGCTCAGTCTGGAAGCAAATGAAAAGCTGTATTTACAAGCAGAGTCTAAAATCTACAATGAAATACAATGAATATGTACAAATATACAAAATTCACAACATTCACAAATATATGCAATCAACAGAAAAGCACAACCGATCTCCCTTTGCTTCCCCCCAGGGGGACCCTCCCAAAGGGGCCTCTCTCTCTCCCAGGAGCTTCCCCCCAGACCCCCCTGGACAGAGAAGCAGAGTTTGTTAAGCTGAAAGTAAGAAGAAGAGAAGAAGAAACAGCAGCCAGACAGCCCAGCAACTGCCCCCACTGCAGAACGCAGAATGTGCAGAATGCCTACTTTGTTTTGGGTAATAGTTCTTAAACATTTCTATCTATACAATGGAAGTGTTAAGAACAATCAGTATTTTGCTTTCTTACACCCAATAGTGACTTATTTACATTCTTTCACTTTCTCTGTTCTGAACTTTGCAAGGAAAAATTAAAAAGACAGTTTCAAACCATCACAGACAATATTCTGTCTGTTCAAGGAACTAATGAAAACAGTTGACACACTGGGGCATGATAAGTGACTCTACCAAAACAGCAAGATAATTACCTACGTGCAGTTTTCCTGTTTCTTTTAGGTGGCATGCTTTTCTCCCTAGAGTCCAAAGCAACTGTGTTGTGCTCTGGAGTACCATGCAAGAAGGGAAAAATGTGCATTAAGTATTAATGTCTATAAATATCTGAGTGGTGGGTGTCAAGATGAAAGCGACAATCTCTTTTCGGTGGTGCTCATTAATAGGACAAGGAACAACAGATATAAGCTGGAACACAAGAAGCGACATCTCAACATGAGGAGAAACTTCATTACTGTGAGAGTGCACTGGAACTGGAAGCTACCCTCCCCTCTGGGATTTTCTAAACCCTCCTGGATATGTTGCCCTAGATGATTCTGCTTTGTCACAGGGGTTGGACTGAATGATCTTCAGAGATCACTTCCAACCCCTACCATTCTATGATCATATTAAAATTAGGAAGCCAGCCTCAAAACTGGTAGTAACTTGAGGCTTTGGCTGCATACCATAAGATTTTAAAATTCTTTTACAAACTTCCCTGCTTTGAATCTTTGTCAAAATCTTATCATCCTATATACTCAAAACTTTGGAGAGAAGAAGCCTTGGCATCTCATTTCTGAATGTTAGTAGAGCATCTGGGGAGTTCTTTGCCAATTTTTCCTGTATGTTGCTCTGATGGTACCACTGAAGGCAATGGACAATGTCAAAATACAACTGCAGAATACCATCCAAAGTCTAATGTTGCATAGATAAAACAAAGAGCTATTTTTTCATCTCCTGAGCCTTTTGAGAGTAATGATGATGCAGGAAACGATACTTGAACAGCTGGCAGCTCAAAACTGCACTTTTTGAGGTCAGGAGGATAGGAGGTCAAAAAATAATAAAATCCATGTTGCTACATGTTATTATTTTTTGCAATAGAATTGCCCCTACCACAGATGTTTCCAAGTCCACAGTTAGCTACTGTGGTTGCCTGGGAGCCTGAGAAAGAAGCAGCCTGCAGAGGAAACAACTACTAGGCAAAATATATTCTACTACAGTTCTGTTGCCATCCAGGCATGCATGATCTGCTTCCTTATGCTTAGGAGATAACACAGATTGTTTGTTTGTTTGTTTGTTTTTTGTAAAGAGATTTTTAGGGATGGCAGGGAAGATTAGACATGTGACAAATTATGTACTTTCTGGAGGTTTGTAGTTATTTACTTGCCCCAAGCATCCTTGCATGATCTTGACTGAGGCAAAATCTGAGCTCAGTAGAGGTTAATAGATCTGAGAGCAATAACCCAACCTGAACACACCTGTCAAAGACTGATAAGAGCATAGATCTGTCAGCTGCCCTTATTGAAAGAACTTGCATTTCTGTAGTTCCAGAATTAGGTCAGCCCAATTTCCTCCCTATTTTATTACTTTTCAGCAACCCAAAATTCTTCGGAGTATCTTGTGCAATGCCACCCCAAAAACTTAATTGAACTTATTTGCCATTGGAACTGCACTCACAGTCATGGACCATTAAAATTCTGCTTGCATTGCAGGGTGGAGTAGCAGTAACTAATATTTAATTTTTTTTAAAGTCACAACAAAACAAAAAAAGACAGAATGTTGCTGGCCATTGAATTAGGCTGCTCTTAGACTAAAATTTTTCAGATGAAAATGGCTTTACATGGATGTAATTAGGCTGAGTTCGTTGGCATTTATCTGAGTTTATGTTGGCTCTTTTTGCTTGTAGCAAGTTTTCATTTACGGAAGTTTGGGTTTTGTTCTGAAAAGTATTCTCCACAGAAAAGCTGGAGAATTGTGAAGAAAGGCCCAGAATAAAGGAAAATTTCAGTTTCATTTGGAGAAAAATATGTTGAAACTAAAAGGAAAGCAGGTTTCTTAATTAGGAAACCATTTTATTTTTAATCTATTAATTAAAAAAGAGAACAATGAATTTTGAGGAGGGGCAAGCGAAACAGGGAGATGAAAAATGGTTAAATGGAAAGAGCCAGCAGATGTAGGAGAAGGTGAAAAACCTGTTAGTGGAGCTAATAAGGAAAAGCAGTTGCAGAGCACTGAACCTGGACCAAACTCCACCTAAGCACCATCTTATCTCTAACAACTGCTACTGGAAAATATTTATAGGGGGTAAAAAAAAAAAAGGATCTATACAGGGTGATAATTGCTCTGTGACCTGTGCTGTTTTGGGCAGTGTAGAGATTTCTGAAGTCAATATGTATATCTGTGTCGTAGTAACTTAACTCCATCAGTTTATCTGTGATTCATGACATTATCTAATCTCTTTCTGAATCAGTGAATCTTCCTGAAGTCCACAGCATCTTGGGGTGGCAAGGGGGCATCTGTAGTGTCTTTCCTGTCATCTGTATTGTCTTTCCTTCTTTGAGTTGAGAAATGAAAGGAGAGGAGACAAATCTTCTGCTACTGGTAGTTGCTTTTCCAGAATTTATGCAGAAAGCTGCGTCAAGCTGACTTACTGAACTAGACAGAATGTCTCCTCCAAAATAACATTTAGCCAAATATACAGATCTGTTGATATTGAGACATTTCGTTTATCCATTTAGCAGTTTGGAAGTGTGTTTTGAAGCTTGTTCGCTCTTGCCCTGTCTCCTTAGAAATTGTTATATTCCGCTTAGATATACCAATTTCCAGTTTTAGTATTTCATAGAATTATAGAATTGTTAAGGTTGGAAGGGACCTCAAGGATCATCTAGTTCCAACCCCCCTGCCATGGGCAAGGGACACCTCACACTAGATCAGGTTTGATGTTTTTGTTTTGAAATCTACTTTAAACTCAGTGTAAAACTGAAAATTCAAAATGACTCAAATCCAGAAGGAATTTTTTTTTATTTTCAGATGTTTCTATTTCATTGTCTGAAAAAATCCCCAAGGATTTTATCTCCACCCACAGCAGATGTTGATTTTATTTCCAGAATGGCAAGCAAAATTAAAATAAGTTTTTCAGACAGTTTTCCTCCTGCATCTTAAGAAAAGTCACATAAAGTTAATTTTATTTCAGAAGTCTCAGGTGACAACATTTATATTATAGTACTCATTGTTATATTGTAGTCTTGCAAATAATCAAAATCTGTGCCGTTGATACATGGCATGGAACAGTCCAAGCAGTAGCACTATGAGACTGGATCATGCTAAATTCCAAAAAATATACAATTACCTTAATATTTACACACTTTATCAAGCTGTGAGGTTGCTGTCTGCCTATGATTTTTGTGGCTGCTCAGTCAATCAAAATCCAGATGAAGCACTTGAAAGCATTCTAGATTTTGTCAGAGTCCTTTGAACAGGTGGGATTTGAGTGGGAAAAAAAACACTAAAAATTGCTAAAAAGAAATCAAAATGAGAGAGTAAAATTGCCTGTGATATGTGTGCCTCCTTTTCCTGAAACCACTGCACTAAAATTTTGAGACATAGGAATTTTCTGAAGATTTCCTTTTGGAGACTGTACTTTTATTATAAGTAAGCCCAGAACAATTTTAAAGTATAGCACAATGTCTGGATGATCAAAGAATACGAATGATTTAATAAGTGAGCAAAGTATTCTATGCTATGTTAGTGAACCAAGACTGCACAGAGAGCAGGGATGGCGCTGAGTTATAGAAGTGTAATGCTGTAATGTTACAGGTTCTCTTAACTGTTCTCTACAACAGTTACTAGGACTCTACTTTGCTTGAGAAAGAGTAGAAATCCTTTTGCTTTCTATTATATCAGCCTTATATACCACTTAACAGAGAACAAGAAATCGTCCTGATGACAGACACTGTAATTAGATCAAATAAAATTTCTTTTCCCTATTTTATTCCACTGTATTTTATTGCCATCTTCCTAATTAGGAAGATCACCAGGATAGGTGAGAATAGCTTGGATACTGGAGGCTTTTCCTCTGTTTATTTTGAAGCAACATAAAGGAACTAGAATAGAATGGCCATGAATGTTCATATTCAGTGCTACATATCAACCTAATTAATGTTTCTTAGCAATTAGTTTTGTAAAAACCGTTTTTTGTTATATTAAAAAAGAAGAAAAGCTACCATACTAAATAACAAGATGGAGAGAGAACTTCTCATAATGTAAATTGTTACAAAGCCAGGGCTCTGTCCTAAGGTTTAAAAGTCATAGAAGTTGTACAAGAAAATCTACTAGTATGTGCAGGGGTTTTGTCTTCTTTTTTCTCTCTTTTTTTTTTTTCCCTCTGCAAAGCTAGCACATGTCCTCTAATGAATTCTTAGTTTTCAGAATTATATGTGGTAATCGGTGAAATAAAGGTCATGCAGCCCAGAAGGCAAATAGTATCCTGGGCTGCATCGAGAGGAGTGTGGACACCAGGTCAAGAGAGGCGATTCCTCCCCTTTACTCTGCTCTTGTGAGACCCTACCTCCAATACTGTGTCCAGTTCTGGTGTCCCCATCATAAGGACACAGAGCTGTTTGAGCGAGTACAGAGGGGGGCCACAAAAATGATCCAAGGACTGGAACACCTCTGCTCTGAGGGTAGGTTGAGGAGCTAGGGTTGTTCAGCCCAGAGAAGAGAAGGTTCTGGTGGGGATATTTTAGCTGCCTTCCAATACCTGGAGGGAATTTTCATAAGGGTGTCTAGGGATAAGACAAATGGGAATGGTTTTAAGCTGAGAGAGAGTAGATTTAGACTGGATCTTAGGAAGAAGTCCTTCAGTATGAGGGTGGTGGGACTCTTGAATAGGTTGCCCTGGGAGCATGTAGATGCCTCTTTCCTGGGGGTGTTTAAGGCCAGGTTGGATGAGGCCTTGAGCAGCTGAGTCTAGGTGAGAGGCATCCCTGCCAATGGCAGAGAGATTGGAGGGGATGATCACTAAGGTCCCCTCCAACCTAAGCCATTCTATAATTCTATGATGATTCTATGATATGGCAGGCTACAAATACAGTGCAATGGACCACTCACATCCTTTTTACACTACCACCTAGGATGTTTCCAAAGAAAAACAAGATTTTAATTTTTTCCAGTTGGGCAGGCTTCTGGTTGTGCAGACAGTGGATGAGACTGATTTTACATCAATATTCTCTGTAACACTAGACAGATGTATTAGTAATCTTGCTCTAGTCTGTGTGCTGACAAGCAGTGCATGAGTAATGAAGAGGTCTTTCCAATGTGACCCCACTGCAGAGCACTAATGAACAGCGATGTACATTATTAGTTGATAGTACATACCAGAATTAGAGCAAAGAAATGCAATTTAAGGTACTGCTTACATACATAATGTTCTAGCTGCTTTACTTCTAGGGAACAGTAAAGAAATGAGACTTATGTGCTGGACTTGGGTAGCTAATGTTTTCTTTGATTTTTAAGGCACTAATGCTTTTTTCAAGAAAAATGTAGAAAGCCTCAAGAATTACTGTCCCTAGCTTTACAGTCAAAAAAAGCTGTAAAAATATTCTCATTTAAATTAAAGTATGGATGAACAGATAAATGCTTGAAAAATGAACAGTCATGTTCAGCTAAAGGTAATGAACATTTAACCTGGAAATGCAAATAACATTTTTCGTTTAGGTTTTATAGTCCACTGCTGCCTCAGAAGTAACAGTAAAACAATTACATGCTTTCTGTCTTATTCTCTAATATATTATAGCAGACCTTATATTTTGCTTCTTTTTTTTTTTTTTTTGTGATTTGGTGATAATGGGCAACAGTGGTTGTATGATGTGATTTTTGGGTTTTTTTGCATACTGTAGGCTATAAATTAACCATTCGTGTGTTTTGAAATTGCAATCAATTTCATATCAAGAAGGGAAAAAAAAGATACTATGGGACAGGGATACCAGGAACACTGCGATCCATAGGTGGTCATTCTGGTAAGGGAAACTGTCAAATATCCATGGATTCAGATCATAAATGGCTTATCACTCCAGTTTGTCAGTACTGACATAGACCTTTAAGCCTTTGTTGGTAACAGCCACAACACAGCCGTGCACAGGGGTAAAGCTAGATACCACCCAACACAAACACAATCTTCTCATGTGGCTGGTGAGATGAATTTTCTGTTCCTGCAGACTTCCAGCTGTGTGTGCACAGATTTTTACCAGGCGGTCACCAGGAGAACAAATAAGAAATGAGAGGTGTGATGAGCCTCTTGTTGGAAATGACATATGGCAAGGGGAATAGCTGATGCTGTGTTTGCTCCAGGAATCTTTGGTCCTTGGAGCAGATATCCAAAGACATCTCTAAAGACATATTTTGTGAGCCATGCTGTTGTGTACAGAAGTTTATCCCTCTCAACTTTTAAATTAAAGACAGAGGAGAATGATAGTTTAAAGGGTGGTGCTCAGTGCTCTTTTGAATTGTCATCTTTATTCTGAACCTTTGCCCCAGAAAACCTGGAAGCTATGGAGCAGTTCAGTAAACCTTTCTGGCATAAATTTCCAATGTTTATTGTTTCCCAAAGATTCTTTATAAGAGCAAATGCAAATTGCTTTCTGTAAATTCTGGCTTCATCATTCATTTTATCACCAAAATAAGCTTTCTCTGTCACTGCTTATTGGTTTAGAGTGTTACCATTTTCCATGTAAGTTGGAGTTCATTAAGTGTCTTCAAACAAGTAATACAAAAAATCACTTCATAAAATGAAGTGCTTTTTCACTGTTATTAAATATATATATTTAGGATGAGGAACACCTAGTTATTAACAGAGCATGAAATCATCAATCAGTTTCAGTTGACCAGCTAATTTGAAGAAACATCTGGTGTGTGGTCTGCATGTCCCTCAGATAACTGAGGAAGCCAAGTAAATGTGCTTGGAGATCAAGCAGTTTTACAAGTCAGTACAGTCCAACATGATTTGGTTTGTCCATTGAAAGTGGTAGCAGCTTGAGCTATCAGATCGTCTCAGAAGTGGTTATGTTCAGGTTCCACACGTATGTAAGGAAGCTCAAGGCTTACTCAGATTTGGAAGCGCAACAGATGCAATTCTAATCCACCCATCAGAAGTGGTCTATAGAAATGCCATTGCTTTCATTAAGAATAAAAGTTATCTTCTAGTCTGTATTCTGAATCCTGTACAGTTGTGAAAACAATGGAGGAGGTAAGTAATGTTTTTTTTAGCTGTTTCGTTTGATTTGTTTAGCTTGGTTTCAAGGGAATGTGCTTGAGCATTTACTATTATATTCCAGTGAGACTGGTGCTAAAGAAAGGATAAATTCTGGATGTGTTGAGGTCCCTTTGAGTTTGTGGAAGGGTTTATCTCATGTGGTTGACTGTATTTTAAAATGGATTTGTTTTGATAGTTTGAGATGACTTCCAGATATTTTTGTGTTTGCTTCAGATTTTTAGAGGAATTTATGGTTTAAACCGTAAGTGAGGAGAATAGACAATATGTAGAAAAAAACATCTAGGCCAGACACCTAGATACCTTTTTCCCCCCAGTTTTATAGTGACTCTTTTGGATAACAGCCTTCTCTGTGTATGGAGATGAGCTGAATTAGTGTTCTGAGTGGTGCACCTTTGTTTGGAAAGTAATGTCATTTTAGTTTACACTAACAACAAAAGGTCTGAGGAAAATTTACACCATCTGTTGGATACAGGGAGAAATATAGCGACCAAAGGTGAGGAACACGCTAAGGTCCTGAATGCCTTCTTTGCCTCAGTCTTTAATAGTAAGACCAGTTGTTGTCTGGGTGCTCAACCCTCTGAGCTGTAAGACAAGGACTGGTAGTGGAATAAAGCCCCTGTAATCAAGAGGAAATGGTCAGTGACCTACACCACTTAAAGCAACACAAGCCTATAGGGCTGTATGGGATCTATGCCAAGGGACTGAGGAAGCTGATGGAAGTGTTCACCAAGTCACTTTCCATCATTTACCAGTAGTCCTGGCTAGCCAAAGAGGTCCCAGTTGGCTGGAGTATATGTCCCATCTACAAAAAGAGGCAGAAGGAGGATTTGGGGAACTGTCAGCCTGTTCTGCTGGAGAGATTGGTTGCTCATGGCTTGGATAGGTGCATGCTTTGCTGGATGGCCAGTGCCAAAGAATTGTGGTGAATGGAGTTAAATGTAATGGATGTCTGGTTACAAGTGGTGTTCCCCAGGGCTCACTATTGGTTTCTGTTCTCTTTGATATCTTTATCAAGGGTCTGGACAAAGTGATCTAAGGCATCCTTAGTAAGCTTGCAGATGACACCAAAGTAATCGGCTTGAGGGCAGAAAGACTCTACAGAGTGGTTGGACAGGCTGGATTCATGGTCTGAGGCCTATGGTATAACTTCCAACATGGTCAAGTGCCAGCACTAGGATCACAACCACCCCATGCAATGCTACAGGCTTGGGGAAGAGCAGTGGAAAAGAACCTGGGGGTGTTGGTTAACAATCAGATGAGTATGAGCCAGCACAGTGCCCAGGTGGAAAGAAGACTGACAGGGCTTGTATCAGAAATGGTGTGTCCATCGGGAGTAGGGAAGTGATTGTTCTCCTGTACTCGGCACTGGTGAGTACTGTGTTCATTTTTGGGTCCCTCACTGCAACAAAGACGTTGATGTCCTGGAGCATGTTCAAAGAAGGGCAACAAAAATGGGGAAAGTTCTGGAGAACAAGTCTTGTGAGGAGCATCTGAATTATCTGAGGTTGTTTAGCCTGGAGAAATGGGGGCTCTCTACAGCTGCTTGAAAGGAGGGTGTAGTGAGGTGGGGATCAATCTCTGCTCCCAAGCAGCAAGCAATAGATCAAGAGGAAAGAGCCTCAAGTACCCACTCCCACCTGTAGCTGCTGAGCAAGCTAGTAGCCTACTGTGTTTAATTGAACTATTCATGAGCTTAAGGTAATTCAGAGTCATGAAATACATGTAAAAACAATGTTTTCACAGAAGAAAAATAATGCAAGTGCATTTTGTTTTCTAAACAGTTATTTATGTTCTAGTATAGCTGGCAGTTTATATAGTTTTTGTTGTGTGGTTTTGCTATATGATTTAGATACATCAATATTTTGACAACAATGTGAACAAGTGATGTCTTTAATTAGTAAGCATTACTTTAAAAGAGCAAGTAAAATAAAATAAAAAATAAACCCTAAAAATCTCTAAAACTATAATATCTTATGTTTTCATCAACAGTGTTTTTTAGACCATTATAAAATGTTTGTGTTTGCTGACTGTCCATAAACAATTTCAACCATCAGAGTGCTCTGTTATCCCACATGCTGAGTTTCATGTAATTTACCATTATGAATCATGATTTTTGTAGAGTGGACATTAAAGTTTTACCTTATGTTTTGTTAGAGTCACAGTGGTTGTACACTGAGGATTTGTCATGTCAGACAAATCAAATAATAAGTTCTCATGTTCTGGGACCAGTGTACTGCCATGTACTGCTTACCAGTACACTCAAAATTAAGCTATTTGGAGCGTACTTAATCATATTGATAGATGAGTACAGTCAGACATGTAGAGGAAGAAATCCAAGTTGAGTAAAACTCACAGGAAAAAAAGAAAAGAGCAGTGCTGACCTGCAAACATCATACCTGGTGAATGCCTCTGCCAAGCTCTGATGCTTGTGCTCGTGGAAGTGGCAGGGGAAGGACATATCGCTTGTCTGCTGGTGACCCTGCCAGCATGGCCTAGGTCTGTACTAATGGACTCTGAGAGTGCACTGACTATGAGTGCTGTGGGCTCCAAACACTGCACCAGAGTCAGCACTAAGCACTGCTGGAAATTAGGAGGATAGTTCTCCAACTCATATGGGTCCTTTCTAGAATGCCCTTGTCATCTGCTATTAAAGATTGCATCTGTTTGTGGTCTGTTGACTAAAAATTATAATTTAATCCTTTACAGTATACATCACAGTGTCTGTGACTATAACATTAACCAGCTTGTACTATGCCAGGTTGACTGACAAGATAATATATATTTAAGTAAAAAACGTCAGTTGGGCTCCACCAGATTTCCCTGAAATTCAAGAGGCAATTAAATTAATGAAAAGACAGAACAAACAGTGAGGAAGCTTACAGCCAGAAAATACCATTTATGTAAAGTGATCATTACAGGAAGCCAGTATTTACTGTACTGTAAATACCCAGTCTTTTTTTAAAAAAAGTCGAGTACAGAGCCATGGTACATGTCATTTCTCTGCAGTGATGACTACTGTAGCTGCAAACAGCTATCAAATAAATATACTGCCAAATGCTATTAGTACTTGTGCTTGCCATAGAAATTAGAAAAGCACACATACAGTTCTTAAATGAGGGCAGCATAAGTAGCTCTGGGCAATAATTCAGACTGTCCGATCATGTCAATTTTACGAGAGGAGCGTGACTAACAATAGCTCTCTAGCACTAGGAGTACTGGGACAGGATGCTGGATGTGGAAATTGAGGTTATGGGTCATCACAGTGTTGCTACCTCAGGTGAAAGCATCTTGCTTTTTATAGTGCTAAATGGAAATGAAGGACCCTGCTGTAGGCAGCTAAGTCTAGGCAGCATCGGGGAAGCCAGTGTAATATTTAAGAATAGAGAGCTGAACATGCATACAAGTGTTTCTTGCATGTAGTGCCAGGGCTCAGACCTTTGAGTGAAATATGTTGCTTCGAGTTGCTAGGTTAGATTTGCAATATGAGTTGAAAACCGTATATAGCAAAGTTAGCCAGCACAGAATAACACCAGGAATTCATTGTTGAAAAAAAGTCATACCTCAAAATTAAAACTGATGATGGATTTAAAAGCGTAACATTAGCTGAAGTGAGTAAAGTAATAACTTAAGTGACAATATTAAAGAAAGAAAGAAAAAAAAAAAGAAGTATATGTTCCTATCAATATACTGGAACAAAATCTCACTAATGTAAAGTATAACAATTATTTTTTTATTCGGTTCCACCTTGGAAGTGCTTTCCAGCTTGTTTCCTTGGTTCAGTAAAATACATGGTGGACTTGACAAATTCATTACAGTGTTGGAGTGATAACCCTGTACTTAAGGTTGCAGATTCAAGACTCATAAAATATTGTTACAGCCAAGTAATAATGCTGAAATGCCAGTCATGTTTTTATTCAGGCAGTATTCAAAGTAATTAACAGATTCATTAAAATTAATATTATAATTAATATGTTTCATGGTTGCAAATGTCCTAGCGTTTGTCTTAACTGGAGGTGGCTTCTTTTTGAAGCTAGAATAAACTGTCAGCAACCTTGCATCCAATTGTCTAAATAGGGTTTTTCACTGCAGATAGTGGATGGAAACATTTTTTTTACACATAAAACTAGGAGAGAGCTTAATTTTCAGTCTTAATATTTAACAAGCTTAGTATGTTCTTCAGTGAAGACATACATGCTCTGTCTTACTTGAAGGTTATTATAATTTATATGAGTGCTGTTTAAACCAGATGGAGGGCAGAATGTGATTTGTGAATTCAGGGTTACAGTGAGAATTCTAGTGTTGTTGCTGAATTAGAGTAAGACATGTATGTGTGATTCCAAATTAACAAAGTTACATTTTATATAATAAGCTTTAAGATGGAATTTTTAAAGTAACGTAGTGCATATCTACTTTATATGCAGCAATTATACTAAGGCTTTTTTGTGCTAGGGGTTTCTAGAATAGGGAAATATTTTGGAAGGTACGTTATTTTTGACAAGAGACTTCTGGAACAAAATATGTGGGTCTTTTTCTAAAGGGTTTAAGTTTCAACCAAACCTGATCATTTTTAATTTGGACTAAGGAATTTTTACGCTTGGATTTTCATCCTTTGGAGCTGAAAAACTAAAATTCGTACTGTAACCTGTTTAAAAGCATTATTTTAAACAAAGAGGGGAATGAAATGGATGTTTCTCCACTGAACAAAGCAAAACTTTCTTCAACAAAAGTTTGCAAAAATAGACTTCCATTTCTAACCTACTCCTCCTAGTAAGGGAAGCGTATTAGCACAGTTTAGCTCTTTAACTGACAGCTTGCTCGGTATCAGTCTCATAAGGATGAATATTTTCTTTTTGGACAAGGGAAAGTAATCACATTTGCATTAAAAAAAAAAAAAAGTCATGTTCAGTCTTGACATGACCCTGTATCCTGATCCAACCCTGGGCAACAGGGAAAATTGTGTTAAGATTAAAAAAATTCCCTTGGAGTAAATAGAATGCCAAATGACTGATGAGTTGGGTTTATGAGAGCAAATGAAAATTGTTGGTAATGGACCTGAGCAGAGGGAAAATGGGAAGAAAAAGTAGAGAGAAAGAGAGAGAGGGAGACTTATGAATTAAAGGAAAGATTATCATTGCTCCATGAATCCAGTGAGGATTATCACAGGATGAGTCCTAAGTTTTTGGTTGCGGGTATATATTCTAGCAGGGTCTTCTGTGGTAGATGCAACATGTGGACCCTGGAAGTTACAGTCTTTTGGTGGGGATGGTCTCTCCAAATCAGAGAGAGGTGTGCAGAGTGTGAGGTGTGCAGAGTGCTCCAGTGCAGTGTCTGCCATTGGCCTTTCTGTGGCGCTGTTGCAGGGAATTCCCACCTCCGCAGAAGTGATCTCCTCATCATTAAGTCCTTTGAGGCCAGCAGCTCTCCTCCAGAGCTATTAAGGCCACCAAAACTATTACTGTCTATTCAGACCAGGTAATGTCACATCTTGTTTGAGACAATAGAGTAACTAAGGGCTATCAGCCCAGCCCTGCCACCTGCATTGTTTTGAGACAACAGAGTCATTGGGCATGGGAACTCACAAGTCTGGACAAACAAATACATTATTGGAGAAAAATACCTTTGTGAGTTAATGCCTTTGTGAGTTGGGTAAAACCAAGATACTGTTAAAGTTACTTATCTTTGCCTTTTCAAGTTTCTATTATATATGCTCTGTATAGAGACTGTCTTGCATACCAGGGCACATTCACCTTAATGCCTAGACTTACCAGTGTCTTTCGCCTTTCTCTGTGTTTTGAATAACTGTGATACTGTATTACTCAGTGTTAGGAAAGTATCATTATTTAGTTACATAAGCTCTACTGATAGTATTAAAAATGGAATAGTATCTCCTTGGAATAATGTGTTGTAGAAGTAACACTAGGCCATAGTTTTGGAAGAATGATGCAGATCAGATGACCTTTGTGTCCACTATTGATTTGATTTAATCTAATTAAGAGGAAAATGAAATGGTGTCTGATAAAATGCAGACGAGCAACAACTCACAGTTGGCTTCACAGTTCTTTGTCATTAATGGCTCAGCAGTTAGGAGTGTTATGAAACCTTTTTAATGCCTGATATACTCCCTGGCCTCCTAGAAGAAGCCACTTATGGCATGGTTGCAGGTGCCAGCCTGAGCCTTACTGAGTTGGTCTATCTGTATGCAGTATGAGCCAGAAATGTACTTTCTTGGTTAAGTCCTTAAATATCCTGATGTGCCATCTTGGAATATCACCTGAGATCCTCATCAGGTCATATTGGGTTTTATTGCCATACATAGACATGAAGGACAAGCTTCAGCACTGCGTTGTGCTAGGTGGGTATAAAGCACTGGCAGAGACACATCAGAGATGTGCAGCTCTTAATATCATTGAAGGAGGATGGGACTTGGCCAAATGTGAGTGCCTGTATGAAGTTCAAGGCAGAGGATTGTTGGCTTGAGTTTCTGTTTTGGAGACTGTGTAATGGGAACTCAACTTCTTACTGTTTTGACAGGGAAAGCCTGAGCTGATGCTGACAGAGGTATCTGAGTAAGCTCATGTGGTTCAAACCATTAGATAATTTCTAGGGTGTTATCTCCATTGCAATAGTAGCTACATTTCATCAATACCTACATTGCATGCAGCAAGCAGGACTGTGTTTGGGGGGGGATTGGGAGTGGGGGAACTAATGCTTTGATTTTTTTTTCCTAGATCCCAATAAATTCTTGGGATCAAAACTGGCGGGGGGGGGGGGGGGGGGGGGGATACTGAGCTAGAAAGTACTCTCCTTTTTATAATGTGATTTTGTTTATGCCGTATTTGTGAGCATGTCTGAGACTCTACCTGGTAGCTCTTACTTTGTATGTGCTTTGAAGTTTTGGTAGCATGGATACATGGTGTAAATCATCTTCCTATAAAAATCCCAGTATTGTATGTAAGGTGGTTTTATTTCTTCATGATCTGGCTGCCTTGTGTATTTTTCTCTTGATGCAAAGGTACTGAAACCATCACATAGATTTATTACTTACTTGGAGAACTTAGAGCAGCTCAACAAGTTTTTTTATGTGTCCGTTTGCCAGCTATTTTAAGTGAACCTGATAGATACTTTTTATACCCAAGTCAGTGTATAACTCCCTGGATATTATTCATGCATAAATTGTACTTTGAAAGTGCAACATTTTTCATGCATTCAACGTCTCAGTCAAACAGAAGTGTAATGTTAATACTAAGTGTTGATTTAGTATAAAAATACTGAATACTGAGTATATAAAATCCTGAATTTAGCATACGAACTATATGGAAAGGTAGATAGCTGAGAGCTGCTTGTGTGGTTCATCAAAAAGGATTTAAACTGCGAAGCGTCATATCACGAATGTTTCTCACTCTGATTTTCTAGTTCAGTTGTTCACTACCAAAAAGTCAGTCTGATGGCAGCATTTAATTTCACAAGTCACAGATTGTGGTTGCTATGTGTACTGTATATTATTATTGTCTGTGTTTATAATTTGAAGGTGGTAACATCCTAAGACACACTATGCTAGGCCCTATAGCAGCATAAAGAAGCTCGTCCCAATGAGGGTTGTAATCTAAGACATGAGATGACCGATGGAGAAATTAGGAGTCCAGAAAAGAAATAATAAATTAACAATGCTCATGTGGGCAGGTATTAGTAAGGTAGCAGTGGTACCAAACCATACAGTATTTGTGTATGCAACAGTTACACTGATATGGAAAAGGAAAAAAAAAATAGCTGAAATTTTCACCTGCAGATGTGTAATACCAAGTATTTAAATTAATAGGTTGGGAGATGTGAGAATCTCTTACCATTCCCACTGAAATTAACTGGTGTGGAGGCCTGAGGGCAGCTCTCACAATCAGGCCTGACTTTATGACAGTTTTAGATGTTGGCCTTTGTATCCTACTCATATATAAGGGTGTTCCTTAGTAGTCTGCATTCAGCAATTTCTTGTAAAGGTTGTTTATTTATTACTTAATGATAATTCTAGAAATTTCTCATGTTTCTAAGATTTTAGTAGGAAGGCACCTCAGGATGAATGAAACCATAAGGGAGAGACCACAAACAAAAGTTGAGCAGCTCAGTTTTGCCCAGGAGCATTATTATGTAAATCCTACACAAAGGTCTACAACATGATCTGTAATTCTCTTCTTATTTAAGGGCAAAACCCTGGCTTCTAGGAACTAAACTCAAGAACTGCTTCCTGGTATTTCTGATGTAGTAGTGTTCAGGACTTGATAGATACAAGAATGAAAATTTGTAGGCTGTCCATTCTTCTGAAGGTTTCATTGGGAATTGCCCTTTAGCACCTATGGAGAAGGAAAATCAAGACAGACATAAGTATTCTTGGATAAAAATACTTTCAATACTGTTAGCAGTGCTGCACCCTTCTTAGTTTTTCTGTGTCCATTTCTGCCTCTCCACACATCTTTCTTTCATGCATTTATTAAAGATTAATTAGATGGTAATGTACTCTATTAAATTACAGGAACCATTCCTGTGATTTTATGCTTTGAGCTTTGCAAATTCAATAAGGAAATAGATTAAAACACTAGTACAGGTGTAGTGTAGTTATATTCACTTGTGCCATATGTCTGTACTGAATTTTGCTCATCATCGTAAAACCTCAGGAAAATTGACATTTTTGCACAAATGTGGTAATAAACAATAGATTCATAACAATATGGAAGCACTTTCAGACTTCCTAGGTAAGTCATCTTTGGAAGGTGTGAAATATCTCAGTAATTGGAAGATAAGTGTAAACAGAAAAAAATTTATATGAATAATGTTTCAAGGTCAAGTATAGATTTGCAGATCTCATCTAACCACCTTATACACCTCTAATGTCCCTGCAGAGATTATGAATGGTGCTGTATATCCCTGCAGAATTTGTGAAAGGCAAAGGTGGCAGAGAGATTCAATTCACAGTAGTTGTTTTACCTTAGTTTTTGTGATAGGTATCCTGACGAGGAAGGTTTTGGCAAATCATCTTCATTAGAACTTGTTGAAAACTATCTAGAAACAACTAATTTACAGAGGAACTATATGGCTTGACCATGTGGTGGCATTGTTCTGTGAGCTCCTTAAGTGCTTTCTTACACTCTGGTTTCAGTTTTTGGCAGCTGCAATGTGGCTAGTAATGTTTCCTGTTTGTAAAGTTTGACTGTACATCACACCTATGCCTCAAATCCATAGTCCAACACAAACTTATTTGTGAAATTTTATGCTTACTTGTGTGTTCCTGAATTTGTTTAATTTCTATTAACTACAGATAGGATACAAGGCAGATAGATAGATAGATAGATAGATAGATAGATAGATAGATAGATAGATAGATAGATAGATAGAACTCACTCTAGATAAATAGTGACATACCAAATGGTGTAAGCATGCTAAGAGTTTTGCATATTCCATAGCAAATCTTTGCTAGTAACAGCATATTGCAAGGTAAATCAGATAGTTTATAGTTCAATTGAACAAGAATTTGAAGACCTGGAATTCAGTAGAGAATATGAATGAACATTTTCCAGAATGCCTTCTGTGCACCATACTTTTTTCCCATGCCCATTCCCTGAAGTCATCTCAATTTCCTGCCTTGTCATCTGGATTAGAGAATCATAGAACCATGGAATGGTTTGGGTAGGAAAAGGCCTTAAAGATGATGTAGTTCCAACCCCTCTATGATGGACAGGGATACCTTTCACTAAGCGTGTTGCTCGAATCCCCATCCAACCTGGCCTTGCATCCTTGCAGGGAGGGGCCATCCACAGCCTCTCTGGCCAACCTGTTTCAGTGCCTCACCACTCTTGCTGAAGAATTTCTTCTTTAAATCTAATTTAAATCTATCTTCTTTTAGGTTAAAGACAATGCCCCTTGTGCTATCACTACAATCTCTTTTAAAAAGTCCATCTCCAGCTTTATTGTAATTTCTCTTTAGCTACTTAGGCTGCTATATGGTCTCCCTGGAGCCTTCTCTTCTCCAGGCTAAACAACCCCAAGTCTCTCAGCCTGTCTTCTTAGGAGAAGTGCTCCTCTGATCATGTTCAGGGACCTCCTTTGGATTGGCTCCAGTAAGTCCATATCCTTCTTATGTTGGGGACCCCAGAACTGAATGCAGTATTTCAGATGAGGTTTCATGAGAGCAGAGTAGAAAAGGAGAAACCTCTATGGATTTGCTTGTCATGCTTCTTTTGATGCAGCACATATCACCTGCTTATGGTGAGCTACTTGTCAATCAACACCCAGAAGTCCTCCACAGGTCTACTCTCAATCCCATCATCTCCAAACCTGTCCAAAGGCAGGTGCAGGACTTTGCACTTGACTTTGTTGAACCTCATGATGCTGGCATGAGCCAACCTCTCAAGCCTATCAAGGTCTCTCTGGATGGCATCCCTTCCCTCCAGTGTGTTGGCCACACCCTGCAGTTTGGTGGTGTTGGCAAACTTGTGGAGGCTGTGCTCAATCCCACTGTCATTGTCACCAGCAAAGATGTCAAACAGCATCACTCCCACTACCAACCTCTGAGACACACCACTTGTTACTGGTCTTCATTTGTTGACCTCTACCCTTTGAATTCAACCATCCAGCTGATTCCATGTCAACTAATTCATGGCACTTGAAGCCATGGTTTAGTTAGTCATGAGGTGCTGGGTGATAGGTTAGACTTGATGATCTCTGAGGTCTTTTCCAACCTTGTTGATTCTATGATTCTATATCTGTCTCTCAATTCCAATTTACAGACAATGATGTTGCCTGGAACAGAGTCAGATGCTTTACCCAAGTCCAGGAAGATGATGCCATTTGTTCTTCCCTTTTCCACCTATGCTGTAACCCCCTTGTAGAAGGCCATCAAATTTGTCAGGCACAAGTCTTCCTCAGTGAAGCCATTTTCAGCTGTCACCTCTCACTTTATTATGTGCTTCTTTGGGTCATTCTCCCCACAGGACAGTCCTTCCTTCTACATTCTCTTTCTTGGCAGTTTGAAAATTTTGAGAGTTGTTTGCACAGCTCCTTCATTTTCTATCTCCACAATGTCTTTATGCCCTCCTCTGAGGTTTCCTGTTCATTTTTTGTTCAGTTTTTCATTACTTATTCTTTGTGCCACTGCTAAGGCAAAGGCGTTGTCATAATCTTGCCTAAAGTTTCTGGCATAGAGAACTACTAACAGATCTCATTAGGATGGCAAATGTTCAGTGTCCATTTTGGACTGCTTTGATTATAAACTCTAAATCCTGACCATGGACTTCACTTCATAAGTTCAATCCATAGCCTTCCATAGGGATATTTTCTCTTGTAGGCAATTCTCTAAAGGGTGCAATCTAAATTAAAAAATGGCATCCTGCACTCATAAGGTAAATGTAATGCAGAATCAGAGAGCAGTAGTTCTACAACAGACAGGAGTACTATTGAGCTGCATTATATCCTACGTGGCATTAGTGAGTGTGTGAATTGATCTGATGTTACTTTTTCTCTCACCAGATGGATCACCACATTAATACAGTAACAACCATTGTCTTATTTCTATTTTATATTATCTAGTGTTGTGTGGGGTTGACCCTGACTGAATGCCAAGTGTCCACCAAAGTCACTCTGTCACTTCTGTCCTCAGCTGGATAGAGAATATAATGAGAGGCTTTAAAACAGAGAATACTCAGCAAATACCATCACTGGCTAAAGAGACTCAACTTGGGGAAATCAGTTAAATTTATTACTGATCAAATCAGAGTAGGATAATGACAAACCCAAATCTTAAAATCTCTTTTCTCTCATCCCTCCCTTCTTCCTAGGCTCAGCTTTGCCCCTGAGATCTCCACCTTCTCTCCCTTCTTTCCTGGGAACTGGGGCTGCAATTCATCACGCATCTCTTCTGTTCCTTCCTCCTCATGCTCCTCCCCTGCTCCAGCATGGAGTCCCTCTCACAGGAGGGGACATGAGTCCTTCCCATGGGCTGCAGTTTTTCATGAACTGCTTGAGTTTGGTCCTTTCCATGAGGTGTAGTCCTTCAGGAACAGACTGCTCCGGTACGGGTCCCCTGTGGGGTCTCAAGTCCTGCCAGCAACCTGGCTCCATCATGGGATCCTCTTCCCATGAGTCCTCAGGTTCCTCCAGGAGCCTCCTCCGACATGAGCTTCCCACAGGGTCATAGTCTCCTTTGGGCATCCACTTGCTCTGGCATGGGGTGCTCTGAGGGCTACACATGGATATCTGCTCCACTGCAGACTCCCACGATCAGTAAGGGGATAGCCTGCCTTACCATGGTCTTCACCATGGGGTGCAGGGGTAATCTCAGCTCTGACTCCTGGATCACCTCTTCCCCCTCCTTCTTCAATGACTTTGGTGTCTGCAGAGTTCTTTCTCTCCCATATCTTTTTCCCCCTTCTTAAATACGGTATCCCAGAAGTCCTACCACCATCACAGATGGGTTCATCCTTGGCCAGCGTCAGGTCCAGCTTGGATCTGTCTGGCACTGGCCAGTGTCAGGTCCAGCTTTAGAGCTGGCTTTTGTTCTCTGAGACATAGAGGAAGCTTCTGCTTCTCACAAGAGCCACCTTGTATCCCCCTCGCTACCAAAACTCTACCACACAAACCTAATGCAAGTAAACAGCACTAAGTAAGCAGCAGAATGGTTCATTACCCTGTGAGGATTTATGAACAATACAGCAATGAAATCAGAAGCAATTACAGAGTAAAAGAAAAAAATGTCATTTTTGTGTAGATCAGGAAACCTGAAATTTTGTTAACAGTTTGGAGTAAAAATGCAGTGAAGCCCCTTTCTATGAGCATATTTTAGTATTTAATTAATGGTGCCATTTCTTCCTCTGATTTGGACTCCTAACTTGAACAAAATAGTAGTGTTGCTTGAGGGAGTGAAGCCTGGTCTAGTCAGCCGTTCATCTGCATGACCTTTACATTTCCCTGATAGAGCATGCAAGATCTGTTTCCCTCTCTTGCCTCTGTAAGGAAGGAGGTGTAGAGTATCTCCTGTTTAGTATGCACGTGCCTAACTCCTGTTAATTCTTCTGGGAGTTACACTGTGGTATCAAAGTAAGTATATACTTTTAATCTCTAAAGCAGCCCTCTAAGAGATAACCAAAATTTATAGGTCTTATCAATTTGCAGCAGTGCAGGTGAATAAAGAGAATCTTTAAAATAAAACAGCTGCTGACTCAGCCTAGATAGAGGCTTGGGAATAAAACTGAAAATTCGGCAGTGCGAATCCTTCCTCATCTATCAGCTGATTGAAAGTATTACCCTTTTCCTGCTAATCCTCAGAGACTGGTGCAATATAAAGAATTGGAGATAAGGGTGTCTAAATAACAGGAGATTGCTCATGTTTGGAAAGCCTTAAAATGGTAGCTCCCTGGGGTATCCTCCCACAGCTGACAGGGAGAACAAAAAATACTAAGGTTTACTTTGCATCTGGAAGCTAACAAAACCATTTGAGTAAATTCAGTGGAGCTCAAAAACATGGAGACAGTTCAGCTACATTTTCTTTGCTACCAAAGAGTGGGTAGGAGCTTCTGTGCTTGATAACTTTTGTATTTTGATTACTTCAGAGAGTTAAGATTCAGTAGCCATCCTACTTTGAATAAGAGCTGTCCAAATAGCTCACTGCCAATATGTGTTGAGTAACAGTATTATTGTGTAACATTAGATTTATGTAATGAGCTATTGTCAGATGATAGATAATAGAAATGCAGTTTTGTTGCATGGTACTGGGATGAGCACATTTTGAATTCACATTTGAGGGCCAACCTTAATTAAATGAAAGATTGCTTCAACCCACAAATAATTGTGTTACACCTCCGGTCCTCCAAATGGCTCAAATGTCTGCTTAATGTTGGTAAATATGTTGAAAAATAGATCCTAACATACAGCTTAGGAATAAACATTAAAGTTGAAGATAGTGTTCCTGCTGATAATATAAAATTGACATAATTCCAGACAGTTATGTTTGTTTTCTTAGATACTGATGATATGAGTAATAGGAAAAAGTACAGTGAAATAAGAAGGTTGATACATTGAAAGTAAATATGATTTCCTGCAGTTAATAAAAAAGAGCAGTGGTGTCTTGAAAAGATGAAAACATTCAGTGGGGATTCTGTTACGTCGCTGTCAGCTAATGTCGAAAATCTGGTACTTGATGATTTTTTTCTGGAAAGGAATGGTTTTATAGTTGTGTCACTTAATATGTTTTTCTTTCTAGTTATCTAAAAGCATTCTGTGTTAGACATTACTCAGCATGCTTTTAAGAACCAGAAGCTTATTCTTAGTTGTCAGGCAAGGGTTTTTTTTCAGGTACCATTCACAAGTGTTACTTCCTGGAAGAAACTAACTGCATTCAATTTTGTGTGACCAACTTCTTAGCTTTAAAATGGTAAATAACATTGAATGTTGCATTTTAAGGATGTAGGATTTTATTATCATAACTCATTGCACATTGCTCTTGAATAAAATGAACGCCTACCTACTAAACGCCTACTCCATGTAGAATGAAAGAAAAAAAGTACTTTGAACAGAATTCCATAAAGTAAATATTGCCTGTAGTTGTAGATATGGAGGCATTTTGAAAATGCAGATGCAGTGAAGAAAATGCACATAAAAAAACCCCTGTGCTTGCAGATATTTATGGAGAAATTTCCTGAATCATTAAATGCCTCTTCTCATTCATAATATGGAAACGTAGCAAGATGCACCTGATATTGCTCATGAAAGAAATCACACTCAATTTTCTCAGCTTCCTGAAGTTTAGCATATCCATGGTCTGAATAATATCTTCTACAACAAAAAGCTTTATGAGTTTATTCTGAGGGCTGATAATATGCTGCAAAATATCAGAACAATTAAGTGTATACATAAATCCGGGTAACAACAGGAAACAAACAAACAAAACATCTTTCTAAATCTTTATGAACTTGGGACATGTTTTGATTACTGTTATATATAGAGAAAATGCTTTTCTAAGAACTCATGATATCTGCAGTAAAATGAAGAAGATGACATTACAAAAAATGAAGAAACATAAATCTAAGTTTATGTTCATGTCTTCAAAGTCTAGAGATCTGTATTTCATCTCAGATGTGAAACAAAGGCTGAACCTTAAATCAGATGCTCTTTGTTGTAATTTACATACTTGTAATTAGAGGTGAATGAAACAGTACACAAATACAATAATTTACTGTATTTTCTCAAAGTATTGTCTGCAAACTTTCTGTCTCCTCACTTACGGTCGATGTCCTTCAAGGACCCTGGCATGGGTCAGGAGACTCCGCTAGAACATTGCTCATGTGTAGCATTGGGAAGTTTTGGGCACAGATTGGTAAGTGAATTCTCCATCAGTGGCAGCTGTCCTTTTCTGGAGCTAGCTGCTGATGTTTTTAAAGCCGATAACCCAACTCCATGTTACAGCCTAAGCCTGCTGCCGTACAACTCAGTGTGTGGGTGACTGCTGCCTTCCCTATTCCCCTAACCTTTTCCTTGTTTGAGTGTGGAGTCAAACATGTTAGACTGAAATGCTTTCCCTGTTGATTTAAGATTAAAAAAAAAAAAAGATTTTTCATTGAGGCTTTGAGTTTAGGAAGCACTCCTGGGCTCCATTTAGTTTGCATTGCTGTTGTCATGGTGATCTCCAACATGGAGGTGGTAAAAATGGCCTTAGGTAATAACATTTAGAGATCTTCCAGCTGCCTGCAAAGTAAATATATGTATGCGACCTTAGATTCTAGGATGTAGTTTTTAAATAAGTTTTTTTAATTTCAGGCCATACAATAAATGTAGATTTAAAAAATGAACTCTTTGAAATGTGTATTTATTTGTCTTACAGGATCATATTTTAATTCCATTTTAATGCTACATGTTTGTGCTTTGAGAATTTATGTTGCCAGTCTTGGCTTTCCCCAGGCGTACTCTAAGATCCGGTAATCCTCTCAGGTCCAGCAGTAGAGACAGTCTTGTAAACATGAGAGTTTCCTCCATAAAACTGTCCTTGGAAAATAAATCTATGCAATTTGCCTCCTATCAGCACCTACTCCTGCAAATGCAGTGTTTCACACTCAACAGGTCTAATTTAAATTAAGTCTTCAGATTAGGGCTGTAATTTCTCTGTCTGTTTATATCTGTGATGCTATTTAAAGATGTCATGTTATTGACCTAAATCATAACTTACCAGACAGTTTTTGTCCAGTAAGGTTTTTTGAGGATGTCCAATTACAAGGTGGGTGGAATGCAGAGAAAAAGAGTGCATTACTGAAGGCTTGGAGAGCTTTTCTCTGAGTATTCTGAGGTTCTATGTGAGGAAACTGTTAAGGATGAATCATAGAATCATAGAATCAGTCAGGGTTGGAAGGGACCACAAGGATCATCTAGTTCCAACCCCCCTGCCGTGGGCAGGGACACCTCACACTACATCAGGCTGGCCAGAGCCTCATCCTGCCTGGCCTTAAACACCTCCAGGAATGGGGCCCCAACCACCTCCCTGGACAACCCATTCCAGCCTCTCATCACTCTTATGGTGAAGAACTTCTTCCTCACATCCAGTCTGAATCTCCCCACTTCCAGCTTTATTCCATTCCCCCTAGTCCTGTCACTACCTGATAGCCTAAAAAGTCCCTCCCCAGCTTTCTTGTAGGCTCCCTTCAGATATTGAAAGGCCACAATAAGGTCACCTCGGAGCCTTCTCTTCTCCAGACTGAACAGCCCCAACTCTTTCAGTCTGTCCTCATAGGAGAGGTGCTCCAGCCCTCTGATCATCCTGGTGGCCCTTCTCTGGACACGTTCCAGCATGTCCATATCCCTCTTGTAATAGGGGCTCCAGAACTGGATTAAGTACTCCAGGAGGGGTCTCACGAGAGCTGAGTAGAGGGGGAGAATCACCTCCCTTGACCTGCTGGCCACACTTCTCTTGATGCAGCCCAGGATCTGGTTGGAAAAAAAGGGCAGGGATGAAGGAATCATGCAGTGTGTCCAAGGCATCCACTTCCCTTGGCATTTCTTAAAGAAGTGTGAAGAAAATGAACCATTTCCAGAGATTTCTGTTTGAGAGCCATGCTTAAAGCTCTGCAAAGAATATTCTGTTGGTATCTGGGTACCAGATAATAATGGGCTCTTCCAGCAACTCCAGATTTCCTATGTGCCCACTTATATTGCTACTTAGGCATGAAAATGGGCGTAACCAAGAAGATGATTGTCCATTGGGATCTGGGGTCACATCTGTCACTGTACATCACAGTGCCATATCTCTCTGCAGCTCAGGAAAGCCTCCTCTTGCAGCTCAGAATAATCCTTCCTTTAGGTGATGTTTCTTGTCCATCTAGCCATTCCTGCATGACTTCACTTTTCTTAAACTATGAAATATAGTCCTTCTGCACCGGAAGAAAACCTACACATGTAAGTGTCACTGGCCTCAATTCAGACTGGGAATGCATCAGGCTGGTTGCTGTAGAACTGTCCCAGCAGTTAAATCCGTATCTATCAAAGCTGATGTTTCTTTACTCTATACATTTCTCTATTCGTGTTTCCAAACTTGGAAGCTGAGTCTTAGAGTTATAAGAGTCTGTGACCACAGATTCTTTTACTTTGGATCTGAAAGTGTAAGACAATTAGAATTTTCATCTTGGACAAGCTGTATCAATTTTTAGCCTGTATGGCCAGGTGTGGTTCTTATGTACACACATAGCCAGCAAAGTTGAAACAAGTCCTAGTTAGCGGTCAGTGAATTGAAAATTTGTGTACAAAACTTACTATACAGTCATGATTAAGTAGGTTTTAGCTTATGCATGTGTGTAAGTGATCTGATATGTTGTCACTTGATATCTGAACTGAGCCAACTCAAATCAATGAAAAAAGTTATATGGGAGTGTACAAAATACCTATCATTGGATTTGAATGTGAGGTGGAGTCCCTCAGCATGCATAGTGTTTGCATGGGAAAGATGAAGGTTTGGTGAGTGCAGTATGTGAGATTTCATGACAAGAGATGTCCCTGAGGTTCTCCAAAGCACATGTGAGACTGGAGCTGGTCAGATACTCTGTAAGATAGTGGTGGTATACACAGCACAGAGAGGTAAAAAGTTAATGGAAAGTACTTTAGGATAATACAAAGGGAAATATATTTAATTAAGGCATATAGCTCTGGGTGCCTTACAAGCATCTGACTTTGTTCTTGAAAGTGGCAATGAGCAGAGTTTTGGAATTTCTGTCATTTAATTGAGAAAGCTGTAACAGCTTGTCCAGAGACTGGGTATTCCTATGTCTTGAACTCACACAGGATTATAGGGCAGAGTTAGACCATTCTTCATTATGCCTCTACAAGCTTAGTTTCAATTAGATCTTTGAATAGCTAGGTGCACTTAACCATACATCAGCATCTCTGTGAGTAATAAATGGGGTGCGAGAGGTCTGGCATTTATTTTGGACAAAGATTGTATTTGAATAATCTGCTGCCATTTTATTCTTGCTTTGTCCTGGTATGAAAACTGTGCAGGAGGAGGAAACCATTTTTAATTGTCCCAAACAAAACTGAATCATTAACCAAGTTAACCACTGATTTCATAATTGCAGTTGATGCAACATATAAGAAGTTTGTTTTCCACTATTTTTTGTAGTTGCTTATTTTTTGTAAGTAATTAAAAAACAAGTATTATTGATGATGGCTTTAAACCAGGAATGTACAGTATTTTATTTAGCGTCTCTTGCTTTTTCCAGATGCCTTAAGCTACTGGAAAAATTATTTACTATGTCACAAAATTTCCTGCCTTATTAGTTAAAGGAAAATATTTCCCTACAGATATTTTCACATGTAATGCTGTTACCCATATTTCACAAGCTGTTTGCAGTTTAAACTTAATCATATTTGCCTCTCCGTCACTGAAGCTTTTTAGAATTACCTTAGAGATCTCAGTCTTATTTGGATATTTATAATTAGATTTGACGTATCATACTTTGTTTATCTCAGTTAATGCCTAAAGGCTTGATTCTGATCTGAGATCTGCAGAGGCACAGCACCAAATTTAGTATAAACTCTGTACTGGAGATGCTAATAGCAGTCTCTGTCCAAAATAGCTATTCTGCTCTCCTCCTGTCTCCTAAAATGTGCTAGGTTGGAAAGATGTTTTTGTATTTTGTTTAGAATAATATAATGGCAGGAAGTGGAGCCAGTCTGCAGGATTTTAGTCTTTTGTCCTGGTGATTGCCATACATATTATTGTATAGCTAATATATGAATGTATTTTATTTACTGGAATAAATACGGTTTTGAACCTTCAAATACCCACTGCCACAAAAAGGCCTAATCACCTGCACTTTTACTTTGTATTTTTTCTCTCTATATTTAATAATTAAGAGATCCAGATATAAAACTCAGCGTTCTTGGAAAGTCAGTCTGAACTGCTCATGCTCCACAGAGAATTTTATTCTCATGAACAAATGAATTAATCATCATCCATATTTTGTAGTTTACAGCCAGTAAATGAAAAATATTTTTGGTTATCTTTTTTTATGTGCATGCTCTTCGGGTAGCTCTAGGCCTGTGACTGCCATGAATTCATATCCTTCTTTGCTTTAAAAAAAGATTGGTATGGTCCTACCATACTGTAGATACTTCAAATAGCACTACAACTGGTGCTGTAGCACTAGAAAGAGTTTTGCAATACATATTGGCTGTGCATGCATCAATTCTTGCTGATGAGTTATTTGTGTTTGGAGTGTACTGAATTACAGTATGGAAGTTGCTATGTTTCCTTCTCTTGCAATCACTGGCAACATTCTGTCACCCTCCTCTCCTCAGACATGTATTTTCATTCAAGAGATTTGGTAACATACTAATATCTGCCACCAAGCTGGTTTACGTTTTAGATCATGAAGGCCTGACATATTTGAAAGCAGGAATACTTAGCTGGTTTAGAGTGATTTGCTCATATTGAGTAAAAGACATAAGAAACCTTCCTGTGTTAGCTCCAAGCATAGAATATACACAGGAAAACCCTTCTGTAAATTGGTTCATGTGTGTGCTGCTTTTTTTTTTTACAGCCCCAAAATGTATTAGAAAATCACAAGTGCTTATTCCACCTCAGATGCAGATTGCTTTGTACTCTAGCCAGGCTTTGCTCATCTCTAACGTAGGTGGTGTGTAAGGCAGCCTATAGACTGCAGTTGTTGGCAAATCTATTTCATCTTCCTAATCATTTATTTGTGGTTTTGGAGTCTTGATTAGAGTAAATTACACTCAGTGGTCATGGTTCCTCTTTGAGAGTGCTATCACCTTGTGAAACAGACCCTTCTAAAAACTTGTAAAACTCCCAAATCTTTATGTATAGGCAATCTTTGTGGTATAACACATTTGTGGATTTCCTAAATAAGATAAAGTAGGGGAGAAGTATTTTTGAATTATCTGTTGCTGCAGCACTACTGAGCAGGCACTGCTCAGTTCTGCAGCACTACTGTCCTCACAGTCTTCCCTTGCTTCAAGCGTGGGAAACTTCTCTAACGTGAGTCCTTCCCATAGGCTGTAGCTCTTCACTCCAGTGGGAGTCCCTTCTATGGGCTGTGATCCTCCCAGTATGGGACTGCTACTGCATGGGTTCCCCTCAGAATCATGACCTTCTTTGGTAGTAGCCAACTGCTCTGACCTGGGGTTTTGCATGGGCTGTAAGTAGGCGTCTGCTCCACCACTGATCTCCATGGGCTGCAGAGGGACAGCCTGCCTCACCATAGTCTTCACCATGGGCTGCAGAGGAATCTCTGCTGCAGCACACTTCCACTGCTCTTCCTTCCTGACTGACCTTGGTGTCTACATAAGTTGTTCCTCTCACATCCCACTCCTTTCCAAAACAAAAGAACTTACACAGCAGATTTTGTTGTCTTGAATATATTGTCACAGAGGTACTTCCACCATCACTGATGGGCTCAGCCTTGGCCCGAGGCAGATCTGACTTGGAGCTGGGGGCACTTCTAGCAGCTTCTCACAGAAACCACCTTGTAGTTCCCTCCACTACCAAAATCCTGCCACACACAAACCCAATACACTGTTTTAACAGTCTGAAAATTTGCAGTTGTGTTTTGAAGGTTATTTATAATGTTATGTTTTTATGGAAAAACAATATTCTAAATTAAAGTTTGCTGACATGCAATACAGGTTTGGGCTACATTTAAAAAGAATAATACACATAAAATACTCTGCAGTACTCATAAAAATATGGGTACGCAGAATGACTTTTTTGGTCTAACCTTTAGATGAAGAATGCTGATTTAATATTCATAAAGCAGAAGGTAATCTCTTGCATCTTGAATTTGGGTACACTGTAGAAAATACAGTGCTGCAAATTACTGTTTCTAGAGACTTTAATTTCTTATTGGACTATTTGTGTGGTTTCAGAGAAATATGGCTTTATTAAGAAAAGACAAATGAATATCCTTTACTCATTATTCAGAGGTTCTGCATACACTAATTAGTACCACGTTATTTCTCACGTCTTCAAATTATAGTGTACAAATAAATTTTAATTGCTAATGATTTATACACAAGTTATTAATTTCATTATTACAGAATGTTGAAACTGTGGAAAATTATTAGTGTAGTAAGTATTTTAGACAAAAGCAGGGCAATAATTATTGTTACTATTCATATTCCAGCATTATCCAAACTTTACTGAGCCGTTCAGAAATGCAGAGGACAGCATAGCCTGCATTTAAAAAATGCATGAAGCAGTGAGAATAGATGTAATATGCTGAGAGTCACACTGATGCTAGGCAAATGTCTCATTATTTACAGGTTTTCTCCTGTATGACTCTAAGTTTAACATATTCATGCTATTTAAGCTGTTGCTGTCTGCACCAATTCATCTGCACCTGTGGCTCTTAAGTAGCCTGCATGCAGAGCTCTCTGCCAGAAGTGTGGTGAGGCCATCCATCACAGTCATTCCTGGAAAAATAAACCTCACAGATCTGGGAGCTAGTGGATGCTGTCCAGGCCAGCCAGCACCTCAAGGCCATTCTCTATTCATGAAAAACAGAGATCTAATGGAGAGAGTCCAATGAAGATCTACAAGGATGATTAAGGGCCTCAACCGTTTCTCCTGTGAAGAAAGACTGAGAACTGGGAGTGTTTAGTCTGGAGCAGAAAAGGCTGAGAGGGGATCTTATTAATGTCTATAAATATCTCAGAGATAGGTGCCAAGAGGAAGGGGACAGGCTGTTTTTAGTGGTACTCAGTAATAGGACAAGGAATAATGGATACAGGCTACAACACAGGAAGTTCCACCTCAACATGAGGAGAAACTTCTTCACTGTGAGGGTGATGGAGCACTGGAACCGGCTGCCCAAACAGGTTGTCGAGTCTCCTTCTCTGGTGCCTTTCAAATCCAACTTGGATGTGTCTCTGTGTGGCCTGCCCTAGATGAACCTGCTTTGGCAGGGGGGTTGGACCCAATGCCAGTGTGCATTCATCTCTCTGAATTAAGTTGGTGAAGGCACAATAGGACAAAGAGAAGAAAACACAGAATCATAAAATGCTTTAGGTTGGAAGCAATCTATAAAGGTCATCTAGTCGAACCCCCTGTAGCAAGCAGAGGCATCTTTAACTAGACCAGGTTGCTCAGAGCACAGTCCGACTTGACTTTGATTGTTTCCAGGGATGGATCTTCGTCTGTTCCTTTGTGCAACCTGTTCCAGTGTTTCACCACCCATAGAATCATAGAATCAGACAGGGTTGGAAGGGACCACAAGGATCATCTAGTTCCAACCCCCCTGCCATGGGCAGGGACACCCCACACTAGATCAGGCTGGCTAGAGCCTCATCCAACCTGGCCTTAAACACTTCCAGGGATGGGGCCTGGAGGGATAGATCCAATAGTCCAGGCGAGATCTCACCAGAGAGGAGTAGAAGGACAGAATCACTTTCCTTGAGCTGCTGACCATGTTTCTTTTGATGCAGCCCAGGGTATGGTTGGCCTTCTGAGCTGTGAGCATGCACTGTCAGCTCCTGTCCAGCTTTTCATCCATCACTATTCCCAAGGTCTCTTAAGCAGGGCTGCTCTCCCTTCGTCCTATAGCCTGTATTGATACAGGGGGTTGCCCTGACACAAGTACAGGACCTTGTACATGGCCTTGTGGAAACTCATGAGGTTCAGCTTAGATGCAATGTGAAGAAAAAAGGAAGTATCAGAGATGACTTGTGTGGGGGAGGTAGGTGAAGAAAAAGTGTTAAAATTACACTGGACTATGTTGGAACTGCATAGAGAAGCACAAATGATCCTGGAGGTAACAGAAGAGCTCTGTTCTTCCACATACTGTGAATTTATGTGTTATGGAATTGAATAAATGGAGACAGGCCATCACTGAAGAAGCAGATTTGCTTTAAGTCATATATGCAAGACTATTAACTAACAGTGTTTAAAGAAGCAAATTTAAAAAAAGAAAACACAGTTTCAGGAGATGGAATTGAAGAAAAAATCATGCAAAGTTTGGTGTTGTGAGAGAGAGAGCATCAGTGAGTATGGGTAGACAACTGCATTTGACAGATCAAAGAAACTATTTTCCAGTTTCTCAGCTGATAGTAAGTTAACATATGTCAACTGATTTGAATTTACAACAGCTGAAAATCAGACCTTCGATACTGAAGCAGGGTGGTGTATGCAAAATGGACAGCGAAACCTAATAAATAACTTATTTGACCTTTATATATTATTTATAAAGGGCTGTACATGCAAAGTGCTAAGCACCTTCCATTTTCAATAACCAGCCTGCAGGAGCTACCCATAAAAGCATTTATTCATCCTAGCAAGGAAAGAAGCCAGATTAATTGGAGGATTTACCTCAGTTAGTAGGATATGGTGTGTTCTGTTGTCTTACTGACATATACTAGTTTTGTAGAGATACCCAAGACAAGATTTTAAATAATGTAAAAAATGGCTGTGCCTATACAGAGCTAGTGACAAAATAAGAATAAAATAATAAAAATATTGAAGTTCTCTAACACAGATGAATTTAGATATGGTTTAATACTTTGCCAGTAAGACTAAATTAACCAGTCACAATAATGAGGCAGAGGAACCTGAAGTTCTGTTTTCTGCATGGGTGTTAATTAAGATTGGACCATCTAGGAAACTTATTGTAGGTCAATCAGTTATTTGTGTAATTTACCACATTTACAGCAAAGAGGAACAGCAAATGGAAGCTATTGCAGTTGTGTAATTCCTCACAGGAAAAGGGTTTACAGTCACAGCCAGGATCTGCAGTAGGATTCTACACTGGGACAATTATGCACATGTGTCTGAAAGCCTATGGGCTGAGTGCTGCAGAGTGTACTTTGGATCAGTAAGAATGTTTAGTACCAGAAGCTATGACTCTAGCATGTGTTATTTTAAATGCAGTTTTGGAAACAAGAAAGATATTCATAGTTTAGTAGCCCATTCTTTCTCTGAGAGTACAACCCATTTGTTGCAAATGTACCTGCTTCCCTTTCTCAGATTTGATTAGGCTGACCTTTCATTACACTTAAAAACAAGCAAACATAGCAAAAATGTTATTAGAAAAAAAAAACTTTAAAAAGTTAATCAACCTTTGAAGAAATAATTTAGATAGGGCAAAAATTTGCTGTAGCTTGCATCGTGAGAGTTCTTAGACAAGATCGTAGTGTGTGGTTTTTTCTGACCTAAAAATGTGTCTGTCAAGGACATCATGGTAGGTACTTTGATGACAAAGGATTATGCTTTTATATATATGTGGCATTGGCTGGATTACCAGTAGATCATCTCTTAGATGGGCTGATGGAAATTTCTGTTGGTAGAAGGTGGCAGTATTCAGCTATGGACAGTACTGAGCCTTCTTAGGAGTAGCAAAGTATTAATCACTCTTACTATAAGCTTTACTAATACAGAAAATTGTATATATCAGGGATTAGCTGAATTTCCTCTCCAAATTGTGTTTCTTGTACAAGTTACTTAAAGGTGTTTCTTTCAAACATTAAACTTCTCTTTTTTTTCTTCTTCATGAGTTCTATGTCTACTGAAATAACTCAGTTTGACTGCTCCATGAAAAGATTCTTCCAATGCAATTTCATACTGATGTTGTTTTTCCCACACCTCACAGAATTTTTCCAATGTTTAGTTTGTAGTTCAGTGTGTCTGAGGCAGCAGAGCTTCTGCCTCTGCTTATGGGATAGTTCATCTACACATTGCAATGGCTGGATAGGTCCTCATCTTAAAACATGCCCTACTTTCATTCTGTCCCATATGACTGTGCAATTTGTGCAAGCCTAAGGATCTGTTTTATCCTTCTATTATCTAAGTATATGCAAACTAGCAGCTATTAATTTTCTAGCCTTTTAAAATGTTTTCCTGATTGCATACAATTTGAGGAAGCAAATTTAAACATTTTTTCCTTTGGGGTTTTCTTTCACCCCTCTCTTTCTTTCTTCCTTCTTATTCTTGCATTGATCTTTCTCTTCAAAATGCATAAAAATAGTCTCATAAAGTGTGTGGTGGGTTGACCTTGGGTAAGGGTCAAGCGCTCACCAGCTGCTCTCACTCTCAACAGGGGACAGCAGGAGAAAACAGAACCCAAAAATTAGGGGTCATAATAAGAAGAGGGAGGTCCCGTACCAATTACTGTCATGGCCAAAACAGACTTAAGTTGGGAAAAATTAATTAAGTGCATTTTCCCATGCTCATCTGCTCTCCTTCCTCCCACCCTGAGCAAAACAGCTGCCCCCTTAGCTGCTGGGCTTAGCCATGCCCTGCAATCAGGCCATTTGAGCCGCCTGGAACAAGTTGTGTTTGGCATGGGCCTGCCCAGACCTCTCATCACAGTATCAAACATTCAGTTGTACACTGGAACAGCTATACTACCTACTTCACATTTTACACTTCTTTTAGATTAATATTTATTTCTTACAATTTTTGCAAATTATATGTAACATTTATATATATTTAGAGTACTATGCATTGTATATATATTTAGAATAGTACTATGCCTAATATATTACATTTTCCTCTCCTTGTACTTCAACCACCATTATAAATGGTTTAATATCATAATAAGTCTTTCTCAGACTTTGACACTGTACTCTTTATTGAAAATGATAAATATTTCTTCTTGCTACATGAGCTATATTCAGGTGATTTCAGCCTTTTCCTCTTTCACAGCCACAGATCATTTAGTTATTGGAATATTCTGTCAGTAGGACAACTGAGATTGAAAATGAGAACATTTAGACTCTGAAGCTGATTTTTTGTGGGGAGCTATTTAGACTTTCCTAGTAGGAGGAAAGCTTAATAATATAAATGATGCTGCTGTATCTTTGTGGAGTCCATCTCTGGGCAGCTTCACAGAATCACAGAAACACTCAGGTTGGAAAAGACCCTGAGAATCACCAAGTCCAACCAATAACCCTACTCTACAAGGATCACCCCTAAACCATATCCCCAAGCACCACATCCAAACCACCTTTAAACACATCCAGGGTTGGTGACTCAACCATCTCCCTGGGCAGCCCATTCCAATGCCTGACCACTCTTCCTGTGAAAATCTTCTTCCTAATGTCCAATCTAAACGTACCCAGTCGTAGCTTGAGGCCACTCCCTCTTGTTCTATTACTAATTACCTGTGAGAAGAGATCAGCACCAGCATCTCTACAATGTCAGGTAGTTGTAGAGAGCAATGAAGTCTCCCATCAGCCTCCTCTTTTCCAAACTAAACAGCCCCAGCTCCCTCAGTCATTTCTCATAAGATTTATTTTCCAGGCCCTTCCCCAGCTTCGTTGCCCTCTTCTGCACTCACTCCAGCACCTCCACATCTCTCCTGTATTGAGGTGCCCAAAACTGCACACAATACTCAAGGTGTGGCCTCACCAGAGCTGAGTACACCTCCCTACTCCTGCTGGACACAGCATTTCTGATACAAGCCAAGATATGACAGGCTTTCTTTGCCACCTGGGCACACTGCTTGCCCCAGGTCCCTTTCTGCCAGACAGCTTTCCAGCCACACTTCCCCAAGCCTGTAGTGTTGCTTGGGGTTGTTGTGACCCAAGCGCAGGACCTGGCATTTGGCTTTGTTGAAGCTGAACACACACTGAGCTTATGAATACCTGATTTCAGCTTAACAAAAAGTTATCTTGCGAAGTCTAAAAATACGACCACTTCAGGGCTCTGTTTAACAAGTTATTCAAAACCTGAGTCATTGAAGCTTAATTGCAGAACAACTGTTATTTTGTGAAATCCAAGTCAACTGTTCTTGCCTTAAGAAATTATGACTTCATATTGTCTTCCTTTTAAAAGTACTGTATGTTTGATGTGCTTATTTCAGCTCTTGAGGATGGTGAAGGTGTATGTATTATTTATGATCACTGAATGCCAGGTGTATTTTCAGTTGCATAGATCTCAAAAATAGACTGCTCGGTTCATGTCAGGTTTTTTTGAGAAGCACTAGTGTACTTTATGGCCAAGTTACATATTAAAAAATCCTCTTTCTTTTGTTTGCAGAGATTTTCTTATATCCATCCAGTTTTCTGTAAATACACTAATAATTCTATATATGATGAAGATCAAACACTTGTGATAGATGGCATATATTTAGATCTCTTTTGACTAACTTGAGCTGTAAAATGAAAAAGACTGATTCCACTGTTCCTCCTCCTTTCTACTATAGCTGCAGCTCTCGTAATGACCCTGGTCAAGAGGCCAGGGAAAATGTTGTTTTCCATCACGGGAAATGTAGTCTGTTCTGAGAGCTCTCTCTCAAATGAGAATGAAAAATTGACTGAAGAAGGAAGTAACTAAGGATGGACAGTTCTAAAACAAAATTTTATGATTCAGTTTAAAAAAATGTTACTGTTTTTTGCTTCTTGTTAACTCTATTTGAAATGTAAAAACTTGGTTGTATTTTACTGGTGAAAAGATGAAAAGTTTGTGGTAGTTGAAGTGGTTGGCTGAGATGTCTGATTTCACAGAAGTTATGTTTTCCTGATAATATTCCTATTTAGGAGATGTCAGAAAAAGAAGTAGCTTTTTTGATCACATTGTACACTGTTACACTTCTGACTCTTTTATTGAAATTAGAACAATTAGTTCTCATTAGATATTTTTATTATTTTCACATTATTTAGTAGTCCTTGTTTTTTGAGATGAGTCCTTGTTTTTTGCTCAGGTAAGCAAAACAAAATTACAGAAAATAGTAAGTAATCATCTGTGCAATCAGAAAAACTTCATGTTGTTTACAAAATCCAACCAGGCAAATGTCACAACTTCTAATTTTTTTTTCTCATGTTAAATATACAGAACAAACTACTTCTAGCAAATTATAATTTGAATGTGTATACATATATATGTGTATCTATAGCTATCTGTCTATATTTACATATATATTATATATATAATATAAATATATATTTTTAATATATTTTTATAAATATATGTACACACAGAATAACAGAATCACAGAGTGATAGCATTTGGAAGGGACCTCTGGAGATCATCTAGTCCAACCCCCTTGCCAGAGCAGGTTCACCAAGAGCAGATTGCACAGGACAGCATCCAGGTGGGTTTTGAATAACTCCAGAGGTGAAGACTCTACCATCTCTCTGGGCAGCCTGTTCAGTGCTCTACCACTCTCCAAGTAAGGAATTTCCTCCTCATCTTTAGATGGAACTTCTTATGTTCAAGTTTGTGCCCATTACCTCTTGTCCTGTCACAGGGAACCACTGAAAAAAAAGTGGCCTCATCTTCCTGACACCCACCCTTTAAGGATTTATAAGCATTGATAAGATCTCCCCCTCTCCCCTCAGTCTTCTCTAGGCTAAAAAGTCCCAAGTTCCTCAGCCTGTCTTAATGAGAGATGTTCTAGTCCCCTGTGATCTTTGTATCCCTTTGCTGTACCTTCTCAAGTAGTTGCCTGCCTTTCTTGAACTGAGTAGTCCAGAACTGGACACAGTGCTCCAGATAAGATCCTGCTAGGGCAGAGCAGAGGGGCAGGAAAACCACACTTGACCTGCTTGTCACACTTTTCTTGATGCCCTCCAGGATGCTATTTGCCTTCTTGGCCACAAGGGCACATCACTATCTAGTGGTCAACTTGTTGTCCACTAGGACACCTAGGTCTTCTCCCACAGAGCTGCTTTCCAGCAAGTCAACCTGTACTAACACATGGGGTTACACATATAACTGCCTTTTAAACTTATTTGTTTGCTGTATCACTTTAGGTTTTGTCCCTATTATATAGTAAATGCAATTTAGTGACAGTAGTGTCAGGAGAAAAGAAGATATGTGGTCTTTGCTATGTGATGTAGTGCATACAATAATGCAAGGAGAGAACCTGTCAGCATTCTGGGTAATAGAAGGCCCTCAGTATCAGAGACCGCTTGAGGCATAGCTGCTTGATTTCTTGATTGCTCAGCGTTTTGCAGAAGATTGGAATTACACTAAAAGCAAACTTAGGTGTTCTCTACAAATTATTCACTATTTCTTTGCTGCAGGGCTATTGTGGAAACAACTTACACTTTTCTAGCTTTATGCAGAGGAGCTTTTATAGTCAAAGGCAATGATAATCATGCATAACCCAATGTAGGAGGAGACTAAAATGCTGGTGTTTTCCTCAGTAACAGTCAGTTCATTTCTTTGTTTCTAAGGAAAAGCATTCCTTTCCATCACATGCCTTATGGTGAAGCTCTTTGTGCTGATGGAGTCTTATCCTTCACAGAAATACCAGTCTCAGAATTTAGAAAACTTCACCACTCCCTTCCTTTTGTTGGTGAATCTAAACTCTTGAGTCATAGAATTTTTAGGGTTGGAAGGGACCTTAAGGACCGTCTAGTTCCAACCCTTCTGCCATGGGCAGGGACACCTCACACTAGATTAGGTTGCTCAGAGCCACATCCAGCCTGGCATTAAAAACCTCCAGGGGTGGGGCTTCTAACACTTCCCTGGGAAACCTCTTCCAGTGTCTCATCACCCTCATGGTGAAGAATTCTTCCTAACATCCAATCTGAATCTACTCATTTCTATTTTTGCTCCATTCCCCTTAGTCCTATCATTACCTGACACCCTGAAAAGTTCCTCAGCATCTTTCTTGTAGGCCCCCTTCAGACATGGGAAGGCCACAATAAGGTCTCCTCAGAGCCTTCTCCAGTCTGAATAGCCCCAATTCTCTCAGTCTGTCTTCACAGGAGAGGTGCTCCAGCCCTCTGTTATAAATCTGTATAATATTTCTTAAATGCTAAATTGAAGTATATTTCAAAGATTTTTTTATAGTCTTCTCACTTCACTGCATATATTGCTTATAGAAGTTAGGTCCTTTGTCTACGTAGCCTGCTAATTTTGTTAATGAAGTAACCTACTATGCCTGTGCAGGAACTGATTTCCACAAGTGTTTTGTTTCAGCTCTGTTTCACCTTTTGCTTTCCATGAAGGTACTGTGAAGTTATGTGTCCTGGGTTTGGCTAGGATAGGGTTACATTTTTTGTTTTTAAATGTGGGGTTCTTTTCTTCACAAGAAGCTGAGAGGGTACACAGCCAAGATAGGTAGCTGGGATATTCTGTACCATACTGACATCCCGACAGTATATAAGGGAGGGGCTGGCTGGGACAAGCATGGGTTCTTTGAGCAGGTGACAAGTGTGGCTTGTGCAAGGGTGGAGGGACAGGAGTGAAGCAGATGGGCTGGGCTGGCCCAGGATGAGTTGTTGCAGTAAGTGGTACATTTCATATCCCTGTATATTCTGTTTAATTGGTATTTTCTCCTTGATTGTGTTTATATCTCTGTGCTATTGTATTAAACTCTCCTTATCTCAACCCTTGGGGCTTAGTCTTTTTCTCCTTCTGATCCCCATGGGGGTGGGGGAGCAGTCGTGCATGTGGCTATGTGGGCTCAGCTGCCAGTTGGTCCTGAACCATGGCAGTCCTTTTGGCACCCAATCATAGAATCATAGAATCATTCAGGGTTGGAAGGGACCACAAGGATCATCTAGTTCCAACCCCCCTGCCATGGGCAGGGACACCTCACACTACATCAGGCTGGCCAGAGCCTCATCCAGCCTGACCTTGAACACCTCCAGGGATGGGGCCTCAACCACCTCCCTGGACAATCCATTCCAGGCTCTCACCACTCTCATGATGAAGAACTTCTTCCTCACATCCAGTCTGAATCTCCCCACTTCCAGCTTTATTCCATTCCCCCTAGTCCTATCACTACCTGATAGCCTAAAAAGTCCCTCCCCAGCTTTCTTGTAGGCCCCCTTCAGATACTGGAAAGCCACAATAAGGTCACCTTGGAGCCTTCTTTTCTGCAGATGGAACTCACTCAGTCTCTCCTCATAAGAGAGGTGCTCCAGCCCTCTGATCATCCTGGTGGCCCTTCTCTGGACATGTTCCAGCATGTCCATATCCCTCTTGTAATAGGGGCTCCAGAACTGGATGCAGTAGTCCAGGTGGGGTCTCACGAGAGCTGAGTAGAGGGGGAGAATCACCTCCCTTGATCTGCTGGCCACACTTCTCTTGATGCAGCCCAGGATCTGGTTGGCTTTCTGGGCTGCAAGTGCACAATGACAGCTCATGTTGAACTTCTTGTCCACCAGCACCCCCAAGATGTAGGGCTCAAATCCATGACCCTAGGATTAAGAATCTTATGCTCTACTAACTGAGCTAGATGTGGCCCCTTCCAGCTTCTTGTGAAGGAGAAACAAAGAAACAAACAACAACAACAAAAAAAACCACAACCCCCAAGTCCCCCCAAAAAAACAAATAACAAAGCAAATAAAACCAAAACAACAAAACTTCAACCGAAAACTTAACACTATCCTTGCTGAACCCAGGACAGTGTGACAGTAAATAGACATAGCCCTGAGCTGTATTTTGATGTCTAGACTTACGCTGTAGGCTGCGCACAGTCTCAGATAATCAAATTGTGTAGTTTAAAATACTCATTGATATATATATATATGTTGGCTTATTTTCTGATGCTGTGGTATGACTTCAGGCTAGGTTTTGCCCTTGCGTGTGCACAAGCAATTCTCACTGACTTTGAAACAAGGTGACTCCTCACAGGAGTGGGATATTGTCCCTCAGCCTTTATGGCAGCACAATTATTTAATCAATTGTGGGTTTTTGTGACATCTCACAATGCAGCAAATCAATAATAAATGATCGGTCAGTACTTCTGGTTTTAGTGAGTGGTAGGGAATAAAACATGTTCCTCATGTTAATAATTTTACGTCACGGGCTCATCCATGCATAAGCAGGCATGACTTTCATTTTGTTTTTACAGATGTCTTATTTCTGATCCAAATTTGACACAATATATGATTATGGAGTGCAGATGTGATGTATGTTTAGGCCCACGCTTTCAGAAGTGCATGTACACATGTGTTCACTGGCATTATTACTGATAACCTAGGTTTTTAAGGTTTTGATTTGTTTTTTTTCCTAGTACCCATGTGGATTTTGTTCATAGTAGTTAACTACTGCTTTCTCTGGGCATTGAAAATTGTGTCTTGCAGGTAATATCTAGAGGAGGGCTTTGATTATTTGATTATCAGCCAACAGTACCCTGAGCTGTATGACAGAAGTTGAGTCAATAACAGGAAGTTACTACCCACTTTAGCACTAACCCTATAAGGGGAAGCTGAAGGAGCTGGGCTTGTTCAGCCTGGAACAGATATCTTTAGAGGGACCTAAGAACAGCCCTTGGTGTATATAAGGAGGTCATCTAGAAGGTGAAGCTAGGCTCACTGAAGTGTGGCAGGGAGAGAAGATGAGAGGAAATGAAAATAAGCTGGAGCAGGAGAGAATGAGACTGGATGTTAAAAAAAAACTTACCCATGACAGTTTGGAAGTTTTCAAACTTGACCAGGTGAAGCCCTGAGCAGCCTGATTGGGCCTCAGAGGTGACCCAGCTGTGAGCAGGAGGTTGGACCAGAGATCTTCTGAGGTCCCTCCCAGCCTGAATCATCCTGTGATTCTGTTCTTAACATGCCAGCTAGGTCACTTGAAATCTGTTTGATATTTCTGAATTTTGATCTCAGTTAAACTCAGGGTTGGAAAGTAGCTTGGTGAAGAAATCCTGTACTGAGTTTGTCAGCACTGAGATCAGAGCGTTATGACTAGGAGCATGATGTTGGAGGAGATTCCTTTAAGCCTCCAGGGCAGCCCTCCCTGTTCTCACAGACCACCTATTAGCAGGCCATCCCCCTTTCCTTTAGTCTAGGGGAAATAAGCAAATAAAGCAGCTAGTTTGTTTGTACTATCTCTTGATAGTATTGTTCTTGTACATAGACAAAACAATCAACCAGCAAAGCATGAGTGTGAAGTAGATGATCTGGACATGAAAAAATCAAAAAAACTACAAGAAGTGCATTAATAGGATTGACTCTTTTTTTGTAGCTCCTCAGTGTGATTTCAGTGAGACACACGTTAAACCTAGTAAAATCTGGAAGTAAGTAAAATAACCTCACCTTGGTTATATTTTTCATCTCCATCAAAGGAGTACTTGATGCATCTTTTTCCGTTTTGAGCTGTGTATGTATGTAAACATAAATACTGTCAAAATGCCACAAAGACAGACTAAGAAAGAGACTGCAGAGAAAGTCAGATTTAAAAAGACAAGTTTTCTCTACTACTATGTATTTTTTTTCCACGGGAACTATTCCAATTCAAATCAAGCTGTGAAAAATACTTGATTCTGTAGCTTTAGTAGCATCTGTGTTCCTTTGTGTACCCATAAAGAAAACAAATTCATCAGGCTAAGGGTAGTCAGCTTGATTCTGTATAGCTGTGTAGGAGAGAAAAATGTTTTATTCTGTACGTTGTTCTTGAGTGACTAAGTTTATATGATGTCTACGTTTCATTTAAACTTTTGATTAGTTGAAAGGGCATGATCAGCATGTTCTAAAGTTGAAGAATTTATTGTATTGGCCCATAATTGCATATTTATTTAATTAAAACATTGTGGTGTCTAATTAATGAGTTTCTAAATGTTAGAAATAAAAAAAAAAATCACAAAATGTATAATTTGAGTTTTCAAAAAAATATGTCCTGTAGTAACTTTGGGCTACCAGAAATTAATAAGCTTTAATTGAAGATACTTTTAATAAATGTGCTAATATACATACAGTATAAAAATATGTTGCAATCCTTATTCAGGAAAAAATTCTATTTCTGTTAATGAATTTTTTCCTGAAATGGAACACAAGATAGTCTTCAGAGTTCTGAGAAGATTTTGCTGGAATCATTATGACTCTAGAAAACCTTCTACTACTTTTAAATCTTATTTTATAACTATAGAGAAAAGATTGGCTAAAAACTTATATAGAGCTTAAAAACTCTATAGTGCTCTGCCTATCTGCAGTATGCCCATATTCAATATTAATCCCTTATCCTAAGACAATCAGTTTGATCCTGTGGAACACTGTGGAGAAAAGCAACATGTACAGAAGCATTTTGGCACCTCAGTGTTCTGTGTGATTGATTTGGTTTGGATGTTCATTACCACAGTCACATTTCATCCACCAACTCTTCAGCCACTCTCTTTTTTGTATATAGCAACAGACTATCTGGGAATTATGAATTAATATATGCTAATTAAGACAATAAAGTAGTTTAAAGATACACAAATGTTAATAGGATTTGAAATAAGAGGTAGCTTGAGGCCACTGCTGTAACTAACAGGCCATTTAAAAATTATTAGCATCAGGCCCAGTGGACCAGTAGTAAAGTACAGCTGCCTTTTTATTACAATATCAGAGCTAGCAGCCCCTAGACTGAGCTTTACTCCAGTGATCACAGCTGTGAACCGTGCTGAACTAATTTTGCTTATTCCTGCAAATGCCAGCATAGAGGCTACTAGCTTTACATAATGCCTGGGGTGATACATACAATATTTTGTTATTTGTAAACTAATCTTTACAACAAATTAATGTAAGTACATCGACAAAGACATCTTCTTGCACTATTTACATCAAGCTATTAAGTGTTTATTAATTTTAGATGGTCTTCTTTGCAGGCTGGGTTTGATATGCAAAAGAAATTGAAGTATATTGCTCACTGTGTTGATCAAACAGTTCAGTGAAATGAAAGACTCTGCTTTGGTCAGCCCTGAAGTCCAAAAATAAAATAAAAAGCAAGGGTTTAATTTGAGAAGGTTACTATTTGAACAGCAAAAGAAGTTTACGTAAGGTGACAGCTGTTTTAAATCTTGTGTGATAACCATGATAAAGAAAAATATTTTGTAATGGGAAATTCTGTTTGACAGTCTGCCTCCTTTTCCTTCAGACCCCACAGCCTCTGGTCCATTTGCAGAGATAACAGGGTGCCAGCCAGCAAATCTCAGCTCCCTTCTTATCTCTCTTCTTTTCTAAAACCATCACCAGCACATTTCCCAGCTCTGTAGAAATCCCAATTATAGATAGTCCATTTCAAAATGCCTTGTGAATGTAGCCCTGTTGCTGCCAAAGATATAAGAGAACAAAATGAGAGGGCTTCTGCTCCTGTTTTAAATTAGTGAAGTTGTGGAAATACTTCAGATGGTGCCTGAAAACCTGGCAAAGAGAAAACAGGATTAGCTAAAAACTCAGGAAGAAATGAAGAGAAGTGAAAAACATATTTCTGTTCCTATTTTATTTTTGTTAGGCAGTTTCCAACTATGGAAATCATAATCTCTATCTTCAGAAGGTAATTTCTTTGAGAAATGAAGAAAACTCATTACATGAGAAAGATGTGAAGTGGTGTGTACAAATGCACAGCTGGTTTAGACTTTGACCAGCAATGCCCTCTCACTGAAGTGGTTCTGAATTCATTTTGCCATCTTTTTACTGTGCTTTACAGATTCTTGCTGTCATTTATAAGTTCACAATCTGACAATGTCATAGGAAGAAAGGTTGAAACAGCATTTTTGATCAGCCAAGAGCAGGATAGGAGCCAATATATCTGCATCACAGTGTGCCTAAGATGCAGTTGGATTTCTTTGGGTTAAGCCAGCAGGTTGTGCTGCCGTCTTTTTGTGTATTGGAACATTCTATGAAAGACAACTGTGATTGGAAGAAAGATTCTGGCATTACTCTAGTCAATGATGCAATTTAGTGACCTACATTTATTCTAGTGGAAGTTAGCAATGTTGCTCTTAGAGGAGAAAGTAAGATAGGGTAAGCAATTTCTGCCTCTTGAAAGGTTGTATTGTGTTTCAGAGTGGCTATATGAGTCAAGGGGAGATAGGTCATGCGAAGTGTTTAAAACCTTTACCTATGTTATACAAGCTGCTTGGTCTGGTAGCCACCAGGAGCTCCAGTTTTGGATAAAGAAAACATTTTGTTAGGTGTTTTACAAATGCAGAGTTACAAAAGAGGTGTTCATTCATAGCAGAACTTGCAATGTGATTACTTGACGTGAAGCAATGTTTTGTGGATGGTAACTATGCTTTATGAGACAACATAAATGTTCTCCTTTCATCAGCTATTAGGCTCCCAGACACTCATTTCCATAAGTATTTCATGCCCCAGAACTGAAATGAAATAAACTCTCCTTGCTAAACTAAACATGGAGAAGAATATTAGACAAATATGTACTTTTATTTGGCTTGTATGCTTATTTCTTTCAAAGACATCTTTGCTAACATCTATCTCATTTTATAGCAGAAACTTATGTTTAAAATAAATAACTCTCCAGTTTGCATCAGAATAAAAATATTGCGATCCATAGAAATAGAAAACATGGATACGTATTCTTATGATGTGTACACAAATGTATTTATGCATGTCTTAAACCTAATTCTTGTCTTACCTGAGAACAGTTATTTAGAAAGCGTTCTCCATTCATGGCATATGAGACTGAAGCCTGCCTTTCATAGCAGGCAGTCAAAGCTTGAAGTCATTAAACGCAGGGATATGGCCAGAATGCATCTGGCTCTCAGGTCTGGTGAGGCTGGTCTTCCATTTAGAAGGTGAACAACTTTCACTTTAAATAACTTTGGTTGAAGAGTTCATTTATATTTCATTTAAAAAAAATTATATTTCCTTTTTCTCATTTAATTATTATGTGAGACCTACTGCTATTGAGAAATATGTTTTGTAAATAAAAAAGAGGAAAATTAGTTTTTCAGAGAAAGAAGAAACAGCTTGGTGACAAAAAAGGGAAGGTAGTAAAAGATGCATTTCCAGTAATCCATGCCAAGCACTTGATTTTAAAGCCACCCAAGTGTATCCCATTGGCATAATTGTGGGAGGCTAAGAAGCAGCTCTCTCTTAAAATGAATAAAGGAACTGCAAGGTGCACGGGGAAAAAATAAGAAGGGGGGAAAAAAAAGATAGCTCAGGGTTTCTTAGATGTTACACTTTTGGCCTTCCACAGATACTAATTCTCTAAAGCCATTTTAACATATTGTAAATCACATCACATATGCCCGTAGTAAGCAAAATCTACATCTGAAAAATCCCTTAGCTATGATCACTGATTTGTCATGGGAAAAAGATAATGAAAAACCTTCAGTACTCTGAGATGATCAAACCAAGAAGGTAATATAAAGGAACAAACACAAGTAATGAAAACACAATCTGAGTTGTTGGCATGAGATGTCCTAAGTAATCATCCCCAGATATATACAGTCACCCAAACAAGCTAAGACTCAAATTTCTGTGAAGAGCAGGGGAAGAAAAATCTTTTGCTATGGTTTTGTTTTTGTGAAGATAAGAGTAATAATGCCTAGGATGTTTGAGGGAAGGCTGAAGTGTGAAGTACAGAATGATGAAAGAAATCTCAGCAAATTCCTGCTGAACAGGCCAGTGGTGGATAATAAGGCCATCCACACTCATATTAGTGATTCTTCGAAAAACTTTTATTCCCTCTCCAGCTATAGGAGGAACTTAAGTGTTAGAAACTTCAATTTTCAGACTGGACAACTCAGAAAAACTAAGTAACATGTCTAGAGCTAGTGGAAATTAACATGGGAGGTGGAGTGAAAATTTATCAACTCCCACGCCTTTCACTTAGAGTGTCTCTCCAGGTGCCATTTGCCAGTTCATTAGATCAAGGTCAGGAAAACCAGGAGAAACAGTAAGATCACACAAGTGATGGGATATAGCACCATAGTACAGCTCTCAGAAGCACCTAGGTGTCCTGGGAAAACTATAGTTACCAATGGTGATGTGTAAGAATGAACAACCCGAATAGTAAAGAAGTACATTTTGGATTTATGTGGAAAAGTAAATTTCACATTGTTTTTTAAAATTTATGTAATCATCAGAACACACTTGCACTAACATAAAAGAAAAAGTATGAAAGCATGGAAATATCTTCTGTACTATAAATAAAGCCCAGAGAAAACTGATAAAACAGTTGGCACTTTATGTGTCTTGATCCCTGAAATGATAACTCAGGAGATACACTTGATGTGGGAACAGATCCAGCAAATCTTTGTACACTTTGTTAGCAACTGATGTTCTGCCAATGTACAGTCACAGACTGCAGAAGGCAGAAGCAGAATTTTGTTTCTAGATCTTATGAGGAGTTTTTTCTCTCTGACAAAGTTATATATAATCTCATGAAGAGATACCGTGTTCAATTTATCCAACAGTAATACTAGCTTCAAATTTGGCTTTGTACCATTGAAAGTAAGGCAGTAAAGGAAAGGACAAGCAACTGATTCTATCAAAAGTACTCAGAAGCCCTTCTTATGGAAGTTCCAATTTTAAGCAAAAAATGACTGAAAAGCCTTTTTTCAAATTAGGGTCTGTGTAACTAGACAATAGCTTTTATTAACTCATGGATAATTAGGAAAAAAACAATTCTCTTAACATTGTTTTAAAAAATTAGAAGCCATATTTTCTGGCTCTTTAAAACATACTTAGATGTAAGAGTGGCCAAGGAAACAATGTTGTATTTAATGTTTTATAATCAACATTGTGAGGTGAATGTCTGTTTATCTTACTAACTGCACTTCAGTGGACAGCTTGCATTGGCTGAAAGATTAAGGTGGAAGAATAAGAAACTGGGGAAAGAAAAATAGAGTTTCAGTGATGGATCAAATGGCATCACTCCCCTCAGGATAAGCTTTAATTCTAAAAACACCCCTACAAACCAGGTAAAATACCCCATCTCCATTCAAATTTGTATGACAGCTACTTAAGGACTTTCACCTTCATGCAGGACTGAGTTAGTCACATCTTTAATGGTTTCTTGCCTGCCTTTGCTTCCTTTTCCTTGATGTTTCAGAGATCTGGGGAAGCATTTTCTAGGTCAGAGGGATCAGTTAGATGATTAGTCCCTTACTAATTTCTCAATCCTTTAAAAAATGCTTTACTTGAACTTCAAGTAGAGTTCGTATTTTGTTTCAGTTCACTTAAATTAGAACACAAAGTTTGACATAGAGAAGCACCATTGGTTCAGACTGAGAGGTATAAATGGTGATACTGCATCCATCAAAACAGTTGCTATATTTTCCAAAAACTACAAACAGTTCTTCTTTGCATAAGAAAAATCTGTGATTACATAGCTATGTATAAAAAGCTATTTGTAAGTAATCAACTGCACGTTTTATAAGATACTCTCTCATTTAAAATTATACTGATTTTCTTTTCCCCAGTTCTTGTCCTTCTGGAAATAAAAATGTCTGTTTGAATGTGCCTATATATTCTTCTGTTTCAAGATAAAAAGAAGAAAAAGAAAGCTAATGTTGTAGAGAATTGGGCCATCAAAGGATTACTTCTTAAAACAAAATTCAGACTTCTCTTTGTTCTTTTTCATTAAAATGGGATATGGGGACAGGCTTTAAAAACTCTTACATTTTGGGGGGGAAACAAGCTGCAAGGAAATCTGTTTTCTCCACAAAAGAATGTTTGAATGAAGTTCAGATTTGAACTGAAAGAAATAATATATCCCATAAAGAAATAAATCAATCCAAGAAGAGCAAAAAATGTTAATCACAGAAACAAAAAATGTTTAATTACTTAAGTGATCTACATTAGTTTAAAAAACTTTATTTCTCTACTTAGTCATCTAATGATGAGCTTTCCCTCAGCTAGCAAACTGAAGAGGTGATACAGTTTTACAAGATCTCCAACTTCCACATGAGTATCTGAGTTAGGGGTTAACCTCAGTTAAGCAGCTAGAAGTTTAACCACTGATTCTAGAAATCAGTTTTTTAGTGTAGTCCAGTCTTATTGCTGTGCAATGTGTTATGCCTTTCTGAGCTTCTATCCTGAAGGACTTGGGGGGAAAGAAAGAAAGAAAAAAACATAACTGTAGACATTTTGCCCTTGAGAAAACCTCCAGCTTCATGGCAACTTTCTAGGACAACATTCATGTGTACTTTAAAAAAAATTGGTTTAGAAAAGCCTGGCAGTCTCACATAGAACTGATATTTTTTACAGCTTTTAAAAACAGCCCCAAAGAACTTCTGTACCAATTTGGATTCTCATTCATACGACTATGAAAGGTAAATGCTGCATGTGGATGGATTCTTTATGGGAGAGCATTCAAAGAGAAAATTTTGGCAGAGTTAGGGAAATGCACATATATGTGCATTGCCAGACAGCTATAAATACCATATCCATGGAGTGCACAGCACTGGAGGACAAAGGCACAAGGACTGGATAATTTATTGCAGAGAAAGCTGCAAAGTACTTTTATAAATGAGGAAAGATTTGTTAGCATTCAGCAAATGTGAAATTCATGAGGGGAGTTCTATCATAGAGATTAGCCAGGGCACAGTGGAAAGAGAATTTTTATAAATAAACTCAGTGGATAATATTTTCTTGTCTAAAAGTGTTCCATGGCATTTAAATTATTTGGGATTATATATTAATGAAAGTAAAATACTCCAGTGGTGCCAAAGTTTTCAGATGGACAATACTTAAAGATTAAAGCATTTGTCTTCATAGAAATGTATGAAAGGCCAAGCCACTTTGTGTTCTCCATCAAGAAATGAGATTTGTCAGCACTTTTCAGGAAAACAGAGATCAATGGCCTCTTATCTGAGAAATAACTAAAACCTGTGGCTGGAGGGCATCTGTGCTCATTGTAAAAAGAAGGCCTCAGAGAAGGGCAGTTTCAAATCACATAGAATTTAGGGATGAACAAGGGAAGAGAACACAGAGATACTTTTTCTAAAGTGAGACTATTAAAACAATTTTTAAATATAGCTAGCTAAGTGTAGGGTGCCAAGTTTTTCATAGTTGTGTCTCCTTTTCCAGCCAAAAGATACAGGTACCTATAGTCAAGGATTAAGTACACAATTTATCACCCATTTTAAGCCAGGATGATCTATATTTTGAACATCCCTCTTTCTGGTTTAGCCACAGGTAGAAAAAAAAAATAAACCTTTAACTTCCAGGTGTTAGGAATCAGGTGAGATAATTCGCTCCATTTTCCATACCTGCACATACACATACAAAGACATACACACTCCTCTCACAAATTCTTTTAGGATTAGCTTGGAGGAAACATTAATACACGAATTTGTGAAGAGCAAAGCTTGGTTCATATGAAGCATGGAGAAGAATTCAGCAGTTTGATGTACAGGTCAGTTTTGCCTGGTCTCTATGTCTCTTTTCTCAGGATAACCTTCTAAAGTTAATGTTCTGTAACTTAGTTATCTGGTATAAGAGATCATGCACAAAATGCTATATTACAGTGTTCACATTTCTTTTAGAAGAAGGAAATACTGTGCATATTAATTAAGCCATTTCAATTCCATTTTCCATTCAATAGGCAAGAAATGCAGAATCACATTCTGCTATTGTTTCAGGAATTGACTTCAAGTAGGAATAGTACTTTAGAGAAAATTAACAACATTCTTAATTAAAAAAGTATCAAGTTGTTGTCTTTCTTTGCAGTATGTTTTCACATTTGCAGTTGCACCAATAAAACCACATTTCCCAAATTACCATTTGATCTAGCACATTAAACCAAGTTTTTCATTGTTGCTGGGGGAGTATTTTTAAATAAACTGGCAAGTTACCTATAGAGTGCTAAAAGTAACCCATTGCTGTGGGTTACATATAAGACTTGTGAATTTTCTGTGCCTCAGGTTTGATGGATTTATCCATTCATCTCCATATGAGTACTTCTGCACACATTTTAGCATGTACATTATATTGTGCCTTCAACTAAACACACTGACCTTTGGGATAAGCACTTACATGTTTCTAGGGTTCCAGAATTCACTATAAAATTACAAGATAAAGCTCTCTTAGGTGTCATGTTTTTACACGTTGGGGTAGCACTCAGAAGCCACTGCTGAGATGGTTGGGATGTTGTGGTAGACTTTATGCAGACATCTAATAGGAGACTGGATTTCCTGTCAAGTAGGTTATAATTCAGAATAGACTAGACAGCTGAAATGTTGAGGATGGAGACATGGGAATGTGAAATAATTTACTCCAGAGTATGAATTTGGTCTCAGAGATTCAGTGCCTAACATACCAGGTTTCTCATTATGCAGTTGTATTATAGGAGGATAAACATTTGAGAGGAATAAATATTTGAGAGGGTAATGTTCATGATTTTGTTTCTAACTGGAAAATTTTATTTTAATCTCTTTTTGTTCACCTCCATCATTAACACTGTATTGTAAACTGTAGAGCGATAAACGGATTTTAGTTAATGATGTGACATTATTTATGGTTATAACGCTGTAGGTATGATGTTACCCAAGGTGTGATGCATGCCTCCTGAATGCAGGGGAATACAATTATTTTGCTTGAAGAAGTTTGTGAGCAAAATGCAAAGGTAGATGATGAATTAGAGAGTATGGGGTCTATTAATAGAAAATGAATGAGGTTGTGGTGGAAGCTTGTTTCATTAGACACAGAAAATCTAAATTCACCATTTGTAAGAAATTCCTTGTTTCCCTTTTCAGCTTTTTGGATTGCAGGAATATCCTTTTCCATTTGAAACAATTGTAGTAAACAATGTTCTAATATATTTTTAATGTTTTTCATCTATCCACTTTGTGTAACACTGTTTTCCCTTTTATAATCCTATCTGTCATTTTATATCAGTGATTAATTAATGAAGGTACCTCATTAAGTTGGTCTCAGTTCTGGGAATTTTTCTTAATGCGACAGCGTAATTTAGTACAAAATCAGCAGTCTCAAACACAACCCAGAGGAAGAGTATATTTGTATCGAATCTGTACTGGATTTGTGTCCAAGATAGTTGAAAACTACATTGGGATGAATTTAGATCACTTGTATAATTCCAGAGCTCTGACTGGCCTTGAGCTCTTTCCCAGGAGGTGGAGGTCAATGGAGTGATCAGGAGATATTTATGGGAGAAAAATGTTGAACAAAGTTTTCTTAAAATACTAATATGAGACTGTGTTTTACTAAGCATAGTTTGGTCCACTTGTAATAAGTAAAATGCCTTTAGAAGTGTAAGAGAAACAGGTAAGGAATTGAGAAATCCAGGTAGTCATGTCTGCCTAGAGGTGTTTTCTGAGAGCAGGAGCGAGTTAGAATGCAAATCCTCATGGCTGTTCTGATTTTTTGTGGTCGCTGCTAATTACTGTAAAATTGATTCAGGAATGCTGCAACATCTCTGCATATGTTTAAGCCTAATCTCCATAGTGTCACAGGCATTTTTTCTCTCTGTGGGTATTGTAGTAAGTAAGAAAAAATTCCTATAACCTTCATCTTAGCATTTTTACTTGTCAAGGAGCAAAGAAGGATTCTATTCAGTAACTTCCCAGTCTTGATATCCAGTATAGTGGCACAAGTTTTCTTGGATTGTTTGTTTCAGGAATTTGATGACAATCAGACAATGTTTTGTTGTTATTTGTATCTAGACTGTGGTAAGGATAGTTTGCTTTGAAAACATGAGGAATTATTATTCTGCTACATTTAGTTAAAAGTATTTTAGGTTAATACCATGTAATGTAATGCAGTTTCAAATTTTATGTTTTTTCTCTCTTTTTTTTTTCTCCGTCTTGGGAATGAATTTGAGTTTTAACTCCACTAAGTGTAGAATTTCACAGCTTGACATTGATTTCTTGAATTTTTCATCATGTAGAATCTTATTATATGGACCATGTGTTCTGAAAAGTGCCTTTTGCCCTTGGAAAACTGCAAAGAAATAAGTCAATTCAGGTCCTTAACAAGGGTTTTCTCTAAACTAAACCCACTTGTATTAACTACAACTTACGAGCACAAGATTTCCATTCTACTATTTCAGTTGGCAAAGTTAGCTAGACTGTGGTTGAAAGTAGAATGGGACCTGCCATTTCCCAACAGAAATGTTTGTAAAACACAAGAAATACCTTTGCAGGGTAAAGCAAAGTGCAGGATGTGACTCTGGAACCAACTGAATAATTGTAGAAGAAAGATATAAAAAACAAGTGTTTAAAAAGGGTTATTTAATTAGTAAGAAAGATGGTGTCAAAGAAATCAGGAATTACAGGAGGAACTTGCTGCAGAAATGAAAGCCTACATGAGGGCTGCCAATGAAAACTGAAACTTGCAAAGGACATAAAAACAGCATCAGAAGGTCATTTACATCTTTAAATACAAAGACAGGAAACAGGGAAATAATTGAAGCTGTTATATATTGCTGATGGGAGACAAAACCAGGAAAATCTGGTTAGATATTAAAAACTAATAGATTCTTCACACTGATTTTTACTGAAGGAGGATGTTGACCTTAAAAGAGGTGTGATGACTAATGGGAATAGGAAAATCACCTCTTTCTTCTGTGGCTTTAAAGAATTGTTTTATTGAAGCACAGATGCAATAACAACTGCATCTTAGCAGAGTTGTTAAATGAGTTGTGATATGTATGAACAGTGAACAGGAAATACAGCACCTGGTTTTAAAGAGGGTAAAAGAATCTGACAGCCATGGACTTAGCAGCTTGACATCAATAGACTGTGAATTTGTGGGACAGATTTTGATTGAAAGAAAGCTTTTAAATATGGCTAGAGACAGAAAACAATATAAAATGCAGACAGAAGTTATTAAAGTATGAAATGAATAGATATCTTTTGATTGCCAAGAAAACAAAGTAAAATCAGCATGCTCATAAATGAAGTGATTTACAAAAATAGAGATAAACAGCAGAGTTAAAAGGCAAGCAAGAAACTAAGGGGAAGATAGAAAAAAAATGCTAGTAGAAGAAGTGGTACCAGGCTAGAGAAGCATAGTTGTGGGAGGAAAATACTAAGAGACTGATTTTACAGTAGGCACAAAGATTAAAAACTCAGGAAAAAAAATACCCTAATGGAATTTGCTGGTGAGGCAGATACAGACACTGATAGAAGTTCAGAGCAGGCTAAGAATGTAACTATGGAAGTAAATAATTTTGAGGAGTAGAGTAATAGATATGACATAATGGAAAACAAATAATAGTTCCTAATAGAAATACTGTGCTATAAGCAGACACTCATCATTTGGAAATGGCCCAGAAGGAAGAAGGAGTAGAATTTTGATGTTGAGATGATCATCAGCTATCACTGAGATGCAGATTTAGAAAAACACAATGTGACCTTAGGTTACATCAGCAGAGGTGTTTTACAATAGAAATGGAGAAGTAACGTAAGAAGCAGCAGAAAGCCTTCGACTGAAACTCTAAACATGTTGGTCATCTGTGTTCAAGATGAGATGAAAGTGGGAAAGCACAGAACAACCTTTTGATGGTTGGACTCAATGATCTTAGAGATGTTTTCCAACCAAAACAATTCTATGTTTCTGTGACTCTATAACCTATTTTCAAGATGATTAGTGGAATGGCAAGCCAGTGATTTGATGGGTCTAGGAGAATGTATGTTGTCTGGCTCAACAGAGAAAATACCAAGAGGGTTTGTGAGACCTGTATATCAGCACAGTGCAGGGGAACTTAAAGGAAGAAAGGAAGAAAGCTTTCTAAAAAGCTTTATTTATTTATAATGTGGCTATGAAATTCCTTGGGTTAGGGGCCTGTAACAGTGGGGAAGAGCATAAAATCACAGAACTATCCTCAAGCTACTTACTCCAGTTCTGGCATCAAATTAATATCTGACTTATATCATCTAACTCTAAGGAGAAAACTGCACGTTTTGTAATTTTTTTTCTTTTTATGCAGTAAATGCAATATGAAAGAATTAAAACTGAACTGATTTGATTCAGCTAATTTGCTGAGTGTGTACACTGCACTCTGACTGTGCTGCTCTCACAGGATGACTATGACCTCCAAACTGGAAGAGAGAAGGTTATCATCTAGTCAGAAGGTTTTCTTTTCTGCTTAGGTTTTCCTGTGTTTAGGCTATATGGAAGAATGAGGTCTGAGGAGGGATGGTCTGGAACAGGAGAGCATAAGAAATACATATGAGAAAATTCATGGGATAATCCATGAACTGACTGTTCTCCATTTTCTGTGATTGTGGAGTAGGCAACTAATGATCACATAGTTTCTAGTAAGTTAATTTGTATGTCAAAAAAAGTGGAATATTTTTCACTAGGCCCTTATGAGTTCCTAGAAAGGCAGGTATTTTCTCAAGAAAATAACCATTATACCTGGCTTTATGTGTGTAGATCAGAAAAATCTTTATCCAGTCTGCTGGAATCAAGGTAAATCTTTCTCTGCGTCTTAAATGAGCCCAAAAGCAAATAAAAACTCAGAGTATATATTCAGGTCATATGTTTTCTGGTTATGAGGTTGACACAGAGTAGAAATAAAAGATTTGGGGCAGAAGTCTGGTCACATTGACTTACTACATTTTCTTTCAGCTGCTTACTTATGAAATAGGTTTTTACTTGATGTCTATAGTAGAGTTTTAATATAGCACAAGGGCTCCCTTCTTAAAATTGTTACATTTGGACATTGTTACAATTCCAAATGTCCAAAATTGCACTTATGAGGTCAGTAACATTTTTGTGATAATTTTCACATTTTAAAATGTGAACATGTTTCTGCCTAAAGTAATGGAAATAATCAGTGCCTGATATATGCAAATCTGTGGTTAAAACAGCATATGTTGACTTTTCAGTGGTGCACATGTTACTTTTATTTTAGAGTAAAAACACTATAGCGAATGTAGTGTTCTCTAAATAGGATTCAAAAGTGTAAACATGTTATTTAGCTATTTATTAATTGGCTTCCAGAATGAAATATGTGAAAAATGAGGTGAACTATCCAGGCAGAAATGGAAATCTTCAACTTAAAAAATTAGGGTTCTTGGAATGTGAAAGTACATGTTTACAGATCTTGTAACTAGCTAAACTCTCTTGCTTTTTTTCTCTTTCAGTTTGCTCCCAGTATTCTAGAGGAGTTTTTGCCATTTTTGGACTATATGATAAGAGATCAGTACATACCTTGACCTCATTCTGCAGCGCCTTGCACATCTCTCTCATCACGCCGAGTTTCCCCACGGAGGGTGAGAGTCAGTTTGTGCTGCAGCTGCGGCCATCTCTGCGGGGAGCCCTCCTGAGCTTGTTGGATCATTATGAATGGAACCGTTTTGTCTTCCTGTATGACACAGATCGAGGTGAGTTGTGACTTATCTTTCTTATCTTTTTAATTTAAATTTATTTTGCAAGAACTGTGCATTTGGGAGTCAAATCTTAAAGAGCCTTTGAGGTGAAATACCTGTGACTGAATAGCGGTGTGACTGAAGGAAGAATTCCATCATCTGCAAAACAATTTGGTACACATGTGACTGACTAGCTGAAGCCTGTGGTTTAAGACTGGAATACCAAAATATTTGAATGTTAGTGAAACAAAGACACGGCTCAGCAAACAAAATTTTACAGCCCTGTTCACTTTTCAACTCACTTCATAAGTGACAGCAGTATAAAGAAGTAGAGAGGACCAGCTACTTCTCTGCACCTGCACCTGGTGTAAGCTGAGATGCAAGCGAGCTACTTGGCGCTTCCACATTCTGGAAGGTCAAGGCAGAGAGAGACTGATTCAGTGTAAGGCTTTCAGGCTGCAGCAGAGAAGTGGAGGAAAGAGGCAATACCTGCCAGGGGAGCAGAAGGAGGGACAACTGCAGTAGTCCTTCTTCTACTCCTTCCATCTGGAGTTCTCTCTGTGATAGACTACACTTTCATAACATCTATGGCACATTACACAAAAGACAACTCTTTCTATCCATACTTTCCATTCCACATCCCAGCATATATTGGAACATTTTAAGTGGTAAAACATTGCAAGTGCATCACTGTGCTTCACCACTCAGTGCACAACTGAGAAGTAGAATCTTCCATTCTCCACATTGTGTGTTTATTCTGCTGGCAAAGCCCTTTGTCTTTATTTATGGAATAGGATTGAGCCATGTGGCTGAGCTGCTGTGACAGAGGCAACATTTATATGTTGAAAGCTTGTTTTCAGGGATGAAGTGAGCAGCATAGCTGTAGTCAAATAATTATTTTACTACAGCTGTTTCAATATAGCTCCCCATGTGGACAGTCTATTCTGGAATTAAAGTGGCTTTATTTCAGTATAATTACTCTGTAGTAGAAATAGGGAATTCTAGTGACCTAACTAAGTCTGTTTAATTATTTGATTATGTCTATAGAAGTCAATTTTCTCATATATACAAGCACTAAATTTTAGTGAGTTTTTAACTTGTTATACTGCCCAAATACCTGAATTTAAATTAGAATGAGTAATGGAACAAAACGAAGGTATTTGCATAGTAATTTTTATTTTTTTAATAAATGTTTGCTCAACCTGCAAAGGAAGATTTGGGAAGCATTATAGAAGGTATGAGATAACTGTAAAGATTAAAAAAACAGTGAATTTAAAAGTATTCCTACTCAAGATACAGTTATGAGCAACAAGAAAACAAGCTCATAATTACAGAGGTAATCCTACAAGTTCGACAAACTGTTAAGAAAAGAAGTGCACAACCTGCAGTCACCTTTTTCATCTAATTTCATGTGCTTAATTGGATTGAGACATCGTTTTTAAGCTTGCAATATCACACCAAGGGCAGTTTCAGAACATCTCTATCAGTGTGGTTAATAAACGATTCTTACGGCACTGAACTCAGCAACTCTGAACTCATCAGTGTGTCTTTGATAAAAAGATGACATTTGCCAGATTGGATGCATGAGATGCTACATTGCATAGTCTTTTAAATCCAGAATAGATCCTGTGACTTAGTTTAATGCATGAGAAAATAAGATTCAAGCTGTCTGTATGTATTAAGATGACTGTAAAGACACATCTTTGCTGAATAGTTTTCACTACCATCACAGAATAAAAAAAAAAATAATGTGAGCTGAAATATGATGAGAAAAAAATAAGTATCCTCTCTTATTAGTGTAACTGGAAAAAAAAATCATTGATGTTGCATCATAGAATCTCTGTCACTTAGGCCAGAACTTAGCCTTGTCCACAGATAATTCCTTTACATGTCAGATGTTTCCCTGTCTCTCAGGTGTCCCATCCAACCAATCTGAAGGTAAAGGAATACCTTTAGCCTTGTGATTTCAATACAGGCCTGCAAGTATATCTTTACAGCTTGACCAGGAAGTTATAAATAAGTTTTTATGGGGGAAGGTAAGCAATAAGCATAAATTCCAGCACACGGTAGCTGTTTTTGAAGAAGGCAGCATTTAGCAACTATCAATATTCTAAAAGGCAGAAGTCCTTGGCAGAAGGCTGTGTGACAGAATAAACTTAGGCAAACCATCAGCAACAGTGGTGTGTTGTGGTGGGAAAACATGTTTTTCAGAACTGCTTTCCCAGCCTTTCTGGCCTGCTTGCTTCTTGGTTCTGTTGCATGTGGCTCAGTTGCTGCTCACTCTTAAGGGGTGAACAATTAAAACCTGTTGTTAAGGTAGGTTTCTCTGCTGTTCAGGTCAGGAATACATTTTTTGTTGCATCTCTCCATGTCATTCCCTCGTACTGCACTTGGCTTACACCAAGGAGTAGTATTGGAGCTCACAAACTCTGATGAGGTGGTAGCTCCAGCTATTATTTAAATCTCCTTTTCTGATGTTCTGCCAGACTCTCAGTCTGGAAAATTACTGTCTTGTGCCAGGATGAAGATAGTAGGAAGAATGACAAAGATACAAAGTGAATTGGATAGAGCAAGGAACATTACAGGAGAGGAGAACAAGTTTTGCAAAAGACATTAGACCTAAGAGAAAGATACAGGGAATTTCAGCTCATTATTTAACTGGGAAGGTGAGCAAGTAAAGACTAAAGCCTCGAGGGTCCTTTTGTTTCAATATATTCTTTTTCCTCACCCTCATTCCATAAAAAAGGTTTATGACCTGGTGCTTAATACAATTGATATTAACAGCAAAGTGCAAGGAACATAGACAGGACAGGTAAAAAGCAAGCTCAAGAACAGTTACATAAAGCATAGTGGGGAAGGGATGAAGTGAAAGTAGAGCCTCTCTGAGATGGAAAGTGAAGTGCTCAGCTGATGTTTGATGTCACCTCTAAACTTAAGGGAAAGAGACTCAAATGAGTAGATCAGAAGAATATTTAGTTCATATCTGCTTTTAATTGTGATTGAGAGGTATTTCTTGTGAAAAGAGGGATACAATCAAGTGGACCTAATGCCATTTTGCCTACAGTATGATTTTGCTAGATCATGGCAATATTTTCTAGCATCAGAAAGCAAAATTCAGACCCTGAAACCACATAATAAGCCTGGAGAAGTTTGTGTGAGGTATGAGAAGGTGTTTAAGAATGGAATCATACAATCATTTAGGTTGGAAAAGACCCTTAGTAGCATCAAGTCCAATTGTTAACCTGACACTGCCAAGTCCACCACTGAAGTCTGTCCCTGAGTGCTGTATCTACACATCTTTTAAATACCTTCAGGGATGGTGACCCAAACATTTTCCTAGGCATCCTGTTCCTGTCCTTGACAACACCTTTGGTGATTTTTTTTCCTAATACCCAATATGAAATTGAGAGGTGCAAGAGTCAAGTAGTTTTCCATATTCTGTGCAGCCTTATTGAGAGCTGGAGTGGCTGAAGTTGCTAGTAAAACTGCAGGAATTACCAAAAGCTAAGGATTCCTAGTCTGGAGAGTGGTAGAAGGGTTGCAGAGCAGCATGGGACACAAGGGAGGGTGGCAGCCAGCAAACTGGAAACTGCTTTCATTACAGTTCAGCAGTAATTTGAGTTCAACAGTATTTTCCTTCTAGAGCTCTCAGTTCCTGACTGTGACTAAAGAGTGGTAACAGGAGCGGTAGAGCTACCAGCTAGCCTAGCAGCTGGCTTAACAAAGGCAAGGATGATAAAGTAGTTATGGTTCTCTAGAAATCAGGCATTGCTTATTTATGTACCTTGTTGATGTTTGGTTGGGTTTTGTTTTTTTTTTTAATTTTGCTCCATGTAATTACATACTGGTCATTAAACCAACTCAGTCATGGTTCTGGATGAGGAAAATCATCTTGCTGCGCTGAAGGTTAATTTAGTTTTCCCACGTTTCTGGATGGCTTTTATAAGCAGCACATTTGAAGTGGACAATCCGAGCCTGACAGAAAGGTTACTCAGTTCCTGATGGCCTATTCAAATTAATCCTGCAGTACATAAAGAAGCAATCTCCGAGCTTTAATCTTTGAGGACTTGTGGAAGATAGGTGAGTCCCAGATACGTGGAGAATGTGAAGAAAGGTACAGGAAATTACGGAACCATAGAACTGTCTGGTTGGAAAAGACTCTTAAGATCATTAAGTCCAACCATAACCCTGAATACAACTGTTAGACCATGACCCTAAACTAGCTCCTCATCCAATTGTCTTTTAAATTCTTCCAGGGATGGTGATTCCACCACTACCCTGTTCCAGTGCCCAGTGACCCTTTTGGTGAAGAAGTTTCTCCTAATATCGAGTCTAAATCCCCCCTGGTGCAACTTAAGGCCATTTCCTCTCATCCTATCATTTATTACCGGGACACCCACCTTGCTACAACCTCCTTTCAGGTAGTTGAAGAGAGCAGTGAGGTCTCCCCTTAGCCTCCTCTTTTCCAGGCCAAACAACCCCAGCTCCTTCAGACACTCCTTATAGGATCTGTGTTCTAGAACCCTCACCAGCCTTGTCACCCTTCTCTGGACACTGCACCTCAGTGTCATTCCTGTAAAGTGAAAGGCCAAAAACTAAACACAGTACTTGGGGTGCGGCCTCACCAGTGCTGAGTACAGAGGCAAGATCACTTTCCTGGTCCTGATGGCCACACTGTTCCTGATACAAGCCAGGATGCTGTTGGCCTTCCTGCCCACCTGAGCAGACTGATGGCTCATATTCAGTTGGCTGTCTACCAGTACCCCTAGGTCCCTCTCTGCCAAGCTACTTTCAAGCCACTCCTCCCCAAGCCTGTAGCATTGTGTGGGGTTTTTGTGACCGAAGTGCAGTTCTCGGCATTCAGCCTTGTTGAATGCCGTGCAGTTGGCCTCAGCCCATCAATCCAGCCTGTCCAGATCCCTCTGCAGATCACCTTCAGCAGATCAACACAGCCACCCAGCTTGGTGTCATCTGCCAGCTTACTGAGAGTGCACTCAATCCTCTCGTTGAGGTGGTCGATGAAGATGTTAAATAGAACTGGCCCCCGTACCAAGCCCTGTGACCGGCTGCCAGCTGGATTTAACTCCTTTTACCAGCGCTCTTTGTGTGTGCCTATCCAGACCATAGACAGTCAGCTTGTTCAAAAGGATGCTGTGAGAAACCATGTTGAAGGCCATTCACCGTGTGGGTAGCCTTGTCACAGAATGAGGTCATGACCTGGCTTTCATAAACTCATGCTGACTGGGCCTGATCCCTTGGTTGTCCTGGATGTGCCACATGATAGCCTTCAAGATGATCTGCTTCATGACCCTCCCCAGCAATGAGGTCAAATAGGTCTATAGTTTGCAGAATCTTCCCTCTGGCCTTTCTTATAAATAGGCATCACATTTGCCAACCTCCAGTCAAGTAGAACTTCCCCAGTCAGCCACAACTGCTGACAGATAATGGAAAGGGGCTTGGAGATCACCTCTGCCAGCACCCTTGGGTGCATCCTGTCCAGCCTATATGCTTTTGTGTGTCCAAGTGGCAGAGCAGGTCCATCATCATTTCCTCTTGGATCATGGGAGCTTTGTTCTGCTCCCCAGCTCTGTCTTCTGGCACAGTGGGATGAGTATCCAGGGAACAGCTGATCTTACTTTCAAAGACTGAGACAAAGAAGGCATTAATTACCTTGACCTCATCCTTTTGTCACTATGGTTCCTTCTGCATCCAGTAAAGCTCTCCCTTTTATTACATCTATGTATATGAATAGCTCTACCTTTTGTTTTGAGGGAGATTAGGGATAAGGCTACTTACAATCAGTTTATCAGTCTAATGTAGTTTTCTCTTTTGTCAAAGTAGCTGGCCCAGCAGTAAGGAGTAGGTTTTGTGTATTCGTGATTCAGTGATACTGCGTCATGCCTCACATTCTCCCAGAAAAATAAAAAGAAAAAAGAAAAAATAAAAAAAGAAAATACACATTCACATATAGCACAGTATCTTGAAAATTAGAAACCATAGCCCCAAAATTGTTATTAATGACACATTTTAAAAGTAAGAGGATATCTCATGTGAAGTGCAAGTAATTTGCTTTTGCTCTGGTGTAGTTAACATCCAATATGAATTTGCGTGATAGCAGAGAGAACAGCTTTTCTGGGTACCCAGACTGGATGAGGTAAGAGTGATTCAAGACAGGTTCAGAGTTCAAAGTGATCTTGCTAAATAGATAGATCAAGAAGGTGAAAAAGTATAAAGATGGTGCCAAGGGTAAGCTTAGAAGGGAAGAATAAAATACAAAACCAAAATGCAGAATAGCTGGCTCAGCACTAGTATCATGGGAAATGTTTCAGGAGTTGTAGTGAACCATAAGAGTAGTATAAGTCCAGAGAGTCATGCTATTTTCTAGTAAAGTAAATGTCATTTTTAAATTTAGGGAAAAGAATGTTGCATGTGAGAAACAAAAGCTGAGTATTGCTCTCTCCCAGCTAGTTATGTTGCTGTGTAATGTTTTGGGAATTCCACTGCAACAGAAAAGATTTAAAATTTCTGGTTACACTGAGGAAGTAGTATAGGATCAAGTGGACAAGGTACATAGAGGACATGATGGTGGCAGCCCTGTGTCTCACCACTTTTTCCTTGTCCTATGAAAGCAGTGGGTACCATTCACAGCTATATCAAGAGCCTTCAGTATGTTCGTGGCACAAGAATAGGGCATCTGTAGCTGGAACAGCACTCTGGTCACTGACCACCACATACTGATATGACGTATTTAAGTTTCAAGAGTCCAGAGGAGATGAAGAAGTTTTGGGTTTTTTTTAATTAAAAAAAATCATGACCTGTGAGGAAAAAAAAACTTCAGGAATTGAGGTTTTTATTATAAGTCTGTTAAGGAGCAAAGACTAATTCTTTGTACCGACCAAGAACAAGGCAAGAATTAAAATTGTTTTGCAGGAAGGCAGATTTGAACTGTTACAAGGAAAAATGTTTCGGTAAGGTTAGAATAATCTGAGGAGGTTGTGAGGATTCTTACCTCTAGAGGTTTTAAAGAAGAGGTTAGAAAATACCTGCATTGCTACATCCCACCTTAAATGATCCCTTCTGTTCTCTCAGGATTTACATTTATGTAATTTTCATGATTTCTCTAGGAAATTTGGAATGGCTTCTTCACACTACTTTTGAACACTGAAAAGATAATTTTCTACTATGGAACAACTTTCAATAATATATTATTGCTATTCAATTATATATCTAGACTTTGTAAAACATTTAGTATATTCTATTATTTAAAAATCATATCAAAAATGTTCTAAGTGACTTAGATAAAAACATTGTAAAAATCAGATTGAAGGACTACAATTATAATATGGTACTCAATAAGTTATCTTTAGCTGGACGTTTAGGAACTGTAAGAATTTGACCTGTATTAAGCTTGACTTGATGTTTTTACTGCACTTCTTGACAAATTTGTCTGTGTCTTAATGATGAAGAGTAATAACATAATAGCAAGTTGCCAGCAGTAATATAGAAGCACAGCCTGAATGTTTATCTGCATAAAAATACTGATTTGGGCTATTATTTTGGACATAAGTTAAAAAGCACAAGTGTTGCTAATAAACAGCAAACTGAAGATGAACTTAGAACACAGTACTGCCAGAAAAAAAAAAAAAAGTTTTTGCTGCCAAGTGCTGTCTATTTGTTAATTATTTTCTGCTTAACACTATTAAGCCCAGACTTACATCACTCTTACCTTAAACTGCTAGAATCTCAGAAGGTGTTTCAGTTAAGCCTGAGAAACAACACTTACGTGCTAAGTCATAGAGAAGATTATGTTGGGAGTTTGTTCAATTTCAGAGATCCACTTGGTCTTGGGCCCTTTTTTCATTATGATCACAAGAAGGATTTGGAAGGATTCTCACAAATAAGCATTTTTAATCCTACTGATCTTCAGTAAAGTGTCCAAGAATAAAAGAGAAACAGAAGTCTATGACTGTGTCCGCTGAAAATTAAAGTTTCTTACCTTGTATTCCATACCTGATAAACCATCATGGTAATTGTGTAATAAGCTCAGAATTTACTGCATATTAAAATCATGCTTCATGAAATGAAAATATTCTTTTGGTTGACTGAAACCACTGAACGTTAGATGGAAGTCAAGTGTACAAGCTGATCGAGTGTACAGATGAGTCCCTGACTTTGCTGTTCTGTGTAAGATGTGGATTAAACTAAATGCATCAGAATTTATCTGGGTGTTTTGGTCATCTAGCTAAACACTCAGCATATGCAGTGCAAATGCAACCTAACATGCAAATGCCACAGATGTACATAAATCAAAAATCATTACTTAAACTGCTGCTAATTATATTCCTGATCTAAGAATTAGCTTTCCTTTATTCTGGGTTAGAGGATGCTGTGGAGAAGACAAGAGACTCATGATAATTCCAAATAATTGCTTTTCAGGTTACCATGCCAGTGAATCAGCTTTGCCCTTTTTCGTGATTTGTTTGTAACAGTGTTGCAGAATCCTTAGGGCTAAATTATTTTCTCTGTAGCATTTATCTCACGTGTGCACAAGTGTAACTCAAGAGTATACCTGTCACTTCTATCTGCTTTTATATTGCAGCACCCTAGTGTAAATAACATTGATACTTCCATCAGCTTGTTCTAATAATATCAGAGCAATTGCATTTAACAGAACCTGGCATAAACAGTTAATTTGCTGTTACCTGCATATGTAACACAGTCCTTTAAATGGAAACTTGTCATTTTTAGATGTTTGTTATACACATTTTGTATTTACTTGAGAGCAGGGTAGTGAGGTCTGTAATTTGTTTCTATTTATTTTAGAGCTTTTCCACACAAGGGAGTTATACTGCAGTTAAGGAAGGAAATGGCTTCATACTATGGAATTTTTTCTGGGGGGAAAAAAAAAACAAACACAAGAAAACCCTAATCAAAGAAAACAACACACAAACTAAAAAAACCCAAAACAAACCCAAACAAAACCAACCAACCAAGCAAAAAAACCCAGCAAACAACAACCAAATAAAAAACCTCCTGTATTGGCATTTTTACTCTAAATTGTCTGCATAGCAAAGTCAAGTTGCTCTTACAAGTCAGAAATAGCATGTGTGAGCACATTTCTGAATATATGAGTATATATTGCTCTGAATAGTGATTTTAGTCACTTGCCCCATATGGATGAGCCTTAATCACAGAATCACAGAATATTAGTGGTAGGAAGGGACCTCATAAAATCGTCTTGTCCAACCCCCCCTGCCAGAGCTGGATCACCTAGAGTAGGTTACACAGGATCATGTCCAAGTGGGAAGGAGACATAATAAAAGCTCTGCATAAGGTATGTTAGAAACTGTATGCTGTAAAAAAATGTTTTCATGATTATTTGGTCCCAAATAAGAGCAGGTGATAAATATACATATTAATGGGACTTACATTCCTCATTTCCATGGATTAAATTAATTACTTTCTGGGAACAAAGTTTTACGCAGAAATTTTTGTTGTGGTTTACTGATACTTAGCTTTCATATTAACCTTTAGGGTAGATTCTGCCCTTCCCTACATATATCTTCAGCAGTGGTATCACAATTGAAAACAACTGCAAAAAACTGTCTTCAGTGAAGAACTGTGGCAGCTGTACATCAGCATAACCAAAAGCATCTTTTTTAAGTGTGAGGCTGTTCTATGTTACCACTACACATTGGTCAGTAATAACACTGCAGGCAGTTGATAAAACACCCAGCAGTGTGGACCTCCAAAGAAAGCCTTGCAGACTCAGACGAGGAAGCCAGCCACACATCCAAATGCTTATGCTTTAGAAATTTCTTTCAGTATGGACATCTGAGTCCTGCAGCTGCTGTACATAGCCTTTTATATGACCACAGGTGTTGGCTTCAGTGCTGGAGCACGGAGTGGTAGCAAACAAAGGGGAGTATAGACGATGCTGCCAGAGACCAGACATAGTGCCAACTTAATATTGAATGTAAAACAAATACTTGTGCCAATTTGTTTCTAAATGCATTTTTAGTTAGAAAAATTAGCTTGTCTTTTGAGAGCATTATTTATGTGTGGATGAATGTTCCAAGTTTTAATACAGTACAAAGCAGGCTTTAAAAAAAAGTAAAAATAAATAAACATGATATAGATGTACAGATATAAAAATCTACTATTCTATTGTTTATACTTTTTTTTGTCTAAAAAAAAGAATCAAATCATCTTACACTAATCTAATACTTCATGATATTCCTTGGCATATTTTGTGAGACATATATCCCTTACACAGGACAAATGAATTCTCTGTAGCTGCAGCAGGAAGTAAAGGTAATTCAGTATTAGAGTATTCTACAAAGGAAATCTATGTTTGTATTCAAGGGCATTTCTGGAGCTGCACATTCTTACTTCAACTGACTGAACTTCCAGTGTATCATCTATGCAATCTGTAATTTTGGGACCATATTTTCTGCTGCTGTGAAAAATGCATATTGCAATGTATTCAGTTTTTCACTATTTTGAGATGCATTTTGCCCATAAATGGATTAGATTTTAGGCATTTCCCTCATTAATTACAGCTGAATACTATTTGCATACATATTTATACAAATAATTTGTCTTTGGTTGATTCCAAAAGGCGAGGTGCAAGTGTAGAGATCCTTTTAAAATGATTGACTACTTATCACAGTACTACAGATGCTATTTCTGCCTCTGTACAGGGAATTTCCTGCACTAGTATTTACAGATAATAGCATTAACAGCTGCTTCTGCTACAAAATCGCAGTGAATGTTTGAGGTATTTAACATTTTGCAATTGGAAAGAGTTACCAAAGGGCCCTTCAATCCTAAGGACCCAAAATCCGTCTTTTCAATCACTACCTTGGTGGGTTTTAATATTAATGCACACCTGGATACTGCAGGAAGTTTTCTTGTGGGCAAGGGACATACATTTTGTTCCAGTCTGACTTGGATGTCAAAAGGTGAACAGAACATTTAATGTAGTTTTAAGGATCCTGGGCATAATAAGTGTTGAAAGTATCTCCAATTTGAAGAGTTGTGAATACAGAAAAACTGTGGTTGCTAGTCTAGATTCCTAAAAATATTATGTTTGTTTGTGGCTTTGGGTGTTTGTTTGTTTTGGTGTTTGTTTTGTTTGTTTTTAATTTATGCATTTATACCTTTTTCTGGAAAAAAAGAAATTGTCCTGGAAGTAGGGCTTTGTATCCTCGATCTTCTCTCTCCTAATGGAAGGCCCAGTCACCATGGGACAGTTGCTACTCTGAAAGGTCCTGTATACACACTTCTATTTCATAAAAGCTATCGGAGCTAATTTTCCTCTGTAGAGACTTCAGAGTAAGAAAACTATGTCATGAATGGCTAGTGTAATGTGATGGTTTGAAACTTTTTTAATTTATTTTTCTGTGCAAAGTTCAAGCAGAGAAAGTGGAAGAGTGTAAATAAGTCACTATTGGGTATAAGAAAGCAAAATAATGATTGTTCTAAACTCTTCCATTGAATAGATAGAAATGTTTAAGAACCACTACTCAAAACAAAGTAGGAGTGGGGAGTTTGCTTCCTTGCTGGGCTGTCTGGCTGCTGCTGCTTCTTCTCTTCTGGCTGAAGATAACACACTGACCTTGGTGAGCTAAGTTAACAGCCTCTCTGCTTTTAACTAACTCTGCTTTCTGCCAGGGGAGTCTAGGGGGAGGAGACCCCTGGGAGAGAGGCCCCTTGGGAAAGGTCCCCTTTTGGGGGAAGCAAAGGGAGCTTGGTTGTGCTTTTCTGTTGATTGTATATATTTGTAAATGATGTGAATTTTGTATATTTGTACATATTTGTTGCATTTCATCGTAGATTGTAGATTTGCTTGTAAATACAGCTTTCATTTCCAGACTGAGCTAGCCTGGTTATTGTTGGTGTGGGGGGAATTTCAGCTCACACTGACACATGTAGGTACATGCTACAAATGATGGACAGTGATAAGTCTTGAACATCTAAAGTGAGCTCTTAAAAATGTTCCTCGTAAGAGAAAAAATGTTTTTGAAGATGCTCGTTGTGAAGTGGGTTGTTTGTATGGATGAAATTGAGTGGTAAAGACAGAGTTTACTTTGTTAGTAAACTTAGTAAAAGCAAGGCATTCAGGCAGCTATGTATTAAAGTAAATCCTTCCTGTGAAATACAAAAACACTGTCCTTTGCTTAGTGAGATAAGGGTAGTTTCAGATAGGTCTATACTATTCAGAATACTCTTAAGAAACTTTCACTATTTGTAATGAATTAAGGCTGCTTTGCCAAACTTACAATCTAAACAGTTTACATTTAGTAGTACAAAGCAGGCCAGGAACCTGGCCCTTAAAAACTAGTGACCAGCCCAAGCACAGGACCTATCAGTTGCTGTTGGTTGGTATCTTCTTTTGTTTGTGTTGATGATGTGGATACTTTTTTATCATTTTGTGTATGTGTATACATGTATGTGTGTGTGTATATATATACCTAATAATAATTGTATGCTCTAGCTTTGTCTGGATGCAGAACAGTTGAAATCCTTTAGCTATTAAAAATGTTCTTGTCTTAGAAGTTTTTATCACACCACTGAAAAATCTTCTAGCAATAATTTTAGATTATATTTTCTTTCATGGTGTCTGTTTAATCTTTATATTATTCTCATTAAGTATTATTTGAAAAATAACTTTTTTTGAGTGTTCACAGAGTACATCTCAATATCTTCAATTTTTTCTTTCAAAACTATTCAAAACAGGAAAGTTATAAACCATCCTTTTCCCCTGAAAAAAGATTTTGATATTCATGTTTTCAAGGAAACAGAGTTTTGGAAAAAAAAAATCCAAGATACTTCTATCAAATTATTGTTTTATTTAGAAAAAAATATCCTCCTCCTGAAATGTTTCTTAAGAAAAAAGTAAAATTAAAAGATAAGTATGTCATTGTATATATCGTCTAAGTTGTGCCCTGTGCTAGACTGATTTCACATCCAGTTTCTCATTAAATAAGCAAAGCATTCTGCCAGCTATTTCCTAAAACGACTATGTGCTCTTCATCTTGAGGTAGAATGAAAATCTCTGTCTGGGTTCTGTAGGAAGCCAAGACTGATGTTCACAGTGTGCCTGTCTGCACAGGCCTTCTATTCTGTGAAATACCCTCCAAAAAGCCCCACTTGATTCACTCTTCTCATTTTAAAACTCTTTCCCTTGTGAGAAGAGGGACTTTGTATCAGAATATCCATATGGCTCCTCATCCCATGTATGCATCATGAGTGGTGCATAGAACTGCAGGAACTTTATCTTCTGTTCTTCAGAAAGTCTGTTTGATAGGGCTTCCCAAAACTTGTCTTACCTTTTTTTCTTGTTCACATTTCCACTGCTACAGGGAGGCTCAGTTATCTTCAACTGTATTATCTCATGAATCACCACAAGATCACTTCTTTGTTCCTGTTTTCACATATTTGCACGGATTTATTTGCTTTTTTCTGCATTTCTTTTCTTATTCGATCTCTCAGCTTAGCTTTTTCTCTACATTGTCTTCTACTCCTTTTCCCACACTCTTCTGTTCTATCAGTACATTCCAGTAAGCCAGATTCATTTTCAGCCCTTGCACATTATTTGAGAACCTGAGAGCATCTCATGGCCTTATATTTTTCTGCCATTCACAAATGTCACACATTAAGGTTTTTAGCTTGAAAAAATTAAAAGACATGTAATATGACTTAAAATTAGTCTATATCTGTGGCTATCATGGAGTAAAAATTTCAGGTTTTTTTTCAAGGGTGAACAATTATCAATACATTTTAATGTATCAGCTCTCCAGTTTAAATGAAACAGAAGATATTAAAACGGAAACAAAATCAGATACCAATATTTTCATATTCTAAGTCAGTTTAGAAAGTGACAGAATTCCAGTTTCAGAATTCCAAAATTCACTTACTTTATTGCTGCTAAAAATGTGTATGGTCTTCACGTGCATGTATCACCAAAGAGCAAAAAGAAAGGCTCAACAAGTGCTTTATCTTTTATCCTCAAATGCACTTCCAGGCTACCAGACAAGAGTGATAATAGGAAATGCATAGAGGTGCAGTATTTTGTCTGCACCAAGAGCTGAATTCACAAGTAGCTGAAACACCAAATTACATAATTTCTCCTCCCGCAAGTCAGGCACTTGTGGTGGCCACCTCACAGCTGCTGGCCTGGGCAGCATCCAGGCAGACACAGTCACAATTGTCCCTTTTCATCTAGGTCATTCTGAATTCCCTCAACAGGAAATGGAACACAAGCAGAAAAGTTTTAAAAACATCCCAGTCATGAATCAACAAAAACCCTGAACATCTGCTCATCAAAGCTCATCAGAAAACAGTGTATTTTATTTACACTACTCTTCTGGATGTACTGAGAATGCCTAATGAGTTTAGAGATCTCTGGAAAATATTGCTGGCATGAAGTGTCCATTTAGCTTTCCAGATCAATGGCCCCATCTACCCAAAATATGGGAAATACAATGTATCATATCCACAGCATCTGCAATTCTGTTAATTTAGTATAAAGTGATGTAGTTTTATTAAGTCCACAGTTCATGTCCAATCCAAGCTGGCTAAAAAAAAAAGGTACAATATTTTAATATTTTCATTTATTTTGAAGATAAGATAGTGCTAGCAAATGTGAAAAACAGGATAATAGAAAGTGCAGCTAATATAAGTGGATTTAGCAGAGAAGTGAGGAACATTCTTGTGTATAAGGAAATCCTGGCATAGAACAGCTCAGTGTAACCTGCTGATTGTATTCTGCACTGCCAGGGAATCAGACCACTGTATTTAAATGTCTAACATTGTACAGTTATTCTGATCCACGGGGAATGTCCCATACTCTGTCCACATTCAGGATTTATGAATCCACATGCCATTGTGCTTTGTCCAGAGTAAGAGCTCAGACACTTACCCTTTTTTTTCAGTGGTTGGTATTCTTGTACAGCTTTTGTTCAAGCTATTGCATAAGGAAAGTATTTAGCTCAAAGACGATACTGAGTTACCTGAGCAATTATTTCAGGGAGAGGTTCACCCCAGGTACAGTGGGGCAACATTGGCTTACAGTGGCTGTGATCTTGTCCATGCTTCTTTTTGCATATCAGAAGGGAAACAACATTTTCTTCTGCAGAAGTAAAATCTGTTGGGGAGCAAAGGGAGTATTCAAATTTTGCTTGCCCACTGATTATTGTCTTTTTCAGACTTTCTACACAATGCCTGTCACAGCGTCAAAACACCACATAGTATTTCCTCTGAAGCTTTTTTGCTCGTGTTCTTAGGAAAGCATCTTTCTCAGCAATGAGTGCTTTAAAGGAAGCCGGTATACCACTGTGGTCACTTAGAGAGTCAACTTGGAGATTATGCAATTTTCTCAGTAAATTCCAGAAGAAGCAATAGTTTCATAATGTTGGTTGGGAGAAAGAGGGCAGCAGCATTGATGAATGACTGGAGCAGCTGTAAGTCACATAAGGGGTAGTTATTTTTTGTGAGTGTGGAAAAGAATTTTATTCTGCGTGTCTGCTGTGTAGCTACAAAATACTGCTGTCAATGCCAAAAAGGATAAACACCTGCTAAAAGAACTGTGGAGAGGATTATCTCTCTTTCCTATGCATACACTTATGTACATACATTTATGTACTACACATTGGACTGCCTCCAGTTTTTTGTCTCATTCTCTCAGCATTTTTCTAGCCATTGAATCAATTGTTTGCTCTCTCTGCCTGACCTGTGAAAAAGACATCTGCTGTGTAGAGAGGCCAAATATCAACATATGATATGCTTCAGTTACCTTGTGCCAACCTGCTAGGACTGAATGCTTGTTTGGGTTTTTTTAACCAATCTGCTTTTGAGTTCTATTGCATGTTTTTGTCATTAGGATGTGGGGCTGGTAATCTCTCTTGCTCCTCATTCCTCCACCCCAGCCTGGAAGGACCTACTTGCTGAAGCCTCTCCACCTGTGCAGCTGTGGCGATGCTCTGGCAGCCACACTAATGCTCCCTTGACAGTTTTAAAACATTTTGCCAAGGAGAGAGAATTAATAACAAGATCTGAATAGTCTCTAAAGTAACCCCAATGCCCCCATGTCCTATTCTTCCAGTATTATGTCATTTTTCAGATCCTGTCTGGGATAATAACAAGGATCTCTATACCCCCAAAAGTGAGAAGTATATCAGGGCAGGCTGCACCATTTATTCAGACTACTCTTTTTGCCTTTTTGACTCAAACATTTAAAAACCTTTAGGCCAGATTTTACAGTCCATGTCATACTGCTCAGCTGGTGCAAAGTGGATGGACTCCAGCCAACACTGGCAAATGGCCACAGCCTTCCCCTCGTGCTCATGAACGCAACCGAGAAAGGGCAGTGCAGTTTGTGTCCTCCTGGCCTCTCTGTGGTGTTGCATGAGTAGCAGCCCAGCCCCAGGCCCCAGCCACCCTTGTAGAGGAGCTCTGGGCTGGGCTAAGCCCTCTGTCTGCATGTGCCAGGCGTCCTGGGAGGACATAGCTGACATTGCCTCTTCTGAAGACATCCAGGTTAAGAGTGGAGCTTTTGATTTTTAGCCTGGAAAACAGAAGAGTTAAAACAACTGAAGGATCTGAGTGGAGGTTAAACCATCAGGGAGAAACTGCTAAACCTGAAACACAGCTCATAATATCTGCAATATACATACCTACTATAACTTCAGCAGCAGCTTCCCACTGTGATGTGGGCTTAACTTACTTGATTCTCTTTCTTTCATTTTTGTTTCATCCTTTTTTCTCTATTTGCAAGCAGAATCAAAGATCTTAAAGCATCAAAATGAACTGTCAAAAGTGAATAGTGGAAGATGCTTTGGGATGGCTGTGCTCAGTACTGTACCTTTGAGAAGTGCTGACAAGCATTCCTTCCAGATTAAAAAAAAAAAAAGTTTCACTTTTGATTCAATAGGAAAACTTGGTCTTTTTTCTCCAGACACCAAGCTGCATCATAATGGTGTGTAGAGCAGAGACAAAGGAATATATCTTACTCCTGTCAACCTTAGTGCCCATTTCTACTCTTAGCACTTTCCGTTCCTGTTGGAGCTACTGGTGGCTTGCTTCGACTGGGTGTCATAATTCCCTTCCCTGGTGCTTTTGAAAATATTTGCACAGCCACAAGCAGAACATGGTATACTCTGAGCTTCTCCCCTCTGTTCTCTCCTGTCTACCTTCTACTACACATGTCAATCATAAACTTTACTTCATATTCAGATGACATCATTGCTTATCTACAGCTCTCTGCAGCACATTTGGTTTTCACCTGGCCATGAAGCCTTTGTCGTAGCAGTTCTGTAGCTCTTTTTTTTTCTAATTCTGTAGCCTGCATCCTCTACCATTTGCAAAGGACAACAACACAAACTGCCTGCAAAGGCAGCCCTAGATGCCTGTGTGGAGATTCTGAGACAGCTTGTACTGTTAATGTGGTGAAATGCAAACCTCTTTATAGAAAGGTAAACAAGCTGCAGTACTTCGCTTTGCACTTGTCAGTGGCCATGCATTGGCCTTGTCCTACCCTGAGCATGTGAGGTGCCTATATATACCACATTGTGTTCCCCATCATCACATCATGTACTCACTGCTTTTACTAATAAGGGGTTATTCCACAGAGGCTGTGATAATAAGAGGGTGTTTGCTGGTAATGAATTGACCTCAACAGGAGATGTGAGAGAAAGAAGGCATCTTTTTAAATGAGGTACCACATCTCTTCATTGCACTGTCTAAAAAGGGTCACCTGGCTTGATGCACCCATCAAAGGAATCTTCTTCCTTTTTTTTTTCCCAGGGCCATCTTCCATCTGTTAATACCTTAATATGACAAATTAATATATCTGAAAGAGCTGTCAGGTGCAAGAGGCAGTTTCTGCAGACCTAAAAGTTATCTGGCTTGTAAAGAAAAATCCAATCTCTGGCAGACTGCAGTTATAAAATTTGACCTACTTAGCAAAAAAATCCTATTAGATGGATTTACACATGGCTCCCAGAGATCAGATTGTCCAATATGAAGAATAGGACCTGAAGCATTTTAGTGGGACCTGAAGCCTTAAAGCTGTTTAATGCTGTCAGGTATTATTTTTCAGGTTATTTTTTCTTGCCTTTTTTTTTTTCATATTCTGATGTTAAAAACAATGCAAAATACAGTCTAATACAGCTAATACAACTTATAGTTTGGAATATCATCATGCCCAACCAATAAATCTGTTGAATTACAATTTGACAAACAACATTGCTCTAAACAATTAATCTTTTTTTTTTTTTGCTACAACTAGTTACATGGCATGATGAGACAAACCTCCTTGGAGGCTGTTCTGAGGTCTGAAATAGTCATTTTAGCTTGCTGTAGTCCAACCCATTTTTTCTTGACTTCATATGGATTCATCTACCCCATGCTGCAAAGCCATGTGATGTATTGCAAATTTAACAGTGTTTAGTGGGATTTTTTCATAGGTCTTTTGCTTAAAGAGTCAGGTAGGTTTGTAAAGCTCTCAGTACTCCCTTTTGACGAAACAAACAAAAGAAAAAACATGAAGGAAATTTCTGTCCCCTTGGCTGTAGAAAAGAGTTTGTGACCCCCAAACACTGTCATGGTGCAGAACCTGGGGGATAAAACAAAAATCCAAGTATATATTGTTATCTTTAAATCCCTTTTTTATATTTGTCTTGAATTGTTGTTGGTGGTTGGTTTTGGGGGCATTTTGGGGTTTGTTTTTTTTGTTTGTTTGTTTCAAACAATGATTTTGAAAGTTTGTTTGTTTAGCCAAATTTGGTTAAGGTCCTACCAAGAAAAAAGCCACCCCAATCCTAAAACAACAAAACTCTGCAGAAGATCATCATTCCCATGTTCTTTTCAACTTTTAAAAAATCTTTTGAATATTACTGTTCCTGTAAATAAGAGATATGCTTGTCAAAATCCTAGTACCTCCTTTGCATAGCTGTCACAATTTCCATACATGGTCAGAAGTAAATGCCCATGCCAGCCTGGCATAACTCATGAGTTTACTTGCTGCATTCCCAGCAAGTGGTAACCAGAGAGTCACCCTTGGCAAATCTCAGCAAGATGTTGCCAGTAACTCTGTCAAGTGTCAGGGATGGTGTTTATGGGCCCTGAACAAACACGTGTTTTCTCCAGGATCCTAAAATCTAAGCACAAGAAGGGGACATTCCTGGCTTGGGCACATTGAGCGCTTACCGATTGTAAGGGATATTGATACAATGTGTACTGCAAAACAGAATATCTTACTTTCTAGGTAATAGAGTTAAGGATTTCAGTTCAACATTGTCATTTCCTATACTCTTCACTTGAGAGCATATGGGGAGCCTTTGACAGAGAAGATACATGTGTATATATTAAAAATCTATACTAATAAATTTGTGTGCTGGTCACAGCAATAAACTTTCTCTATCCTTTAGCTTTTAAAAATGGTTGTGACAAAAGAAGCATTGATGCAGTTATCATCTGAAGGCTGGTTCTCAAGGCTCCATTCCGAGATGACTGCTGTGCCTGGAGCTTGCAGCTTTTGCTTATCTCAAGCTAAGGAATCCTCATTGAGGGAAGGCTGGTTTCACAGACTTAGGAGAGAGCCAGGGGACTCTTTAACTTTTCATTGAAAAAGTAGGTGTCTACTTGTGTGTGCACAAGTAGGTGTGCGCACGTGTGCACATGGCGTCCATTTGCTTTAGACTTTATTTTGGCCAGGATCTGCAAACAGAAATGCTGCTTAGAATTTTACCTCAGCTTAGTTTCATAGAATAATAGAATGCTAGTGTTTGGAAGTGACCTCCAGAGGTCATCGAGTCCAACCCCCTGCAAAGCACAACCACTTTGGGCAGGTCAGTGAGGAGTGCATCCCGTTTGACTTGGCTAACTCAAGCTGAGAACATGGCCCTTTTCAATATGATACTTCTTGTATGTTTTAGTCTCCATAGACTTAGAATTATAGAATACAAAATCTTAGAATCATTAAGGTTGAAAAAGACCTCCAAGATCATCAAGTCCAACCTCTTACCCAGCACCTTCATGACCACTAGACTATATCCCAAAGTGCTGCATCCACTAACTTTATGGACACCTCCAGGGATAGTGACTCCACCACTTTCCTGGGCAGCCTGTTCCAATGCCTCACCACTCTTTCAGTAAAGAAATGCTTCCTAATATCCAATCTAAACTTCCCCGTGTGCAGCTTGAGGCAGTTACCTCTTGCCCTGTTGTTAGTTACTTGGGAGAACAGGCTAACAGCAACCTCCCTACAACCTCCTTTCAGGTAGCTATAGAGAGCAACAAGGTCTCCTCTCAGCCTCCTTTTATAGAGTCTAAACAATCCCAGCTCCCTCAACATCAAAACTTGAACAGTAATCATGTCTCTTACAACAAGTGCAAATGGAAGATGAAGTATTGTTGGTCTATATTAAACCACTTTACACCAATTTTGCATTTAGTTTTCATAAATGATGATGAAAATACAAGGCCTTATATATTGATTTCTTGTTCTTCAGCCCATTGAGGTTTGTCACAGATAGAGGTTTACCCATATTTGACAAATGGATACTGACCTTTGTATGGTGTTGGTTAGTGTTGTCTCTTAAAACACAAAAGTCTTGCACTTCTCCTTATTACCTCTCCTTTTTCCACATGGATTATTATATTATAAATGACAATACATTAATTTAGCTTGGCTTGACTTTGAATCATACATATACTTGAATTTTCAAATAGGGTATTTGAAATGAAAATAATGTATTAAAGAGCGCTGGTGAGACCTAATGGATTTATAAAAATAGAAAACTGCAAGTACAAACACATAAATATTTATGGTGAATTTTCTTATCCCTGTTTATATTTTACATAGTATAATCTTTCTGTCATAGATTAGGTTTGATCTGCCTCTGGTTTGTGTGGCAGGAAATTTAAAGCAGCTCATATCAATCGACGTAAAACACAATGTTAATATCAGCACTACAAATGTGGAATTTTTTTAATGCATGACTAAAGTATATGCATGTCTTGTCCTTCTGAATTAAAAGGGGCCATTTGGGGCTGAAACTTAAATCCTAGCTGAATTGTTTTTCAATTCGTAAAATAAGGGAAACAAAGCTTTTATAGCACGTTGTGATTCATAGATACATTTCTTCAGCCTGATTCTGCTTTCACTGACAGTGATGAAAATCAAGAGTAAATCCAGGCAAAGTCAGTGAAGCTACCGGGGGTAAGATAAGAACAAAATTACCAATTTATTTTCACAGCTGTGCAGTAAACATATAGCACTGATAAATTATTTCTTTATGGACTATGACATGGCTTGAACAAAGAAAAAATAGTAGTGGCCCACAAGCAATTGATTTTATATTTTTTTCCAGTGGCGAATGCAGGTAGAGCCGTTGTTTGCCCCTGCTCTTATGCATAGAAGCAACTGCAACTAGCAAAGTACAAAGAAATTGTACTGCATGTGATCTTTTACAAAGATATTTTCAGTTTAATGATTGGAACAGAGTAGTTGGCTTTTTTATGAACGAAAGTGTATGTCTCTGAAACTGCTGACAAAGTCTGCTGAGAAAAAGCAAACAGGGAAATGTATGCCAGAGATGTCCTGAGGTACTCCTTATTTACAGCTAGTAATCTTCGAGTAAACTCAGACACATTCAGATTAAGTTATATTATTATATGTCAGTTTGAAGTATTTTGTCTTTCAGTGACTAGTAGCATTTTTTAATTTACATTTAATGAATGATGGATGATTTGGGGTTAAACAGGTCAATCTAGACATTGATATCTGACTAGTAGCATTTTTTCAAGCTGTTGTTCACTCCCCTCCATTTTATATTCATTCAGGTTAGTACAATGGTTGTATTTTGTTAATACTACACATGGCAATTTACTGTCTGGTGCTAGTAACATTTAATAATCCATTTAATATTTTTTTTCCTTGCTTTCCTTGTCCTCTGCAAATTATGTAACACTTGGGTTTTGATCATAAAAGAAAAAAAAAAAATCCACTATATTTCTCTTCTAAAGGATCAGTAAAAAATACAAACTGACCCTTAATTCTATCTGCTTAAAATGCAGTCAGTCAAGGATAGAATTTTAATAGCCAACAGGACTTCAATAAATGTAGTAAAAGGAAAGCAAAAGAAGGATGGTAAGTTTTGGGTTTTTGTTTTTTTTTTTTTTGCTTTTGGTAAGAAGATTAAAAAGAGCTACTAACAAGATGAAGAATTTAAGAATCAAAAACTAAAGAAAATTACTCTGAACAGTCTTTTAAAGTATCCAAAGAAAACATTCAAGGAGCAGAGTCCTAGGCTCAGAAATTGCCTAGTGGGATTAATCCAGACCCTGGCAAATGTAAAACATTTTAACTATGGGACTATCAAAGTTTTACTAGAGAGAAAAGAAGCTACCAAGTGAATCCCCAGGGACAGACAGCTTTAGGTTTCATTCTGTGCCTTTGAAATAATTCAGAGGATATACAGAAGGTATCTAAGAAAGAGAACAAAGCTATTGTCACAAGAGGCAAGGTGTGCATATGAACATACAGGAGATCTATAGATATTACAGATTCAAATGGCCATAGAAAAGTGGCTGTTTAAAAACTCAGGAACAATTGTATATACAGTTTTGAAATTATACCATGAAAATGATGCTTACAGGTTACTGCTGAAGGTAAAAACACAACATACCACAATTATCAATTGGAGATTGCTATGAGTTAACAATATTTTGAGTTATACTATTAAAACCAAAGACAGAGTATTAAAAGGAAGACAACAACTCATGTCAGACATTAGCAAGAATGATAAATCTGATGGAGTATAAAACACAACAGCTGCTTTTTGGCCTTTTTGTGAAGCAGCTGATGTTACATATGGTAGGAGGTGGGATCATGGATTGATTGGACTTTGCTTTTTCAGTGTCAAATATATGGTGCAAAGTAAAAAGAATGGAAATTACTGTTAAATAAAATTATACAAATTCTCTGGCCAAAATGTCTCTTAGATAATTTGTCCAATAGAATTCAGTGTGGCAAGACTGTGGTAGTTTATCCCCGGTGACAGTAGTTCTTTGAGCTTTAAGATAAGCTGTAAAAAAGAGTTTCAGGGAAAAAAAACTCTGAGAACTAATCAGTCTTTAACTCCTGGAAAAAAGCTACTGTAAAGCTAATAAATTTGCTTTAAAATTGAAGGCAACATAAAGTGAAAATCTAATTTTTAATTTTAAGGTGAAGCAACATTTCGTTCTGATTCTCAGGTCGAATCACATAGAGTTTCCTCCCAGAGAGCAGGTCCTGTATTTCCTGCTGTTAGCTTGTAAAACTCACCTTCAGGTGATGTCATTGAGCTAGTACAGCTGGCTAATGTTTGTGTGGAAAAGTCAAAATGCTTCAAGCTAAATATTAAGCTACTTTCCAAACAGCTAAAATGATTGGATTTGAGAGAAATACAATTATAAATACAGATGATGGAATGGTAGAAAGAAAAGTGTAGGCATTATTGTATCATGTGTTTTTATGTTGCTTAAGGAGTAATGGTTAAAAGAGTTTTGTGTATCTGGTGCTGTGACAGCCTAAGCTACTGAAAACGTTTTATAATAGAGTGAAAAACTTACTCAGATATGTAAAGGAAAACAAATAAATTAATACCCATATTGCATAAAACATTATTGGGGTTTCTTCCATGATCAGTCTCAGGTTGGCCACTGCCCATCAAAATCATGAAGAAATGAAATCATATTTTCTGAACCACAGCAACAAAAGCTCAGCAAATCCTGTAGCAAATAGTGAAAATATATAATGAAATAAACAAACCAGGCAAACAAATTCTTCTGCCTTCTGGCATCTCAGAAATGCTGTAATTCAAATGTAACAAGACAGATTGTATATAGAAAGTGGGAAATGAGCCTAAAAATCTAAAATCACTTTGAGTGAAGTTCTAAAACAAGGTTTTCACAGACCTCTGATGCCTTTATTAGCTCTTATGTGTCTGCATTGCTTAGCAGTGTATTTGTGCATCCTAGCACTTACCTAAAAGGCTAATATTTGTGATAAACTGGCAATTAGCTATTACCAATCTCCTTTGAGACACATCATCTGGTTTGGAAGAAACCTACTTAAAGGTATTTGAATCAAAACATTTTAAGGAGTTCCAGAACTGTTGCTCTGTAGACTGAGCATTTCCTCATCATCTTACCAGGGTGCGAACTTAATAATTTTCTATTCAGAAGTCTTCACAATATGTATTAACCCTTTATCTACTGTGTTCACACATACTCCCAATGCACATCTGATTAAATGTAAAGTTATCAGGTACTGGTTTGAAAATTAACTCGTTTTGGTATCCTTCCATTTTTAATGCAAGTTTGACTACATATTTGGGCTCATGTGAACTTCATGATGTTCAACAAGGCCAAGTGCAAGGTCCTGAACCTGGATCAGGGCAAACTTCATTATCAATACAGGCTGGAAGAGGGCAGGATGAAGTACATGGAGGTTCTGGTGGATGAAAAGTTGGACATGAGCCAGCAGTGTGTGCTTACCACCCAAAAGTCAAATTGCACCCTGGACTGCATCAAAAGAAGTGTGGCCAGCAAGGGTCATGATTCTGCCACTCTGCTTTGCTCTGGTGAGACCTCACTCTGGAATACTGCATCCAGCTCTGGAGCTCTCAGCACAAGAGGGACATTAATCTACTGGAAGAGGTCCAGAATAGGGCCACAAAAATTGGAGTGTTCTCCTAGAAGGACAGACTAGGAGACCTAGGGAGTTGGGGCTGTTTAAAGAACACCACTGGAGAGAGACCAGTACCCATCTCTCTAGAACCTCCTTCCAGGTAGTTGAAGAGAGTGATAAGGTTTCCTTTTACCATCCTTTTCTTCAGACTAAACAATTTCAATCCTCTCAGCTTCTCCTCATAAGACTTGTGCTCTAGACTCTTCAACAGCTTTGAGGCCCTTCTCTGGGCAACCTCCAGCAACTCAATTCCCTTGTTGTAGTGAGGGACCCAAAACTGAACACAGTAAACGAGATGCAGCCTCATCAGTGAACAGCACAGAGGCATGATCACTTCCCTACTGCTGGCCACACTATTCCTGATACAGGCCAGGATGGCTCATGTTCAGCCAGCTGTCCACCAGCACCCTCAGGTGCTTCTCCACGAGGTGTTTTTCCAGCCACATTTCTCCAAGCCTGTAGCATTGCATGGGATTGTTGTGATGCAGTTGCAGGACCTGACATTTAGCCTTCTTCAACTTCATACAACTGGCCTAAACCTATTGATCCAGCTTGTCCAGATCCCTTTATAGAGACTTCGTACCCTCAAGCAGATCAACACTCCTGAGGGTGCTCTCACTCCCCTCTTCCAGTTTTTAAAGCTATTAAGTATAACAGGCTCCAAGTGAGCCCTGGGGAACATCACTGGTGACTGGCTGCCAACTGGATTTAACTCCATTCACCACCACTCTTTAGGTTCAGACATCCAGCCAGTTTTTTACCCAGAGAAGCATCCATCCATCCAAGCAAGCCGTGAGCATCCAGTTTTTCCAGGAGAATGCTGTGGGAAATGGAGTCATGCTTTACTAAAGTCTAGGTAGGCAACATTCACAGCCTTTCCCTCCTCCACTAGTTGGGTCACCAACTAGAAGGAGATTGAGTTCATCGAGAAGGACCTGCTTCTCATAAACCCATACTGACTGGGCCCAATTTCTGGTAGTCCTGTACATGTCATGATGGCACTCAAGATAATCTGCTCAATAACCTTCCCCAGCACTGAGACCTGTAGTTCCCTAGAGGCTTCTTCCAGCCCTTCTTGTAGACAGGTGTCACATTTGCTAACTTCCAGTTGTCTGAGGCTTCCTAGTTTAGTCAAGACTACTGATAAATGATGGAAAGTGGCTTGGCTCTCTCAGTACCCTTGCACAGATCCCATCTGTCCCCATAGGTTTGTATGCATCTAAGCGGAGTAGCAGGTTGGTAACCATTGCCCCTTGGATGATGGGCACTTCATTCTGCTCCACATTCCTGTCTTCCAGCTCAGGGGGCTGGGTGCATGGAGTTCAGCTGTTCTTACTCAGGCTAAGATGTTAAGTACCTCATCCTTTTCCTCATCCTTGGTCACTATGCCCCCACCCACATCCAGTAAAGGATGGAGATTCTTTTTATCCCTCTTTTGTGGTTAAGATATTTATAGAAATTGTCTTTTCTGTCAGTAGTGAGATTAAGTTCTAACTGGACTTCAGTGCTTCTAATTTTCTCCTTACAAAGCCTCATGACATCCTTGTAGTCCTCCTGATTTACCTGGCCCTTATAAAAGTTCATAAACTCTCTGTTTTAGTACTGAGTTCCAGCCAAAGTTCTCTGTTTAGCCAGGCCAGTCTTCTTCTCCACTTGTCTTGTGGCACATGGAGACAGCTGGCTCCTGCACCATTAAGTTATCCTTCTTGAAGAACGTCCAGCCTTCCTGGATGCTTTTGCCCTTCAGGACTGCTTCCTAAGGTGCTCTATCAAATAGGCCAAAGCCTGCCCTCCAGAAGTTTATTTTCACATGATATATGTATCACAGTATCACAGTATATCAGAGGCTGGAAGGGACCTCAAGAGATCATCGAGTCCAACCCCCCCCTGCCAGAGCAGGATCAATTAGGGTAGTCCGCACAGGAATGCATCCAGGTGGGTTTTGAAAGTCTCCAGAGAAGGAGACTCCACAACCTCCCTGGGCAGCCTGTTCCAGTGCATGTGCCTTTGCAGACTTTCAATGTCACCACAGGGTGCTTTCTGGCAACAACCTAGTCATTATAAATAATCAGACCAGCCAAAGCAGCAGTTCACATAAAGAACTCACAAAAAAATTGCTATTTATTGTTAATGAGTGGAACAATATTAACTAGAAAGCTGATGCTGGGATATGTTCCTACTCACTTTCTTTACCTCCTTGGCTAGAAACAGACATTTGTTTTAGAATATGCTCATGTACAAATTACATTTTGAGAGTTAATCAAAGAGCTTGTATCTAGGCTAAAGGAATTATAATTCCTCTTTTGGCTGATTCTTAGCTTTAGACAGGTCTGCCCCAGTTGTAGTTTTAAAATACTAAACTAAGATATTCTCTTTAAAGGATTTGCTAAACTGGAAAAGTCAAAGGAATTCACAAAAAGCTTTGTTTTAAGCCTTCAGTTAGTATACAGGTGAAATTTCTATCCTTGAGAAAATACCTTAGTTCTGTAGTTTTGATCATCACCCCTACGGAGTCTTGAATTATCTGTTCATCTTGGATTACATTTACATATTCTGCCTTTATTTATGTGAGTTTCTTCACTTAGTCAGACTTGATGCAGTTTTAAAAACAGGACCACAGACAAAAGGAGAGGGAAGAACTGTGTATTAGATATGGACAGAATGTCTGACATGACATTATTTCTCTTTATAGTTCCCTCTTCATTTTTACTTTCTTTTTTAATTGGCATTGTAAAGCAGCATGTTTCTGACTGTTAGCACATAAATGGTGCTGAAACTCAGTACTTCCTACAATTCCTGTCAGTCTGACCTAATGATATCTGAGAGGTTGTAAGGTCAGATGAGTAGACTCTGTTCATCTACCTGGGCACTCTGCAATATATGGGGCATAGATTTTCTGATTTTTGCATGTAGCTGAGTGTACTTCTAGTTAGGCATCTCGTCAGTCATGCATACTGAACAAATACATGGCTTACCAGGCAGAGAACACAAATTTATGTCAAATGAATAAAGCGCAGCAGAAATTTTCTTCCAACAGATTTATACTTGATAGAAAACTTCTGCTAAAATCAGGGTTTAGTCTAAATATAAAGAATATTGTCACAACAATGATAATTAAAGATCTGTCCATGCTTTATTGACTTTTGTGAACATAACTTACCCAAACCCCATAGGGAGGTTTTGGTTTGGAGTCACACAGCCCTATCTGAAAAGATCTGAGGAATAGGTTTCGACCAAAGGCAACTCAAGACTGAAGCACGCATCAGAATCAATGGCAAAACAGACCAATAGTCCTGCTAAAATAAAATAATCACAGAATAATTTGTGTGGGAAGGGACATCCAGATACCATCTGACCAAACACCCACCTGAATATAGGGGTTAATTTCAGCCTTAGAGATGGTTGCTCAAATCTTTGTCTAATCAGGCTTTTAGAATCTCCAAGGATGAGGATCCCAGATCCTCTCTGGGAAATCTCTTCTTCTGACCACCTTCATTGTGAGACCTGGAAATTATGCTGTTGGTAACTTTGGCTGCTCAGCCTCTCTTCCCTTTACTGTGTACCGCCAGTATCTCTTTGTACTCTCCCATTATGTAGTTGCAGAGATCAATAGCATCTCCCTTAGACTTCCTTTCTGTTGCTGCCTTCTGTTTTGTATGAGTGCTCTAAAGGATGTAGTTCTCTTAATTTAAATTGAATTTTGTGCCCTGGGAAAGGCTTTAGCCCAATATATATTTAGCCTCGGGTGGGCGAAACAATTATTCCTCAAAGAATTAATATCCTTCTGATTCTGCACTTTGAATAGCAGTCTGAAAATAAGTAAGGAACCTTATTTGGAGTAATTTACACCAGTAACAGCCTTTTCAATCTTAGTTATGGTATCACTAGTATAATATTATATTAAAAATATTTATTTTCTCTGCCTTAAGGTAAAACTAACTGCAGAGACAGAAAATGCACATTGCAGGTTAGACTCTGCTGATTATATGCCCTCTTAGCACAGTGAAAAGGAAGCTGAGACATAGCTCTATTATGTATTCTGTAGATTATCATGTTCCTCTCACCTCAGCCCATTCTTTTCTGGGACACTCAATGCAGAGACAGTTCTTGAAAACCAGTGACCATCAGGATTTAAATTGTTCCTGACTTCAGTGAGTAGCACATAAGGACTTGGTCACACAAGTGGTAGGGATAATCTAATTGCATGGAAATATCCCTTTTCTTCTTAGATATGCAAACACACAATGCCAAGGGCTGAATTTTTCACTTCAGTGACTCTGAAGAGGGGGGCACAACATAAGGTTGATTGTGTTGTCAGTCTGCTAGCCATAGGAAGAAAGAAGCAGCCACCTTTCAAACCCTGTTTCTGCACTCCGCTGTACCTATATGAGCTAATGGAGGAAGGGTAAAGGAAGCAGAAATAAGAGGCCACCGTGGCTCTGACCTCCAACACTGTTTTACAGCAGCTGTGCTGTCAGGAGGGCATGTAAGTACACCTGGTGCATGCCTTGCTCCGGCTGCTCCCAGTGCATGGAGGAAGCAGGGGACTGAAATGAGACTTTCTGGGTCACAGTGCATACCCAAATCTGCCCCTGAGCTATGCAATAACATATTTTCCTTATTCAGGGCTCATGCTGACTATGTGATCTAAATAAATTTCAGATCTTCTATTCATGTAACTGTGATTAGATAAGGTGGCACAATGGCTGTTTTTATACAAATGCAGTACACTGTCTCTATGAGTCTCCAGTGAAACGCTCAAAAGACAATTCTGAAATAATACTTTAGTCTGCTAAAATTTGGTTTTCAAGCTATAAATGAGGGGTATTTTTGAAAGGGTTTTAACTGGATATTTTTCTCTCTTGGGAAATGCATGCAAAGCTCTCTGCACCATAGATAATGCAATGACAAAGCTAAATTTGATGCATTAAATGTCATACTTCTGAATTTTCGGGTGGGCATAGATTGTAATGGTGTTTACAACATGAATCAGCATAATTGTTCCTGATAGGTTGCTTGTATCATCTTATCTTTCCTCCAACAGAGACAGCTCTTTGCGTCTTTTCTTTGAAAAGTTAGGCATCTCTTATACAGAATAAGGCTTCATAACTGAACTTGTTGGTTTTATAAACTCCAACAGAAATACCTTTTATAATCTTTGTTCCCAATTGGAAATATTATGTATGGTGAACATTTTTTATCTTATAATAGCTCCTCTGAAATATATATGTGTGTATGTATATATATATAAATGCAAAACATCCAACATCAGATGACTATAAATGTACAGATGGCTGAAAATTTGAAATTATTGTTTTCACGCAGATTGTAATTTGGTTTTGCTGTGTATATGCAGTACTTAGCATTTCTCAGTAATGCTTTACTGTACTTAATTTTTATTTCATAGCCACTTTACATGTGATTTATGATAGCTGCAGGAGTTGTTAATTCAGAATTTCCAGGTTTTATATATTCACCCTGTAAATTTTTCCAGTGAGTTGTATATGGGAAGATGTTGTGGATTCTTACTTTGAGGGGAAGGGAGAATCATCACAAGTAAGAAAAAGAGGGGAGATAATTAACCAGATGACAGCATACATTCCTGAAAGATACTACATAATTATGTCAGAAGTCTATCCCTAATTGATGCTTCTTTCAGGCCTCGTACTGTAGCTGAGTCAACATCTGATTTGGATGTATTTGTATTGAGACTTCACAAAAATGCACATTATGATGAGATACTATAATGAGAAACAGAAGCCACTGAAGTCTCTCCTTGCCACTGCTTTTGTGCAGCTGCTGTATATAAAGACTGACAATTCTGTGAAGTCAAGATGAAAGCACTAGAGAGAGAGGAAAAACAATTATATTTATTCAATGATACATTGTCAACAACAACCAAGCCACAATTTTAAGGTTGATCTATTGTTCTAGAGCTGTTTTAGAATTATTCTGCCAGTGCAAAATTAAAAACTGAAAGTGAGGGAGGTTAAGAGCTAATAGTATCATCCTGACTCCTTTTTGGAAATAAGCTAACTAAAATTTTAGCATACTGAGGTATGTCAGTTTGGTCTATCACAATGACTCCCACATACAATGGAAATGCACACAATAGTGCTTCAGAATCAGAATGGGATTAAAAAATTAATAAATTATTAAAGATAACACCATTTTTTAAAATTAAGAAAAAGGAAAAATATCAGAAAGCAAGAAGTTTTGCATGTTTGGGAAAAAGAAACAACAAAGTGAGCATAAAAAATCATTATATTGCTAGTGTTTATACGGAACTTGAGTTTAGGGGTTTTTTAACAGTGGTTGGATTACTGCTATCTCATTAGAGGAATATATTTGTGAACAGTCATTGGAAGCCTTCATAGTGCTCACAGAATCAGAGTAACAAAACAGTTTATTTTCATTTTGTACTCACTCATTTTATTTATTAATGACTTTCTACTGGTCTGAAAAACAGAACAATGCTGCATTCTACCTTTTGTCAGATGAACAAGTGAAACGTAATCTCTAGATGTCTATCATGGACAAGGCCTTGGCATCTAGCTGCATATTCAGAAGCTTTGTTTTACATGATGTGAATAAGGGCTGCCCAAGTTCTTTACCTGTAAAGTGGGGATAATATCTGGTTTCCATGGCAGAAAAGAACAATAAAGTACATTTTTGAGGTACTGGACAGTACTTGAATGCTGTGAAAAAGGAATATAGTTATAAAGGAAGTAATAATTAACAGAAAATATACCTTTTTTTCCCTCATTTCCCTTTATTTTTTTTGGGGTGGGGGTGGTGATTCATGAAATTCCATAACCAAGAGTTTTTTGTTTATAGAGAAAATAAAATCAGAATGTCATCAGTCACATCTGTGGAGCAAACAGCATCCAGTTTACCTCATAAACTTAACACCTCTTTTTTTTGCTTTTTGAACTATTCCTTAAACTGTAAGAGTTCGTATTTTTATTTAAAAAATAATAATAAATAAAGTGGTGGCAGCTACATATAAAAGGTCAAAACCACCAACTGCTGATAGTTCCACTTCAATATCTGTCAAGTATAATTTTCCAAAACATGGAGAAAGGAACTTACTCAATAACCCTTTACATCCACTTTGGAAATATATGCAATTATAGAGAGGAAAATACAGGAACAACCTACTTTGGCTTTCCTTGTAATCTGTATTTAGTTTTCTGCCTTCTCTTGTACTTACAAAAAGTGCAACGACTGATAATACTAAGATATCATTGTTCCATGGTAAACCCTCTCAGTATTGCTGTGCATTAGCAAATGAACAGCAATGAATTTATTTGTGATTTTGTTCCTTTTTCCAACCTTCCCTTCTGATTCTTACTGTAGAATTTGGTCTCTTTCAGCTTCATGTGACTACAGAGATGTCCTGGCAAAATATTGAGAAGAAAGTGTCAATAGCAAGGCTGAGATCCAAAATGTCTTGAGGAATGTTGCACAGTGCTCTGATTTTTGTACTCTGTAGAAAAGCATTCAAAACCCAAAATGGAATTCACTTGCAAATGCCAGAATTGATGAAAGAGTTAATGTGGGACTGTGACATAGTCATGACTATTTTTTGCCTCTGGTAGGATGTAAAAGCTGCTAACAAAATATCCAGGTGATTGTTTCAGCTGGTTTTACACTTCCAACTTTTCAGATGTAGAACTCTTGGTTCACATAAGTAGCTGACAAGTGATTCATTAAACAGAATTAGAAATGAGTCAAGACAATGTGGTCTATGTGTACACTTCATCTTATGCTCTGATCAGGAGTCTTGATTTTTGTTCTTCTTGAACAACTGTTTCCAGGACCAAATTAGCATTTTGTCCTACTGCATGCAAGTTACCTGACTGCTCAAGAAACGCTCCAAAAATGAGTCTTCCTCAACAGCCTTAATGGCTTAATGACGTGACAATTTTAGAACCAAATTAGCAGCAGAGCCACACAAGAGCAAACTGTACCCTCAAAATGGAAGCAGGAGGTTTATTTGAGTATTATCTGTTGGTATCATTGCAGCACATAGGAAATATTACACAAAATTTTTGTGTTTTGTATTACATACAAAGAAAGAGATAATCATTGCTTAAGTGATTAAGCAGAACAGCAAAAAAGAGAGAAAAAGGTGTGTGAATTTATATGGGGAGACATTAAAAATATGCTTAACGTTGTGGCAGGTATTATAGAAAAGCACAGTTTGGGGGAGGATAATGAGGTGACTAAGCAAGTGCTAACAGGGAGCCTTTGCTCAGCCTGCCAAACCACAAAGAGGAAAGCAAAGTTGAATGCTGGAAAATCTAGTAAGTGGGCATGAGGTTAATGTCATCTATCATCAGCTTCTTTAAAATAAATGATAATACATTGGAGTTAGGTCAGAAGAAGCCTTTAAAGTGGGTAGAAACATTTAAATTTGATGCAATGAGGAAAGAAGAGCAGGGTAAAGGAATCAAAAGAAAGAGATGTTATCACTAGAACAGTGGGTAAGAGACATTCATCAACTAACATTATGGATGAATAGGAGTAAGGAAATATTATTCCTGCTAGAAATGAAAAAAAATAATGTTGAAAGAGCTGAGAAAAAGGATGGAAGCTGTTATGAGTTTACAGTGCGGGATGGATGCCATACACTAAATATTGAGGAGTTTAAACTGCAAAGATAATTTTGTACATTAGCATGTTAAGTAGGATAAGTTATTAGAGAGTTCTGATGTGCTCATGAGGAAACTGTGGAAGGGCAGAGGCAGAGGACAAGTTTCAGTCTGTCAAAGAGTCAGACTAGAATAGCAAATACATAGGTTGTACATGTTGATAAAGATGACAAAATATCTAGGAAAGTAGAGACAGAATAGAGTTTTTAAAGTTGGAGTGTAAACTTTAGGCTTATACAGTAAAGTGGGTGGGAAAGCAGACAAGATAGTCTGAGAGGGGCCTGGCAGACAAGTAAGCTTAGGGGGTTTATAAGCAATAGATTCAGAGAGCTTAGAGAAAAAATAAAGTTGGGTGGTAATTTTAAAGGCAAATCAAACTGGGATTGGTACAAATTCAAACTCTGATTGGGAGGAAAGGTTGTTAACTAATGTATGTGTTACAGTATATGCCTGGATATGCATATTTATAAGCTTAGCAAAGAAAGTCTATATTCCAAAGGGAAGCACTATTGCTTTTTTTTTTTTTTTCTATTGTAGTCACATTGCCACTTTATTTTTTAGGAAATATGTGAGTTGTTTTCAGAATTCAGCATTTCCTTGTGAGTAAAAAAAGGGCATAACCCTGGCTTAACACGTGAAGGGTCTCTATTAAATTGTTCTATTAAGAGCTTTGTTCCACTAATTATATAGGCAAGTGCTAACATAACAGGTTTATATTACATTTAGAATAGAATATGCAGGAGGACGGATGTTGCCTTTCTAAACCACCTTTGTTGCTGAAAAAGATAATGAGGGCTATATAAAGTCCTGAAATTGTTGGCAATTTGTCAGACCCACTATGTGAGCTGCTGGAAGACTAGAGACATACTGCATTGACTGCTGATTGTTTTATACCACTTTTAATGCCTAGAAATGAAAAGATAAAAGTTGAAGGGCAAATAAAAAGAGAAATTGGAATCTAAATAACATATTTTTTGACATTTTGAATCTTACCCAATACTTGGTCTTTTTATATGGGAATAAAACCCAATCAAGTCAGAAAATTATTCAGATTTTCTGCTTTACCACATATACAGGGATTACAGAGAACACTCCATGAAGTGTTGCAAAATAATACATTTTTATAATGATCTGAAGCAAACAATGAATAGGAGCTAACACAAATACAGTTTCCCTAGCTATGATGCTTCATAATACCATTGCTAATTGTAGTTTATGCTACAATAGTTCATATTTTGTTAGCATTTCTTCCATAATGCTATTATTAGAAGTCTAAAATTTGCTTGTGAAGCCTTGCTTATAGTCTTAAGAGTTGACTTCTAAAATGTAAGCTAAATCATCTCAGCTTTTTTTTACATAAAGGAAAGAGAAGAAACATAATAAGGAGCAATGGTTGCCATTGCAGGCCCATTTCTGTTCTGATAATGTAAAACTTAATTTGATTCATAGTCTGAACTGTTGCATTTAGGCCTAAAAAATCCAAATTGTCTGGAGCTCTTTTTTTTTAACATGCAGTCAGAGAACTTGACCCAGTGGGGAATGGGAGGCCATGAGGAAATGCTTAGGAAACAGAGTGGTGGGAGAGGCTTTCATCATCTTACCTCACGCACACAAGTGCCATCCCAAGTGTCCATGTTTGAATGCAGGCAGCATGGGGAACAAACAAGTGGGATTAGATGTACCCATACAGACACTGAGCAGAAACTTTGGGATTACAGGGAAGAGTGGGATGACTCAGGACAGGAGTGCTGCATGGCAGGTGGGCTCTTCAGGAAGATTGAGCTGGGAAGGTGAGCAGCAGGAGCTGTACTCTGTGCAAGGGGGCAGTATGCAGGAAGTCATGTGTGGGGTAAGCTGGCACAGAGCATTGGAGTCAGGAGCAGAGGACAGAGGAGCAAGCGTGGTGTGGTGGTACTTCTGCTACACATTGGCTGGTCAAGAAGTAGAAGCAGAGAAAACCTTTAAACAGTTGAAGGAAGCTTCAAAACTGCAGGCTCTGGTACTCTGGTATAGGATTTCAGTTACACTGATATCTAGCTAAAATACAATAGGGCAGAGTGCAAGGAGTGCAGATTTCTGGAGAGCATCTGTGAATCCATCCAGATGAGTTCTTGGAGCAGGCAATAGCGGAGAAAACTAGGATAGACCTGTGGACAAGCAAGGAAGAGCAGGGCTAGAAATGTGCAGAGTGATGGCAGTCTTGTCAGCAGCAACTGTATGATTTCTAAGTTAAAGGCAAGGAAATAAGCAAGACAAATAGTGGCATCACATCCCGTTTGGTTTAAGCATCTTCTTGGCATGATCCAATAGAAGTAGCCTGGAGAGAAAGGGGTCCAGGAAGTCCATGATCTTCCAGAATAGTTTCCTCAAAACACCAAGGTGGTCTGTTTCAATGTGCATCGAGTCAAGCAAGCATGGCAAAAAGTCAGTAGGGATGAAAGGAAAACTTGTGCCTGAGCTCAAATGTAAAAAAACAGGTCCACTGAAGGCGGGAGCAGGGACAGGCTACCTGGAGGATTACAGTGACATGGCTCAAGCATGCAGCTGTGGAGTGGAACAAAAACCAGCAAGGGCTTCTAAAAGTGTATTGGCAACAAAAAGAGGAGAAAGGAATCTGATATACCCTAGGAGATGGAGGTTGGGACATTTTCTATGTACTTCCCTCAAAGGGTCTTTCCACAAAACCAGCTTCCCACCAGGGAAAATGTATGAGTGATTTTATTCAGCGTGAAAGACTAGGTCTGAAAAAGCACTTGAAATTATAAATCCTGTTGTTCTCTATAGGATGTTCTGATATTTTGTGGTTCAGGTCTTTACATTTTAGGAGGTTCTTTTGATAAATAAATATTGTTTATTCCCCAGTGGGTCTTGTTACCGACAATTTAAACATATTTTCATAGATTCATAGCATGATTCATATTGGAAGGGACCCTTAAAGATCATGGGCAGGGACATCTTTCACTAGATCAGGTTGCTCAAAGCCCCATCCAACCTGACTATGAAACTTTTCAGTGGTAAGGCATCCACAACTTCTCTGGGCAACCTGTCCCAATGTCTCATCACCCTCATTGTAGAGAATTGCTGCCTCGTACCCAATCTAAATACACCTTCTTTCAGTTGAAAACCATTGCCCTTTGTTCTGCCACTAAAGTCCCTGGTAAAAAGTCTCTTTCCACCTTTCTTATAAACCCCCTTTATATATTGAAAGGCTGCAATAAAGAGTCTTGTCTAGGCTTAATATCCCCAGCCCTCTCATCACTTTAATGGCCTTCCTCTGGACCCACTCTAAGAGGTCCACCTACTGGTACTGGGGATCCCAGAGCTGAACACAGTACTCCACGGTAAGGTCTCAGGTGAGCAGAGATAATTGGTACAGAATCACTTCCCTCAACCTGCTGGCCACAATTCTTTTGATGCAGCCCAGGACACAGTTGGCTTTCTGGGCTCATGCCCAACTTCTCATCCACCATAACCCCTAAGTCTTTCTCTGCAGGGCTGGATGCATTCATTCCCCAGTCTGTAGTGATACTGGAATTGCCCTGATGCAGGCACAGGACCTTGCACTTGGCCTTGTTTAGGTTCATGAGGTTCACTTCTCAAGCCTGTCAAGGCTTGGCATCCTAGCAAATCAACTGCACCACTCAGCTTGGTGTCATCTGCAAACGTGCAGGGGATGCAGTCAATCCTACTGCCTGCGTCATTAGTGAAGATCTTAGATAGTATTGGTCCCAGTACAAACCCTTGAGGGACATCACTCATTGTGGGTTTCCATTTGAACAGCCACACAACTATTCAACCAGTTTCTTATCCATCTAGCAGTTCATCCATCAAATCCATATTTCCAGTTTAGAGAAAGGAATGCTATAGGGGACTGTATCAAAAGCTTTATAGAAGTCCATGTAATTTTTATCTTTTTGAGTATTTAGAATCTGGGAGACAGAAAGGGACACATTAAGAAGTGGTAACGAGATTGTGTATTATAAGCTTTACTGTTTTCATTCCTTTTCTTCCCCAGAGAACTGTATTAGAAAGACTGGAGTATTAAGCCCATTAAAATATTTTCCTGTGTTTTAATTAACCTTTTACTTTACAAATGTGCATGTTTTTCTTTTTAAAGTATCTTTTAAATAATTTGGTTTACCTTTTACTCTCCTTCCCATGCCTTTTGTTGGTTTGCTGTTTTGTTGGGTTTTTTTCCCCCTCAAAACATGTATGAAGGGATAAACTATTTGGCAATAGTAGGTTTATTTTGAGCTTGTAGGAAATAATCTTACAAGTTACAGTCCCTAAATAAGATGGAGTTTTGTGGTGTGATCATGGGGCAGAAGTATTCAAGTCTGTATGCATTAATAAAAGAGGAAAAAATGGGATTTCTTAATCTCTAATGCTTACAGTAGGTATCATAATGGTTTCTTGGAAAGCAATATTGCAGACCTGAAAAGCATGTGGAGGTATTTTATCCACTTCTCATTATTACAAACATTTTAAACAGTGGAAAATTACTGTGTTCATTGATTCATTGTTCTGCACATTTCCTCTTTCTGTTTTTTAAGTGTTAGTGTTTTTATGTATTAGAGATTTTTCAAACAGTAGTGAGACAAGTCTCTTTGTAAAGTAGTCCTTATGAGATAATCATACCTCTGGAGAACTGCATTTACTTGACTACCACTCTTTTGATTCAAGTTGTGGTAGGCTGCATTTACCTTGTGAGATCTCATGCCCAGTTATATTAAATAGCCTATGTATTTCCTAACAGTTTTCAATGGTTTTGAATTTGTTCCCAAACTTAAATAAATAGTTTATGCTTTAAAAAGAAAATCATTGATGTTCATAGCAGTAATCACTATAAATAAAGCTTTTCTGATTTGGGGTGCATGGGTGAAACACTTGAAGATACATAGGGGTGCACAAGGCTTCTAACCAGAGCAGTTCTTGTGACTTCTCTTCAAGAAAGAGGGATTCTGCTATCTGCTAGGATGGTCATCAATATGTACACCCTATGTCATGAGATGAGAGGAAAAAGATTCTTCTGTACACAAAAAGTGATAGTTTTTCATAAATATATTAGAAGAGTAAAGTAAATATATTAGAAGAGTAAAGTAAATATATTAGAAGAGTGAAAATAGGAAATAAAAATTTCTAAGCTGAAGGACAGTGTAGACTCAAACAGAAAGCAGTGTAGTAACGGGAAAAAATACAGTTAATGAATTTAAATTGGAAATCAGAAGATTAAGCGAAAATGGAAGAAGGTTGTGGAACAGCCCCCGAGTAGGATTTATGGAGAAAGTAAGTGTACGAAGGATGAAGTCCTTAAGAGTTAACTTGATCATACTTGTCTTATAGCAAGATTTTGTGCAGGTGTTTTGTCAGGGAACAAGTTTTTTCTTTTAGCATTTGAAAAACGAAGTCTGTCTTGTTCTAATACTGTGCTTCCTAGTATAGTGTTTGTGTATCAACTCTTTCAAATGTCATGTGTACCCTTTTGAGGAAGGTACCATATCCAGCAGCATATAGATAAGGGACAGAGATGTTTAGTAATTTGTAAATTAATAATGGTAATTTGGGGGGGGAATCAAACCCACTTTTTAGCTTCAAACCTATGGTAATAATAAATACTATAGAATGCTTTAAGGAGACTATAAAGTATAAATGAATCATTTTCAATAACCAATTAATAAACTTTATAATACTGATAATATAAAATAGGAACTTTTTGTTTTACCATTACCAAACCTGTTTTTCCCTAGTCCTAGGCTTTGTATTGTCTTTTGCAAATATCAGTGCTATTAAGGAAAAATAGCATTATCCAAATAGTCCAAGATAAATACAGAGTGATCCTGTTCAAATTCTCCATGACCAACGAGGATTTCATTTTGTAAATTGAGGGTCAGTAATATTGTCTGTCTAGAAAGACCACTAAGGTAAAAGAAAGATCAGGCTGCTGAGAAGATGAAAAACAAGAACTGTCAGGATTTTATGTACTTGTCGCAAAAAAAGTTTCTGAAAATTAGGTGTGTGATCCTTTTGTACAGTTTTCCTCTCTCTTTCTTATTATATCTCACTCTCTAGAGGAGAGTTCTTCTGCCTGCTGGTGTCAAATACTCCACTCCTTTATTAGACACACTGGTCTTTGACAGGGCTTTTAGGGAATGAATTTGTTTCCCTTTGGATTTCATCCCATCCCTAATATCTAACCTTCATTTTTAGGTTGTTCCTCTAGGATGTTGTGTTTTACTTGTTGGATTTAAAAACCTAAGGTTTTGACCAGTAAATGTGCCAGCCTCTTGAATGAAAAAATAAACTGTTAATTGGCAAAAGCCCCTTTGAAAAGCTTTTTCTGCCTCACTGACTGTGTATTTTACCTGGATTGCCTTATAACTGACTGAATTCCCCCAGCAGATTACATACAAGTACTTTGTGTTTCATTGGGACTGCATGCAAAAAAAAAATCCTGCTATTAGTTTCACATTTTTTCATCCTTAGCAAGCACAAAATCCACGTATCCTAGTGGGATGGTGAGTGGGGCACAAAGGCCTGCTTGTGGGAAAGTTATGGAGAGGATGCAGCAGGCATCCAGGAAGGATTGCGTCACAGGATCAGTCCCAGCTGCTCACTGATGCCAGAAACAAGACCTCTCTGTTTATCAGTTAGCAAGCAAAAGCACCAGATGAAATTCTCTGTTGAATTGTTCGAGATGAGGTGGGACTAAATAGCATAAAAAGGTTTAATTCCCTTTTCATAATTCTGTATATCTGAGTGTGAGAAAGAATAACAAGAATGGCTCTCTAGAGAACTAGAAGGGATTTTAACTCAAGGTAATATACCTGTTCCACATAATGAGGAACAGTCACAGTTTATATATGTTTATCATCAGTATCTTTGAACTTGATTACTGCAGTATAGATGATTCTTAATCTCAGACTTAGAGTAGCTAGAGACTTGAAGTAGCTTGACACTTTCTTTTCTGAAAAATGAAGAAATTGCTGAATGTAGTTTTGGATATCTTTAACCCAATTGTACAGAAACAGAATGTGGATTTGGTGCATTTTATTGTGGATATATTACATTTCTGGCTTAAGTCTTAGTTTTTGTTGAAATCAAGCATTTCAATTAAAAAAAATAGCATCATCACCCAGATAATTAGGTGTAAAGATAAATCTATGAATCTGGATTACTGTAAATTCACTGACATACCTGTACCACACAATGAGGTACTCTAAAGCTGTATGTACTTGGTCTACAGGAAGAGTCGAACATGAAAATAGCTTGCAAATCCTGAGAAGAAAAAAGGAGTGATATCAGGAAAAGAAGATCCCATGATGCTTACTTGTAGGATGAGAGCACTTTATTGCCTGTCCTTTGAAATGCCTTGTTTCCTGCTAAAATATCTTTTCCAGACATTTTGCAAACCCACAGAATGACCACCTGGCATAAAATGTAATTTTTAAATGTGTTTGTGCATCCCATGTCTGACAGTGCCTTGTAAGTGCATTCACTATAAGTCATACTTTACTTTAAAAGTTTATTCCATACATCTAGTTTATACTACAGGTTATATTGTTGTGGAATTTGGCCTGTGACGTTTATATGAACTAGCATTTGGACATGTCTGATATTAGGGTTACTCTACAAAAGTGAATTTTCAGGAACCTTTCCAGGGTGCAGATAAAGATGATATAGGAGTTGACACAGATGCTCTTAACATGGGAATATTAGGTATTTTAACACATTTTAATTATACCTCTTAAATGCATCAGGGACAGGGTATCTGTAGCTGACCACATAAAGCTTTAGTTGTAATAAATGTGCAGGACAGAAAAGCTTTGGAGCACTAAAGACATAGTGTAATAGAGAAGTATGTCTTTTAAATGAGAATGTTCAATAAGACATGAAGAGTTATTTAAAGAGGAGTGTAGCTTTCACAGGATGTTAGGGGTTGGAAGGGACCTCCAGAGATCATCGAGTCCAACCCCCCTGCCAGAGCAGGACCATGGAATCTAGCGCAAGTCTCACAGCAATGCATCCAGATGGGTCTTGAAAGCCTCCAGAGAAGGATTTGAGTATTGCTGTCTTGCAGCATACAGACTTTTTATGGTATCAGTTTTGAGTGGCATGAGACCATAAGTTCAATTCCTTGTGGGTTGCAGTAGACATGCAAGCCTGGGGCATGCCTGGAGCAAGCTACTGTACCAACAAAGAAAGTTGCCATTCAAACTGAATGTTGAAATGTCAATTTGCGGTGAGTTATCCTTAATAAATTCTAACATTTTCGTGGTAAATGTTTTGTAGTGTTTGTCAGCATGGTAGGGGTTTTTTAAAGTTTCTTTCCTACCCAGATATTAACTAACTTGGATATTAAGTGACTCAGATTATTCCAGGGTGGAAAAGGGCTTTTGCTATTCGGTCCATGGAATATATCATACACTTCACCTGCATAGTTCTTCTCTGCCAGGAAACAGCTAATATTGACATACTGGAAAGCTGACAATGAACTGTCAAAAATGTCATGAATTCTAAAGAGAAAAACCTATGGGAGACATGTTTGGTCTTGTTTTAAGTGTTTGGTTTGCAAATAAGGCATGTCATTTAAAAATCAAAATCTGTCACTTCGTATCTTTTGGAAATGATCATAAAACATGTGCAGCAGCTTTTTAAGCCATACTTCTGATGTGCCAAAACTGTGCCAGTCATATTGTGACCATCCTGCAGTTGTGAACCTGTGTGTATGTGGAAGATATACAAAGGAAGATTGTACAAAAGATTGTACATTTAGTCTAGAAAATTAAAAACAAACAACAAACAATTTCTGGACAAAAGTATGTCAAGACAAGATTTAGCATAAGGACAAAACATCAGTTCCAGTCCAGACTGTGATTTATTATGTTTATTACTCAAATTCACCTGTAATATTTAATATGCTTTGCAATGAGACTGCAGTTAAAGTATATAGTACTAGGCCTACAAAGAAGGGCTCCATGCCTGCCTGCCTTTCAGTTGTAAAGTTTTTGCTTGTGTACTGTTGTCTCACTTTCCTCTCTGATTCTTTGCTAGCTTTTACTTGAACTTCTTTTGTCAATTACATTTCCACATGGCACAGGATTAGTTTTTGTACACTTAAAATCCAGTGACTTTATTAAATGGGCTTTGGAATTAAATGATCTCAAATTTTAATTATATCAAATATCAAATCTTGGACCAATTTCTTGCCCTGTGAATAGTTCCAAGTAAAGTCAATACAAATATTTTATGAGTTATGCAACAGGATTTGTCCTATCTTTTCAGAGTAATTAAAAAAAAAAAGAAAAAAAAAAGAAGTGGTATTTATAGTATTTTTCTGGTTCTTACTCTGTGAAAATGCAATTTAGAATACGGACAGTATGGTGACTCATCTCTAATGTTGCAAAAGAATGACAGAAAAGAAGACATCAAGTTAATTAGGTCAATAAGTTACTCCTTAGTATAATTTTAAATAAATAATAAGAAAAATATATATTCAGATATGTCTAATTTTGTGTTATATTGTGTATTTTCAATCACATTTTTAAATTAATTACTGAACATCAATGAGAAAGTAAGTTGTTTCATTTTCAGAGTGATAAGTATGAAAAATGCTTTTGACCTAAGAAAAATGAAAATAGGAATAAACAACTTGCCCTACCTCCAAGTGTATTTTTTTTTTAGTTTCCAGAGTTATCTTTTTTGAGGCTTTTTCAGCATATATTCTTTGTACAGTACCTAGGACAATGAGGCATTTGAGCACAATATTATTTATGTAAATACAAACAATTATTCCTAGCAGGATGGCTAAAGTTTTATCCACATTCTCTATCATAGGGTATATTGTACAGGCATATCTCATATTTAATGATAACTGTCTCAGGATCAGAATAACCTCTGTAATAATGACAACGAATGAACACCAGATTCTTCCACTGAAAAAGGATTTGTTCACTTAAACTGCCATGGAGATGAAAGCTAAATAGCAAATACTAGTGTTTTAAGACTGAGATAAAACCTTAATGAAATACCTATCAAGTAATTACAATACTTTTTATTTTGCACAATCCTAAATTAAGCCATGAAGTTCTTTTTAAGTGTTCATTCGTGATACACAAGGCAAGATGCCATCATCAATAGAATAACTGTAAGTAAAGTCGGTATCTTGTATTTTTCCACTAATAGATATTTTATGTCTGCTTTGTTGTTTTAAGGAAGCATCTCTTTTTCATGTCTGTCCCGAGCAACCTGGGGAGTCACTTGCAACACAATGCTTCAGAGTAGCTGTAGCCCATGGAAGCAGCCTGGCCCCAGGACAGAGTTGTGGGGGGAAACCACACATGGGAGCTTTGCAAATTCACAGCCTGCTTCCAATTGCAGCAAAGATCTGTCCTGGTAGGGCCATGACATGACCCAGTACAAATCCAGACAGGCCTTAAGATGTCTAGACAGGTTCCCTTTCTCTCCCCTCCTTCCTGCAGGAAAACAGGGCAACGCAGGAAAAGGAGCAAAAGGGACAGGATTCCTGCCTGTCTGGTAAACAAGAGGTTTATCTGGGGTGAGAGCACATAAGCTGACCACTGCTCCCCCAGATACAAGGTCTTTGCTTCTGCCTTTTATCGTCATAGCCTGGCAGAACACTTTTCCATTGGGCAGCTACACGTTAGCGTCAGTGCCCCATTGGACCAATTGACCTCTGGCATTTTGTATATATACAAGTGACTTGGTAGTCACCCTTGCCTTGTCTTGCCTTGCCTTGATCAAGCCTGCTGAAGCCTTGCCTAGCTTCAAGCCTTGCTGCCTCGAGTTGCCTTGCCTTGCCTTGAGTGCCTGGTCCAGAGCCTGGGATAAGGCCACGAGCCATACACGTGGCAAGCCGGAGAAGCCACAAGCCTAGAAGCCAGAGCCATCTTAGCCTGCTTCCCCCTGCCTCCAGAATCGTGCCGTGCCTCAGTTTACCCAGGAGCCAAGCAAGCACCCGTCACCAAGAGCGTCGTTAACTGCCTGCTGTCCTCTAAAGCCAGACCAGCCTGGGACCATGCGGTAAACTCTTCTTGCCGGCAATCTGCCGTGCCGCACCTTATGAGAGCGCCCCAAAGCTAACACAGCAGCAGCAGCAGCAGCTTCCCTATGTGGATGAAACTAGCTGTGAGTAACTCATTCACTGCCCTTTGGGTTTAAAGGTTCTTATCGAGCCTCCTCCCTGCTGTAACTGAGCGCTATCTGCTCTTGGGGACTTTCTCTTTCCAAGTTGTTGCCTCCTAATTTGCATAGAATAGTTTATATTTGCCCTAAGACTGCATAATTCCATTGTAAATATATCTTCCAACCATACAACGATCCTTGTAACGAGTTTTGGCATACTTCATTAATAAAGAGTTACTGGTTTTATTAATACCCGTTTGCCATATCTTTTATTATTATTGTTGTGAAGGTAATTAAATAATATTCCTCCCCTCAACCACAACAAGGTCTACTCCTCGCAAGGTTGTTTGGTGTAAACATCCTGCAGTGTGTAAATACTGACAGCTCAGCAGAGGGACTCCTGCTGTTGCTTATGTCTGTGCAAATTGTCTCTCATGAAACTGTCTTGTAAGAGACATAGGCAAATATCCTTATTTTTAGTAATGATGTTTATTGTCATTAATCAGCTTCAGATCTGTAACCTGCTTTAGCAAGTAACTTTGGCAAGAGGAATGAGATCACTCTGTCTCTTGCATCTTGGGAAATCATACCGTATACATTCCAGCCCAAGGCTTCCGCATGAGCATTCCTTCAGGGTCCCAGTAGGCATAACTTCAATAACACCATCAAAACACAGTGTGCTTCAGGAATTAGATGCAATATTACAGCTAATCCTAATCACTTGGAGACACCTAAGAATCCCCAGCAAAGTATCTCAGTGTGGCGTCTGCTACCTTCCACTTTGCTTGGAGAGAAAATGCCATCAAGTCTTACTTGTGTCCCACTGACCTTTTTGGAATAATGTATCATCCCCCAGGTTGCAAAGGCTGGACATCGCTGCATTAAGCATACGGGAAAATGAAAATCTATATTGTATCCCTTGAGGAAAATAAGACACTAGAAGTAATCTATAGTGTTTAAGATACTCTATTATTAAATGATGTCATGTCAGTCACGTTGAAAAGACCAGTGGAAGCAGAAGCCAAAATATATAAAAATGTATTGGTGGGCAGTATTTTTTTCACAGCATCTTTTGAGCAATAATCATGGAGTTTTTCCAGCCCTCTCTGTGAGAAAATTTAAGATAAAGTACATAATATTGCATGCTTAGGTGGATCATCATCTCCTATAGCTTTTTCAGAAATAGATTATAATTTCCAAGTACAGCAGTGGGAACCCATAAAAGATAAGGTGAAAGTGGGATTTTTCCGGTTTTACATTAGTACAACTGAAATCAGACCCTATTTACTATTCTGTTTTCCACTTAAAGTTACAGTCTAAAATGCTAAACATATGTTCTAGGACTTCTAAAGTATCTTATTGAGTAATCATTGGGTTCTCTCATTTCTCATTTCTCAGATACAGAAGGACCCTCTGTTATAATTTTATTTTTCACTTCCTTAAGTCTTTGCAGCCAATTCCCACATACTCTGCAGCTTTTTTAGAAATTCCTTTATTAACTACTTAGCCACTGATGCAAAGATTGCAATAGAAGCTTCCCATGTCTCTGGTAAATGTTCTTTGTATCATGCTGCAGAGTAATTTTCTCATTTTCTCCGCTTTGGTAAATATTTCAGCATTGTTTTTATGCTGTGGAGCTGCTCCAGATGGAGAGATGAAGACTAGATCATGCAGGACACTTGGCCTTACTAATGATCATGGCATACTGGACTCAGGGGCATCCAATGACACAGGCAGAGTCTTACACTTTCTGGGAGGGAAAGGGTATCTTGTTACCACTCTTCCTGGGTAACAATTATGCAGATACCAAATTGTGCCTTTTGTTTTTATTCATGGAGGTGCCCTAAATGGAAATATTCAAGAAATGTCCATTTCTATTAGATGCTGTTTCCACTTCTTTGAAACCTTTATCATTTTTAATTCTGGCCAATACTATTCAGAAAAACTCAGTTATGTTCATTAAGACCTGAGATGTCACCAGAGGACATTTTTCTGTGAATAAACAGCTGTTCAGGGGAAGAAAAATACGCAGCTCTAAAATGAACAAAGTTCTTAAGACTGTTTGCTTCCAAAATAGACAACGGCAGTACCATTGTATAATGAAACGTCACAGGTACTTAACTTTTATGGAGCAGTTATTGACTGGTCCCTGTGTTCATTTTAAGACATTAATGCCAAGGTCAGTTAAAACTAACCAAGGTCCAGATCAACAAACATTTTATAAGAGAAACTTGCCAGGGGTTTATCACTGTTTTCTCCCCTGGCCTGTTTTCAGACAAAACAATCACAGCTTTTAACGCCTGTATTCATTGACCTGTTATCTTTTCATTATACCTTGCCCATTGCCATGTTTCCCACTAAATGTCAGTTCCTACAGCTGAAATTTAATTTGAATTGTTAAATATATTCAGTCTGCTAGAGCACTGAACATGAGCTTATGATTACTTCTTGGAATATAGCTTGCCTCTCTGGGATGTAATAAATTAGTCTAATCATATGGTGAGAACTTACTTCATCCTGTGTTTGTTCCTGCTAGGAACTGAAATTGTCTCTGTAATTGTATGCAAATCCCTTCACCAGGATAATCAAAGGAAACCTATGTGTAGCTGCCCATCCTCCACAAAGCATAAAAGTAGCCTAACTTTTAATTCTACTTCAATGAAAAGTTGTATCTCCATATGTAGAATGTAGATACAAAATAAAAGAACTTAAATTAAAAGGGATGTAAGCAGCAAATATAACTTCAGGCTGCTTTTAGTTCTGCCTTTTTTCACTTATGCGCAATACTGTGTTAGTAGTGCTCATGGGAAATAATAACATTGGCATTTTTAATTTTAAACGTGGAAGGATTTCTTCTCCCATGAAAATATATGAAGTAGATGTATATGAAGAGCATGTTTAATATCTTTATCAATGCATTGGACAAGAGCGCTAAGTGCTCCTTCAGTAAGTTTGCACACGACACTAAGTTAGGAGGGAGTGTTAATCTGCTTGGGGATAGGAATACTCTACAGAGGAACCTGGACAGGTTGGATCAATGCACTGAGGCCAAATGTATGAACTTCAACAAGGCCAAGTGCTGGGTCATGCACTTTGCTCGCAACAACCCTGTGCAATGCTACAGGCCTGGGGCAGAGTGGCTCAAAAGTTGCCAATCACAAAAGGTCCTGGGGTGTTGGTCAGCAGTCAGCTGAACATGAGCCAGTAGTGTGCTCAGGTGGCCAAGAAGGCCAACAGCATCCTGGCCTGTGTCAGGAATAGTGTGATGTGCAGGAGTAGGGAAGTGATCATGCAGCTGTACTCAACACTGGTGAGGCTGCACCAGTGTTCAGTTTTGCACCCCTCATGACTAAAAGGACATTGAGTTGATGGAGGTTGTCCAGAGAAGGGCAACAAAGCTGATGAAGAATCTTGAGAGTGTATTATGAGGAGTGGCTGAGAGAAGTGGGGTCATTTAGCCCGGAGAAAAGGAGGGTCAGAGGAAACCTTCTCACTCTCTACAACTACCTAAAAGCAGATTGTAGCAATGTACCCTGGTGTTGGTCTCTTGTCCCTAGTAACAAGTAATAGGATGAGAAGAAATGGCCTCAAGTTGCAACAGAGGGGTTTAGATTGGATATTAGAAGACACTTCTTGACTGAAATGGTTATAAAACACTGGAGTGTTTTACATGGCTGCCCATAAAGGTGTTGGAATCCCCATCCCTGGAGGTGTCCAAAAGGTGCATAGATGGGGTGGTAAGGAGCATGGTTTATTACCAGACTTGGTAGAATTAGTTAATGGTTGGACTCAATGATCTTAAAGCTCTTTTCCAACTGAAACAATTCTGTGATTCTATGTTTTACATATTGGCCTCAAATAATTTTGACTCTGTCAAATGTTAATTCTCTAAAGTGGACACCAAAAACAGATTCAGTGTTTTACAAGTAGTTCAGTGTCTTGTATGGAGATCATATCACTCTAGCCTTCCTCTTCTAGGTTTCTCTATCCAGGTGTTATATTAGCTGCCTTATTCATAGCATCAGTGGAAGAGAGCAGCTCTGTGTACCTATGATTCTGGTAACAATATTTGTGAAGACACTCAAACGAGGCATGTTTATTGTCTTTTGCCCCATCGGTTCTTTTCAGAGGAGGGGTGAGAAGAGGAAGAAGAGGGTAGAAAGAGCTGAAACGGTGTTCATTTGTTCATTTGCCTCCTTTAAAAGCTCTTGTTGCTTCTTTACATGCTCTTTTGCAGTTTCATAAGTATTTATATGTGTACATAGATACATATTTATTCTATGCACATATATATGTGTGCTTTAAATGTCTTGAAGCATTTAAGGTAACTTCTTCAATTATCTGCTTGTAAGCCATTTTCAAGATTTAGTTGAGAGTGATACTTGCAAGCCCTCAGATGAAGTGCCTGGGACATGCAAGATTATTCACAGAATCATAGAATCCTGGAATCACTTAAATTAGAAAAGACCTTTAAGATCATTGAGTCTGACTGTTAATCCCGCACTGCTAGATCACCACTCAACCATGTCCTCAGCACTACATCTACATGTCTTTTAAATACCTCCAGGGCTGGTAACTCAACTGCTTCCCCAGGCAACCTGTTCCAGTGCCTAACAAACCTTTCAGCAAAGAGTGACATTTAAAATCAGATATAATGTTTCTAGAATCTAAAAGTAGAACTTATGGAAGGAGCAAGGTCTTATAAATTATCTGCTGTCTAACCACCTATAAATACGGACATGGCCACGTATGCACAGAGATAGAATTCAGGTTGTGCCTCTCTTAAAATGAATGGTTGCTATTGTGAATGCCTGTTGTTTCAGTCTGAGGATTGTTCTTGCATTTTTCTCTCGTGTATGTATCAGAAACGACACTGTGCTAATGCCGATAGGCAGAGATTGTCAAATATTTTGTAGTAAAAGACTATTTCTTAACAAATTCCAATAGAAAGGAGGCAGAAGTTCTGACATCAAGATTCTCATTTAGTACCCACAGTCAGTTCTGTCCTAGGGCGCAGGTATCTTATGCATGGACTGAGGCAGATGCCATGTGAGGAAAAATAGTATGTGACGATATAATTAAAGACAGCACCATAACACATTAATTAGAATGCATTAGAGTTCTGCTAATTTTAAGATCTACCAGCTCTTGAGTGCTTTAGCTTGTAGTCTTAATATTCTTTGACATGTTTTGGGTTTTTTTAATGTTGTTTACACAAAGGTCTACATGCAATCGTATGCCATCATAGGGTAAACAAAATCCTATTAAATTGAGACCAGAGAGAGAGTTTTTGGGAAACTAGCAATTTGTGGAAAATAGCTTTGGCTTGATTAGGATATTGTGTAAAAAAGATAATTTATTAATATCAATGTTAAAGACTATATGTTTTAGTGAAATGAGGATTTTTGGCTTTAAGGCACGATGCTAAAGAAAAATAGCTTAGGCTGTGATTTACAAAAACAAGGAATATTTACACCTAAGATGGATATTTATCAAATTAATATGAATAATAAGAAGAAATATATGAATATTTAAATATGTGAATCTCTATAATAAATACACTTTTTCCTGTTTTCTCTCCTTTTTAAAAAAAATACTGATACTCAGTATCCCTAGAGACAGACCCAAGATGATGTAGATATCAGATAACTGAATATTCAGAGAGACTACGTAGCCTCTATAGTTAGTTTAAAATACTTTTCTGACAGAAAGTACACCTAGCACCTGGCTTTTGATTGGTTTGGTTTGTTTTTCTGGTTGGTTGTTTTGTTTCATTTTTTTTTCTCTTCCATTCAGTGGCTTGTTTTTTTGTGTTTTTTTTTTTTAAGGTAATAGTTTGTTCCGATAGCATTGTAATTACATGCAGTTTGTGATTCAGCAGTCAAAATTCTGTGGTAAAAATTTGACAAGAATTGCTAAGAACGCAGTTTCAGTGCTGCTTGTAATCTTCAGTGGAGCCAAAGACTTCTAAGCTGATCCAGTTCTAGCTGAACTCTTTGGCATAGCTAAATAATAGAAAAATAAAATTAAAGAAATGCATAAAATGCTAATGAGGTACATAAATGTATTTTTGGCACATATCTGTAAGTATGCTTGGGTGTATTCGTCTCTAGGCGTGGTTATCATAAGAAAGGTTGCTGGACTTTGATGTTAGTTTGAAGGCATTTAGTGAAGTGGGAAATGGTAATGGTATATGAGAACTGTGAAAGCATGAGCAAAGCTATCAGACTGCCTTCAAAACCAGGACTTTTCTTCAGTCCCTCTCAAGTTTCCACTCATCTTTAGTATTTGGCATTTTGATGAGACACCTTTATAGTGTGTTTCATATGAAGGTTTTAGACTCTGAAATGTAAAGAAGGGGAAAAAAATCTTGCTTCAGAGTGGGCGCAGCATAAATTGGACCTGACATAGCCTGAGCCTTTGATCGTGAATTCTCACTGCAGAGTAAGTCAAATCCCCTCCCATATGGTCCCTGAAAGCACATAACCTACAGACCATTGTTCCATTTAAGGCTTTATTTTGGAAAAAGTTCATGGTTGCAATATATTGACAGCATTTTCATGTCCTTCTCAAGTCTCAAGTTGTGCCGGGGGAGGTATAGGCTGGATGTTAGGAGGAAGTTCTTCACAGAGAGAGTGATTGCCCATTGGAATGGGCTGCCCAGGGAGGTGGTGGAGTCACCATCACTGGAGATGTTCAAGAGGAGACTGGATGAGGCACTTAGTGCCATGGTCTAGTTGATTGCTTAGGGCTGGGTGATGGGTTGGACTGGATGATCTTGGAGGTCTCTTCCAACCTGGTTGATTCTATGATTCTATGATTCTCAGAAAAGAAAGATTATTAAATACTGCAGATGAAGTTGCACAGGATTAAGGGAAAGGACAGAAAGTCTGATCATAAACTACTGCTAGAGCTTATTTGGAGGTGTCTCATAACAGTGAGAACATTTTCAAGGTCATATATCTCAGGGAGGCAGAAAGCATAAACTCATATCTTAAGGATAATTTCCATTATCATCAAAATTCCGAAGTCTTTGTAGCAAAATAGTGATAGAAGAAATGGCTAAACTGGATACATTGTTTCCTAAGTTTTGTTTCAGACCTATCTGTGAGAAAATTTGAGATAGAGTTTTTAATAAGGCCTACTGTGAGAGCATAAGAGGTAATGGTTTTAGACTGAAAACAAAGAGTAGATTTAAACTACTAGATAAGGAACACATTTTTTACAAAGAAGATTGTGCAACACTGAAACAAGTTGCCCAGAGAGGTGTTAGATGCCCCAGACCTGGAAACAATCGAGCTCTGATGGGACAGGGCTCTAAGCAAGTTAAAGATGCCCCTGCTTACAGCAGGTGGGTTGGACTAGATAACTGCCAATCCAAAACATTCTATGATTCTATGAAAAATTATCAGGGTCAATGATATTTACAGGTGACTTAATTCATAACCTACATCATAACAGATGAACAGATGACAATGCATGGAATTTGGAAAGCTGAATAAAAAAAGCATGGATTTTTCAGGAACTGTGAGATAAAGCAGATTTCTTTCTCTTACAAAGTCATGGGTTCTTTAGACATTGGGGAAAACATCAGTGTCTCATAGGATTTTTTACACAATCTGCATGAAATGTTGATGAATAAGCTAAAGAAATTTTGTCTTGATAAACTTTCTAGAAGATACAGCCCTTGTACCCAGAAGTATATGATATTCACTGTCAAATAAGGCCATAGTAAGCAGTGCTCTATTGTGGCTTCATTTTTTCCTAGTGTCTTTGTTAATGACTTGGATGAAGAAATACACGATATGTTAGTAAAATCTGCAGATGATACAAAAAGGAAAAGACAGTGTGTACTCTGGAATACATTTTAAAAATACGTCACATTTTCACCAATTCACTTCAGGAAAGACTTGAATCAGTTGTACCCTATCCAGAGGAAAACAAGAAATATTGTCAGAATCTAGAGTAAAAGATGTTCCACAAGGAATATCTGAAAGAATCATGTTTCAGCAAGTGAATGAAACAGCAGTCTTCAGTTAGGAAAAGGCATGCCTTAAAGAAGGTGGCAACAAACTGTTCACCAGGTCTGCTAGAGGTAAGACAAGAATGAGTGACTTTAAATTGTGCTAGGGGAGACTTAGGTTAGACTTTACAAAACATTTCTTAATGATAAGAATAATTAAGCAATTAATATATTTCCTAGGTTGTTACAGAATTCTCTTTGGAGATTTTTAACGACAAAGAAAGATGTCTGTCTAGAATAATTTAAATATAATTTATCTGTCTTGGGGGATGGAGGGATAGAGAGGAATAGATCAGGTTATTTCTGGAGCTCCCCATCTTCTTTTCCAATCTATATGTCATTTCTGTGAATTAGACCCAAGAAGAAATCAGTACACACCTGTACTTCAAGCTTTCACTTTGTCATCTAAATTGACAAATTTATATGTACTTTTTGATAAATATTCTAGCTCCAACTCCAAAGGCAGAGAAAATTTGGCGTACAAAGGAGTTATCATATGTCAAAGGTTATATAACTGAGCTTATAAATATTGCTGGTTGTGTAGTTCTGGAAGCTGTATACTGACCAAAAAATTTAAACAAACCCATATGTTAATAAATTTTACTAATCATAATGAGGAAAATTAAAATATGCTTGAATTTGAGTGTTTGTAGTTATTTGTTGAATGTATAACCATGCATCACTCATACTGTAAATTTCTTGTATGGTTTTCATCACTGTAGTGTCTGGATTCCTCTTGCCAAGATTTTGCTAGATAAATGTTAGGTATTTTCTCTAAGCCTCATGTCTAGACTCCTTCAGTATTCATTGGAGAGAGAGAAACACCTCAGAGATAGATGTCTAAGACCTCCAGAAATGCTTTGTTAAGGGATATATGTCTTTCCTTTGAAAGCCTGGATGATTAACTTAGACATCTACTTTATAGACAGCTAGAGTTAAGTGACATGAATCCAATCCTGCATGTCAAATATATTGGCTTATCCATACCAAATGATTTCATCATTTCTTCTTCACTTCTGCTGTGTGTTGGATTTATAACAAATTTATTTCTTTTACTGATGCTAATACAAATTCCAATAGATGGAAGCAGCATTAATAAAATAGCTCCAGCATTACAGTATCTGTAGCTGCTAGTATCATAGCTGATTTTGGGAATGGGATCAAATCCTATTTTAAAGTTAACTGGATCAGAAAGAGAAGAAAATGAATTTGCATTTCAGTATCACAGTATCACAGTGTATCAGAGGTTGGAAGGGACCTCAAGAGATCATCAGGTCCATCCCCCCTGCCAGAGCAGGATCACTTAGGGTAGTCCACACAGGAATGAATCCAGATGGGTTTTGAAAGTCTCCAGAGAAGGAGACTCCACAACCCCCCCTGGGCAGCCTGTTCCAGTGCTCTGTCACCCTCACTGTAAAGAAGTTTTTCCTCATATTCAGGTGAAATCTTCTATGTTCTAGTTTGAACCCATTGTTCCTTGTGTTATCACTGTGAACCACCGAAAAGAGCCTGGCCCCCTCCACTTGACACCCACCCCAGATATTTATAGGCATTTATGAGATCCCCTCTCAGTCTTCTCTTCTCCAGACTAAACAGCCCCAGGGATCTCAGTCTCTCTTCATAGGGGAGATGCTCAAGTCCCCTAATCATACTCCATCGGATTCTATCCAGCAGATCTCTGTCTCTCTTGAGCTGGGGAGCCCAAAACTGGACACAGTATTCCAGGTGTGGTCTCAGCAGGGCAGAGTAGAGAGGTAGAAGAACTTCCCAGTATATGAGACTTATCTTTGGGAAAGACCTATATGTTGCATATGCTGTTTCCAAGTATATTAACCTGTAAGATCGTGTCATTCAGTATTATCAGTCTAGAATGATAGTCCAAAAGAATGAGGGAAAAAAAAGCTGTTCTTGCACATAGTGTCCTGGCATTTGGGGAGGACTTTATCTATATAACCGAGCAGCTGTACTATTGTTTTATCTTGTTGATAGGTTTGTCAGTTAAAATACAAACAAACAAAAAACCCCAAAACAGCAAACTCCAGCAAGGCCCAGGAGCCTTAAATATTATGTTCAGTTGTGGGCCCCTCAAGAAGTCCTGGAGCATGTCCAGAGAAGGGCAGTGAGGCTCATGAAGGGCCTGGAGCACATGACCTACAGGGAGCATCTGAGGGAGCTGGGGTTGTTCAGTGTGAAGAAGAGGAGGCTGAGGGAAGACCTTATCACTCTCTACAACTACATGAAAGGAGGTTGGAGAGAGGACAGGGCCAACCTCTTCTCCTTGACGACAAGCAGCAGGACTAGAGGAAATGGATGCATCTTACAGCAGGAGAGGTTTGGGCTGAAAGTTTTATCAAACATTGGGATGGTCTGCCTAGGGCAGTGGTGGTGTCATCATCCCTGGAGGTGTTTAAGCAGTGTGTGGACCTAGTGCTCAGGGACATGGTTTAGTGGTGACCTTGCAGTGCTGGGCTGAAGGTTGGACTGGATGATCTTGAAGGTATCTTCCAACCAAAGATAGTCAACGTTTCTGGGAGCTTGTTGCTACATGCTTCCAGACTTCAACCAGTTATGTTTGTGCACAATAATTTGTATTTTCTTTTAGTTGTCTGCATTTCAATGTTGAATTTGTAGGTGAGGAATGGTTACTATAAACATCGGTGAAAACTTACTTGTCTTTATTGGCATAGTCCTAAAATTGTTTTAAATAATGCTTTTTTGAAAAACACGGATTATGTAGCTCAGCTGATGTGAGTTAGCCTGGGTTTTTTTCAGTTTGCTTTTATGAAACAAAATAGTATTCCGCAATACATGGGACAGAATGTATTCCAGGAAATGAATCATTCATCTATCTGTAGCATACCTGGGGATAAACAGCAGATAATCAGAAAATAAATGCCTTCTTTTAGGTGACAGCTGTAAGATTCATGTTTTCTGTCTTTGCTTGGGAGAACATCTTCCTATACTTTTAAGAATTTTGTCTAACCAGAGGTGCTTCACTCAGAATGACCAAGGGTTAGCTTCAGGTTTTTTGTGATATACAACGTTTGCCACACTACATACAACTAATTTTTTTTCTCTGTCAGCTGTGGCAAATTATTTTGGACAAATAAGCACTCTCCTCAGCACGTCTAATGCTTATGCCAACCAAGCCTGTGAAAGCTTTTATTGATTCTGCGTATACTCCACCCTTACCACTCTGTTATATTAAAAATTGTTCCTCCACACTAAATGGATGGCTATGCCACTGATCACTTGCACAAGGACTCTGAACTCTTCTGACAGAGGCATTGCACCATATCCAGTTACTAATGTTTATCTGTATTATGCTATATGTGAAAGACATGCCAACATGAACACTCAGATCTGAGTGCCAGCTACTGACAAGAAGCTACAGAAGCTTCAAATGCATAAATGAAGGCAGTTGCTAATGAAATATGGCAAGTCAAACCTTGATCCAAGGTAGAAGAAAAGCTTTGTTATGTGTTTGTCTGATATTTGTCACGCTTTATGCTGGGATAAATTCCCAGTTCAATCAAAGCACATCTTAGTAATGTTGTCCAAGCGAAATAAGAAAGGAATGAGGGAATGTCAATTGCTGTTTCAAACACCATTCATTCTGAATCAAAGAAAATGTTAATTTGTGTCAGGAAGCTGAATTAAGTAAATGTTGACTGCCTTTGTAGCAAAGATCAAGTCAAAGTAGAGTGTAAATGAAACAGGAACCCCTGTAACCCTGGAGTGGTTTTAATGTATGTCTATATATGGAAATGAATAGGAAATGAAGCAAGAAATGAAATGTTTGGGAAAGAATCTTGTCATGATTTGCAGAGATAATTACAGGCAAAAAGGAGATTGAATATAGCAACAGGAAAAGCAGAATAATTATGCAGCAATTAACAGGAAAGCTGTATGGTTCTTTGAAAAAAATAACAGTCATTGGGTTAAAAATATATGCTGAGTACAGAAATGTTTTAATACTCCATACATCAAGCATTTGAATTCATTTCCTAAGATAAAATGCTATTTCATAAATGTCTCGTTTGTACCATAAAATATGCTGTGCATTTTATATATTCATTATAATTGTTTGTATTTTTATCATAAATATGTAATCTGAATTGGAGGAAAAGCTAATAAATGTTCATTTTGGAGTGCAGGTGCATAGTGTCATAATGATAAGAAGAAGCAGATTTTAAGATTGTGTTTCAAGGCTTGCAAATATCATAGGAACCAGCAGAAAAATAGCTACTCCTAGATTTACAAGAGAATTAGTTTCTCATGTGTCCCAAGGTCTTCATATTCTGATAAAACAATTGTCTACTTTTATTTTACTGGAGGCAGACGAGGGGTTTGGTGGTGTTCTGGTAATTAGTCAGGTAACAGCAGCACACTTACTTTCTGAAATGTAGTTTATAAAGATTCCTCTCTCAGTTTGTGGGAGAGTCTGATAATGGTTTTTATAGGGAAACTGTCATGCAGGGGCATCTTCAAGTGCATTAAAATGACAGCTAGAGATCACTGCTCTTAGACAGGAGATTTTCTTGTTGAAAAGAGAAAGAAGTAGCCATTGTGTAGCCATATCACTAAGGATCATTTTCCAAGATGAGCTCTTTCATTGAAAGCTAGTCCAGAAAAAACAGCCAGAAAGCGAGCAAAAAGCCGCACTATTTTGTGTTGTGGTTCTAGGCAGAGAGACATCTGAATTGTATCATGTGTACCAGTATGTTACTGACAAACATATCTGTCCCTTTTGTCTTTCCTAAACATTGGCTGTGGATCTGAGGTGTACGGTCTTCATTGATTTAAACAGATTCACCATTCATGTCAAAGATGGAATAATACATTCTTCCTGCTTCAGGAACTGATTAGTCAAATTGAGAATAGACTTGCAAGATGTCCTAAGATATGTCACAGACCCTTCTCCTGCTTCTGTACTGCACATCCCTAATGAGAAAAAGATAAGGAGAGCAAAGAAGGCAAAGGGCTGATGTGCTAGGGCACACTGAGACCATGGGCAGGGAGCCTGCCCTGAAAGTTCAGGTGGAGTCTTTGGAGACTTTGCTGCCTTTTCCTTCTGTGAATGGGCTCAAAAATGATGAAAGGGGCATCAAACATTGGTAATGATAAAGAGCAATAATCCTGCCAGCAGTAACAATTAATGCTTCTATGGTGCCCTTCATTCATTGACCTCTAATCACTTTGCATATATTGATTAAAGCTATATAGAATCTCTGAAATAAATAAGTATAGGTTCTATTCACACATTTATACTGGCATATACCTTGACTTCATATACCTTGACTGGCATATATCTTGATTTCAGTAAACCTTTTGATACTGTTTCCCATAACATCCTCATAGAAAAGCTCAAGAAATGCAGCATAGACAGCAGGTCCATGAGGTGGATTGCAAACTGGCTTGACAGCAGAGTTCAGAGGGTCGTCATCAATGGCAGAGTCGACTTGGAGGCCTGTGGCCAGTGTTGTTCCCCAGGGATTGGGGTCCAGTTTTGTTCAGTATCTTTATCAACGACCTGGATGAGGGCATGGAGAGTACCCTCAGCAAGTTTGCTGATGATACAAAACTGGGGGGGTTGGCTGACACCCCAGCAGGCTGTGCAGCCATCCAATGTGACCTGGACAGGCTGGAGAGCTGGGGGCAGGCAAACCACATGAAGTTTAATAAGGACAAGTGCAGGGTCCTACCTCTGGGGAGAAATAACAACAGGCACCAGTACAGGTTAGGGGCTGCCCTTCTGGAAAGCAGCTCCACAGGGAAAGACCTTGGAGTCCTAGTGGATAGCAAATTCTCCATGGGACAGCAATGTGCCCTTGTGGCCAAGAGAGCCAATGGTATCCTGGGGTGCATTAGGAAAAGTGTGGCCAGCAGATCTAGGGAAGTTCTTTTCCCCCTCTGCTCTGCCCTGGTGAGACCACACCTGGAATACTGTGTCCAGTTTTGGGCTCCCCAGTTCAAGAAAGACAGAGACCTGCTGGAGAGAATCCAATGGAGAGCCACAAGGATGATTAGGGGACTTGGGCATCTCCTCTATGAAGAGAGACTGAGATCCCTGGGGCTGTTTATCTTGAGAAGACTGAGAGGGGTTCTCGTCAATGTGTATAAATATCTGAGGGGTGGATGTCAAGTGGAGGGGGCCAAGCTCTTTTCAGTGGTGCACAGTAATAAGACAAGGAACAACAGCTTCAAGCTTGTACATAGAGGATTTCACCTCAACATGAGGAAAAACTTCTTTCCAGTGAGGGTGACGGAGCACTGGAACAGGCTGCCCAGGGGGGTTGTGGAGTCTCCTTCTCTGGAGACTTTCAAAACCCACCTGGATTCATTCCTGTGCAGACTACCCTAAGTGATCCTGCTTTGGCAGGGGGGGTTGGACCTGATGATCTCTTGAGGTCCCTTCCAACCTCTAATGTACTGTGATACTGTGATACTATATGTGTGTGTGTGTGTGTGTGTGTGTGGTGTGTGTACATAAAGAATTCTTACTAAGATGCATTAAAAACTGCTTGGGCTAAATTCTATCAAAAGAAAAACAAACAACAAAAAACAACCAACCAAAACAAAAAAAACAACCAAACAAAAATGCAAACAAATAAAAACAAACCAAACAACAACAAATGAAAGCAAAGCACTTGAATGTCTGACATTGCTTTTGCAGTATGCAAGTAGTATTGGTGAATGAGGAATGAGTAGGCTCAGATTTTTTCTATGCTGTGTCATAAAATGCCTAGATGTCATAGAATCATAGAATGGTCCAGGTTGGAAGAGACCTCCAAATCCAGCCTCCCTGCAGGGACATCCCCAACTAGAGCAGGCTGTCCAGGGCCTCATTCAGTCTTAACTTGAATATTGCCAGAGAAGGGGCCTCAACCACCTCCCTGGGCAACCTGTTCCAGTGTTGCACCACCCACATAGTGAACAATTTCTTCTGATATCCAATCTAGATCTGTCCTTCTCTAGTTTGAAGCCGTTGCCCCTCATCCTGTCACCACAGGCCCTTGCAAACAGTCTCTCTCCGTCTTTCTTGTAGGTCCCCCTCAGGTACTGGAAGGCTGCTATTAGGTCTCCCTGGAGCCTCCTCTTCTCCAGGCTGAACAACCCCAGCTCCCTCAGCCTGTCATTGTAGCAGAGGTGGTCCAACTGCCCGATCATTTTCATGGCCCTTCTCTGGACCCTCTCCATCTGGTTCATGTCCTGTACAAACCCAATCTTAGAAGCTGCATGCTTGACTGGAGTAGTTTGTGTTTATTATTCATAATGCTGAGAATTGTTGCAAGCATTTTGATCACAGCAACTGCAATGTTTGTTAGTTGCTTACTGTGCACTGATCATGGCTATCAACATAGGTAGGGATCCAAACAGTCTCTTATTCCCTTCCCTGCAGGAACAAATATGAAGAGACATAATATTGATTAAAGACAAATGCTATTCCAAAAATTCAATGATTGCATTACTAGTATATTTTATCTTTTTTTTTTTTTTTTTTTTAGGTTATTCAATACTTCAAGCTATTATGGAAAAAGCAGGACAAAATAGCTGGCAAGTCAGTGCCATCTGTGTGGAGAATTTTAACGATGCCAGCTACAGGCGACTTTTAGAAGATCTGGACCGAAGGCAAGAAAAGAAGTTTGTAATAGACTGTGAAATAGAAAGACTTCAGAATCTCTTAGAACAGGTAATACCTGCTTTTAATGTCATTGTAACTGCATTATTGAAAGTCCAGATGAGACACCATTGTGCATTTTGTTTTGTTTATTTTCTCAATGGAAATGAGATTGCCTGCTCTTTTAATTTTCTTCATGGGCATATATTTCTATGTCCACTTGCCTGCTCCTTGCATTTCCTATATAATACTTAATACTCAGCACGTCAGAACAGTGAGACCCCATCCTTTCCCACTCAGCAAATCAGTTAGGGTAGCTGCACATTTAGCCTTGAATCCCTGTATCTCCATGCCTGATAGATCTTGCATCAGGGTCTTATGGCTAGCAGAACATGATGTTGCTGAATTGCCAAGATGTCCTTGGTCCATACCTTTGTGGGGGTAAAGCTCAGTTTTGTTTGAGGGAGAAAAGCTTATTTGAATCCTGTATTACTCTTTTTTTCACTGAATAGCATAGACCACATATTTCTAGCCATAAAATCCTTTGCAATTATTATTACACACATTTAAACTGCTAGTTTTATTACCTTAGCAGACTATTTATGAACATGAAGAACAGCAGAATAAAGGTGCTATTGAACTGGCAAGGAAGGTCATGTTCTTTGTCAGTTATTCATGGAAAGCTGCCATCAGATAAAGACAGTACTTGGCCAGACAGACTGGCTTGCACTGGCTAGGACCTGTACCAGTGCTTAAAGTGAATATAAAATCTTGCTACTCTGATGTGACAAATCCATCTCATATAGTGCTTGTGTATAAGATCTTTCTTAGGTAATGGGAAAAATAAAATAATGCTTTGAAAAGAGCATTTTATCAAATGACGGGAAAATAGCTGGTGGTTAACTAGCTGCTTCCCGCATGATCCCACGTATTAATGCTGATGTGGTGCAAGTACATGGTTCAGTACCTGCTGCTGCAGGAACTGCAGGGAATTAATGCCATCTGCTGGTGGTAGATCCCTCACTGCCATGCTGCTTTTCTGCTAGCACATTAGGAATTAAGATTTTATTGCAAAAATGTTCATGATGCATCTGCTGCCCGAGTCACAGAACTATGAAATGTCATTTGTGATGCAGAAATGGATAGAATACTACTCATAGGAATATATATGTCAGTTTTACTTTCCCTTGCAGAAGGTAAAGAGGGAATTAATAGTATGGCTGATTTAACAAGGACTTTTGCTATGATTGTTGCCAAGCAAGTAATCGATGATGCCATATTGCTATAGATATTCATTTGGCCTTTTTTCTTCCTTTTTTTTTTCTTCTTTTGTTCTGAATGCCATTATATAGGATATCAGGTAATGACAGGACTAGGGGGAATGGAATAAAGCTGGAAGTGGGGAGATTCAGGCTGGACGTGAGGAAGAAGTTCTTCACCATGAGAATGGTGAGAGCCTGGAATGGGTTGTCCAGGGAGGTGGTTGAGGCCCCATCCCTGGAGGTGTTTAAGACCAGGCTGGATGAGGCTCTGGCCAGCCTGATCTGGTGTGAGGTGTCCCTGCCCATGGCAGGGGGGTTGGAACTAGATGATCCTTGTGATCCCTTCCAACCCTGACTGATTCTATGATTCTATATTTTAACACATTCTTTCTACAACTTATAATGAAATCCTCCCCCAATTCAAACTATGTTGTAGTGAAACAGAACATTCAACTTGAGGGGCTTTTAAAGTACATTCAGAAAAATCATGTCTCTCTCAGCTCTGTGTGTGTGTGTGTGTATGCAGCAGATTTCTTCTATGTGGCATGCAAATGTGACATAGAAAAAGTATGCTACAGTCCAGTAAGTCTTGAAGTACACCCATCATCCTGTGTAGGTGTATTGACATAGAGGATCCACTCAGTCGCAAAGTGAGATTAAGAATCCAGTACATATTTGGATCTCAATGACCTCACATATGCCTTTGGTTTGCTACTCATTTTCCTTCCAGATCAGCACCTGGATAGTGAGTTCTTTTTTAGGAACATAACCTGTGTAAGCTCAACATGAGCCACCAGTGTGCACCTGCAGCCCAGAAAGCCAGTCACATCCTGGGCTGCATTAAGAGAAGCATAGCCAGCAGGTTGAGGGAGGTGATTCTCCCCCTCTACTCAGCTCTGGTGAGACCCCCACCTGGAGTACTGCATCCAGTTCTGGAGCCCCTATTCCAAGAAGGATCTGGAGGTGCTGGAACATGTCCAGAGAAGGGCCACCAGGATGATCAGAGGGCTGGAGCACATCTCCTATGAAGACAGACTGAAAGAGTTGGGACTGTTCAGTCTGAGGAAGAGAAGGCTCTGAGGAGATCTTCTTGTGGCCTTCCAGTATCTGAAGGGGGCCTACAAGAAAGCTGGGGAGGGACTTTTTAGGGTGTCAAGTAATGATAGGACTAGGGGGAATGAAAAAAAAATAGAAATGGGGAGATTCAGTTGGATGTTAGGAAGAAGTTCTTCACCATGAGGGTGGTGAGACACTGAAACAGGTTGCCCAGGAAGGTGGTGGAAGCCCCATCCCTGGAAGTTTTGAGGCCAGGCTGGATGTGGCTCTGAGCAACCTGATGTAGAGTGTGAGGTGTCCCTGCCCACGGCAGGGGGGGTTGGAACTAGATGATCCTTGATGCCCCTTCCAACCCTAACAATTCTATATTCTATGACCTCGTGCAAGTCTGAGTTTTGCATGTGTAAAATAGGTACTTCATGCAAGCATGCTAACTCAGAAAAATAAAGTGCCTTGCTTCAGCAGTCTGTATGAGACATGATGAATTTGGCTAGCACATCAACAGGGCAAGCATGAAAGTTCATTGAGTCCTATTTCCATTAATTGCTCAGGGAGAGCAGAGGGTAGAAATAAACATCTAACTTGCAACATACCTGTACCTTAGTCAGTCATACAAGTATTTTTAGGAAATGACTCATTTGGCTACCATCTAATTTTGAGTGGGATGACTTTTACCCAGGAAATAAGCTGTTCTGTAGTTGTGCTGGTGTTTATTCACACTGAAGTGTAAAGCCTTTGCCCTAAATCTATGGTACTGATGCGAGAGAAGTTGTTTTTTTAGGCATGTGGTTTTTTTCTTTTCTTAATAGTGACTGAGGGGCGACCTCACCACTCTCTACAACTACCTGAAGGGAGGTTGGAGCGAGAAGGGGGGCAGCCTCTTCCCTTTGGTGGCAAGCAACAGGACTAGAGGAAATGATGTCAAGCTGCACCAGGGGAAGTTCAGGCTGGATATTAGGAAATATTTCTTCACAGAGAGGGTTATCAAATATTGGAATGGTCTGCCCAGGGCGGTGGTGGAGTCACCATCCCTGGAAGTGTTTAAGCAGCTTGTGGACCTGGTGCTTAAGGACATGGTTTAGTGTTGACCCTTCAGTGCTGGGTCAAAGGTTGGACTGGATGATCTTTGAGATCTCTTCCAACTGGATGTATCCTGTGGTTATGTTACTGCTCATATGTATGTAGGTATGTATGTATATATATATGTGTGTGTGTGTGTTTACGCTTGCCCTAATTAAATTGAAATTAATATATTTCAGAAAATATTTTGGTGATTTTTTCCAGATCATGTGAATTCTCTTTTTCCCCAACATTCCTGGTAATCCTCTCCATCCTTTCAGAGGGAGGCCACTGTACAAACAAGTATGGCCTTACCGCCAGGCTAGACAAAGTATACAGAAGAGATGAAGCTTTGCTCTCAATTGTGAAAGTCTCCATCTTCCTAGATAGGCTGATCTGCAAGTAAGCCTGAGGTACAAGATGGGTCTCCAAAACAAGTCCTCAGAGATGAAGTGCTGCTTAAGGACGGGCAGTCAGAAACAATCTTGAACACAAAATATTTAGTCTGCCAAAAACGGGATTGAAGCAAAAAGAGTCTAGCTCAATGTAGAAAATGCAAAATAACAGCTATTTTAAAATATCAGCAGTTGTCTTTTTCCCATTACATGAGGGTTGTGATAACCTGTGGCAGACAGGTAAAGTAGCTTCACAAATGGACTAAAAGTTGGCATGCTCTTCCCTGCATACACAGAGGAATTGATTAAGCTTCAGTAACTCTAATTAACTCAACTTCTTTCCTGCCTAGTTCTCCTGTAATTGAGAGCCTAAGTTGTGACTATACTGTAATACTTTGCAATGTGCAAGTAAATGTTCTGCAGAACATTTAGGAAAAGTAATTAAATCTCAGTAATGAGACTGTAACTCAAAGTTCTTTGCCCTTAAATCTATGCTAATGAAGGGAGAGAAACTGGCTTGTGGGCTTTCGGGTTTCTTCTCAAGTGACTGCCCATGTCATATACAGACACACATACATGTTCACACTTCTTGTGGCTGTGGACCTCAAACAGTGCACACTGGTGACTTTTTTCCTGTCTGTGTTCAGACAGTGAGCTTACCTGCTGGTCTCCTGCCCATACCTGGTGCCCATGTATCTGACCTGGTGTCTTCTGCTCGCTGACCTATCTCAGTTGCCCAGCTGAGAAAATCAGCACCTTACTGTTTCCTCACTTCTTGTGTAACTTTAATCTTACAATTTTCTATTTCTTTTTGTTCCCTATATTTTCCTTAGTTCATTAGTTTTTCTTATGTATGTTTTCCTCTCCATGTACCTTGGTGTGTGTAGAAGCAACCTCCACACCCCATACCTGAGGCTTGTTTTCAGGGAAAATTTCTCTCCTGGAACCTTACAGCATATCTGAAATCCAGAACCCCCCTGTGCACAACCCAGGATATGCATTTTCCACTGTAAGATCTTTCTTTCATTTTTTTATGTTGCTGTGGTGAGCTTGATGTTTTGGGCAAGGGCAAATCCTCTACACTTTTTAAGGGCAAACTACAGAGAGTTAGTTTTGTTTTCAGATTTCCACTCTAGAAAGAGAGAGTAGGGTCAGCATTAAATTCAGGAGATGCATTCAGCCTGCACATAAGTGTTTATGTCAAATTTGCTTAGATTACCTCTGTCTTAGTCTCAGAAAAGGTTTCACATCCTACCTGTCAAGGCTATGCCAAAACTTACAAGACTGTGATGTTTTTCTTAATAAAGCTAAACATCTCTTTGGTCATGCTCACTCACATAAGCCCATACAGCCACCGGTAGCAACTGGAGATATATGGGGTTGATTGGAAGCATTTTGCTTGGTTTCTGTATTAGTGCCGGTTTGCACAGCTCAGCAAAAAGTCCTGTGTAAAGACTACAATTCCACAGGGTCGCAGAGTTGTTACTTTGATTCCTTGGTTAAGACAAACAGCATATTCAGTCTATTTGAGTTGGTAGATCTCCACCTGCTCTCAAGAATCTGCTGTGACTTAAGCATACCAAGAAAATTTTAGCTCTTTTTTATACTTTAAACAGCCATAACCAGGAAAATATTTTGTTACCTATGAGTGAAACTTCTTCATACTCCTCTGGCAGACCCTGTCATCCTGAGATCCTAGACCCTGAAAGACAGACTGCAAACATCAAGACTTCAAACCATGTTTGCTTTACTTACCCACTTTAAGTGGTGAATGTGATTTACCCTTTTTAATTTGCCAGTGTGGAGCTGATACATGGCTGGGATGGTGTGGAACTGGCTGTAGACTGCTCCCTCACCTTGGCCTCTCAGGGCAGCCTAGGCAGCACTGGTGCTTTGGGCAGCTTCACGGTCCTTGATCCAGTGAGATGCATGACCACTGCTGCCCACCTCCAGAACTAACTCCAAAAGGTGTGTTTCCTTGCTGTACAGGAGCAGCAAAAACAAAATGAAGATGGAAGGTATCCCTGCCCACAGCAGGGGTGGTTGGGAGTAGATGATCTTTATGGTCCCTTCCAACATAAGCCGTTCTATGATTCTGTGATTGTATGAAGATTCATGTCAGTTTTCCCCAGAACATGCAGAAAGTTTGTTTCCATCTTGGAGAAAGTACATCTACTCTTAACAGTTATGGAAGACTCTTTAACAGAATGTTTTCTAGAACCTCCTAAGTTCTCACTGAATGTGATGAAGTGTCTCCTGGCTCTTTGTTTCATCTGTTCATACAGAGCCATAATAAAAATATGCCACATTTTTAATTTCAAAAGTAAACTATCATAGTTATTTATTTGTGTTAGATAAGGCCCCATTTTCCCACATGCATGAAATTAGAGATTGCTTTTACCATTGCGTTGCCAGCTTATTGGAACAAGGTAGAAAGAAAAGGTCCTCAAACAAAACCACAGAAAGATAAAATATCATCTCCACAGTTTTATATAATAGATATAGCTTATGCTGCAGAATGCATTTCTGGTGATTCATATTCTTCTGTCAAGTGCTGTTAGGTCTTTGTGTATCAACATCCCTTTTTTCATGACACTTTCAGCAGGTGGTCTTTTAAGAACACAAATATTCTATTTGAATCAAAGGATGAAAGTCAGTGAGAGAGAGAGAAAATTCTCTGCATGTGTACCTCTTCTTTCCAAACTGTGTTTCTAAAGTGCTTAATACAACTAACGTTCTGCTTAAGACGAAATGAATACTTGAAACACATCGTAACATTGTGATTTACATTTCCTGCCAACTAATCTGCTAACACTGGCAGCAAGTGGTACAGCATCTGAACAGTCCAGGCCAAAGTAGTTGTTTACTGCATATGGCACATCAAGAATCAGGCCCATGTGTTGCTCTCACTTTTCACTAGGAGTTTTCCTACTTCTTTTACTCCTTCTTTTCATTTTATTTTTATTTCTGCATGCTAAAGTACTGTATTGATTTGCATTTCTGGCTTACTCACCAAAAACTGGTTGTCAAGGCAGCCTAAGTTTAAAGGGTGTCTCTACCAAAATTAGAAAACCATAGTTTAATCTTACATTTATAGAATTTTTATTTGAAATTCAGAACTCATGTTTCAAAATAAGCATGGCTACAAAATAAATCTGGGTTTATTTATTACTGACAAAGCCCAAACAACGTTAGTACCAGACAGCAATTTAAGCTGAACTTTTGAAATGCTAAGTGAGGCTTCACAGTTTAATATTTTTTTTTTCTTTTGTTCTCACATTATTTTATTCTCAATAGTATTTATTCATTGCTTAATTTGTATCAGTGCAATCTGAAGCAACCTGGAAGCTGCATATAGCAGGATGAATCAGTGTTTAGAATTACTAAGACAGTGAGGGCTGATACCTTCTTGGTTACTGTGAGCTTTTCTTTTTCATTTAAACCACTGCTACTACCAGCATCATAAAAATCTTCTCAAAAATGCACTGCTTAAGCAAGAAATAGCACTTAAAATGGCTAATCAAGAAGTATGTGCAAATCAACGGTATCTATGTAGTGACTAGTAGCTATCAGACAGGAGATGTGGTGTCCAGGTGTTTCTTATCTATTTGATGGCAAAAACATATACATCTCAGCTCTCTACCCTGCAGCCAGTATTAGTAAGGACTGTACAGAATTAATGTCTTACATGTCCAAGATATCTTCAATGGTGTGTTAGAGACATTGTCTTCCTTTCAAATATAGCTGAAAATGCCGAATGGGTTGAAAAGTATTTTACTGGAAAATTAATAAATAGAACCACAGACAGATCAGTAGCACAAATATAGTTTCCTTAGTAAAGAGAACTGGAGAGCTGGGGAAAGGGAAACCTCCTGAGATTCCACAAGACCAAGTGTAGAGTCCTGCACCTGGAGAGGAAAACCACCATGCACCAGTACAGATCAGGGGCTAGCTTGCTGGAAAACAGCTCCATGGAGAAGGAGTCCTGGTGGACAGTAAGTTATCCATGGGACAGCCATGTGCCCTTCCGGCCAAGAAGGCCAATGGTGTCCTGGGGTGCATTAAGGAGAATGTGGCCAGCAGGTCAAGGGAGGTTCTCCTCCTCCTCTATTCTGCCCTAGTGAGACCACATCTGGAATATTGTGTCCAGTTCTGGGCTCCCCAGTTCAAGAGGGATAGGGATATACTAGAGAGTGTCCAAGAGGATGTTTAAGGGACTGGAACATCTGTCTTATGAGGAAAGGCTGAGACCTGGGACAGTTTAGTCTGGAAAAGAGAAGACTGAAAAGGGATCTTATTAATGTTGATAAGTATCTGAAGGGAGGGTGTCAAGAAGGTGCCAGACTCTTCAATGGTGTCCTGTGATAGGATGAGGGGCAACGAATACAAGCTAGAACACAGGAAATTCCACCTCAACATGAGGAAAAACTTCTTTACTGTAAGGGTGATGGAGCACTGGAACAGGCTACCCAGAGAGGTTGTGGAGTCTGCTTCTCTACCAACTTTCAAGACCCATCTGGTTGTATTCCTGTGCGACCTGCTCTAGGTGATCCTACTTTGGCAGGGGGGTTTTGAGTTGGTGATCTTCAGAAGTCACTTCCAACCCCTACCATTCTATGATTCTATATCTAGCAAAACATACATTTAAAGAAATGTCATAGCAGTGTCTTCTATATTTTACTTGCATTCAGTTAGTTGTTTACCTTCAGTAAATACATGCTATAGATTTCTTTTCTTATTCCTATATTTATGAACTTGCAAGCAGCAGTGAAGTGTGATAAAATAATGAAGTTGTGGTCAGATTTGAAGAATAATACAGAAAATAATTCTGAAGATTTCAGTGAAAACATATGTTATTTGTACAACCATGATATTTGTTCTTTTTACTTCTTCAGACACTAATAATAACACTTATTACCAGAGAAGCAGACTGTCATTTACTCAGCCATAACTGATCTCACAGCTATTACTTCTAAGCTTCTTTGGTGCTCAGAAATTAGTTCCAATATACAATGTAGTCAATGCTCCACAGAGATTTCACAATTAAGCTGAACAATGTAGTATACAAATCTTTAGATAGTGATTAATAGTTTTGCTAATTGTAAATACTTTAGCCCTTTTCTTTTGGTCCTCTTTTTTTTTTTTCTTTTTGATGTTAATCTATATTAAAAGGACATTTACAATTATGCAAGAAGCCTTGAAGAGCGTGAAATGCAAAAGTTGGAAGTTAACAGTAATCGGTCCCCATTTCTTTTTCTGTCAGAATTCTCATTGTCAGTACATATTAAATACTGCTGAGCAAATAAGGTGCCAGAAAGAAAGACTGGAGTCTTTGAGATGTGGAATTTGTTTTTAGGAAGATTTTGAGCCTGGTTTTGCAAACGATACTGCGAAGTATTGGCACGAACACCTATGTTCTACAAACAGGATAGCAGAGTAACTGTTGTTGGAAGTGACCTCTGAAGATCACCCAGACATCTCCACTGTTCAGAAGTCTTAGATCAGGTCACTCATTCAGTCAAGTTCTGAAAATTTCCAAGGACTGAGATCCCTCAAGCCCTTTATGCCCTGTTTTGGTACTTTAGTACCTCATGTGAAAAATAAACCTCATGTAAAAAATAAAAAATAAAAATAAAAATTTAAAAAATATAGTCTCATCTAATTGGAATTTTTTTTTTTAATTGTAATCTATGTCCTTTGTCTTTTGTCCTATTGCTGTCTACCTCTAGGAAAAGTCAATTAACCTCTTCCCTATGCCACCCTATTGGGTATTTATAGAGATTACTAAAATCTGCCTGAGTCTTTTCTTCTCCAGACTGAACAGTCCCAGCTCTCTCAGCTTCTCCTCACCTCTCAGTCACCTTTGTGGCCCTTCTCTGGACCTGATCTCTTGTACTGGGCAGCCCAGCACTGGGCACAGCACTCCACATGTGCCTCATAAGAGCTGAGCAGAGGGAAAAGATCACCTCCCTTGATCTGCTGTTAATACATTCTTCCAAGAGGGTGTTGATTTTCTTTGCCATGAGCATGCAGGACTGCCTCATGGTAAACTTGTCTGCCAGAACCCCCAGGAGCTTTCCTGCAAAGCTTGTTTCTATCCAGTGTGCACTCAGATTGTCCTGCTGTTGTTGAATGAGGCACAAAATAAGGCTCAGATCTACACAGATTTGTCTCTCATTAATCTGTTGGCACACCTATAAGCAGCTCTTGAGAACTGTATCATCTTGTATTGATTCTTGCGAACCCATAATGTGATTGCATCAGAAACAGCTAGAAGGAATACCAGGGTGATCAGATCACCTCTGTGCTACTTTAAGTGACCACATCTAAAAAATCTTTCACTAAGCCAGGCAACATGCTTCTCCTTCATTTTGGTTCCTCATTCTGTGCTATGTTTTGCTAATTTTGCATAGTATTCTGGGGCAGTTTTTTAGGAATTGAGGTTTAAGTGTGTCTCCATAATGACCTTCTTGCAAAGCTCAGCATTTGCCTAGAGCTTCTATGTTTACTTCTTTCTGAAAGACCATATTGCTACTCCTAATTTGTGTTTTCTCAGGCTTTTTCTTATGCAGTAACATTTGCAGTATTTGTTTATATGTTTGTATATGCAGATATATAAACACAGGAGCATCTACATAACTCTATTCAGAAAAAAAAAAAGTTTCTTCTTTCCACAAGAATAACAATGGATTTCCATTCTTTTTCCAACTGTAGGAACTCCATTCTCCACCATCCATCTCTGAACTACACAAAGTTCAAGCTTCAGCACTCTGTGTTAGACATTTTCCAAGGTGTCTGCTGTGAGAGGCATTTTCTTCAGAGTTATGTACAGTGAATCACTTTTGCTGTCAGAAATCATTAGCTTGGCTCCTGGTCTACCAGACAGCCTGATTCCAGTCTTTTTTTTTCCTGCTCCCTGCCTACCTCTGCCTGTAAGAACTAAACAGGCTGTTTCCCAGTAGACAGGCACCACTTTTCTCAGCTCTGTCAGTGGTCTGTTTCAGGAAGATCAAGCCTTGCTGCTCATCCAGGGCTTTATTTGCCTTTAAACACAGAGGTGAAAACTGTTGTGCAGCATCTGGCACATATTTAATGCTTCAGTGGACACAGATGCATTGATACATAATAATAAAAAATGGAATGTGCATTGTATTTTGTAATATTAGAGATTAAACATGGATACAAAGATGTCACAGAGCAAGGTATTAGTATCATTAATTTTACATTGTAAAAATTGTAAGCCAATAAACCCTAATTAATAATAGCTAACAATACTTGTTAACAATCATGATATGGAGGTAGCTGCCCAGTGTGTTGGCTACTGTTAATAGCTGTCTAACTCAGTTTTCATAGAATCACAAAATGGTCTGGGCCAGAAGGGACCTCCAAAGGTCATCCAGTCCAACCTCCCCGCAGTCAGCAGGGACATCCCAAACCGGAGCAGGCTGCCCAGGGCCTCGTTGAGCCTCACCTTGAATATCTCCAGGGAAGGGACCTCAACCACCTCCCTGGGCAACCTGTTCCAGTGTTCCACCACCCTCATAGTAAAGAACTTCTTCCTGATATCCAATCTAAATTTGCCCTTCTCTAGTTTGAAGCCATTGCCCCTCGTCCTGTCACTGCAGGCCCTCGTAAACAGTCTCTCCCCATCCTTCCTGTAGGCCCCCCTCAGGTACTGGGAGGCTGCTATTAGGTCTCCCTGGAGCTTCCTCTTCTCCAGGCTGAGGAACCCCAGCTCCCTCAGCCTGTCATTGTAGCAGGGGAGCTCCAACCCCCTAATCATTTTCATGGCCCTCCTCTGGACCCTCTTCATCAGGTCCATGTCCTTCCTATATTGAAGGCTCCAGACCTGTACACGGTACTCCAGGTGAGGTCTCACCAGAGCAAAGTGGTAGAATCACCTCTCTGGATCTGCTGGCAACTCATCTTTTGATGCAGCCCAGGATGTGATTTACCTTCTGGGTTGCAAGCACACACTGTCTGCTCATGTCCAGCTTCTCATCCATCAGCAGCCCCAAATCCTTTACCACAGGGCTGCTTTCTATCACCTCATCCCCCAGTCTGTATTGATAGTGAGAATTGTTCTGGTCCAGGTGCAGAACCTTGCACTTGCTATTGTTGAACTTCATCAGGTTCACCTGGGCCCTCTGGATAACAGCCTGTTCCTCTGGTGTATCGACAACACCACTCAGCTTGGTGTCATTGGCAAACTTGCTGATGGTGCATTCAGTCTCACTGTCTATGTCACTGATAAAAATATTAAACAACACAGGACCCAGTATAGACCCCTGAGGGACACCACTTGTCACTGCTCTCCATCTGGACCACCCTCTGGATGTGACCACCCAGCCAATTCCTTATCCACTGAACAGTCCACCCATCAAATCCATATCTCTCCCAACTTGGCGAGCAGGATGTTGTGGGGGACGGTGTCAAAGGCCTTGCAGAAGTCCAGGTAGATCACATCCATAGGTCATCCCTTATCCACTGACATAGTCACTTTATCATAGAAATCCACTAGGTTGGTCAGGCTGGATTTGCCCCTAGTAAAGCCATGCTGGCTATCTTGAATCACCTCCCTGTCCTCCATGCGCCTCAGCATGGCATCTAGGAGGATCTGTTCCATGATCTTCTCAGGCACAGAGGTGAGGCTGACAGGTTGGTAGTTCCCAGGGTCCTCCTTTCTACCCTTTTTAAAAATGGGTGTGATGTCTCCTTTCTTCCAGTCCCCAGGGACCTCACCTGACTGCCAGGACTTCACAAATATCATGGAGAGTGGTCTGGCAACCACATCAGCCAATTCCCTCAGGACTCTGGGGTGCATTTCATCAGGCCCCATGGACTTGTATATCTTCAGGTTCCTCAGATGATTATGCATCTTGTCCTCACTTAGAGTTGGAGGAACCATGTCATATTTTCCAGTGTGGTATTTGACATTGCTGATCCTCAGCTTCTCCAGCCTTAAAGATCCCTGAGATGTGTAGCTGAAAAGTACCATGTATGTGTTAGCACTGAAAACTAAATCTCTCTGATGGATAAAATGGAGCTGGCTGTTGTGGTAAGATTTATCATTAGTTGCCATGAAAATGAAAGTTAATAAATGTGCAAGTGGAGAAAAGTACAGAATCCAACTTATTCCATGCCTCCTTGGGCTGTTCTTAGTATTTTGTCACAGGAGTAATAAACCTGAAAAGGTAATGTGTGATGAATTTATCTAAATTGATTAAGTTGTAAATTTTTCTGGTTTAAAAAATGTTTTCCAGTGTCTACTAATTGAAGCTGCCAACTGGCATTGTTGCTGCCAGACCATCTCAGTTGAAAGCAAATGAAGCTGTATTTACAAGCAAAACTACAATCTAAAATATGAAATTCAATGTATATGTACAAAATATACATTATTTACATATATTTGCAATTTATAAACAGGACTAAAACCCCTCTGGACAAAGCCAGGTGGTTACCAACAGCTTCCCTCTCCCTGCTCCCTTCCCTCCCCCCTGTACACAAGACAAGAGAAAAAAGAGCAGAGAGTAGTTTGTTAGTATGTAGCCACAACAAAGTATGCAGTCAATGTCAGCGAGCTAGCAGAAGCCAGAAGCTAGTATCTGCTAGAGCAAAGGAGTTTTCCACAGATCTTCAACAGAAAGTAGCAGAATGGATGCAAAAGGGAAAATAATTATAAGGTCTAAATAATCCTATTGTACAGATATCTAACATAAAGTTAGTTTTGCAACTACCACAGTTGCAAATAAAATTTAGATTGCTAGTACAATTAATTTTAAGAAAATACTATAATAATAACAACAACATCATAAAACAACCTAATGGTTACAGGAAGACAGACTTTATCAGACACGTGAATTAAGCAGGTATGAGCTCAATGATTCGTCCACAGTTTGTTTTGTATTCCTGTTTATCATGAGCACAGCAGTGCATTGGCACAAAGGGTCACTAGCACAACACAGATAAGTGTTTATCAACAGATCACATTGCTTTTGCATGCAGTTTAGTTGTAATCAGGATTTCTTTATCTCTTGATGTGGATGGAAATGGCATGGTCTTGCCTTGTCTCACACTGTCTCCGGTTTTCCTGTGTATGTTTTTGATTTGTGTGAACAATGCAGGCTTAGTTCTGCTCACACAGAACGGCAGAAGTAAATCAGTAGTTAAAGAATTTGGTATATGCACAGCACACAGTAATACGGGTCAGTAGCATCACTATTGGACTTACAGTACTTCAGGGACATAGTAGCAGCTCTCTGTGTATTGCTTCTGAGCCTCAGCAGGGTGGGAGATTCATAAAATGCCTTTTCCTCACCAGTCCTTTCTCTTCATGCTTTTTTTCCCTAGAGGTCTACAACGTTGCTTCTTAGCAACTCTGTAATGTCAATGCAAACTGATAGCTCTTCCCCTTGAGGGAGTCAGCTGTGGGCACCGGCATCGGTATCTTCCTTACCCAGCAGAGCCAGGAAGAGCTGTTTGCATAGGCTCATTTTCTGTGAAGCAGCTGGGATTTTGCACACTATAATAGTCCCACACTGCACAGCAATAAAAACACATTTTGTCACTGCACCGCACAACTGATGAGTTTTGAACCGAGAAATAGGTAATTTCAGTTATTGAAAAAACAAATAGGTGATGGAAGACAAAGGATGAATACAAATGGTTTGGAGGAGTTGTAAAGTGACCTTCTTACATCTTTCCTTTTGTTCCTTGCCTCCTTTTCCTCTACAAGTCTGCATATTCCATTTAGCTCTGAGTGAGCCTTTCACGGAAGTAGGTTTTGAATGCAAACAACTTTAACAGCAAAAGCAGCAACCAGCTATGCTCATGGCACTAGTTAATAGCCTCTGAACCACCTCTCCAGGTGGTTGCACCACACAGGGCTTTGCCCTGCCAGCTGGTGGTGGACACCGGGGCTCTGTGAGAAGCATCCTTACCCTCTGCTCAGCCATGCATGGAGCAGTCATGTACACTGCTGTGCCAGCTTAATAGTGCTTGTCTTCACAACAGAAAAAGAAAGGCCAGTTTGTAAGGAGCCACTTCTGCTTTGGTTGTTACCTTCTTTGACATCCTCTCTGGTGGCTGTAGCCTAACAGACCACCCTTTCCTCAACAACAATGCCCTTTCATGAGCACTAGCTGTTAAAACTATGCTTGTTTCTCAATTGCTTTTTTATGGCTTTGTAAAAGATTTAGCCTTGCTTCAGATATTGTATAAAATCCCATTTCAGTTGTGGTTTATGTCATCGCTGTTTCTGCCACAATATTTCAGGTCAGGTCTCAATCTTCTGTCTCTAACAAGTTGCCACATTTTTTATATTGTGTTGGACAGACTTCATTTTATTGCAGGTGTTCTTTTTCTTAAGGCAGTGGATTGTGACACAATAGCAAGAGGAAAACCTTTGTTAAAAGCCCATTGCTAATGCACAGCTATCACCCTTTGAAAAGATTTGACTGAAAATAAGTCCTTTTCACTCCAGCTGTACTGACCTCCATCTTCTGGAAATCATAATTAGGATCATTTCATGCTACAGAAGTTAAACATTCTTTTAAAAGGAGCTATATGCAATATCCATTTTGTAGTAGTACAGAACAGAGTTTGACATGGGGCCTGATTCTCTGTTTGGATGCTGATATAAGTCTGGAAATGTTTTTATCAAAGTCAGTGAGCTTGCCACTCCTTGGGGGAAAAAGAGTAGACACTGGTAGCTCTTCTTTTTAATAGTGGAATATTTTTTGGGTTTCCTAGGCCAGGCTAATATTCAGCTAAATGGAAAGAATAGTATTGTATAACAAAGTCAGAAGGTTCAGAGTTGTGTCTAAAGCCTGCAGTGAGTTCAGATTTCACTGGCTCTGCCTTTATCACACTTTGAAGTCAGGGATATCGTTCTAGTTGTTTTTAATTATCACTGAAATCAGAATAAGGCATTTTCTTAATTCCAAAAAGATAGATCAGCAACTAGAAATTATCACAAAGTAATGTTCTTTTTTTATTTTCTTAAACATAAATGCCTTTAATAATATATATAGTCTAAGGCTGATTCTGTTTTTCAGTGTTCTACAGATACTCACAGGCACAATGGTATTTTGGGGAAAAAAAAGTTACAGTAGATTCTGAAAGAACCTGGATTGCCTAAGAGCTTTAATGTTTTACTTTGTTTGGTTCTGTCCTGCTGCCTTTACTGGAATGAAGTATTCACTAATAATATGACTACTGAATAATATGTGAAAGGACTCTTGTTATCTTTCCTGCTAATGGTAATTTAGGAAACAGGTTGTATTTTCTTATTAATTCTTCTTCAGAAAAATGTTGATTATTTAACAATTTCTTCAGTTTTACAAATAACAGTATAAAAGAGCTCCAATTCTAGGTGCTAACGACCTTGATCATTGAATTAAAACATGCAAATCAATATACAAAAGCCAGTGCAGCATCCTGCCTTTGCCTACTCTTATCCTTCCCCAAAGCAGTCAGAAATCAGTTCACCTTTCCCAGCACTTTCTTCCTAAAATGTCCCTGAATAAGATGAAATCATTGTAACAAAAGCCAGGTACAGTATCAGTGCGTAGTGTTTAAGATGTCAGAGCAGTGGGAATACACAGCAAAAAAAAAAAAAAAAAAGTTTAGAAGGTGTAAGCGAAGAAGTACTGTGTTGGTAGATGACGGAAGGGCTGTAGACACTGTGTACCTGAACTTCAGTCAAGCCTTTGATACCATTGCCCACAGCATCCTTGTGAGCAAACTAGGCCTGGATGGGCTCATATTCCCCTGCATCAATCAGCGGGCAGATGGCCGGGCCCAAAGAGTGGTAGTAAATGGAGTTAAATCCAGTTGGTGGCTGGTCACAAGTGGTCACAAGGACTCAGTGCTGGGGCCTCTCCTGTTTAATATCTTTATCAATGACCTTGATGAGGAGATTGAGAGAACCCTCAGTAAACTAGCACATGATGCCAAGTTCAGTGGGAGTGTTGATCTGCTGGACAGTAGAAAGGCTCTTCAGAGGGCCCTGGACAGGTTGGATCGATGAGCTGAGGCCAGTCGTATGGACTCCAAAAAGGCCAAGTGCTGAGTCCTGCACTTGGCTCACAACAACCCCCTGTAATGTTACAGGCTTGGGACAGAGTGGCTGGAAAGCTGCCTGGCTGAAATGGACCTGGAATGTTGATCAGCAGCCAGCTGAAGATGAGTCAGCAGTGTGCTCAGGTGGCCAAGAAGCCCAACAACATCTTGGCCTGTATCAAGAATAGTGTGTCCAGCACGACTAAAGAGGTGACTGGCCCACTGTATTCAACACTGTCAAGGCTGCACCTTGGTTACTGTGTTCAGGTTTGAGTGCCACAGTGTAAGAGAGACATTGAGTTGCTGGAGCATAACCAGAGAAGGGCAACAAAGTTGGTGAAGGGTCTTGAGAATAAATCTTAGGAGGAGCAGCTGAGGAGACTCAGTGAGTGTGGAGAAAAGGAGGCTGAGTAGAGACCTTTTCACTCCTACAACTACGTGAGAGGAGGCTGTAGAGAGTTGGTGTTGGTGTCTTCTTGCAAGTCACAACTGATAGGACAAGAGGAAATGGCACCAAGTTACACCAGGGGAGCTTTAGGCTAGACATTAAGAAAAACTTCTATACCAAAAGGGTTATGAAACACTGGAGTGGGCTGCCCAGGGAAGTGGCTGAATCGCCATCTTTGGATGTATTTAAAAGCTGTCTAGGTACGGTGCTGAAGGATATAGTGTAGTAGTGGTCCTGGCAGAATTAGATAACGGTTGAACTTGATGATCTTGAAGGTCTTTTCCAACCGCAGTGATTCTGTGAGGGGAAGGAATCTTAACTCACTCAGGTTGCCAGCACTAGAAGAATTACGAATCAAAGCGTCCAGAAGCAATGAAAAAGGCAGTTACACATACAGAGAGTCCTCCTTGACCTAACAGGACCCTGACCTACCAAGTCAACAGTTTCATAGTGTGTCACTGCTTATTTGACTGGCAAAGCCCATCTGTGACAGGCCAAGCCCTGTCTCAGGTTTTGCAATTGGCCAGAGTGAGAGCTGTGCCAGACCTGTTCCCTAATCAGAGTCACCATGGGTGCCTGTGGCAGCATTGCCGTTTCTTTAGGATCTTCCTTTTGAAATGAAGACAGTTCTCTCTGTTCAGCCTTGTGTTATACATGGATTTGTACCTGCCCCATGAGTACTGAGGGCCTAAGAGAGTGGGACCCACATGCCTACAGAGCATCCTAGGAATGTGGTGTCAGGAATGTGCTCTTTTGAAGTCAATCTCCCAGTTCCTTAGATGCACATCAAGGGCAGACTCAAAATAAATGAATAAACCAAATTTTTTTGGATGAAGCCAAAGAAGATGTGCCCAGAAGCACCCCTGAAGTGTAGTGGGAGTTCAGGCTAACGACCAGAAAGGAAATAGTACATATATTTTAGATATTCAAAAGTATGAGATACCTACAGAAAGTTGTTTTACTAAACAAGCTCTTTCTCCCTTAATCACAAGCAAGTCCTACTTTGAAAACTATGTATGAGCAGAAACCATAAACATCTTCAAATTCAACACCAGAATTATGTCAAATGTTGGTTGGAAATACAATCCATATGGCATCATTTCTCTGCATGATCAACATTCCTAGGGCGGAATTCATCTCAGTTAACCTTAAGGACATAAAAATGTAGGTGTATACATCAGAGTTAATAATCATCAGCTCTTTGTTTAGTCAGTGCAGAAAAACATACACTTTAAGGGCACAAGCTGGCTAATTAATTTTAGACATGTGTTTTAGAATAAGATGAATCATTTCCTCAAAGTTCTGGCTCTTTTCCACTGGCTATAAAGGAAGTTAAGACAACTAGATGGTACCTTTAGTTAAGACAACTAAACGTGTACCTTTATCACTCACCCTAAGAGAGAATACACTGAAAATGTAAAATTTATTTTTTAAAAATATTCTGTATTGTTCACATCAAATCCAGGAATTTTGCAGTGGTACCTCCATGCATTTTCTAGAAACAAGGACAGAAGCAAATCTGGTTATTTCTTTGCAGTATATATACTCATTTTGACTGTGACCTGTATCTGACATATCTCAATGGTTGCAGGTTGGCCATGTGCTTGTTTTATTTGATAGTTCGACAATGATTTTCATAACACATGTTACAAAACCAGACCAGGTAACAGGTCACTAAGAGTGTTCATTGCCAAAGCTACCTCAGCTTCCAGGAGTTCAAAGGGAGCTGTAGTTATTTGCGGAATCTGAGCGTCTGGTACTGCTATCATGTCACATATATCTTAAATCATGTCAGTCCACTTATGTTTAAACTATGATACTGTAGTTATTTCAAAATGTGAAGTTTTAATCTATAATGCAAGAGTATAGATGTAGAAGTAATATTGATGTCAGGGGGCACATTCCTGTTGAGGCTTTTTATTAAGTAGGAAAAAATGTCTTGACAGCACCCTCTTCATATGTGTTGAGTTGGTGATAGGGAAAAGTGTGATTTAGAATCATCATAGAATCATAGAATCAGTCAGGGTTAGAAGGGACCACAAAGATCATCTAGTTCCAACCCCTCCTGCCATGGGCAGGGACACCTCACACTACATCAGGCTGGCCAGAGCCTCATCCAGCCTGGCCTTAAACACCTCCAGGGATGGGGCCCCAACCACCTCCCTGGACAACCCACTCCAGGCTCTCACCATTCTCATGGTAAAGAACTTCTTCCTCACGTCCAGCCTGAATCTCCCCACTTCCAGCTTTATTCCATTCCCCCTAGTCCTGTCACTACCTGATATCCTAAAAAGTCCCTCTCCAGCTTTCTTGTAGGCCCCCTTCAGATACTGGATTTCTCCCTCTCATTTTCCGCTGCCCTCCAGTAAAATGGCAACATTGGTTCACTGATTCACTGATATTAATGGGAGTTTGAGTAAGTCCAAAGTAAGTAATGCCTGCTCCCAAAGTCTTTAGCATATTACTGAAAGCTGACTAACAGTCACAGTACTTGACCATATCAAGGGCAAACAAGTTTGATCCCAAGAGAGGAAAACCCAGATTGATTCATAAATTCCAAACGTTTAAAATCAAAAAGTATGGCAGCAGGTAGGCTTTGTGGTTAATGTGTGATCATCTGAATTTGTATCCCATGGATAATTGCTCTGTTTGACAAGATATGGTATAGTAACATTTTCAGTCATACAGAAGACACTTAGATTAATAGTTCATTACTTTAGTCGCTTTGTGTTTAACTTTTTCCCATGATTAAGCACCTGGAAAGGTATAGCTACCTTATCGGAGAAAGACTCTCACCATCATGCTACTGATGCTGTGTATTTCAGAATTTATATATATATCTGGCTATGCTACTGATGCTGTGTGTTTCAGAATTTATATATATCTGGCTATATATATCTAAAGAAACCACTATAACACTGTTCTCTGTTCTTTTTTTCTTTTCTTATTTCTCTCCACAGATCGTGAGCGTAGGAAAGCATGTTAAAGGATACCATTATATTGTTGCCAACCTGGTAAGATACTTTTCTAGAATTATAACCCTACTTGGTAAGTGGAATATTCAGCTTTACTATGAAGTTATAGCACTTCACACAACATTTGTTGTTGGTCACTAATATGTGAGAGTGCTTAATACATTCTTTATTGTACATAAAAGAACTTGCCTTTGCTGTTACAGCCGTCTAGACAAGAAGGGCACAATGTTACCCTCTTAAATTTTCTCAAAATCAGTGTAGCATAGAAGACTGCTAAGTGTATCTTGAGACTGAACTAGAATTTTTAGAACTACACTCTGGTTTTTGACCCATCTTTTTTGGTATTACTAACATAGCTGTTCTTGAGGTAATTTTTCTACATTTTCCAAGGAGCATTCATTTTGCTGTAAGATCAGCTATTTCCAGTCAAATTACTAGTTCAGTATTTTCACTCTCTACTGCACATTCACACAGATAATGTTTGTAGGAGGCTAAAGAAAGAGTAAATGCAACTTTTTAATATTAAAATAATAATATTTTTTAAGCTGAAATACCTGCCTGGCCAGGCACAGCACATGTAGGACACAGTCTAATGTATGATTTAAATTGTTTTCTTTTTACTCTCCTGAAGGAATTTTAGTCAACACAAAATATTTTATTGTGCTTTGCTGTGCTTGTATCTATACTTAAGATCACTTCAGATTATTTTCAAGACCTCAGACGTTTTAAATGGACGTCTCTATTCTCTTAGGTCTTACAAATTAGATTTTCAGCATTACAAATTTATAGTTCCCCAAATAACTTTTCCCATGTAATCCCTTGGTGCTGTAAATAAGGAATCAGATGTTATTGTTAACTAATAGTGGGATATATGTTGGAGACTGGCTCATCTACTCATCTGACTCAGCAAGGACACACATTGCTCTCTACTGGCTGTTCAATAGTGTGGGTAATATGACTTCCTGTTGTGTTACCTGCCAGTATCCTCTGAAACATGAATCAAATCTCTGTGCTTAACAACTTTTTTCCCTGAGATATTGGGTCAGTACCCCCTTTTTTTTTTCCCTATTTTTTTTAAAGTTAAACACTTCTGTTTGCACTGATAAATGCCAGACAGGAATTTGGAAAATAAAAATATGATACCTCTGATCTAGCATTAAATAGGAGGTAAGAAAGGAACAGAATTATTGCTTCTTAGCTTGCTTTAGCAGTTTGCATTATGCTTTATTTTGAAGTTCACTTTTGCTTCTAAAACTGAATTTTACCGAAGGCTTTTAATATGTGCTGAAAAGATTAGCCTGAGAAACTAATAAGTAAGGAAGTATGTGCACTTTATTTTTTTCTTTCAATGTTGGGGGTCACCCTAAGCTAACATATATAGGAGATCTGAGAGTTATCACCACCATGTTTTACAAAGATGTGATTCTGATGCCACGTTTTCCTCACGCTAACAGTGAGATCTTCATGCACTGTCTCTGCCTTCTAATGTTTGTGGTTGGGGCCATAATGATATACAAGGACAAAGAAAATCTTAAATTGATTTTCTAGGGATTCAAAGATATTTCTCTGGAGAGATTTATGCATGGAGGAGCCAATGTGACTGGATTTCAACTAGTAGATTTCAGTACTCCAATGGTAACTAAGCTGATGCAGCGCTGGAAGAAGCTGGACCAGAGAGAATACCCAGGATCTGAGACCCCACCAAAGGTATTGGCTGATCCAAAGCATGACAAAAGGCATCCATCAAGTGCCCTAATTTCTAATGAACATTGTTGAATAAATGAACGAAGAGGGCAGTTGATCTTATTATTACTGGGAACTAATTATTCCTATTCTTATGATTATACAATAGAAACACAAACTGCAACACATTTCACTGATCTACTTTAATGTCCTTTGTCACTTATTCTCCAACTTCACCCCTTTACTGACAGGAATTAAAGGTCAAATGCTTAACTGACAACTTAATTTCAACCAATTTTACATGAATTATTCTAATTATCTAAATTCACTTAGAGTGCAGAGCTTTTCTGACAGCTGAGTTCTTCTGCATATGAGATATAACCACAATTGTAAATTTACTGCCCTTAAATTTCATTTAGAGTTTCCTCTGGAAATTCTATCCACCTCAAAACCTGGTGTAGTAATCACTTTCAGGCATGACCTTACAGTGAAATTATGTCCCAGTGTTCCTCTATCCCTCACAGATGGATAACAAAATATTTCTGTCACCTATAATTTTCTTGGCAGGCAAATCACACCATAGCTGTAAATATGACTTCATCAAAATAGTTCTCTTACTATACTTGTATTAATGAATAACATATCTAATTGAAACAGGGACACTTTGTGCTGGGCACTGTGCAAAGATAAGCAATCAGCCCTCCCTTGGCTGGGAGAGTGGTAGGTGGGAAAGTCTAGAGAAAGTATTATCATGGACAGTACAAAATGTAGCTGCATAATTTGGTGAATATTCATGAAATTTATGCTTTGGACTTGAATCAAGTGAATTTAGATTTTGGAAGTTAGAGGGCATATCAACAGCAGCACTAGTGCAGTATGTGCAACAGAAGATCGTAGTGAGAAAATGTCCCTTTATTTATGTTGCTCCAAGCAAACATCTGTTGAAGACTTACTCTACATGTTTTGTTTGGCATGTTCTCCACCTAAAACAGTTACTGCAATTAGAATAGAAACTCATAACATTTAGTTCTCTATGTCATTCAGAGATCGAGCCTAGGTTTTCCAATAGGAAGAATATAATTTTGGTATTTCTTAATAATTCCAGTAGTGGAGGTGTCAGGATTTTTTCAGTTGTATTTTCTCAGTGAACTGAGAAAATTTGAGTAAGTTAGGTATGTGAGATTGTTCTCTAATATATAAGACAACTGGGAAAAAATCAATTTAAGAGTCTTAACTGAATTGAATATTGCCAATTTAATTTGTTTCTTTTAATAATACTTCAGGGGCATATTTCTCTGCTTTTAAGAAATACAGTTTTAAAGCTAGAGCTACTGCGATGTGCTCTTTTCAGTCCTACATTTGTTCCTTAGACAAAACTGCTTTTGATTTTGAGGCAAGTTTTTCTCTAAATAAAGGTTTAGAAACTGCTGCATAATGAATCAAACTAGAAATACCTGCAACATCTGATTTTTGTAAAGACATGACAACTCTAAAGCACTGTATTTGTCCATCTATTTAGTATACATCTGCATTAACCTATGATGGAGTACTTGTGATGGCTGAAACTTTCCGTAATCTTAGAAGACAGAAAATCGATATTTCAAGGAGAGGAAATGCTGGTGATTGTCTCGCTAACCCTGCAGCTCCATGGGGTCAAGGCATTGATATGGAGAGGACATTAAAACAGGTAAATATAGGCTTTATTCTAGTGATCCTTGTGAGTATTAGGTACTAGTTGATTTGGAGCTATGTGTTTTGAAAGCTGTTATACACAATAGTAGTAATGGGAGAGGAGAAATTTATTTTTCAGTTGCCATTTGGAAACAGCTGTAGCAGTTTTGGTTGTTCTGGTTTATAACTTGGAATGAAGGCAAAGGGAAACTGCTGCCTATTTTGAACTACTCCTAGTTTTGTTAAGATAGTTGAGAGTTCCTCCACTGAACTGGGGAGCACATCTCTTGGCTTTTTCATATAACCTGGGTGTACAGATACTGTCATTTAAAGGAAAAAAGAGCATAGCTCTGTAATGTAAACTTTCAAATATGTTTCTGTCGTTTTGAATAAAAGTAGATTTCTCCCAGGGAAATCACCTAGATAGTACATTTTTCTTCAAAAGGAAATAACCCAGAGCTAGTGTTCTCTGATGTCAGGATTTTGAATTCCTTATGAATATGGATGCCTGGAAAGTTCCAGATCTCTGTCAAGATGGTTTAGCCTTTCCTTTGAATGGGGGAGTAAGAAAATAAAAATCATGCAGTAGAATTAAAATTATTGCAAATGAGCAGGCTCCACTCAGGAGAAACTGCTGAGGAGACATGACTGCTGACAGAGCTGGCAGCTCTGTGCCTGGAAGTCAAGGTTTCAGTCCTGGAGAAAAATTGGCAGAGATAGAAAAGGACAGAAGGAAGGAGTAAGTGGTTTAAATCCACGTTCTGACTCTTAGGGATAAAAATAAAGCATTTTGTATGCTCCACGTACTCCATGGAGATGCACAGATCTGTAACAATTATGAGAAGCATGAAGTCAGTCTTCTGTGTTAGAGAAGACAGCACGAGCCTCCAAATCCAGCCAAAGAGTTTGCATGGCCAGATCCTGATACAATCAAAGCCAGCAACAATATAGCTGTGGCTTCTTTGGGATGAGTGCCACAGTCTGGGTATCCCCTGCTGAGGCAGTAAAGCACTGAAAATCAAAAATAAATAGTCTGTTTTCAGCTGAGACACAGGTGGTGAAAAAATGCCACAGAAAGCCTTGTGGCTTTACATCTGTCCTTCTCCTCTCTGAGGTTTGGAAAACACTCTTTTCAGGCTTTATGCACATCCCCTATCTTCTATGACAGCTAACAACTTTACTGGGTTGAAGGTTGTTGTCAAGTTTACCTTGATGAGTGATATATGCTCAATTTATACATTTAATCCACTAAAGTGTAAGTTAAAAGGGTATGTGAGCTCAGCCTGAACATTCTTTAGATTTATTTCATGAGAGCCAAAATATTCTGCAGCAGTGATGGTAATGGTAAAACACATACGTCTCTTTCAAACCTAAAAAATGTGCATCTCTTTAAGATCTGCACTTGGAAAGTGTTGAGCTGCAGAGCATGAAAGAAGAGAAAGTCCATTATGTGTCTTCTTTGGCCCTTAGATACTGGTATATCTAAGCCTATTTTGAGCATAGTTGGATATGACAAAGGAAAAATAACCAACTTTCTTTGCTTTATAATGCCTTTCTATTCTAGAGTAGTGTGAGGACATAGCCAGGATGACTTGAACTACTCTGTGACATTTGAAATAAAGACTATAAGGCTGGATCTTCATAATGCTTTTTCTTCCATTGGTAGGTTCGAATACAAGGATTGACAGGAAATGTCCAGTTTGACCATTATGGTCGCAGAGTCAACTACACCATGGATGTATTTGAGCTGAAGAACACAGGCCCTCGGAAGGTATATGCTGACTATGTCTGCTGTCCTGATATCATATAAATGAGTTAAATGTGATGAAATGATTAAGCAGTCTTACACTAAACTGGAGTCTGTGTGGTTTAAAAAAAGATAACATATGGAATACATGGATAATATTCTGGTGGAAGCAGATCTAAGCTGCATTTTCTACTAGATACTGTTACTCAGTGCAACAAATTGAGGAGCACAAAAGCAAGTATGCATCTTGGAGAGGTGGGATTTCAGTCAGTCAAGCATACTAACTGGCTGGATGGCATGTGGATACGTTGCTGGGTGATGGAAAATAGTCAAAACTCTGACCAGTAGATATTTCTTGTATCTTTTCCAAAGACTTCTTGCAAATTACTGGTACTTTCAGGTGGGATCATTCATACGTTCTGTGTAAATATGAATCATAGTTTATAATAAAGGGCTTTTAAGAGGGAAAGGAGAGGAGAGAGAGGGAAGAATGCCCTGAATACTTGTATTTGCTGAAATTAATTGCAACTTCTAACCCTGTGTGCTTGATTGGTTGCTTGTAAGTTACTAAGACAAATGCATATTAATATGTGTCTAAGCGGATCCTCCATGTCTGAATGCATATAGCTTACCACTCAGCCCAATCACTTTGAAAAGATAAACCTGGGTACTTTCTTAACCCTTTCTCTTCTGTGATAAAATGTGTCCACTTTTCATAGCAAAAAAACAAATACGGAACAGGAAACGCATGCAGGCTCAAGGATTTTTTTTCTTTTTGAGGCACTGTGGCCTGTATTTTTTGAGAGGTCATCAAAACAGCAAAAATGAAAAGCTGATGGTGAATGGGAGAAGCATGGCTACCTGAGTAAGGCCAAGGAAGTCAGAATTGAATTAAATAGTCCTCTGCTGTCAGGCCAGAGGAAACAAACCATGTAAATAGCACCTTAGATGAACTGTGTGTCCCCAAAGACAGTTGGCATCCCATAGTGATGAGGAGGCAAAGTGTTAAACTATAGATCCAGAACAAAATTACACAATGGGTTGAAAAAATTACCAGTATATCATGTTATAGAGTTGTGGACCAAAGCAAAGCATATGTCTTCATATGAGGTAGAGTTGCCTTTTGAAGGTATGACAGATGACTGAAGAATAAATTGGGAAAGGTAAACCTGCCTTCCTTCTCTTTTGGGAAGCCAAATGTCCTGTGCCAGGCAACGTGTCTGACCTTGCTGCCACTCCTGTTCCCTTCCTGGCTCTACACTGCGCTGTTGGCAGCCGGGAGGATGTATGGGTGACTGGGGTGCCTCAAAGGCAAATGATAAATATGACCTTTCCATCTCCAATTCCCACTTGTACAGGAGAGAAAGCAAGGAGGAAAAGTTATGGTTAATTAGGTCACAACTTTAGGGAATTTGCTTGGCAGCAAGCTGTGAAAAGTGGCCTGTGGTTCCCATTTCAACATTTGTCACCTGTTTTGGGAGAGGTTTCTGACTGGCACCACTGCAGGGATGTCCCCACTCATACTTCTTGCCTGCAATTTCAGGGGAGGGTGGCTACTAATAGAAGAGCTATGGCTGTATGGCTAGAGTCCTTCAGTGTTTTTTATTACCTTTTCAGGCATCCCTCTCTGCCACTCTTAAGCCATTACCTGTCTTTGATATAACACATCATAACAGCTTTAACAGGTCTGGCTACTCACAAGAATTTATTTCTCATGTATTACATAGTATTTTATATGTGATCACTGGACCAATTCTGTGCTCCATCCTGACAAATCCTATATAATACCTGAGAAATGGCTATACTTAATTGAACTAAGAGGCCTTCACTCTTAATATCTTCTTCTCATGTCCTACATAGCACAACTTATGAGTCACCCAGCAATATCTTTCAAGACTGGCCTTTACAGTCGGAGTAACACATGCCTCTAATCTTTCGAAAAGTGATTTTTGGTGCTTACAGCTTTAAAGATGTGAACACAGCATTATAAAATGGCACAGCTATTCACAGACAGACTTCTATATAGATTAGTAAAAAGGAAAACAATAGCCATTGCTCATGTTTCAGGTCACAACATTAATAGATGAGGAGCGAGCATCTGATGTCATTTACCTGGATCTGAGCAGCGCCTTCAACACTGTCCCGCACCACATCCTGGTCACCAAACTGGTGACACATGGGTTTGATGGGTGGACCACGAGATGGATAAAGAACTGGCTTGATGGCTGCACCCAAAGAGTGGCTGTCAATGGGTCTGTGTCCCAGTGGAGGCCAGTGACAAGCAGAGTCCCTCAGGGATCAGTCCTGGGACCAGTCTTGCTCAACATTTTTGTCGGTGACATGGACAGTGGCATTGAGTGCACCCTCAGCAAGTTTGCTGATGACACCAAACTGTGTGGTGCAGCAGACACGCTGGAGGGAAGGGATGCCATCCAGAGGGACCTGGACAGGCTGGAGAGGTGGGCACAAGCCAACCTCATGAGGTTCAACAAGACCAAGTGCAAGGTCCTGCATCTGGGTCGAGGCAATCCCAAACACAAATCCAGGCTGGGCAGTGGCTGGCTGGAAAGCAGCCCTGAGGAGAGGGACTTGGGGGTGCTGGTGGACAAGAAGCTCAACATGAGCCAGCAGTGTGCACTTGCAGCCCAGAAAGCCAACCAGATCCTGGGCTGCATCTGGAGAAATGTGGCCAGCACGTCAAGGGAGGTGATTCTCCCCCTCTACTCAGCTCTGGTGAGACCCCACCTGGAGTATTGCGTCCAGTTCTGGAGCCCCTATGGCAAGAAGGATATGGACATGCTGGAACGTGTCCAGAGAAGGGCCACAAGGATGATCAGAGGGCTGGAGCACCTCTCCTGTGAGGACAGACTGAAAGAGTTGGGGCTATTCAGTCTGGAGAAGAGAAGGCTCTGAGGAGACTTTCTTGTGGCCTTCCAGTATCTGAAGGGGGCCTACAAGAAAGCTGGGGAGGGACTTTTTAGGCTATCAGGTAGTGATAGGACTAGGGGGAATGGAACAAAGCTGGAAGTAGGGAGATTCAGACTGGACATGAGGAAGAAGGATGGGTTGTCCAGGGAGGTGGTTGAGGCCCCATCCCTGGAGGTGTTTAAGGCCATGCTGGATGAGGCTCTGTCCAGCCTGATGTAGTGTGAGGTGTCCCTGCCCATGGCAGGGGGGTTTAAACTAGATGATCCTTGTGGTCCCTTCCAACCCTGACTGATTCTATGATTCTAGGATTCTATGATATTAGTTTTATTTACAAAGCATTTCTTACTTGGTCCTTGTCTGCAGAACAGTAATGTGCTGGCGAGGCTTCCTTAGCTGTTTGTAGACAGCCCATCCACTTGGTCTTTGTGATCAGATGCCTTAGACCCCCTATAATGTCACCTTGACTTGTTCTGGGCAACTGGCTCTACGTTAAAAAGGGGGATCGGACCAAATGACCTAAAGGGGTCCTTTTCCACCTCAGTCATTCTGTGATTCTGTCATTCATCATGTCACCAACATACTTATTTTATTAAAAAAAGAAAAGGAGAAAAAAAAAAGGTAAAGAAAGCATATACACATACATATACATATACATGCACATGCACATTCGCATGCACATGCACATGCACAAGGCAGTCTTAAGATTTGGCTCCTAAATTCCAACTTGGGCAACTAATATAAAAACTGAGTATCAAAATTTTTGTCTATTCTGTTGCCCTTAGTGACTTGGGGGCCTCAGCTGCAGTGCTTCAGTGGTTGCTACAAGGCACACAGGCCTTCAGAAATTATACTATTCCTTCAAATGCCAAACTGTTGTGACACATTTACTTTGAGGCACATATTTTGCAGCATTGTTTCCTAAAAGACAGATTCAAGCTCTGTATAAGTCGATGTAACTGCTATAAAATCCAATTGCAATCCAAATAGAATTGGGTGTACTTTAATAAGTGAAGTCGATCCGATCCTCTGTGGAGTTTTTTAGATTGGAGATGAGGTATTTATAGGAAAGCATATTATTTTTCAGTGCTCTCACAGTGGCTGTGAATCTATATTCTTATTCAAGTGTCATGATATATCTTTTATATTTATTCAGTAATCCAGTTCCAGTTACTTTATTGGAGGTTAGAGATGCACACACGAAAGTCACACCTGTGCACACAAGGTAAAAGTCCTTTAAAAATTGCCTGCCTTCCTCAAAAAGCTTCTTTATCTCTTTCTGGCACTTCTGTTTATAACACAGTACATCATTCATTTTCTGCTTTTCTGATGAAATTTCCAGCAGTGAGGAATTGCACAATGGAAAGCAATCGTTCACTGCTATAATGAGCTTCCCAAATTCCAAGTTTTGGTGTGTGTATTCTGCCATTATCTGGTCACAGCTTTTTGTCAAGAACTTGACATTTTCAGTTATCAAATGTGTCTGTGACTGTGGCTGTCTCCATGAAGAAGATTTGTTAGCACTGCATCCTGCTAGGAAGAAAACCTCCCTCTCCACTATATCAGCAATGTCAAAGCTTCCTGTTGCCTGCAGAGACCTAAATCAAGGCTCTGGTGCTGTAATAGCAATTGCAAAGAGAAAAGGAACATTTCAGCTAAATATATCAGAATATGTGCATGGGAAGCATTTGTGCTTGTTTGCTTTACTGATGGAAGGAAGTACTCACTCGTATTCAATGAAAGAGTGGTGAAGTTAAGTCCGGCTGGCGCCCAGTTACTAGTGGTGCCTCCCAGGGTTCAGTACTGGGGCCTGTTCTCTTTAATATCTTTATTAAAGATCTGGATGAGGGGATTGAATGGACCCTCAGTAAATTTGCAGATGACACCAAGCTGGGTGGCCATGTCAATCTGCTAGATGGTAGGGAGACTTTGCAGCAGGACCTGGACAGGTTAGACCAATTGGCCAAGGCTAACTATATGAAATGTAACAAGACCAAGTGCCAGGTCCTTCACCTAGGTCAAAACAACCCTGTAGTAAGCTACAGACTTGGGGATGTGTGGTTGGAAAGCTGCAATGCAGAGAAGGACCTGGGGGTATTGGTTGACAGTTGATTAAATATGAGTCAGCAGTGTGTCCAGGTGGCCAAGAAAGCCAAAGGCATCCTGGCTTGTGTTAGAAACATGGTGGCCAGCCCAAACAGGGAGGTGGTCATCCTCCTGTACTTGGCACTGGTGACGCCACGCCTCGAGTACTGTGTTCAGTTCTGGGCCCCTCACTCTAAGAAGGACATTGAGGTTCTGGAGCATGTCCAGAGAAGGGCAGCGAGGCTGGTGAAGGGCCTGGAGCACATGGTCTATGAGGAGTGTCTGAGGACACTGAGATTGTTTAGTCTAGAGAAGAGGAGGCTGAGGGGAGACCTCATCACTCTCTACGACTAACTGAAGGGAGGTTGGAGCAAGAAGGGGCCCAGCCTCTTCTTGGCGTCAAGTGGCAGGACCAGAGGAAATGGTTTCAAGCTGCACCAGAGGAGATTCAGGCTGGATGCTAGGAAATATTTCTTCTCAGCGAGAGTTATCAAACATTGGAATGGTCTGCCTAGGGCAATGGTGGAGTCACCATCCTTGGAGGTGTTTAAGCAGCTTGTGGACCTGGCATTTAGGGACATGGTTTAGGTCAAAGGTTGGACTGGGTGATCTTTGAGGTCTTTTCCAACCAGATGTTTTCTGTGATTCTGTGAATATTTGTAATTCTCTGGGGTGAGTGTGTCTACACAGTGCTCTAGGGACTGCTAAAATGACTTGCCTCTCCATAATTTGGCTTTTTTTTTTTTCCAAAAAGTAAATTAGTGAAATAGTAAATGTAAAAATCAAAAGGAAAGTTGGCTGTTTTAAGAATATTCAGGATTCTTTAATGCATATGAAACCAGGAACCAAAAGCAGCGCCCTGCACTTCTAGACTCTCACATCACATCACATCACTTTATCAATCTGAACACGATATTTCTCCACATCATGAAGGCAGAATCCTGTGTGGTGGTGAATTTTAGTCTGGGTTTTACAATAATGTTTGAAATAATACTGGCTGAATACTGGATCTGATCATTTAGCCAGTTCTTACCATACTGAAACTTTTTCATCCAAGGCACAGACTATCCTTTGGCACTGACAGTTACGTTGGAGCTCTGTTTGGAATCTGCTTTCCACTAGAACTCCCTTTCCTCTATGGGTACGATGGACAAGGCATTCCTCTTTCCCAGCTCTTGGTCTCTTGAACTCCTAATGAATCAAGAAAAGAGGAAAGAGGGAATTGCTGCTGACTGGTCCCCAGGCCTTTCTGAAGAGCTAGCTGTACCAGCTTGAACTGCATCTCTTTGATAGGTGCCTTTTAAAATCACTGCCACTGTCTGTACCTTTCCTGGGAAAAAAGATCAATATCATAATTCATTAGGTTCTGAGCAACCTGAAGAGCCCCCTTAGGTGGGGTTAGAGCAGTGTTATGTGGGCACAGGCAGCTCTGCGTCCAAAGAACAGGCCCTGAGCCAGCAACCATGTCAGAGGATCCACATAGACAATGGTGATCTAGTTGCAGAGAAGACAATGGCAAGGAGGGGAAAAGAGAGGGTGTTTGCAAGTGAGCCACAGGTTAGATTTGAGAGAGCAGAAGGGACCTGTGTCTGGTGTGCTGAAAGGATTGGTGGGAAGGTAGAATTAGATAACTTCCAGTAAAACTGAGACAAAGGACAACTGTCATGAACCACTTGCCATTTCATGTACTGACTTGTATATGACTTGTAGTTGACTGACTTGTGCTGGGACTATCATGTACATAGCATTTCCAGAAAGATCTTACCTACCTAACATCACCCAGGGCAACTTCAAATAATTGGAAGGAACTCTAAATCCAGAAATGCCACATGCTGATGTAGATAGCTAAACATGGTATCACCACATGGAGTATGAAGATGAATGTGTTGTAAGATTGTGACTGGCTAGGATTTAGAAATGGACATCCAAAGATGTACATTGCCTGTGGGGATTTCGGGGGGCTATATGGAGGGTTGTAAGTATTCATTGAGAAGTGCCAAAAAGCATCAGTAGAAGTCTGAAGACAAATCACCTTTTCTCAGTCTGCCTTCATCCCATCTGTCCTTACACCAAGTGCTGCATTCTTGGGCCCTCAAAGGAAAGAACGTTGACTGATGTCTTGTGCCCAGCAGCACCACTGCTGATGCACAGGGTGCAGCTGCAGGCTGTACTAAATACCAGAGGTGTGCACTGCAAAGAACAATGTCTGTGTGTAAGTGAAGGCTTCTGATTGCAGGCATACCAGTTCTAACTTTTTTTTTCACCATTGGAATACAAGAATGAGTCATTCAAACCTGGCTTTAGAGTAGTTCAGCACCAGCAATGAACAAAGGCAGCTGTTTCACCTTAAGGCTGCCCAGGGAAAGTTTTTGGCAGCCCCAATGCAGACAGGGAGAGGAAAACCTGATGTGTTCCACCTCTCTGTAGCCACTAGCTAGGCATACTTTTATTGGAATGAAATCACTCACTATGCTCTAGTGGGGAAAACAAGCACTTTTCTAGGAGGGGTGCTTATCCTGCATGAGATAAGTGGCTGTCTATGAGTTTAAAGAAAGCTTCAACAACAGTGTTAATATGGGTACTAAAGGTCTATGTTAGCAATTAAGTGGAACAAGCTTGGTGTGTCTGTGTTTGGAGGTCCATGATGGAGCAGGGAATTGAGATCTGCCATTGAATTATAACGCTGTCATCTGGATGTCTTTTAGTCCTCCAAGACTAGAAGATATGGAGGATTAGTAAATGCAAAATATCTTGTGGACAGCAAAAATTGTTATATCTTGCTTATGCCCCAGGAAAGCTTCAAACTATTGAAAATGAGATTTAATTTGTGCCTCTGGTCAAAGTAAGTAGCCCAGATCATTGAAGAGCATCTGAGTGTCAGCGACACCAGGTCTGACTGTACAGTAGTGGTACTCAAAGTGATAGGTAAGCACCACCATGAGCACAACAGCTCTTCCTTTGGTACAAAATTATAGTCAGTTCACTCTGTTCTTCTTATAATCATTTAAATTTGTAATTATACAGAATATAGACTTTTCTACTGTAAATTATACACATTTTGTTTTACAGGTTGGTTATTGGAACGACATGGATAAATTAGTTTTGATTCAGCATGAACCTACACTTGGAAATGACACTGCAGCTATGGAAAATAGAACCGTAGTTGTCACTACCATTTTGGTAAGGTGTTTTGGTTTTTTAATGCTTATACTGGTGTGTGACAAAATCTCATTTCTAGTTATGGTCCAGGTTAGCTTGCCAGTTTCCAGATTAGTGGGAGGGTGAGAGCCATGTATTTTAATTATCTTAACTGTTATATCTATAGAGAGGTTTTTGGTATGCATTTAATATAATGATTCACTTGAAATCAGTTTTTGAAAATTGAGATGCATTTTCCTTTGTCCTGTTTTTCCATTTTTTACTAAAGTCTCATAAATGCAAGTGAATTCCTTCAACTCGTAGTTGATAAAACTTGACTCACAAGAAACTGTAGGAAAAGGAAAACCTGAAACTTCTGATTGATAGATTTAAACAGAGGGTATAAAACAAGATGTCTGTAGTGCCAATGTCCCTTCTTGTTGATACATTGTAAGTTCAAAATTGATGTTAGCAAGAGCTAAAATTGTAAGTATTATAGTTCAGTCAGCCAGTCAGAACTGGATTATCTACTTTTAATTCTGAATGAAAACATTCATTTAGTAGATAAATTTCAACATATTTCTTAATATGTTTACTCAACATTACAATAACATTTCCATTTTAATAAAATACAAATAGATTTGGGGTTTGATATTGCGGTGTTACTGATGCTTTTAAAGAGTGGTTGCAAAGGTGAATGCAGTTGCTTCATTCATTTACATTTTTAATATATAGTTTTTTCAAGCCCATCCTTTCTTTCAAGTCTGTATTTTAAACAAAATATTTAACAATTTTCCCTCTCAAGTCAGACATGCCCTTTTAAGCTGATGTTTGTCAAAGCCAACTGGCAAAGGGTGACCTTTACGTGACCGCTTTTAAGATTTTACATCTCAGTTCACTGCCCTTTTCACGTGCTTCATTTAGACAAGACACTTTAACCATTTAGAATAAGCTGTGTCTGAAATGGAAAGCAATATTCTGCATGTGTTATTAAGCAATAACTTCTCTAATTCAATACAGATTTGAAAATAATCCAAAGGAAAGTGTCAAAATATTTTCTTACCTAAAAATGCAGTTAGTTACCAGATTTCCAGCAGTGTGTATACAATAAGTATGTCTTAACAAATCTGCTGTTGAAGATTAACATTCCAGGATTCAAACCAGCCAAACTGTGTAACTTTTAATTTAATTTTATTTTTTTTGCATGGGACATTTAAAATATATGTGTCTTTTTCCTAAACAAAAAAAAAAAAAAAAAAAAAAAAAAGACTTGGTGATGGAAAAAAAGTATACTTCAGTACAGTCCTCCTCTTTTCAGCCTCTGATGAAGAATCCTATTTTAAGAAATTGATCAAGGAAGAAAAGAGTCCCAAGATGCTGCGAACATTCCTAACTAAGGCTCAAGTATTAACCACCAGTCTAGTAGCATTGAGCTAATTTTTCCATATGGATTACTGTTCCTCTGACTGGATGACCAGGCACTGAACCACCAGGAAAAGTTCTGTGACTAATCTGAAATGTCTAGAACAGATGACGTTAACCTTCAACTTTGCCAAGCTGAGAAGAGAACGATGTGAATAACAAGCTTTCAGTCGAAATTTTCCTCTCTTACCAATCCTGATATCTTTGACTGAAGCTGCCACACATGTAATTTCTATAAATAGCTCCAAGCTTAGGAGAAGCAAGTAAAAAATAATAATGAAAAGTAATATAGAAGGTTCCGGTTTGACAGAGAGGAAAAAAAAGGAGAACAAGAAAGCTTTTATAATGTGTTATCTTGCCTGCCCTGTTTGCATTGAAGCATTTTGATGTGCATAATAAATGTTACCTTCAAAAGAACTTTTCCAGTCCCTATATTGAAAGGACTGGTGGGATCATTTTCAAAACCAAAAAGCTGAATTATTATTCCAGAGCATGCCCTGTGTTTATGCAGCATGCCATTTTGGGATAAATGCAGTTATTTGAAAGCAGCTTTGCTTCTTGACCAAAAGTGTCCCCTTTCAGTGTTTTGAAACCACAGTGCAAGAGAAATACATCAGAATTTGTATCATGCCCATTTCCCACTGGGAGCTGCACATATGATGCTGAAGGCAGATTAGAATGATGATTAGAACGATGATTCTTAACGTTGGCCTGTCAGGCCACAAGCATATAATCACACACACAAAGAAAAGATATATTTCATTATAATAACTTTGCTCTACTCTGTATTATAGTCATGCTGCAAATGCCAAGCAGAGCCTTTTTTCAACCCTTCATTGCCCTTTTCACATTGAAGGGAAGTTGAACCGTTGTAGATGACACATAAAATTTTGGTTGTGTGCATATTTTCCAATATTAAACTGAAAAGCTTCTGCAGCCAATGCTGTCAGTCTTTTCAGTCTTCAAATGCAGGTGTTGTGGCAGCATAAGAAAAGTTTTCCAGTTTCAGCATAGCTTGCTTTTATTTTTGCCTGGAGCCAAATAGCACAAGCTGATTTGCCCCGTTTCCTCTGTTTTTATGTGTCTGTGCTTACTTTGCTGTAGTGTGGCTGTATGGCTATTGCATAGAAGCTGCATTATGACATCATAACAAATGAGCTCTGCACTCAACTTAGTACAGTACTTGCTACCTGGCAAAACGTTAAGTTCACTTGTAACATAGCAAGAGCATGTAGAATTCATTTTACATGTTTAGTTTAGTGCGTAGGCACTCAACCTATCTCTGGTTAGTCATGTGATAAAGGAACAACCCAGAGAAAGGTGCAGGGGCAGCTGATGGATTTAACTCTACTAACTGCTGTGCAGTCCTGCTTTTTATGGTTACTGTGAGAGACCTGTGTCCAGAACCCAGCCTCCTGCACTTCTGGCTCTCTCGAAAGGACAGATTTTCACCTGTATAAAGAAGCATTCTCTTTCAGGGTAGGGCTTGGGGCCTCCTTGTGCACAGTAGACTCATTGTATGAGTGGAGAAGGGACATCATGTGCAACCCTCCTCTAACATGAGTGATTTATCCAGCTGGGAAGAATGATCATCTCTAAGTTATCAAGCTGAGAAATACAGAGTCAAGTTGTTGAGGTAGAGGATAGGGGAGTAGTCTGGAAAGACCACTCCAAACTCTCTAATCCATTTCATGATAGAGCCAACTCTCTACCTACTCTGATACTGCAAAACTTAACAATCCCAAAAGTCCTTCAGAATCAAAGCTCAGTGTACAAGAGCTGCATCTACATTGTGGCTTTCAGCTCAATTATTTTAATGAGACAGTCAGTGTTGGCAAATTAAGCTTTAAGAGCTGGATCCAGTTCATGACTGAGTCACCTAAATGTAAATGACTTTATAAAAGGTATTGATTCAGTTGCCCACTTACAAGCACTCAGTGACATTTAAAATGCCCTAGGATTTAGTGCCATTTCCTGCAATGGCAGGATGACACTTGCCCATCTCATGCCAGATACAACCACTCCATCTGCATGTCGCAGCTAGCGTATGTTGTTTCAGGCATGTGGGATAAGTTGTGCCCCAAATACCTAAGTTTTTGTCACAGTTGACACAGATTTAGAAATTGATTCAATGGCATTTAGGTGGACGCCTGTCACTGAGGATATCATACCTATCCGTAAATGGGCAGCACAAAGGACCTGCAGAACACCACTTGGCTACCATAGGGATACTCAGATGACAGATAACCTTCATGAGGTGACTAAGAACCACCTTCACTTTTTTTGACTGATACACTCTTAATGGAGTCTTACCTCAAAAATTCTAACTATAGCCTTCTTCCTCATAATAGAAAAATATTTTTTCATTATATAAATTTCACTAATTAAATTCCTTAGTAGACTGGAGAAAAAAATTGAAGTTTGTTGCATGACAATAACAAAGACTTCAAACCAAATCCTGGACATTTTATTACAAAAAAAAAAAAAAAAGGCCAAAATGCAAAACCCAAAAATCTTTACATTAACATCTACAGAAATTTCTTTCAGGATAAAGTGTGATAACATGTGCCACTCCTCTTGCAAAAATGAGATATTTCCTTGCACAAATACTTGTCACTTTTACAAATTATGTTTAGAATCTTCAAAGATTTTGAAATGAACTTTAGAATAGGGAAGCCAAATATAGATGTATTTGCTGCTTGAGTTAGTTCCTTTCTCCAGCCTTTGTTATAGTATGAATCATTAGTTGTGAACATTTTACTGTACACATGAATTTGTGGCAATGTGGTGAAATGATTTGTTTACATCTATAAAGGTAATTGTTGCAGACATCAACTTGTATTTACAAATGTTAAGTATTGTTATAAAATTGTGAATTATATAAGTAAAGCTTGCACCGTTTCAAATATCTGTTCCATGCTAGTCATTGATCATTTCAATGTGGACTTTTCCTTGATTCACTACCCCATAGAATATTATTAAGCAGCTGAAGTCTTGCAACTATTGCAGTGTTAAACATCATTCAGCAGTAAGTCAAACCTGTGTTTTACATCAGTAGGTTAAGAGTTTATAGTTCTGTTTTCAGCTATTTCAGCTGGTCTAATAGAAGATGTTACCTCTCCACAGATGTCTTGCACCACTTTCATCTTTAGACTAGTGTAGTTACACCAACATCGCTACTAATTTAGAAAATGTTTATTGTAATAGATAGTATTGTTTCGCACTGGCAGATCTCACTCAGTTCTGAGTTCTCCAGTGTGCTTTCTTTCAAGCAGTCACAGCAAGAGGTGCTACCTACCCCATGAGAGAATTACATTGTAAGAGATGTTCCTTGCTGTATTTTGCTCTAAATCGTTAAGATCAGAGTGTGTGGAAAGAGAAGTGGATGGGAAGAGAACCAGTGCAGTTCCTCCAAGTGACCCAGCAAATCCCTGCCTGAACCCAGGTCTTCTGAGTCCTCACTTGGTGGTCCCTCCACTGGATAAAACTGCTGCTGCTTGCACCTACCAAGGACAGTATTTGTCTCCACTGCTTCTAAGTGTTCCCTAAAGAACTCCTGAGGAGGAGGACTGAAGTTTATTTGTCCTTTAACGTGAAAAATAAAACATCTGGCACTTCGCTGTGCTGTGCAGAGACAGCTGAAATGCATTTTTGTAGCAGCCCTGTCAGTGATGAGGTGCACACAGAACACAGTGCCTGGGTTTGGGGAGAAGTTGCAGGCTGACCTGGCCTCCCTCTGTTCCTGTCTGCTTTGTGTCCCTCTCCAGAATTATTATTTCCTTTTGCGACTTTAATTTTAGGCCATTTTCTTGGGATTTGTAAGAAGGGCTGCATCAGAAGAGCTAGCAGTCACTAGCTCTGGTCTTTGAAAAACAAAATTACCTTCAAGGTTTAGCAAGCAAATATATCTGAAGCTTGTAAGAAGAGTGCACCAAGTACAGGACACTGGGCAAGACTTGGTTGTACTTCTAGCTAGCAGTTGCCTAAGTCACAGTTGGGAGATTTTTTTCATCTGATAATTTTTAACCATTTTGTGTAATAACATATGTAGAAAGACACAGATTTTGGGGTTTCCTTCTTGGGAACAAATAACCTAAATGAAGGAGAAACATTTGATTCATTGCCTGAAATACTTCCCAAAATCACACTGCAGGACCCTGTCTCCCTACCTCTTGAAGACAGATTTTAGAGATGAAATGGATTAATCTGGGAATAGGATCATAAGAAATGGTGCAGGCTGTTGGTAATACCCAGCAGTTTTCCTTTAAAGATTCAAACCCTCTACAGGCAAAGGCATTGCAGTGCATCACTGCAGTGATAACTGTGTAGTTAATGCTGTAGCTCAGTGGTCTTCTCAATTCCTAGGCCACCCACATCACCGCAATAACAACTTGTTTTGTGATTGCTCCAGTTTTAGAAGGCCTTGGCAATCCTTAGCTATGTATTCAAGAAATGGGACAACCTGCTGTTGTCACCCTCAATTTTCTCTGGCCAATTGTCAAGGAAGCAGCTAGTCAGACAGTGTTGGACTTTGGAAGTCATCATTGTGGACGTTTTCTATGCTGTGTGGTTCCTTTGCTGAAGTAATGGCCATAATGCATCAATGGCCCTCAATACTGAGTTATTGCTAAGGAAATGTGGCCCAAAAAAGACATGTCCATAGCAGAAAATAGCATAAGAAGGAGGTGATGGGAGGAGAGGTATTCTGGGAATACACCTGAGAGCAAAACGCCTGCAATACTTGGGAATCTGACTGTTTTTAAGGAAACACCAGCATTTCCTTATTCTCAAAATGTGTTAAGTTTAGTCTGGAACTTTTATTTCAGAGAAGTAAATGAACTACACAACTTTCTCCACTCACACTGCACAAATCTCTGTTCTGCCATCCTTATGCAGAGGTGGGTCCTTAGCAGAGTTACCACAGGGAGTAAACTAAAGTAAAGGGAGTAGTGCCTCCCATGTATAATCTATCTTTTCTGTTTCTCTGCCTGTTCACCTTGTAATAATAAACAAAAGATACTGCCCAGGCTTGCCTATCAATTTCTTCATTGGGTGGACCCACATCCTGCTAATAGGAGCTACATATTGGTATCTGAAAGAAAAAAGAGTAGCTGACACACTGAAAAAAATTGGGATTGCCTTTTTTCAGTCCTTCTGTTTCTCATGTAATGCCACATATCCTCCATTGATAAACACCTAATACAGGTTACAAAATTGCTCTTCCTTACAGATGGTGTAGTTTCAGTGAAGCAGAAATTCTCAGATAACGTTTACCTTTATTTTTTTACTAATTATGTATGTAGGAAAGGCGTATTACAAAGGTTAGTGTCAAAAAAACCCCAACATAAATCAGGCTAGCACAGAGAAAAAGGTTGCCAGTATTTTGTGATGTAAATTCAAAGGGTGACATTAATGGCAAGTATTTTATTTAGAACTGGCTATGAATATGAATTATCTGAAGTAATTTAAAATGCCACCAGAAAGTGTAGTTTTACATAATGATTGCTGAAGTCTGATTCCACACAGAGGAAAAAAGAAAAACAAACCCCAAAACAACCAAACAAACCAAAACAACCAAACCAAAAAATGCTACCTTGTTTTTCCAATGTAACTTTGATTTTCCAGACACATAATGTTCACTGTTGTGACTGTATAGTTTGCACACAGAATATAAAATCCACTTTTTGAGACAGATTTTACTTGTTTTCAGTGGCATTCACCATCTAAAACTATTTTGATACTTCTTTTTCATGCAGCGTGTAAAATCAATGTCAGTTTAATACCATTCCTGTGCATGCATATTGCTTAGATTCATCCTAAAAGACCTTGCAGAATCTTCATTGTTCATTCAGAGGGGAAAATATGTGTTTCCTCGGGAACGTATTTCTGTGTTCTCACTAAAATGTATGTAACTTGGAGTAACACGAAAGCAAATCATTCAGGCTGTGAATGTGAAATTACAGACAGGATATGCTTACTGGCTGAAGTCAAAACTGTAAATTCTACCTTGCATTATCCCACAGTCATTCATACATAGGTTCAATCTCTGTTCAATCTTTATATTTAGCATATACTGCATTAAGGTCATTCATCTGAAACAAAGCACAATTTGTTCTTACATGTGTTCTTGATAGCTTTTGTGTTCATAATTTGTAAGGCTGATAAATATTGTGGAAGGTGCAAGGCAAATTACAGTGTAACTAGTATACCTTTCCAGAAGGTATTTCTGTTCATACATTTTAATTTAAATGTGCTAATACTATCCATGAACTTCTGATAAAATGTGTGTTGTTCAGCCAGTAGATGACATGTTGCTTTTCAGAGTATATTCTATATACTTCTCCTTTACGGTTCTACTTCTTTCATTATAGGAAGCCCCCTATGTTATGTTCAAGAAAAACCATGATACCTTTGAAGGGAATGACAAGTTTGAAGGATACTGTGTAGATCTGGCGTCAGAAATTGCAAAACATATTGGTATCAAGTACAAAATTGCCATTGTCCCTGATGGAAAATACGGAGCAAGGGATCCAGAGACAAAAATCTGGAATGGGATGGTGGGAGAACTTGTTTATGGGGTAAGCATATCGATTTTTAAAGCAGGATTTAATTTATCATAGTATTAGTCATTAAATAGGAAGTATATGTGCATTTTATTAACCTTGGGGTCACAGAAAAGAAACAGAGTTCTGTTTCATTTATTTTCAAGAGAAAAATCAAGGAGTTTCATGCAAATTCTACTATTTATTCAACTCATGCCTTGTAATATCAGAACATCCATCATTTACACATCCCTTAAAAATTCATTAACGTTTGAGACCATCTTTTCCTGGTACATTACTAAACTTGTTTGGGAAGAGTATCACTCATTTATTCATTTTTCATGGAATGGTGGATGGATCTTTAAAAAAGATAGGACTCTTGGTATAGTTTGAGAAATGGATAATCCACTGTCATATATAAAACATACAGAAAAATCACTCCAGGCAAGTACACAGTTAAGCATTTCAGATTTAAGACAGACTTTTAAGATGAACATCTATAACAAAATTTAAGAGCCAACCTGGTTTCTTATACAAGCCTTATGTTATAAAAGGATATGGAGATTCTTCAGAATAGCATAGCAGGTAACAATTCTGTTGACACATAAAGTTGTAATATTTAATGACAGTAGTTCCAACAAACCCAAATAAATATTTGCAGTATCTGGCTTTACCAAAAGTAGCTAAACTCAGAGCTGTCCTTTCTGATAGCTGCAGTTGCTAGTATCTACATTGAGAAGACATCAGAATACTTACAGGAGCTTCTTTTCAGTAATGGAGTATTAAAAAAAAAAGACAAAAAAATACCCAAAACAAAACACCAAAACCAACCAAAACCAAATCAACTGAACAAACAAACAAAAGCCCAAAACCAAGAAAACAACCCAAAAAACCCCAAAACACCCTTCCTAAAACTATTCATGTGAGAACCTTTCTTCCAGAGAACTTGTAACATGCCTAGTGGCTTTTTTAGCAGCTCCCTTTCTGTTCCCATCTGTCAGTTAAATACAGCTGATAAATTTTGTCAAAGAAGTCTTCACTAGCTCCTCACCATGAAACAGAATATATGCTGCAGGAGTGTGGGAAATGGTGCTCATGAGTTTTGTTGATTTCCCCTCCCCATGGGAATGGGAAGGTTATACCAGCCTCACAAAATACTTTATGTTCTTGGAAATTCTTGGAGGAACCAACTTCACTTGTGTCTTTAGTGCATGGTAAAGCTGAATGATCATCAAGCATGTATGTCGACTTGGAAGCAGCTCAGCTGTCAGGATATTAAAAGTCAAGGCTTTTTCAGACTTCATTTTTGAAAATGTAAGTGACCTCTTCTCTGGCTTTTAACTGCAATAGCAACCAAATGGATGTCTATAGCTGTGCACTGTTTTACACCAGGAGGTTTTTTAAATCATTTGAGAAATTCTACAAATTGTGAGAAAAATTTTTTACCCAGATGCTTTGTTTCGGTGGGATATCATCTAGATGAAAAATCATAGAATGGTCCAGGCCAAAGGCACCTCCAAAGGTCATCTAGTCCAACCTCCCCACAGTCAGCAGGGACACCCCCAACTAGAGCAGGCTTCTCCTTTGAATATCCCCAGGGAAGTGGCCTCAAACACCTCCCTGGGGAACCTGTTCCAGTGTTCCACCATCCTCATAGTAAAGAACTTCTTCCTGATATCCAATCTAAATCTTCCCTTCTCTAGTTTGAAGCCATTGCCCCTCGTCCTGTCACTACAGGCCTTTGCAGACAATCTCTCCCCATCCTTCCTGTAGGTCGCTTTCAGGTACTGGAAGGCTGCTATTAAGTCTCCCTGGAGCCTCTTCTTCTCCAGGTTGAACAACCCCAGCTCCCTCAGCCTATCATTGTAGCAGAGGAGCTCCAACTGCCCAATCATTTTCATGGCCCTCCTCTGGACCCTCTCATTCAGGTCCATGTCCTTCCTATATTGAGGGCTCCAGAGCTGGACACAGTACTCCAGGTGAGGTTTCACTAGAGCAAAGTGCCAGAATCACCTCCCTGGATCTGCTGCCAACACATCTTTTGATGCAGCCCAGGATGTGATTTGCCTTCTGGGCTGCAAGCACACACTGTCTGCTCATGTCCAGCTTCTCATCCATCAGCACCCCTAAATCCTTTTCCACTGGGCTGCTTTCTATCACCTCATTCCTTAGTCTGTATTGATAGCGAGAATTGTTCTGGCCCAGGTGCAGAACCTCATGAGGTTCACCTGGGCTCACCTCTCCAGCTTGTGCAGGTCCCTCTGGGTGACATCCTGTCCCTCTGGATGACATCCTGTCCCTCTGGTGTATCGACAACACCACACAGCTTGGTGTCATCTGCAAACTTGCTGGTGGAGCATTCAATCTCACTATGTCATTGATAAAAATATTAAACAGCACAGGTCCCTGAGGGACACCACTTGTCACTGCTCTCCATCTGGACTTCAAGCCGTTGAGCACCACCCTGTAGAGATGTGACCACCCAGCCAATTCCTTATCCACTGAACAGTCCGTCCATCAAATCCATATCTCTCCAGCTTGGCGAGCAAGATGTTGTGGGGGACCGCGTCAAAGGCCTTGCAGAAGTCCAGGTAGATCACATCCATAGGTCATCCCTTATCCAGTGACACAGTCACTTTATCATAGAAAGCCACTTGGTTGGTCAGGCAGGACCTGCCCCTAGTAAAGCCATGCTGGCTGTCTTGAATCACCTCCCTGTCCTCCATGTGCCTCAGCATGGCATCTAGAAGGATCTGTTCCATGATCTTCCCAGGCACAGAGGTGAGGCTGACAGGTCAGTAGTTCCCAGGGTCCTCCTTTCTACCCTTTTTAAAAATGGGTGTGATGTTAGAGGAAACTTGACATTTCAACTTAGTGCTCTGCTTGGGGTGGAGGGGGTTATTCCTTTTATCTTGAAAAATTTACCATATCAAACCCAAACCACCCTAGAACTAGACTGAAGTACAAATTGCTGTTAGGAAGCTCACACAGAGGTTCATGCCAGTACAGGAATATGACTTGCAGATGTTAAGGTATCTGAAAGCAACAAAACTTACAGGCATAACGAACCTGCTGCAAATCACCTGCTTGAAGAGGTCATTCTGAAATATGTTCTCAACAATTCATTTTTTTATAATGGAAAAGAAGAAAGTGAAGGCTCTGCAAAGTTTAAAAGATCTTGTACAGCTATCTGTTTAGGAAGACCACACTCTGATTCTCAGATTGAGCTCTGGGAATAGCTGCAGTAAAGGTCTCAGAGCTGCTTTTTTATTGAAAGGACTAACAGAAGTCTGCTTTTGCCCAGTGTGTTTACTGTCCAGAGGTTCTTTGAGGCTGTATCTATCCCAGTGTATCAGTGGCACTGGAATTTACCTGACTAATATGCTAAATGGCCCATAACTAGTGTCCAAAACAATTTCTGAGCCCAGATGGATGTGAGGATGGGGACAGTCCACTCCATATAAGCATCCTGAATTGAGCCATGATGCTTTAGAAGTTAAAGGACTTTCATGGTACTGACACAGACTATCCTGTGCTATCTGGCCTGAGGGCCAAAAGCTACTCCAGGCATGTGTTACATGAATCACAGAATCACAGAATCAATAAGGTTGGAAAAGACCTCAAGGATCATCAAAGTCCAACCTGTCACCCAAGACCTCATGACTACTAAACCATGTCACCAAGATTTCTTTCTGTTAATTTATGAAAGTTTTCTGCTTCAGATTTCTATAGGGAATCTGTGAAGAGCATCCTCCTTGCAACTTCCTTAATTCTTTGCCAGATTATTTACAGAGCATCAGGTTCACTGGCCTATTCCACATAGAGAAAGCAGAAAAATCAGTCAGGTAGAGACTTTTATATAAAGCTCTGATATAAGAGGGTGTTCATCTTCCCTGATAGATCCCCAAATCATAAATACAAGTACTCTGAGTAATTGGCTGAGCTTCAAGCCAGGCTTTTTATATGCAGCCAGACTGAGGCAGAACTTGCAGCTGAGTTAGGAAGTGAACGAGGTGATCTGTTTGGGAAGCATTTTACAACTTCTAATTCCCAACCACATTAAGGGATTAACAGACATTTTTGTGCTGGCCAGTGCGATTGGACCTTTTCTGTGCTACACAAAAGGCTCCCTTCCTCCCCTGCTCTTTACTCCAGTGCTTGGTGCCACCAGTGCCCTGTATGTGTTGCTGAGCATGAACACATACCAATTTTATCCCACTTTCCCTATTTCTGGTACCTGAATGCTTCAGAGACTTCACAGAGCAGAGTGTTTGCTACTTCAGCTCTGCAATTGAATTTGCCATTATGTCCCAGGAGAAACAGGGCTGTGGAGTACAATTTTGCTATGACTGTACAGTAGGTCATGGTAGGAGATTGTTTACTTTCCTGGTTTATGTTTACTAATCTATTAAAAACTACCAGTAAATGTTGACCATTCATCCCTGATGTATCCAGATGCCTGTGGTAGTCCCTGAGGGACACTGTAGACTTTAATATCTACCTTATAGGAGAAATGCTGGCACGTATAACAGTTGTTCCCAAATGCACTGACAGTCAGCTCCAATTAAATATTCATACAGCTGACACAGAATGGTATCCTTTTACTGCTTAACACAAAAGGTCACAACTCATTTCTGTTTAAAATCTCAAAAGCCATGAACTTCTGAAGTTGAAATCACTTCCTGCATGTTTTTTTTTTTTTAACCACTTTTATACAACTTGTACCAAGCATAGAATTTATTCACAAGGCTATAATAATGTACTCCAGAAGTCTCCTACCATCTTACAAGACTTAATCTTGTTCCTTTGTGTAATATTGGAAGGAACCAGCACCCATCTGCATTTGGTAATGGTGCTGACTTGATTGAAATGCTGTTACAAGTGCAGTTGATTAAAGTGTGAAGTGTCATTAGTCTTTGTCAAAACAGATTTCACTGGCAACAAAATCATTAATTGTTTGCACCATTGTTATATTGTTAATCATTTAAATTCATAATTATATGGTTTACATTAACTGGGCAAAGCTCAAATGGCTGATGATTGTCATGCACAGCTATTGCAATTATTTAGCTTTCAACAACAAAAAGTTTGGGTAGGGCTTAATGTGAGACAGACTAGTCATAAAAATAATTTTAAAAATGATCAAATTGGAGAGGCTGCAATTTTTCCAACTATTTGGCATCTAATTGTAACCTGTGTACTGTCCCTTTACATGCATTGGCATGAAACAGGTTTATCTATATTATGAGTCATCTGACATTAGGTCACTATTGTAATGAAATGAGAAAGGTTTCCTCTTTCTCCTCCTTAAGTCCTTGAACTCGAGTAGGCAGTTAATTCTGATGCAGTTTGAGTTCTACATGTACTCCTTGAGCATTTCAATTTGGTAAGATGAATCTTATCTAGTGTTTCACATATAGTATCAGTGAGCTAGTTAAGTCTTTAAAATTTCCACATTTCACACTAAAATGAAGCTGCTGCTTTTCCACCTCATTGTAAAAGCTAACAGTCCTCAAGGTTTGCTGTTTTAATCCCCGTAGCAGTCTATAAACACAAAAGAATGAAGCATTAGCCAACACTTCTGAAGACCAATGACCAGATCTATCATATGCTCTGTGTTAATGAAGATACCACTATATGACAAATACAGAGATCAGCAGTAATAATTCACAGTTTCCCTGATTCACATCAGGCACTTACACCAGCTTAAATATGAAAGGCATTCAAGGAAGGAAAACATTCTTCTAGAAAAAAAGTAATTTATGAGTGAGATGAAATACAAAATTTTGCAGCAATGCCAGTAGTCCAAACCATCCTACAGTCCTGGGACTAGAGGAATCAAATTTACTTCACAATTTTTGGGATATTTAAAAATCTGTTTTAGACATTAGTTTTCTTCATATAATACCTATCCTCATAAAATACCTATGCATTTCTTACAAAATTTACATGAACAGTGAGAGAGTGTAGAGAACGTACTATCATACATAATGTTTACCTAAGACATTAGCACCAGAGATGTCTGACGTGCTTGCAAAAGTATTACTTTAGTTTTGTTGCATGAACTCTAGTATCTTTACATAAAATTATGATGATGTGTTTGCATCACACCTAATTCAGATTGACAGATATAATCTGATGATTAGTAAAGAGCAATCTTAATACAAATTCGCATTTTTGGTCATTGCACTGTAATGAGTCAGGTTTTTTTAATTATTCAAAATTTTACAGCTACCAAAACAGATTTACATTTTAACCACATGAAATAAGCTTTGAATTACATTTCATAAACTACATATATCTTAGTATATAAAATACAAAAATATGTTCTTTTAAATGCATTTATCTGTTTCAAAGTTGTAGGATGACAAAAGTTCCTACATTTAAAGTTCTGGTTTTCTTTGTTGCACAAGTTTTTTATGTAACACTTGGATTAAACTATTTAAGCATATCCTTAATTTTTTTTCTGCATGTTTTAATCTCATTGAAATGTATAGAGTTAAATATATTTCTGTATATTTTACTGAGTGTGAATGTCCATAAAAGCATTCTAAAAAGTAAACATGCTTTAATGCTTTGCAAACCTATGGGTTATGTTGTATCTGAAGATATTACCCAGTTAAATTAATATAGGACAAGTCAGTATTTAGAAAAGAAAACAGTTCTATTATGGATATTTATGAATAACTCTTAATTGTGCCTGTGAAGATGACTGGGCCTGGGGCAGAGTAAATGCAGGCAGATTATCTCATATATTGAGGCCTGAAGCAAAGTAATGCAACTGCAAAAGGCAGGTTGTGAGTCTACATTATTTGCAACCAAGACAAAGAGCTCTCAAAGTATGTTCAGTTACCCTTCCTAGCTTGTAAAATGTACTACAGTCCCCACTAGTCCCAGAGGGCTCTGCTCTGTGGATCCATCTAGTTACAGCACCATGCTGATTGACAGGAGAAAGGTTTCAGCAGCTTCTGCATCTGTTCCCCATTTACCATTTGTCCCAGTTCCTCTTACAATTCCCATCTTAAGTACTGCTGTAATGACAGCTTTAGCGTATAAGGCGAGGCAGGAGAAGTAGCAAACCTTAATGTAATGGTTGAGTCCCTAATGACAGACATGACCCATTAGAACAGCTACAATATCTGCTGCTAGCATGCAGACATGATTTTTAGAGGATGTAAATCACTGTCACCTTCAATAATTACTCATTTGAGGTTGGCACATTCTAAAAACATATTAGGGAAACATGCAAAATTATTCCTGTCTCTAATGGGAATGGGTTCAGCACATTTTTTTTCCTTTTATTGCATTATTCTGGACAGCTACTTGCTTGCCTTTTTGCTCTGTTTAAAATCTGATTCATTCCTATGGAACTATTTTCCCCCAAAACAGCTGTGGCAATAGTTACTCACCTCTGCTGCTTCTTGAGCTTTCTTGAGTCTGTGAGCTGAAGAATGATTGTGTCCTATGAAAATATTGTAATACATGACTGTTATTGGGGTCTTATTAAAAAATCTCTTTACTTTTGGTATATGACAATAGGGTAATTCTGAGTTTTCTTTCATTCTGGAATTCCTTTACTTTAAATCTAAATTGATAGCTAAAATGATCTACCTACACTACTGCTAACCTCTATAAGATTTTAGAGTTTTTTTCCTTAGCAGGAAAATAAGGTATTTCTGTAATTCTGAAAAATAAAAAGCTGTACGTAAAAACCTGTAATTGTGATAGAATGGACATTTAAGCCACAGTGTCTTGATGTTAATGACAAACCTTTGAAATTATCTGCTTAACTGGGTGTATAAGCCAAGTCCAATTAATTTATACATCTATATCTCTTTTTTCTTTATAGAAAGCAGAGATTGCTGTTGCGCCTCTGACCATCACTTTGGTACGAGAAGAGGTCATTGATTTTTCTAAGCCTTTTATGAGTCTGGGGATATCCATTATGATCAAAAAGCCCCAGAAATCTAAACCAGGAGTGTTTTCCTTCTTGGACCCTTTGGCGTATGAAATCTGGATGTGCATAGTCTTTGCCTACATTGGTGTCAGTGTGGTCCTGTTCCTAGTTAGCAGGTTTAGCCCATATGAGTGGCACACAGAAGAACCAGAGGACGGGAAAGAAGGACCTAGTGACCAGCCTCCCAATGAGTTTGGCATATTCAACAGCCTCTGGTTTTCCCTGGGTGCCTTTATGCAACAAGGATGTGATATTTCCCCAAGGTTTGTGTCAAATCTTTTTACATTTGCATTTTCTCTTCAACAGTGAAGCATAAAATCTTCCTTCATTTATTTTCCTGGCAATGTTTTGAAATTCATTTCTTAGAAAGCCTTTTCTTTTTTTTTTTTTTTTTCCTTTTTTAATAGCTACGTTAAGGGCAACAGAGAATCTGCTTTGAATTTCAGTCATGGCTATTATTTTACATATGTCAATGTGCATAAACCACAAACAGCTTCCAGAAACAGCAGGTACACACAGGGACAATTCCGCCGAGATGAATTCAGAGAAACTGTGTTATTACTATAAATTAGTTTCACTGTATTACAATCACCAAATGCACTCTTGTGCTGAATATTTGCCTTGCATGAATGAATGTCCCATGTCTGTTCCCTATCGAGTTCTACAGGACTGCTTCCAGAATATCACTATCTATGAGAGAAACCATGCTGTATTACTAAGCCATGCCTTACACAGTGGGTGCCTCAGATGTAATATATGATCCCAGTCCTGAATTTCTCAGCCTTTTAAGATGTTCTGGAACTGCAGTGTGCAGCTACTACAAGTCGTTAATTAAACATTATGCCCCAATCTTTCAAACTTGAATGCTTCATTTTAGCCATTTATAGTGAAAATTTGAGTCTTCAGCATTGGCCTAACTCTGCTGTTATTGAAGTTAGCAATGAAATTGATACTGATTAAGACTGGATGTTCATTACGCCTCAACAGTCTTCTCATCAAATTGCAGATCTTAAAATGGAAAATATGGGGTTTTACTTTGCATAAATATCTCTGTTACCATAAAATACTTGCTTCTTAAGTAAGAAAAATGAGAAAAATGTGAAAGTTCAAACGATTGCAGCAGCTTGTAGAATGTTTGATAAGTTTGGGTGACAGGAACATTTTAATCCTGGAGCTGACATAATCCATGTGCAAAGCCTTTTCTGTCTTTTTTTTTTTTTTTAAAGAGGAAACAGAAAGCTACAGATTTTCAGCTACCACGCTTTACTTTTGTCTACAAAAGAAGAGATTACCTATCCAGTATTTTTTATAGGATTTTTGCTGTGTTAGACTTTTCCTGAAATAATAAGAACACTCGGTTTACTGTTCAGGAGAATTCAAACCTCTGTATGCACATGATATGTATTAATACAGTGGACTTTGTACTATGGGCATTAAAATTCAAGAGAAAAATTATTTCTTATCATTTAAAATGAAAATAATCTCCCTCACATTGACTGTTACTTAGTGATTCATGTTCAGCAGTAATGGTGCCTTCTGTCTTTCTCTTTTCGTGGCTTAAGAGACAGGAAAATGTGCATTACCTTATTCATGTTTAGATCCCTCTCAGGTCGCATTGTTGGAGGTGTCTGGTGGTTCTTCACACTCATCATTATTTCATCCTACACTGCTAACCTCGCTGCTTTCTTGACTGTTGAGCGAATGGTCTCGCCCATAGAAAGTGCAGAAGACCTTGCCAAACAAACCGAAATCGCTTATGGGACACTGGACTCAGGGTCAACCAAAGAGTTCTTCAGAGTAAGTTGGCATGTCCATTAGAGCACCTCTCCCTGCTGACTGCTCTTTTAAGATACTTGGAAGTGTGAAATAACATTACTTTGCAGTTTTATGCTTTATAGTTTGCAACTCCTGCAATACTTGAGCTTTGTTTTTACACCACCGTTTCTTAGAGTTTTCAGTCACTTTAATTTGTGGAGAGCACATCGATCCTGTCAAATGTGGTGCCCCGAGTGATACCAAAGCCAGTGATAATTAAAGCAACATTGCACTATAGACTCATCTGAAGCTATAGCACTGCAATGCTGTACAGCATTGAATGCCTGATAATTACATGGATTCTTGCAGGTTTTGTTTCTCTTATGGATTTAGCTGTGTGCGTTTTGCTTTAGGGTCTTCAGTGGTGGGCAGGAAATACATTTTTTAATTTGCTGACTTTCTGATGAATAAAATAAGAAAATACATCTCAGGGGTTGGAGCATTAGGAAATAGCCTAAATAGCCATTCATATCTCTGTGCTGTCTGTATTGATTACTTCATTTGCTTTTCTGTGTTAGTGTAGTTGGTATGTAATCCCAGCTGGAAAACAGTAAGCTTGGACATTCACAAGGCATACATAATAAACAGACTCTTCTGCTTTATTTCTTGTCTCTAGCAGATGAAAGTTAAGCCTAACTGACTGAACATGCGTGAGTTTAGTGTTTGAACATGGCTCTGAATAAATGCTGAGAGCCAGTAACCCTTCCTTGGAGGAGAAAATGCAACAAAAGGTTTAAGGATCGAGACAAAGGACATATAGGAGTCACTCACCAGTTATGGTCATGGGCAAAAGACAGACTCAACTTTGGAAAACAAAATCAATTTAATTTAAACAAAACCATGCCTAATTCACCTATTGAACAGAGTAGGACAGTGATAAATACAACCCTATCTTAAATACACCTTCTCCTCATCCCTCCTTTCTTGGGCCCAGCTCTGCTATTGACTCCCTCCCATCATGTCAGGGGACCATGGAATGGGCAGTGTGGTCAGTCCCAGTCTGTTCCACATTTTTCTGCCACTCCCTCCTCCCCAGGGGAAAAACTCCTCACAGTCCTCCCTGCAGCAACATGGTGTCACTCCCACAGGAGATAGTCCTCCAAAAACTTCTCTACCAACATAGGTTTCTTCCATCGGCCATAATCCTCACAGCAACAAACTACTCCAGAATAGACTTCCCTCAGAGTCACAGCTTCCCTTGGGAGCAGTCACCTGCTCCAGCATGGGGCAATCTGGGCTGCAGTTGGGATTCTACTCCACCACTGCTCTCTAAGAGCTACAAGGGCTCAGCTTACCATTTTACCATGGGCTGAAAGGGAATGGCTGCTCTGGCATGCCTTCCCCACTCCTTCCTTTCTGACCTCAGTGTAGGCTTGGTTGTCTCTCTCTCCTGTCCCACTCCTCTCCAAAACAAAAAAGAGCTCTCAACACAAAAGGACCTACCCGACAGGTTTTCCTCTTTTGAATGTGTTGTCACAGAGGCATTAACTGGCTTGGCATTGGCCAGAGGTGAGTCTGACTTGGAGCTGGGGGACCTTCTCAAAGCTTCTTATAGGAGCCTCACCATTAGCCCCCTCCACCAGGCACAAACCCAACACAGCATAAATGTGTAACTTAAGAACTAGCCTACATACCAGCACATACTGCAACTGTAGTGTGAGAAGACTTGTCTGCCAAGTCTAACATTTTGTGTTATTGGAAGCAAACATCATCACTTTGGGGATTAGAGTCATGTGTAACTTCCCTGTCAGATTATTATCTGGCTGAAGAGAAGCCTTCAATATCTGATCAAAATATCAGAAACTTGGAAATCCATTCAGTCTGCTTTGATTCTGGGTTGAAGACAGAAAAAAGGAAAAGGAATTTTGAAGCCAGCAGAAAGTGAAAGACCTCTTTGATACTATTAGCTAGTTATTCTTATTTTCTGTTTTGGATGCAGTGAGAGTTGCATTTTCTGAGCAGCTTGCTCAAGAGGGAAAGAATTTACTTTTAGCAGTCCTACTCAGATAAGCCCTAAATGAAAATTATCCTAGATTGAAAGGGAAAAGCTGCAATGTTTCTTCATGTGATAATAAGGAATATCTGTTAGTTTGCTCTCAATTTTCATTCTGAGCTGACATGTAGAAATTGAATGTTAACAAATGAAAGTTTGGGAGAAGAAAATATCCTTACAGAGAGATGCCTTGTTAGACATTCAATTTTTTTTTGTCTCTCAATCAACAATGTAAACAAGATCCTAAAAATAAAGATTTAAATGCAACCTTTTCCAATTGATTTAGGACATATTGTTTCCTCTTAGTAATAGAGCTAATTTATGTGTTGCATGGTTTTAGTTCTGAAGAAAAGTGATCCATTACATATTTATTTTATAAAGAATCTGATGATATGGATGTTAAGATGTAAGAAATGATTGGAAGTGAAGGCAGATAAAGGCGAGTAAATATTCTTGAAATGATATTTGATTCATTACAGCTCCTTTCCATTTTTTTTTCCTTTCAGTATATTTATGCCCATGAAATTACGTCAGAGTAAAGCAAAAAATACATGGGTGGCTTAGTTTACTCTCAGCCACTATTATGTAAATAAAAAGCAGCTGTGACTACAATGGAAAGAGAAGGTGATAAGACAAGATGTGATTATGGACATACATAGCAGTTGTTAATTTAAATTTTATTATATTTAATAGAAAGATGATGCATATGGACAAGCTAAAAAAGCAAGGATAATTTATGATACTCTATTCTATTTTTATTGAGCATTTCTGCTTAAATGACACTTTCAAGTCACTACCTCCCTAATAAATTATTGTCTAAGTAATAGTACAGTCATTCAGTAACTGATAAAAAGAAGTGCTTCAAGGACATTACTCTTACCTATAAAAAGACTCAGTTGCAGGCTCTTAAAAGATATTGTCAAGTTAAATAATAATTAGATTATAGGATTTTGTATTTGTTTAAATATTCTAGTTCCTTTATTTTGCAGGTTTATAATAAAGAATATTTTCCTGGAGTGCTCAGGACAGGAATAGGCTCGTAGACCAAACCTTGCTTAGCTAGAACCTCCTCTTGGCTCAAACAAAAGCTGACTTCAGCATTGACTTAAGAAATCCTTTTTGCAGCATGCATAAGAGAAGCCAGGTGCCATCTGATAGGAAACAAAAACACTGTATAGTGTTCAGCTGACATGCTGCTGGTCTGCATGTATAGATGCATGTTGCTGGAGGAAGCAACACAGTTCTTGAGTGAATCTAATGATCATGGGAAGCTTCTCAGTCTGATATAATTTCCTTCCTTCCTTTCAATGAAAATTTTTGTTTGCTTTTACTTTTTATTAAGTCTCTACTTGTGGCTGCACCATGCATTCTCAGATAAGAACATTTCCAACTCCTGCAGTCTAAGCACCAAATTCTTGCATATTCTTTGAGTAAGCACATTTCTTACTCAAGTATTGGCAGGATAAAAGTTTAAAATATATCCACTGATACTGAAGTTCTAAAAACAAACCTAATACTTCTTTAAGACAAATGCTTAGTGCATTTTATTTCCTTTCATAACATATTTGTTCCAGTTTGTTGTTCCCATCTTTTATTGTCAACCATGACTTGCAGCCTGTCTGAATGTAAATTAAATGAATTTTAGGCTCTGAATTATGAAAGCAGAAATGTTGCTTAAGTTATTGTGTTTTTGATGGTGTAAGAGGATGAGTGTTAGAACTGAGAAACGCTTCAAGATTTAGCTCAGTATTTATGGAGATATTATTTTACTGTTTCTCCTTCCCATGCAGGTTTATAGTGGATATCTATTTCATCTATAATTCCCTAAACCACACTTTATAACAATTTGACTGTGTGAACTGCCTCGATCTAACAGTAAATTCAGGTCTTAGCATGCAGTTATATTATGGTAACTATCAGATTTTATAGTGTAGTTATTTCTTGCTTCTTTTAAAATAAACATGGGATTCAAAGAAAGCCTTTACTAACCATGATTTTCCCAACCCCAGTTGTTTGAAAAATTAAGTATGATCGGTTTTATTTTGAACAGCGCCATTCTGAAACGTTGCAACATTCTTTTGTCCTAACTTCTTTTTAATTTTCTCCAGAGATCAAAAATAGCAGTGTACGAAAAGATGTGGACCTACATGAAATCAGCTGAGCCATCAGTGTTCACTAGGACTACTGCAGAGGGAGTAGCTCGTGTCCGCAAATCCAAGGGCAAGTTTGCCTTCCTGCTGGAGTCCACCATGAACGAATACATTGAGCAGCGAAAGCCTTGTGACACCATGAAAGTGGGAGGAAATCTGGATTCGAAAGGCTACGGCGTAGCCACACCGAAGGGTTCTCCATTAAGGTGGGTGGAATAGTATAACAATATAAAATGTGTTGTTATAGTATTCCACCTTCCCTGATGTCCCTGATATAGCTCTTTTTGTTTTGTGTGTGAACATGGTATGTTATTTTTCTTTTCTTCCATTTCATGTTTTTTTGATCAACAAAGGTAAACGTTTCTAACTGCAATATGGATTTAGCAGCGATAGTTGGCATATATTTCGAGGCCATATAAAAACCAAACTGGTTGAACACTAGCTACTTGAAGTCAGCCTCAATGAAAATAACATCAGCTATTCTATTTCATCACCTTTTTTCACCAAATTCAACCCTTTATAGCAGCATTATGCCTACATTATCTGCATTGGTATCTGCATCAATAATGAGCCTAAACTTTATGTTTTGTTTACTGATCTTGGCTGCTAATTTCTGAATGAGAAGGTACCTGTAACATCTTTTTTCACATGTCATCACCTGGAGGCAATTAGTAATTATTATATTAATATTATTAGTGTTTTTTATTAAAGCACCTTCTTATTTAGAAAAAAAAAAGGGTTGTGTTTCTAGCACTATGCATTTCAGTACTGCCTTCAAACTCACCAGTATTTTCTTTATCATGGTATCAGATGCATTCAGTCAAGAAGGAAAGTTTTTGATTTACAGGCAGAATACCACTTGCTTTTCATTCAGATTGTCAGGGAAACAGAAATGAAGGTATTGGTTAAAATTAGCATTATTTACCATTGTGTTTAAGGCAAACAAAACCTTCCTTTTTCTTACAGTAGGCTTGTCAATTTTCTTCAAAGCAAAAGAGCAACTAGCACACTGAGGAGGTGTGGCCTGGGAAGTCTTAAGAGACAGGGTGAATGTGGGTGAGAGAGGGGGAATGGCCCACAGAGCAACCAGCACCCTGCTTCACAAATTTGTGATCATGATAAGGGATTACAAGAGCCTCTGATGAAATAGATTCAGAAAGTAGACAAAGTGAGTTGGAGAGCAGAGTTGCAAGTGTAGATGGAGCTTTAATTCTGTGCAGTAAATAACTAGGGAGATACCTGCCTACATCCATGACCACACAGGAAACATCATTACCAGTATGCAGATGACTAAACTCACTCTTAATCAGTAGTTTAACCTGCACATAATACCCCAAACCTCAGTAGCCTTAACTGTATTACACAGATAGGAATAAGAGTATCATCCAAATCAGGAAAAGATTTGCATGTGCAGGAGAAAATCAGGCCATGTATTTCAGTAAATGAATATGAATTTTTGGTCCATAATGTTTGGTACTTCTGAGATTTAAAAACTGCCACCTTCCCCACTGAATAAAAGTAGTAAGACAACACAAGGAGGTGAGAGAAGGAAAATGACAACAGTTAAAATATTGATTATAAAGAAAAACACGTCCAGAGCTCATGGGGTTGTTAAAAGTAGAAGGCAGCAGATGATAGGAGAGGCTGATCTGTTATCTGAGTATATTTTCAAAGCACTTAACTTTCATATTTCTAATAGACTTATTCTTGATATTTCAGACAACCTAGAAATAATAAGCAGCACTGCAGTTTAATGGAGCTGCTTTCCCGTGGTAAGGAAGTGCTGACACAGTCATGCTTTACTGTGCCAAAGCTGGACAAACTTTTAGGAATCACTGTAGCAGCTTCCACATATATCTTAGCAGTGAACTGTTGGCTCTAAGCATACTTCATGGTGCTCTTTAGTCCCTCTCACAGTTTTTTTTCTGCAGAGTATCCAACAGCAGCAGCAAGAGACAGCGTGTTAAAATGAGCACTAGTGGAGGTTTTGTGTCAACTTGTTTGCTCAGTTGGTTGTATAAAAATAACTAGGAGTAATGGGGACAAGACATAATTAGAAGAAAGAGGGTCTAGTAAGACAGTTTAATAAAAACAGAGAGGAAGAGCACACACACATCTGCCATGTTTCAATGAGGCCACAGTTTGGTCTTACTGGAGGTTGGCAACTACCCTTAGGGTGAACAAAAGCATTTTGTTTTTCACATCTTACCTTCCAACATGTTTTTTAAAAGGCAATAGGATAAATTCTACCCATCCTGAAAATTGGACCAAATCTTCTTTCAAGCTGTCTCGACTGGCTGTCCATGTCCATGACTTTCCCAAGCCTTTCTTTTACATGTGCTAAGCTGTTTGTTCTCCTGCTGCACCTCATTCCCTCTCCAGCCCCAGTGACAAACCTCAGGCAACACATCAGTGCTGCTTACCTATTAAAAACATTAAGCAACACACTTAATGTTCTGGACAAAAATTAAGAGCAAGCAATACCTCACATTTGTGCCACCTCTTCTATGTGTGTCTATAAACAGTCACGCTTACTGAAGAAGGGAAAAGCTTCCTACCCCTGTGCTTTTGAATAGAAAAGATTCTGCTGTAAATTTTAACTGCATGCTTCAGTATTTTCTGAATTGTTTAAAATTGTAGAATATGCTGGGTTTGCTGTTTTGACTGCAGCCCACATGTTAGTGTTTTTGTTACTGATCAGATGACTTATGTAACAGCTGCCTGCACAGATAATTGCAAATATTGAGCATGCAGTTTGAAATCCATGAAGGGCAGACTAGCTAAGCCCATTACATAAATTAGTCAAAAGACATAATTTGCTATGGGAGTTGTGAATTCTGTATTTTATTTAATAATCATAATTTACTATTTGAGTTATGTTTAAACCACAAATTACTTGATGTAGTTCACAAATAATTGCAAGGAACATATAAATGTTAAACATTCGCACTCTATTCTTGGGCTGTTCAGGGCTAGGGAAAAATATCAATTTTTTCAAATAAATTATTCATATCAAATTTTTCACTGAACTCTTTGAACACCTATTTCACTGGAGACATTTTAATCTTAATCCTCCTACTAATAATGATTATAAATCAGGAGTTTTCCCACTGAAAATGTAATAAGAGCTGCGTAAAATTGATGTGAGTGTATGGAAAGCCAGACCATATATTCTCACACTGACAGAAAACGGGGTAATCTAAATCAGATTTCTTCCTGTTGCATAGGACTAGCAATAGTTCCCTGCCATCAAATCACTGGGCTCATGTTCATTACAGAGCACATATCCATCACTTTGCTCATGCAGATGAAATCCACTGGTCAGAGTGATCCAGGGACTGATCTCTCTGTTGCTCATGACCCTACACATGAGCAGGGTAGTGGATTTTAATTTCAAACTCTTCCTTTTTGGGTTCCATGCCACACTCCTGCAGTGTTCAACCAGTACCTATTGGCTGATTGGAACAATTTATTCTCAGGGCTGGTGCAGTAATAGGATACATGCATATCACTGGACAGAGGAGAATGGGAAATGCCTGATGTGTGCTTCTTTTATGCCCAACAGGCAGTACCACAAAACACATCAAGTGTGTCTCCTTCCTTCCTTCCTTTTCAGTGATATTCGTTTCCATATAACATTATAAAAGTCTGACATATTGGAGAAGGATGCAATACTGGGGGCAAAGGCTCTCTTCTCAACAAAGATTGAGTTTCTCTCATGGCATTATCCAAATGTCCTTACTGTTTCCTTCTCCTACTACGGTAGGTATCCTCCCAAAACTATGGTGTAGTAATCAGTGTGAATTAATAAGTTTTCTTTTTCAAAGATGGTGTTTTCAAAGGTGGTTAAGAGAGTGCTGCTTGTCTGCTTAGCAAGACCTGCCTTTGTAAATGTGGTGTTGTTAGAAGACATTTTCATGGCCGAACTTCTGGCCATTGCAGATCACCCTGGCTCATCTCCCCTGCCACTTGCAGTAATCTGTTTCTAGAGGGCAACACCTGGAGATCTTGTACTGCGCAAATCCTATGTCTTGCATGCCTCTGCTTTTCTGTTTTAGATATGTAGGCATCATAAGCAAGTTTGAATAGTGATGAACGTGAAAGAGTACTTCACTCTAAGAGGTTATGGAAAAGGAAGTAGAGGCAGTATTGTCTTAAAGGTACAATAAAAGATTTTTCTACTTATTGTACCTTGAAGCTGTTTGATGCAAAGGTGAATGACAGACTGTGCTAAAAAAAATGAGGAGCTGTTTTCATTATTTCTGTTACTGTTTTAACTAAGGATATTTGACTGTCCTGCACTGCCATATGCTGTCAGTATGCAGCATGATTGAGTGAAACCTGTTCAGGTCATGAGTGCCTGGTGAGATACTTGGAGTGCAGCCAGATGAGATTGGCAGGATTAGAACTAGCTAAATAATGGAATTTTTGAATAGATGTCTTGCTGTATTTTAGGGACTGGTGATGATTGTTCACCAACGTGGTGAGATCCAGACATACATAAAGGTCCTGCTATTGCAATTACAGTTTAGTGTTTGTAGATATGAATCTGGTATTCTATATTTCATCATTCAAGTCTCTATTCTTTTTATAACTCCAGTGTCACTTTAGGAGGAATTCTTTATGTTCTAGAGAGAAAGGAAAAAAGGTCCACATGGTGATATATGCTGGGTTTTTTGCAGTGTGACAGCTGGTGACATGAACTTATTCTTTACATTGACTAAGATGCCAGTTCTTTATCCATTCTTTACTGTGTTTGCATTTACAAGAGGTGGGAAAAGAGGGAGGTGCATCAGTGAAGCAGTTAATGCAGATGTAATTTTTTGATCGTTCTAGCAATTTGTGTGAAGTGCAAATGAAACTTCGAGGTTTAGATTCCGTCTCTTGCAAGGGAGAAGTGCCCTTGAGCATGCTTGGGGTGCAAAAGGCATCCCAATGTTGCTCTGTCAGCACTGTACAGATTTTCCTGGTTTATATAATTGTGCAATACCTGAATGAGATTTGCTCTAGAAGTGAGAGAGCCAGGGTGGATGGAACTTCTTGATGGAGCATGAGTTTATGTGAATAAGGTAAAGATCTGTTATGAAGGAATTCTTTGTGTGCACGGGCTTTAGAAACTACCATCTTGATCTCAGTGACTTCATATAGTCCTTGTTTTCCTGAGGTAAATTTCTAACATTATTGTTCTTTCATTGCTTCATTTCAATGTGATATTACAACTGATTGTTTTGTTTACTTTTGAAGGATACATCCAGTATGGTCCCTTAATTAGAAATGTAATGTTGAAGGAAAACTTATTTTGGTAATGCATGTTCATATGCATACCAAATTTTATCAGACCTTGCATAGGATGGGATATTCCCTCTTCTTTTTTTTTTCATGTGTTTTTCATTGACCTGAAACAAGCTTGGGAATACAAGGGTAAATCTGATAGCATTTCTTCCAATGGGACCATTACACTTTTTATCAAGTTCTGTTTCTGATGGTTTTGGAGACCAGAGTATAAGGAAGTTACTGTGGAAGGAATTTCTGGGTCATAATTCACTGTCAAGCCTATTTATTTTAAACTTAATATATTATTCTGAACTATACCCCATTTCTCCTTTTACCCTGGTTTTGTAGATTTTTTTGTAGATCAGTGAACTAATAATCCACACCAAACTCAGTGGGAAAGAATCAGACTCATTACACACAGTAGTCACCTATAAAAGCAGATAAAAAAAAGTTTCTCTCAAATCGTCTCTTGCATGCTCTGGTTTCTTATGATTTCTGTAGAATTAGCTTTGTGCACACATAAAATGAGTTTGTTACTCACAAATTCCCTCTGAATAAGAGAAAAACTAGAAAAAATGTTTGTGTTGACTACAACAATTACTTACAGAACCCAAATTTATTTACTACAGAGAACTTTTTCCACTAGTGTTTTTCAAAGGTTATGTACTGTGGAAAACCATGTAACTTTGCAAAAACAGACTTCTCCCTTGAGAGAGGCTTCCTTGTGCAAGCTATGTTGTGTCATAAAGTAAGCACTTTCCTGGACCACTCTTTGGTGTACCCTATATGGTTCAGTTTTCAAAGAACTTCATAGAATTTCTTTTTTTTTTGTAACTGATTTAATTGATTCAGTTATTCTAGCTTGTGTTTCTATGGATCTGGCTTGTATTGTGTACTCAGTGGTGTGTTTCTAGAAAGGTATAAAAGGAGGCAAAGATAATGTACACTTGGGTCAACATAGTCAGGTCTGAGCCCTAAGTGCTTTGGGGCATTGTTCTGACAATTTAGAGAGAAGAATGGGTATTTCTTCAGCTGGCTAGCTGTCCACCAGCCATCAGCAGTGGCATTCAAATTCCTCCCCAGATCATTCTGAAGACAGGTGACCTTCACAGTGAGAAGAGATGCAGAGGAAGCAGGTTCTCTTTTTTTTTTCGCGCACATTTCTCTTCTGCCAGAATGGCTGCTCTTTACCTTAGTGTTATCCACAGAGACAATAATTTCAGCAAAGCCCTGTAGAAGCTAGAAACTAGTGTTATTTAAATTTGATGTAGACAAGATACAGAAAAAAATGGTGAATAATGGAGGTTTGAGGATAAAAACGAGTGATCTGCAATTACTGAGTTTGACCTCTATTCTTTTAGAGCGAGGGGCAGTGGAGAAAAAAAATCCCTGCACAGTTATGGGGCATTCTGTTGATATTTGTAGGAACATGATTTTATTCAGGAGTATCACTTTCCAAGATTTTACAAAGTCATTTCTTTCTGTGATACAAAACTATTTGAAAGCTAGAATGCGATCTGTAGCATTTAATGCATGTTGTAAACTTTATCCTGTTTGACTGATGGTGTAAATCATACTGTATGACTTTGCATAATCCTTTTCCCTTCACTGTAGGCATCACAAGGCTTGAATTACCACCTTATTACCCATTCAGCGTCAGAGCTTATAGCCTGGATATTTCTCAAGCAGGTCAGATACTTCAGAGCTTGTTGAGTTTTCTGTCAACTAAAAATAACATTTAGTATGTAAAAAGGCAGGGAGTGAGCCACTGCTTAGCAAGGAATGTAAAAGTCAGAGGTCAAAAAAAGATCAGTGAAGAAAGATGCTGGTAATGAATGTTAGCAAGTTGTGCTTTCAGCTGAGCCTGGGGGGTGTACTTAGTTTCGGTTACCTGGATTATTTCTGTCTAAAAATAGAGTACGTTTTAAAAGTAAAAATACAGCCCTAGGAAGAGAGATCAGAATCTCAGTTTGCTCTGTTCCCCGGTGATGCCTATTGAATTTATTTTATAATTTTTAATCAAGATCAAGGTCTTCCCCATACAAAAAGAGTGCAGTAAAAGAACAGGAAAATTTTCTGATGGTTAATGAGCTCCACTGCAAGATGTATGAGCAAATATACTTAAGCAAAATCTTCTGCTTGGAGGAGTTTTACCCTTTCTTGCAATTTTTACATACAGAGGCAGGAATTTGAACTAATCCTGACTTAATTCACCAAACTGCAGTGAAGGGCATTGTTATTCGGAAAGTTTCCAATATTTGCATCTTTAGAAGAAATTAACTCAGTGTCCATGATGCTGCACTCACTCAATTTTCTCTGTCCTGGCAGATAAAAACCCACATCAGTGTATCTTTCAGATGGCTTTAGAAAGCCATCTTGGATCTACCTTGGCCCATAGAGACTATTTTTTTCATTGCCTCTTGCAGGAAGTTTTCACCTTCACACTTCAGGAGGAGATTCATAACTGAACAAAGCCTCCATCTGGAGGAGAGAGCAAAAGTCACAGAAATTTGTTCTATTGCCATTTCTGTTTTCCTACCCTATGAATGACATTAGAAGCAACTGATGGAAGGCAAAGCTCTTCCAAGAAATCCAGGTCCCACTTTGTTCATACAATCACATTCTGGTACCTTTCTGCTAACATCATCCTGCTCCTTGCTCCAGAGAAAGTCCAAGAATCTTAGTAAGAACAGTTGTGAAAGAAGGTAATTCTGAGCAGGAATGAAAGGACAGAGCACAGAAAGAGCAATAAAAGTATTGCCTGGAAAGGTAATTTTTAATTTAAACTTTGCAGTGGCAGTAAGCATTTTTAAATTAGCAATATAATCAGTATAAAAAGTGAAACTTCAGCTCTGCCATTCTCTCTTCAGCTTTAGCATTGGCTTAACAGCATGATGAGGCTTTTCTTTTTTTCTGAATTTTCTTTTATTACCAGATATTTAGAGAAGAGCTTTGTCCTTCTAATATTCATGATTACTAAAGGTAACATTTCTGTGCTGTCATGTAGAAGTACTGCTTGGGCCCAACCACAGTAGTCAGCACCAGGACAATTTCTATAACAAGATCATTTTCTACAATCAGAAAGAAAGAAAGAAGGAAATAAAGGCATTAAAAAAAAATCACTGGGTTTTGGGGTTTTTTTGGGGTGGTGGTGGTTTGGGTTTGTTGGGGTTTTTTTTTTTTGTCTGCTTCAGAAATATTTGAATGCAAACAAAATATGAGCTTCATGATATCAAATCTGTCCAAATTAAATTCATCAGGCAATTCTCTTCTCTGTCAGATAAGAAGGGGCACATATTTAACTATAACTAGTGAATTCCTCTAAAACCGTCAGTGGAAAACAGAATGTCTGGGAAAAAAGGCAAACCAGTACCACTGCTGTGCACACACCTTCCTGGTTTCTGGTTGTTTGCCAAGGTTTATTAGTCATTAATCCCCAGAGTGCATCAGTGGGATAAAAAAAGGTTATCACTGGTTCCAATCTAGAGACTTTCCAAGGAAAGAACTCTACTTCTTGACACTTCAGAAATAAATCTCTCCTGCCATTTTCCTTGCCATTTCCTCAGTCCCTCATAAAGCAGCTCAGTAGAGGGCAAGATGCAGCCTATTCTATTTTAACAATGCAACTCATTATTTCTCTCTTTTATTTTCATGACAACTTTCTGGCTGTTTCGGTGTCAATTCCCAGGAAACTGCCAGGCTTCAGAATATGTATTCATTAAGGGCAGAAGCCAGCTACCCTTTGAAGCTGATGGTACAATTCCTGCCAAGTAAAAAAGGCTTATCCCCCTAAGATAATAATTGTCCAGGTAAACTGTAGGTAGACTAAAGCAGGGGAGCATGGCACTGAAAGGAATCACAGCAGCACATTACAATACCTCTCTGTGGAACTGACATTTGGGGAACAAATAGCACCTGAAAAACAGCTTGTGATTAATCTGTGTGGTAGCTGCAAAACTGCACACTTCCAACTGGCATTAAGTACTAGATGGACTCCCAAGAGACACAAAATGGCCATTTAGTCTTTATGCAGCCTTTGCTCTTGTGAGAAATCCCAAACCAAAAGTCGGGGGAAAAAGTTTGTTTTCTTTCTCGTGGTTTCTTTGAACAGAGAACAGTGTCTTAGGTTGTCACACCGTGCAACAGAGCAGACATTATGTAGAGAATGAACAGTGAAAAGATGTGGCTAATGGAAGAGCCCAAAACAAGATTCCAGAGTTTTAATATGTAATTTAAGCTACTCTGTGTCTTGGCACAGCATCTCTAAAATGCAGCCATTTCCAGCGTCAGCAAGATGTTCCCAAGATACTCAGGTTCCAAATAAAAATGGCCAACTGTGCATCTGACTGAACAACAGACGTTTAAAAGATTGTATCATGAAAGGGGGACTTGTGGTCGATCAGTAATTATTATTTCTCTGAACCTCATGTGTGGTAGGGAGTAAAAACTACTGCTCTTTTTCTCAGCTCTATCTAGATATCCTGCACTGGAGTATCTGTATGTTTCTAGCTAAAAGCCTTACTTCCTCTGCTTCCCATTCCAAGTTACTGAGTAAGAGCTTAAAGCTGGAAAGGGATTTAGCTCCTATTTAAATATATATTTAAGCATACCACATGATAATGAATAATGCTGTGTGCTCTTCTGTTGAGTGAGACTGTATTTTAACAGGTTTTGGCAGCACTGGCTGTGTTGTGGTCAAAATCTGACTACAATTTTCCCAGCACTTTGTTAAAGTGGTCCAAGCCTGATCTGATACAGAGACCTTTTTTATTGTTACACTTCAATCTCTTTTATAGAAGAACACATAAAAAGAATAATCTGCTTCCAGGACCTAGAGAAAATAGGGTTTACCACCACCACCCCCCACCCCCATTGGTCAGGAATAGTATTTGTGTGCAGGGAGATACTGATCTGTTGCATTTTCCTTTATTAGCAGCAGTGATGAATGAGGTCTCCAGGTGAGAGAAGTTCAAACATCTGGCAGCCCATCTGTTACCTCCAGAATGGGCTTTCTCTGTACATAATTACACAATAGGTTCATTCCAACCTATGGCTTCTATGGTTCCATTTAGTGCAGCCAAAATCTGCAACTGTGTCTTAAGGGAGGCTTTTACGTTTAGAGTGAGATCTTTGGCTTCCTTAGTATGGATGTGGGCACCTGATTTTGCACACAGAAGTGTGGAAATTCTTTGTATAGCACTTTATACTGTGAATTGTGTGGTTCACATCTATTTTGGCTCTTAAAACTCTGAATCTACAGTAAAACTCACCAATCCTGGGTGGAAATCTGCCAGTTATTTCCTACAGAATATTTGGGTAAGTCAAATCATCCATTATTTCGGATATCTAAATGTAAACACTACAAGGCATTTTTTTCAAATTTCTGTATTTTCAGCAAAAAATTTTAATTTGAAGGTTTCCACGGCAGCTTTTCACTGGTCTCAACACAAAACACTAAGAGCCAGGATGCAGGCTGATGCTCATTTCTTTATTTGTTTTTATTAAAAAAATTATGTCCTTCTGTGTGCAAAGCTGTGGGATCAGCCCACATTTAAATGCTCTCCACTTTCTAAGATCCATGTCCTCAGGTTTTAATCAGTGTATGATACTGGTTTAATTATATTCTGTATCTGCTGATGATGTTTTTTCCTTTAAATCCACATGAACATTTGACAAGTAGTTCTCATTGTGCAGCATTTAAATAATGTAAAATGTAGTTGAAAGTGAACATAAAGACCTCACAGTTTCTTGAGGATTTAGGAATGTTTCCTATCACAGTTAAATAAGCAGACTGCTATTTTTGGCATCTCTTTTAGATAGTGGGCAATTATCCAAGACAGTTTCCAATTAGAGTGCTTTTAGTTCATCCAATTTGTAGGCCACAATGTAAGATACTGTGGCATCCAAGAAAACAATTGCCAACATTCAGACTGCATCCTTTTTTTTTTTTTTTTTGGCTTCCTACATCAAGAAAAACATCAACAAATTGAAACAATTTCAGTGGAAGGTGGTCAAGATGGAGCAGGGTCTGGAGTGCCTGCCTTGTGAGGAGGAGCTGAGCTTATTCAGTCAGGAGCAGAGATGGTTGTGGGGGTGATACAACAGCGACCCACAGTGCCTATGGAGAGGTCTTCAAGGAGATGGAGCCAAGCTCTTCACAGTAGTGCAGGGTGGGAAGGTAAGAGACGGTAGGAATAAACTGAAACATGAGAGTTTCAGACTGAGTGGAAGGAGGAACTTTTTCCCCTGACTGAGAACAGTCTGTGAGTGGCACTGGTTGTCCAGAGAGGTTGTGCAGTCTCAATCCTTGGATGTTTTCAAACTGTAACCAGATAAAGCCCTGAACAGCTTGTGTGAGCAGGAGGTTGGACCAGGCACCTCCTGAGGTGCTTTCCAAGACTGCACTGTGCTATGATCATAAAATTACAGATATGAAAAGGACGTCTTCAGCCATCACATTCAGTCTCCTGGAACTGTAGGACTGTTCAGAATGTTGTAGGAGCTTATATAGAGTTTTCTGTTTAGTAGGTCTTCTCCCTTACTTGTGCAGATGATGCTTCTGGGTTTAGTTATGATTTCTATGAATTAAAAGTCAATCAATATTGTTCTCATCTAAATCTCATTCTCATACTGGAAAAGCAAAAGACTGAGAGTATCTGAACTCAACAAAATGAGTGGCAGTGCTCTGTATTTCTGATTTGCCTAAGCAGCTTTATATAGCTGCTGAGTGACAGATAGCAAGAACTGTTTTGGAATCCGTAGTTCAAAAGTTGAGGGAGTTTTTTTGTTAAGGAGTCAGGCCATTCAAGCTGGCTGTCTCTCACTTCCTGCAAGGTATAAGGAAAAATTGGGAATATCTCATGGTTAAAGACTGAGTTGAGAGAATGCTCAGAGAAGTTCAAATTTTGTCTTTGCCTAGGAAGTGACTCCTTTTGGGAGACCGGAAAGATGAATTCTCTTTGAACACTTGTCTGAAAAGGCCCAAAGATTTCTGAGCAGCAAAGAAAGTGCAGTTGAAGTCAAGGGATGTCATACTGATGGGCTTAATTATGATTCTGCCTTGATTTCCTGGGAGTCTTGGAGGAAGTCAGTTGACTTTTTCACTTCACTTTCACCTTTGCAAATTGAGGCTAATGACAATTGCCCATCAACCTCCAAAAGACGGTGAGGATTAATAGCATAGTGGTTATTGTGCTGTGAATATTTAAAGTTCATTCCTACTTCAAATGTTTGTATAATTATTTCAAATCCATGGAGGTGTGTGCCTCAGAACAAATCTCACAGTCTATTTCTCAGTGTCTTTGATCAAAGAAAGTGTTTCAGAGACAAAACAATAGGGGAAATGTAGCTTCAACTAATGGTTTCTTAAACAGTCTATGGTCTGTGACAGCATATTTTCACATGGTCCCTTTAGAAAGCAACAGCAGAAATCTCCACCACTAGTGGACACTACTCCCTCCAGCTTTTCTTATGAAAAGTGACATGTGGGCATGTGTTCAGGACAACAGCAATTACATTAGTTGGACTGCCATATCCACTACTAGTGATTTCCATTCCTTGTTTTCTCTATAGCCTGACTGCTTGTATTTGGAACACCGCAAGCATGAGGGTTACTGTATTGATGTAGCTGTGTTTTGCCTGACTGATGTGAGTGCTGGAGTATTTGCATTTGATGCTGTGTACATGACTGTACCAATGGTGGCATCGTTATTTGTCTGGTTGCCAGAGGGATTGGATTGCCCTTGTCTGATAATTTCACCTGATCTTGGACTGATGTTAGCTGGCTTCAGGGCATTTTAATTATCAGCACACTCGCTATTGGGCTGACCATCTCGTCTGACTGCTGGCACCATTTATGTTTGTCTCAGCTTATAAGATCTTCCTCATTAACTTCTGCAATTATATTCAGACAGAAAGTCCTAGGAACTCTTCCAGCTAATCCCCATTTTGGCTGCTGACCAAATAAGGCTTTATATGACACAACTGTGATTGCTTCATTTGTATGGTATTGATCTGCCATTAGGCAAAACACAAACCAGCATTTCACTAAGATTCTAGTTTTGCAGCGCTATTTATTGCTTGCATTGCAATTGCAGATAGAGTTCCCACCTGGGGAATGGACCCCCTGGTTTTTCTCAGTCTCTGCTTCTAATTAAAATAATGAACTTCAAAGTGCTTGCAATATGATTAGAACAAAGCTTAAGAAATTATCTCTTAGCAGGAATCTTTCCATTTATCGCCTTCCCTCTAATCCTTCTTTATGAAAAACATCACTATGGAGTCACAAAGAAACATACAGAGTGACAGAATTCTTTCATGCCTCTTCTCAGTCCAAGTTTAGATCTGAAAAGAGTGTATCATCTATGCAGATACTATGAATTTGTGGTCTGTTTCTGGCAACAATGAAAATAAAGCATAAGCATCCATCCTGATTTGTCAGTGTTCCAATGGCTTTTGACATAGTGACCACGTTACAGTAATAACTTTGTGGACATTGATGTCAGTTAATGAATTCCCTCAGAAGCAAACTGCAGTTTTGCCCTATAGCTTTGCCATTTGGAGTTGCATTCCTTGCTAGGAAAAAAATTACTGAGCAGACTGCTTGTATAACAGCACTTTCAGTACTATACAGTATGCCGACGGTGTTTGGATTTGCAGTCATTTTGTGCTTTGTTCTCACTAAGGTGAGACTGGGACTTGATGGCTGAAAAGTCTAACCAGACAGGCAAAAGACTGGTGCTCATTGGAAAATCCACCTAAAATAGTAGGGGTTTTCCCTAAAATAAAATTTCTTCTAGTCTGAATCTCCTCTCTTTTAGTTTAAAATCATTAGCCCTGGCCCTATTGCAACAGGCCCTACTAAAAAATTGCCTACATCTTTTTTATAAGACCATTTTAAGTACTGAAAGACTGCAATAAGATCTCCTCAGAGCCTTCTCTTCTCCAAGCTGAACACCCTCAACTCCCCCCACCTTTCTTCATAGGAGCAGTGTTCCAGCCCTCTGACCATTTTTGTGGCCCTCCTCTGGAGCTGCTCCAACAGGTCCATGTCTTACTTAAGTGAGCAGTCCACAACTGGACACAGTACTCCGGGTGAGGCATCATTGGGGCAGAGTAGAGGGGCAGAATCACCACTCTCTATTGATGAGTTCGACTGAGTCTGGCTACTCTGTGAATTCCTGAGAATTCCTGAATAATAGCAGTGTTTGAGGGTTTTGTTTGCCTTTTTTTTCCCCTGTTGCAGCTGCTAAGAACATAGCAGGAGGGTTTTTTTTTCTCTAACTGTGGCTCTTGCCACAGATACCTCTGTCACTCTGAGACTCATTTTGCATGATTCTTCTCTGAGGACATCTCAGAAATATGAACTAGGACAGAGGGCTTCTGTCACCTTTTATGGAGTTTCTTAAGCTGACAGTGAGGTATTTCATGAAAAACGCAAAAATGCATGCAGAGATGCTCAGTTGAGCATCTTTAATTGTCAGAGTCACTGCATTGTGACTCCTGATGGTTTTTACCATTTCTTAAACTCAAACTGACTTCCTAAACTAATCAGTTGCTGTTACAATGTCTTGCTGGTTGCAAGGAGGAAATATGGCAGCATATCATAAGGAGCAGAGTAACATGAGAAGACCATGTCAAATATAGTTCCTTTTACACAATCGTTTTATGTTCAAAAAGAGTGAGATTCATCCTGGCATAAATAAAAAAATGAAGTCTGGTAGTGAAATCTCTTCAAATATTGCAAATTTGAACCAGTGTCTAAAAATGCCAGATAATGTTCAATACTGCTCTTGATCTTGAATCTGTTGTATTAGTTGCCCTCCTATCCACTGCATCAAACACATTTCTATAGCACATTGGGGCATGGGGCTGGTTAGAAACAAGAAAACCTAATTTTTGCAGTGAGTCCAAGAGGACATTTTACTTCCCATTATTTGTAGCAGGAGTCAGCAATAAGTCTTGACTGGTTTTAGAGGTCACCATAACCTTTCTTCTGTGGATGGGTGATTCAGCCTAGGGCTGGGTCTTCCTGTGGATGAAAGCTGTGAAGTGTTCAGCTGAGGGTACAGTATTTCAGCCACTGCTGGGATATGTTGAATGGAGTGAAAAATTAGAAGCTGCTGAAACAGCTGCCACCTGCTTTATGCTGGGAGATTTTGAGGTAGTAAAATCTTCTGTGTAGGGTAGCCAGAGTCTGTGATGTAATCTATCAGTGATATCAAACAAATTGAGATGGATACAAAGAAAGAACAAATTCTTAAGGTAGAAGAAACCAAACCATATTTTTTATTCAATAAGCACTGAATTGCATCCAAAAGACAGGCATTTTTCCTAGTCTCTTTTTGGGTGAAAATAGTCACTCTGTAGCATTCAGAAGCATAGACTTAAAATGCCTTATGAATAGGGCTAAAATATAATGTAAAAGAAAATTAAAATCTGCTGGCCACCATCGGAATATGATGAATAACGTTTCCAATCCTGTTAAGTCATCCATTTGGAAAACAAATAGATCATTTGTGCAGACAGCAAACTGCAGTGCTTGGCCTTCCTTGTGGATGGGGTGACATAAGGAGTCCCAACAGCATGTGCCTGGATAACTGAACATAATGTCACTTATAGAGACCTACATGAATGCAGTCTAGGTAGGAGAGGATAGGGACAGCATGAGACATAGAGGTTCACTGCTGCAGCCCCCACCACAAGCTGTTACTCCTTGTCTTTCAGTAGTGTTAATCCATACTGATGTAACCCCTGCCTAGCACTGAACCATATCCTGTGCCCTGCTGCAAAACCCCTACCTGTCTGCATCAATACTACCATTTTCTCTCAGGTGGGGGCCTCTAACTAGGCAGGTGAAACAGCATCTTTGGATGTTTTGCTGCAGGAAAAAATGTCAGTTCTGCTTCACCTAAGAAAGAGATTTCTGATGGCCAATCCAAAGGTGAATATTACCCTGTCTAAAAGCATTAAGTGTTTTGGCACTATATATTTAAAATTTACCATTCTACACAATTTCAAATATTAAAATGTCATTATAGATGTTTTCAGCAAATACATAAATATGTTTAAATTGTAAAGGGCTCAGGATTCATGATGTTTCTGAAGTGAGAGAGTTTTAAGGCAGTTGGCCATATGCTAAGCTTAGCATCTCGGAGCAATTCCTGCAGTGCAGAGACAGTGTTACTCTGGTGCTCTGACACTTGAAAAATTTCACTCAAGTCTTTAAAACATATATTTTGTGTTTGCAGGTGTTGGACTGCAGCAGCCTATTCACTTAGTCCTGCTTACGATGCAATCAGCAAGAAAAATTGTACTTTGAAAAGCAGTTCTGCTCAAGGAGAACAGGATTAGGTAGTTATTAGCAAAAATTAAGATAGCTCAGAATTGGGAGAAACTAGTGTTTCTGCTGCTAAACCAATATGAACAGTTCCTCTAGGGACAATTTTATGTGTCTTGAATTTACAGCAAAACTGAGTTGCCTTCCCAGGTCGGTTGCTGTGGTTTTTACACAAGCAAAATACATATTTAATTGTTTGTGCCAAAACTGTTTGCATACTATAATTGGAATATCTTGCAGTAAAACAGCTTTTAATTTATATAAATATTTTAAACTACCATCATCAGACCTCTAGCTGGTGTAAATTGTCAGAACCTCTTTGAACTCAAAGTAGCTGTGGCAATTTTTAGCAGCAGTGGGGCTCCCATTAATTGGAACTCCTGCTGATCCTCAAGGTGTCAGCTTGGCTCGAATTTGTTTACAAAGCTCAGTTCAAGCAACTAAACTACATGTTTAGGATGTACAAAGAAGCTGTAAATGCTCATTGCCCCTGGAAATTAACCATCTTATTTGGGTGGCTAAACGAATCAAAGAGTCACAGAATTGCCTAGATTGGAAAAGACCTTTAAGATCATCAAGTCTAGTCATTAGCCTAACACTGACAAGTCATTGACTCAACCATGTCCTTAAGCACTACATCTACATGACTCTTAAATACCTCCAGGACTGAGGACTCAACCACCTTGCTGGGCAAACTGTTCCAGTGCCTGAGAACTCTTTCAGTGAATAAATTCTTCCTAATACCCAACCTAAACTTCCCTTGGCACAACTTGAGGCCATTTTCTCTTGTTCTATCACTTGTTACTTGGTTGAACAGAAGACCATTATATTGAAAAATATTTCAACACTTCAAATTTTCTGTTTATAAACAAATAACAATGCATATGCTGTCTTGCAAAGATAATTTATTCTTAGTGTTTGTAAGATATTTTGAGATACTGTTCTGGAAGAGGTATTCTAAATGCAATCAGACATGAGATTTTTTGATGACATCGGTAAATACTATTAGACTCTAATGCAGCACTCAGCCTGCCCATAGAAATTTTTTTGCAAGACTTTTGGCTTCCTGCAGGATGTTAAGTTCCTCAGGAATATGTGGATTTTGCAAGATGGAATTCAAGAGCTACCCACTGTCCTGGGGGATCCTCAGCAGGACTGGGACGCTCAGATGAGGTGGCTGGTCACATCCTTTCTCTGATAAGCATATATATATATAATCATGGAAGAGTTTATCAAGAAAGCCTGAGTGACCCATTGCAGAAGATGTAGTGTTGTGAATGCTCACTACTTGAATACTAATAGTTCTTTATTTAATATAAATGCTGGCCAAGCTGCCAAGGACCTTATTTTGTTTGAACTATTAGCTACGTGTGAGAATGTTTTGGTTTGCATTGTGATTCAGTATTTTAATACAGTAGTTTCATACAAATAGCATTACAGAATGCAAGCCTTTATAAATCCCAGTACAAAAAGTATCCCTATCAATTTCTGAATGTTTTTTAAAAAGCATCATTTTGAAGTTGGCCCTTTGTCATTTAACATTTAGGTTGTTTTTCCTGTAAACATGCTCTTAACACTTTTTTTTTAAAGTATTTGCATTATTGATCCTCCAAGCCATCTGAGTGTAGAATGACGTGAGCTTTGGCTGCATCTTCCTCATTAACAGAGTGCTTGTTTCATTCCCAATTTATTAAATACATTCAGCCAGTGCCATGCAGCTTTATACCTAATTTCTCTTGACAAATTGTCAAACGCTCTTGAACTCTGCTGCATTCGTGTCACGTTACACTCTGCCATCAGCACTTTTCAAAACATGGTTAAAATAAACAGCTCAGAAGATGGGCAGACTTGAAATTTTTGCTTGGTAAGGTTGCATTTTAAATTTTCCCATTTAAAATCATTTGAACAGATGATATAAACAAGCTGTAAAAATGCACCCACTTGTGATTGACTAAGTAGATCTGAGACAAATCCTCAACCGTATCCAGGAAACATTAGGTTGTGCAGTGAGAGGAGATTTTAAAGCAGCTGTGGCCTCCTCTTCCCAAGACACCTGGGCTGGATACTGATTATATCATGAGAGAATAACTGCGATTCATGTCACTGAAATAAGGTCACTGAACTCAGCTTTACCGGGCTTTATCTTTGCCTTGTCCAGTGGGAGGACCCCTTCCAGCCTGCTCCAGGAGTCCTGAGGGGCTTTTCTGGGAGATGTCTACATCAGCAGATAGCTGCAGGGAGAGACATTCATAGTGCAAAGAAGAAAATGAGCTTTGAGTTGCTTGAAATGCATCAATTGCCAGCAGTCACTGACTGTGACATTGTTGTCTTGGGAAAGCTTCTTCCTTCAGTGAACACCTCCTGCAGATGCACCACTGCATCCATAGCTTCACTTCCCACTGTGAAGTAGTTTACTGATCCCTGCTTCTTTCCAGGCACTGATTATATATACAACAAACTTATATGACAATATAGTCATGGATTTTACTCGAATGAAAAGCAAATCCCAGTATTTTGTTGTTTGGTCATAACTCCTGCAGGGCCCATTTATGGTGCTTTGGCCATTTACCATTCAGGTACTCTTGGAAGTTGGCTGTATGTTTAGAGAACCTAAGGTTAAACAGAGGTGGTATCCCTCCATGTGACGTGACTTCTAAGTGGCTGAGCAATTTCTGAGGTTTTCAAATCCTTGTGGGAAGGATTTACAGAAAGCCTTTCTGAAGGTCAAGGTCTCTGCTTCTGCCTCAGTAACTGCAGTGGTGGTGCCAGTGGTTCTAGGATATGCTGTGCAATGCAGCTGCAGTTTAAACAGAGCTATCATTGCATGTGTCTCTGAGTTTTGCTAGTGAGTCGTGTTATTTTTGTACATTCTGCTTGTTCATTATTTCAGGTGAACAGCACCCCTGGTACTAAGTAGTGAAACAACAGTGCTGCTGTCTGTAAAGACAAAGGCAGAATTTCATCAGGATTCTGCCCAGGATTCAGGGAAGTGTTTTGCTATTGAACATGCCAGTTACACAGAATTTATGAGATAAAGTTCAGGAAAGGGATTCAGGAAAATGTCAAAGCTGTTTAAATAGCTAAGACATTTAAGTTTTCCTGGCAAAACTGTACCACTTGCCTAAAAGATCGTTATTAAAGGCAGAGATCCTGCCTTTGTTGTAATAAGTATTTAGGGACCCGTCTGTGCTTTTATACCATTTAGTATTCAAAACCAGGTATTCTGAGACCTGACTTCATGGAGATCTCCTTTGCTAAATGGGGCCAAGGCTGAGCCTTCTGAACTGCATTCACAGATGGTGCTGAGCAGTGCTAGCAGGTGGTGCTTCCCACCATCCCATGAACCACTGTGCATATGAAGATTTTTTCAGCCGATAAAGCAGCTGCGTCTGAGGGTGTAGATGATTACACGAGGCTGGAGAGAGCCTTTTCTGCCTGTTACCTGTATTTAAGCACTGGGCATAAGGCTATTGAAAACAGAACCAATCTTCCCATGCAGGCTGCATTTCATGTTTTAGTTTATGGTTTCTTAAAGATGCTGAGCTGCTATGCTGATATAGGCATTTATGGTGTTGCATTAGGCAGAATTTGGTTTCCTCTCCCATGCTGTTCTCTTACGGCTGTCTCAAATTCCCAGCAGTGCTTGTGATGTTGGCTACTGCAGTGCCTATCCTGGTCCTCTGGCTCACTTCTTTGTGGTGCAGGGATGTTTGTGTGTCTGTGTCGGCCTTAGAAATGCCCCTCCTGTGGTTGAGCCTCAACTGCTAGGTTCAGGTAATTTGTTCAATGCCTGCCTCTCTGCCTTCATATGGACAGAATTGGTCATCTGCTAACCATTGCTCAATGAAGGTCAAAGCTTTAGCAGCTTCCCTGGGCTTTGGGCAAGCACCCTAGGCTGATCTTTTTGACAGCAGAGGAAGTATCCCTCTCTGAAATCACAGATATTATGCTGTAAGGGGCTGGGCAGTGGCGCTGTCATCTGTGCAGTTTTATCTTTTGCTGATGGTGAAAGGCTTATCTGCAGTTAGTACATGTAGCCTCTCTAAGTGACACTGGTTAACATTTTTAACTGCTTGTAACTATTTATGGGGAGATGGAGAGTTATTTTAAATGAATCAAATTTAAATGAGTAAGAATTATTTATTTCTCATCAAGTTTTTCATACTGTAATTCTATAGGCAGCAGTGGTGGAAAAGTGGTTTCTCCTGGATATCTAATGATTTAGAGCAGAAATCTGCTGGTTTGAAGTGAGGTATCACCGTAACACAAGGGCTGCAGATTTGGCTGAACTAGCTTGACTATTGCATAGAAGGACTCTGTTTTATTCTGAGTAATGGAAAAGGCAGGATTGTGCAGTGACAGCAAGGACTGAGAGTCAGATATTAAAGTACTAGCTGGTTTTCTACGATTAAAACCTTACTTTTGCAAAGATTTCCATTCCTTTATTGAGGAACACGTTGTTCTTCAATGGGAGTTTTGACTAAGTGTGGTATTGAGAATACAGTCCTATTTTTTGTAATGATAAAAGAATGGTTTGTGCCATGGATACTCAAGTTTTAAAATGCTTTCTTCTGTGACAGAGTGAAGCACTGTCTAGGATGAGTACAAGTGATCTAGCATGGCTCTGAGGTATATAATTGTAAATGTAGTCACCACTGCAACTTTCAGGATCTCAGTTACAACATTTCTGTGGGAGATACAGCACTGCTGAGGAAAGGTTCTCTGTGATGTCTTGATCAGAAGGAAATTACTTATTTCCACATTTTGAGGTGGACCTGGATAACAAAGCAGCAGAGAAAGCAGTGTGAAACTAACCTGGTTTTACATGGCCTGCTAGACCTGATGAGGACAATAATGTGTTAAGTTTATAAACCATACGGTCTGATTTCAGAGCAATGATTGCAGCTTAAATCCACATTTACTTCTTCATCCTTTTTATTTCCATTTCTCTGTTGTGCTGTGAAAATGTCTATGGATATGGCTAATAACCCAGCTAAATAACCCTCTCATGAATGGGTTTCATTTATTTATTTATTACTGTAGGATTACTATCAACCAGCTGCAGCTTCTCTAAATGACTGTGGGAAATTTTTGCTTGATAATCTTTAATGCTCCAAAAGATAAATTCAACCCTTTGGCAAGTGAGAAACCTCTCTTCTTTCAACATGGAAATTAAACATGAAACTTATATTATTTGTCAAAAGAAAAATTACTTAGGTGTTTTTCATTCTCCTTAGCTTATCCAGATAAATGGTCTAAGTAGACGTTAACTTGAAAATCCTGAAACAAAAAAAAAAAAGTTTTAAGTTGTCAGGTAACTTCTACACCCAAGATAAGATTAAAGAAACAAACAAACAAAAACTTTCTAAGGATTTTAGCATAAGGACTTGATCTAATTCATTGAGCTTTGGAGTTCATACTTGAGAGACAATACAGCTTACAGGAAATAGTATGAAGATTTTTTTATGGATAGACTGATTGATAGGGCTTCCCATCTGTTTTAAATTAAGTCTGTGCCTAAGTGGCTCATTGAATTGAGAGTAGTATTCCTTGAGATACATTTCATTTTTCATGGGAGTGATCACTCCTTTCCACATCTGTAGTACTGTCAACTGTTTATGTTATTGCTGCCCAGTGTAAGAATTAGACATAGAGGCCTTAAATGAGACCTTGGTTGTTGAAGAAAGGAAGGATTTTGACTCTGCTATTGTAGGTGGCAGTCTCAAGATACACAGCTAAGCCATTTTCAGAATGGCTCAATGTCAAAGTGTTTCTAGGATCATCTTTCATCTCTGGCTCAGTCCCAACATCCTTACAAAGGTAAAAATTACATTCAGTGTACTGGAAACTAGTCTGTAAAGCATCAAGGTTACCTTTCTGAATGGGGCAAACAGGCCAAAGGCACAGGCTTTGTAACAAAAAAGCTGAGTAGGAAAGAAATCTGTAGTAAATATGACTGGTTCAAAAGCAATTGCTTCCAGGGACAAATGAACAGTTTCATTCCAATTTTGCAATTGCTCCTCTCCCTCTGGAATGTGAACCATAATTAGAGCACTTATACAAAATCACATTTGTCAACCTGGCTGCTAAATTCCCCTTAAAGCTTTATCCACAAAGAGCAATGTGTTATCACTCCCTCTACAGCCTACAGTTTTCATTCTCACTTCAGGGACAGACAAGCAATTACTTTATCTGTATGGAAAAATCTTGAATATATATAACCACAATGAAGCTAGGTAAAGTCAGGTCTGCTCACAAGCAGTTTCCAGACTTCATTACCACTCAGCTAAGTTCTGTCTCAGTTCCAGCAGGAGCTATTTGAAAAACTTAACAGAAGACAGTGAATGTACATCCCAAAACTAACATTTGTCCTACAAATGGGCCAGTGTTGTAAGGAGCGATCCAGAAGGTGTGAAATACTTTTGTCTGTACCTGCTTGCCAGGAAAATACCTCTCCTTATTGAGTGAGAGAAAAATTTCCATTCTAAGACCAAAAGGGAGCCCCAGGGACCAGACATCAGCTATCTCTGGAGAGGGTGAATCACAAGTCCCAGTGGCTTCTGGTGCCACAAGATCTGATGGAGCCCTGCCACCAGAGAATCTCTTTTCCCCAACCTTTCCCTGAACAGTTTGAAGGTGTTGCATCCTCCCATAATCGATGAGGGGAAGATGTCATTGACAGGCATAGCTCTTGCTAAATCACACTCAGCCCTAACAGACAGAGTTTGACAAGATTAAACAAATTCAGAGAGAGAAACTCTATCTTTCTCAATCATGCATTGTCCCTGAAGAGCAGTATTTAAGCCACAGGCACCTCACAGATACTTCGCTCCTTTAGAGATGAATCATGCTTCAAGGATATGATGCTGCTGCTGTACATGTCTCTGCAGATCCACAAGCAAACCTGAGCAGACACTTCTGGCAAGTGTCTATTCACCAGAAATGTCCATGTCTGATAGGCATGGATGTACTAGGGATCACTGAGCAAGAACAAAGGAAGAGAAAATTTATTATTATGAGTAGATATTAGTATAGTTGTGTACCATTAGAATCTGTGACTGTTGAAGCTCTTAGTAATAAAGATAGGAAGTCATACACTTAAGCAGGGGCAAAGGTTCCTCAGAGGTGGTGAAGGCTGCGTAAATGCCTTGGCACATTAGTTATCAAACAATTTTAAAATGTCATATAGTGACTGTAGTTCTTATCATAAATGCAGATGCAATGTATCTGGGTTTGTATTGTAATCTATCCTGTCTACCCTCTGCCAGCCAATCTTAATTCTCTGTGGAGACCTGAAATAAAAAACCTCTGAACATGCACAGAAGCAACCCCATCCTAGGACCATCTGTGTCCCTTTCTTTCCTGAGTTTCAGTGCCTTCCCAGCAGCAGCCTTGAGTTCATACAGAAGCAGTGATTCTGTGCTTTAGCTCCTGTACTGGCAACCCCCTCTGGCTGCACAGATTCAAAATCTCTCTCAAGTATTTCTCTACTCCAAAAAAAGAGCACTTAAACATGAGACAGAGGACACCAGGTTCACAGAGCCTATGTTGTGCCTACACCACTGTGCTGCTAGCAATGCAGGATTTGTCTTCCATCCAGTGGTAGCATAACACATATAAACTTTCAAAGAAAAGGTCCTCAGGACATCCTGCTTGTATCTCAGCATCCGTCAAGTGGGCTGGTTTTGGTCTTCCCAGTGCTCAAGCTTCTGCTTGGCCACACTATCTCCACATTTCTCCAGCCACCGCCCCTCCACCACCACCTTCCTCCCACATCCTGTGGGTGCCATTCAGGCTGAGAAACAGGGTGGTCTCCCAGGACATCAGAGAAGTGCTTGGAATCACACCTTTAAGACCCCAGGTCTCTAGAGGCTGCATCCCAGATTACAGATGTACCTGAAGCAGGTGATGAAGCTTCAGATGGGCAGGACTCCTGGCATCTCTTTGTGCATTGTTTGCCATTGAATGAATCTAGAGAGCATCACAGGCAGCATACAAGCTGTTAGCACTCTTCTTCAGCTTTACCTTACACTCCCTGCTTCTGGAACCTTAGGCCATAACTTGTCTGGTATCACTCTGAAATGTTCTATGTCAAAACTGTGTGTGACACAGTGACTGGCAGCATCTAGCACAGGCTGTCTGGATCTTGCCTCTTTACTAAATGGGAATGCTTTTTCCCATCTGCTTGAAAAATCAGCCTGGGCCCACACTAAACAGATTCCAAACATAGACTCAAATAAATCTGTGCAGATTGTTTATAATTCCAGAGAGAGTTTTATCATCATTTTGCAAAAATAGTTTTGGTTGGTTGATAGAATTTTCTTGTTAAATTTCAAACCATTCTGAAAATCATTTCTACAGCGGAAACACATTTTTCACATTTGAAAGCAACCACATTTATTTGTGCTGCCAAAGGCTTTGAAATATGGAAATGAGAGGTTTATTTAGTGTGTGGATCAAGCTTATAAACAGCTTAAGTCCTCATTCCTTCTAACATCTTAACAGCTGTGCAGTTTCTTACAAAATATGTTTTATCGTTTCAAGAAATGCTGTTAACCTCGCAGTTTTAAAACTGAATGAACAAGGCCTCTTGGACAAATTGAAAAACAAATGGTGGTACGACAAAGGAGAATGTGGCAGCGGGGGAGGTGACTCCAAGGTTAGCCTCAATGTCACCAAAAGCGGGTAAACAGTATGTAAAGTAATTGGTGCATCTGCTGGGGTTTTACCTGCAAGAAAACAGCTTCACCAGTAGCACAGCACTGCTGGTACCTGCAGTTGAAATCTAGGTGTATGCAATTACTGTCAAAGCAAAAATATTTGCGTTTGTTTAAGCACCCCAAGGGAAGCTCTTAAACAGCCTCTGCTGTGAGATCTATCACTGGGTTCCAGAAACCTGCATCTCCCAAAATCATGATGAGTCATTTCCAAGCTTGCTCTTGTGAACAAGCAGTTTGAAACATTCAGGAGCAAATACCAGATCAGACTTTTTTTCTGCTGTATGGTACTGTCCCAAATATTTTTCAGTGACAGTAGAGGGAACGGTTGAAAATCAGTGTTACTAGCTCCTAGCAGTAGTCTAACTCATGGTCCAGGCTCAGGGATCTGTTATTGGCACAAACAATACTGGTACAAATTACAATTTTCATATGAGTATTCCAAATAGGAGGTCAAATTTTAGCTAAAATATCTTCATGCTGATGTTTTCTAGTACCTTACCAGCAGAGCGAAATCCATGGTGGTTCCCTAGGCAGAACTTATCAGATAGGAATTCTAGGCTGAATTTTACACTGAGATGATGACAGCTTCTTATCCTTCCTGTATTTCTGTATCTCCCAGATGGTCAGTGCCACTACTTCCTTCCCTCCTCACAGCTTCCTTTTGGGAAACTGCCTTGTACAGAAAAGAAGCAAAGGTTTAGCAGTGAAAGATGGTGAAGCAGGTGAGAAGGAAGATATTAAAAATACCCCTTCCATGCCAGGCAGCATGTAATAATGTTTATTTATGTGCTTGTGTGTGAACAATATATAAGAGAATGCTACTCAGTTAACTGTTTGGGCACAGAGGTAGTCAGATATAGATGACTCAGTCTGACTGATTTGTCATTCACAGTTTATATAGCTTTCCTTACAGTTGCCTACATATATTTTTTCTGACTATTTTCTCTCCTTTAGTACTCCTTCTCTTTCATGCTATGTCCTGGCCTCAGGGACCATCCCTTTGGCTGTTCTGCGCTCACCCAGTATTGGTCCCTTAATCCTCTTCACTTTGGCTTTGATCCTGCTGTTCTGCCTATTTTCCCCCCTCCGCTCTGCTTGCCAGCAGTCACAGTTTCAGAAATGGTCTCTATTTTCTCTTTCAAAGTGCTGAGGTTCATTAGACCTTATAGCACTTGCCTACAAGTTGAGCAGACACCAACCAACTTCTTGTAAGAAAGTTGACAAGTTAACTGTAAATTTCACACGTTGCTACTATTACATCCTCCATCCAAGCCCTGAGCATTATTAGGGGAGGGTGTTTATTTAATTTTTTTTAATGTCACAGGCAGGGAGTCACATCATTAAACTACCTCCATTTTCTTAGAATACACTCCTCACAAACCTGAAAGCTGAAATAAAAGCTAGGCAGCAAACTAAGGATGCTTTTCACTTACTTTCCCTGATGACCAGCCACTGATGCTTTGAGTCATGAAGCAGGAAAAGGGGAGCATGGTAGAGGGAAAGACAGGGCTTCACCAGGAAAATGTCTGGAAGTGCTGAAGGAGCAAGCTTGGCAAGTGACATAAAAAAGGAGAGAGAAAAGAAGGTAGAAAAGACAGACAAGGAGCATGATCCATGGAGAAACAGGGAGAATCCATGAATGCAGAGGGCAGGAAAGAATTGCCAATGGAAATGAACTAGTAGTGACACAGGTAGGTCAGGATGCAGTAAAAAATATGATGGACAAGGCAGCAAAGGGTGAAGAACATGATGGAGTTCAACCTGTGGTCCTAGGACTATGCACAGCCTGCCAGGAACATTCATACCACCTCAGGCCTGTTTCCTGCCACACTTTTTCCCAAGCACAGCTGAGTTAGTAGGCAGTACCAGTGCTCCAGGAAAGCTCCAGGTCTATCATGCACATGCCCTGCCCACATTCAATAGGACCATGCGCAATACAGAGGCAAACAGACATTACCAGGCATCTCAAATTCTGCATTGCAGCAGCATCTGATCTTGTTCTGGGGTTTTAGTTTGTGTCTTAAACTACAGCTACTTTGACTTCCCAGAGTGTTAGCCATTTATCATTTACAAAATCCATTTCCTTATTCAGGAACAGTCTTACAGGTTCAGATCAATTAAAGTCAATAAGGCCCTTTCTACTGAATTAATGGAGCTCTAAATATTTTAAATTTATATGCTAGCAAATGATCATTAGTGGAAGAACCAGGACACCACGCACTGTTGTAAACCTGACAGCTACCAGCAAGTTCTGAACTAAGCTCTTAAGTACCTCTAGCTAATACTTCCTTTCACTGTATGAATTTAAGAAGAACAAATCCTACAATTTCTTAGCAGCTTCAGTCCAAATTATAGGGTCTCCTACTGTCTGAACAAGAATAAGAACATCCTCTTCTCTTGAAAGAAATACAGCACCTGAAATTTGACTGATAATTGTGCTGTTACTATTTGAGATTCACTAGTCAGAGTAGGAGAATGTAGACCCAGAACAACCCTTCATGAACCTACAGAAGACTGTAGAAATTGGTGAGTTTCATGAGCTCTCAGCAATTCTCCAAAAGTTTGCATTGTTCTGTAAAACAGGATTTCTCCTGCCTCCATTCTGCACTCTTATCATTCCCTTTAGGGAACAATCTTCCAGAATTCAGAAAGACAGTTCAGAGAGCTGCCCTGTTTGAACCACCAGTGACCTCAGTCACTGTGTGAAGATAAAACTGAGGTCTCAAATGCATTTGAATGCTTTTGAAAGTGTTACCTCACATCTTAACTGTATGCCATCCACGTTTCACTTGATACGTGGGGAGGTATTTAAGCACAGTTTCTGCCACTCCGTTGTTTTTATAAAAGTATGAGTGGAAAGAAGCTGTGCTGATGAAGCTCTGCTTCAGTCTCTGCTGGTAGCCCTCAGGAGAATATGGTGGCCCTTGTTTTTCCTTCAGCAGATGAGACTGGCTTTTTGCTTCCTTAGTGACTTGGCCATACGTGGGTAATGAAAATTCTCCTAAACCATAGTCATGATTGCATTTTGAAAACCCTTGTCTACCACAATTCCGCGCTGGTTTCACAATCAATCGGTATTGTTATTTAAATGCTGTAATTGCCCACTGGTTTTTCCTGAACACAACTGACTCGGAACTTCATTAATGCCATTTTAAAGCACTGTGATTTTGCTGATATTGCTGGCACAAGATCCAGCCCGAGGCTCTTAAAAAGGAGCCCTTCCAACAGCAAGTGACTGATGACAGGATAGAAGGAAATGAGTAAGAAACTGAGAGAGGAGGTGGAAGGGCTGAGAACATGATGAAAAGGTAGAAAATCAGTGTCTCTCTGCCCAAGTCAGGCTGCACTGCCACTGACTTCAGCATGTGGGTCATGGAATATTTTTAACTGCTACATGGCACAAGTGCTTCTCCATAGATAAATGGTAATTTTAGGTATTATTTCTCACATATTATCCTTACAGGAATTCAAGGCAGATGGCTTCCGTTTCTATACAACAACAGAGATCCTTGGCAGCTGTGCATTGGAAAAAATACACTGATTTTCACAAACTCTGTCCGTTTGCTTTAGTTGAAGATTTAGCCCAACATTAGAAATTCAGGAATCACTAAGCAGCTTGAAAAAAAACACCAAACAAGTATACAGTAATTTTCCATTGTAATATTAAGTATAAAAGACTGAACTTGGTGGGAAATTTAACTCCAAATGCTCAAATTGCCTTCTATATATGACTTAAGTACATTGCTCTTGAACATGTACAGCAGATCATACTGATTTGTATTTTCTGCCACCTTTAATGTCAGTGGGACTATTCACCAACTGATTATGTCAGCAGTGTAGCAATAAGTTGTATTCTCCAACTTCATGACTGGCACAGTCAAAATTATGATTTTCAAAGAAAGGAAAGATGCCTACATAAGCAACTTGCCCAGAAAGTCAAAGTGATCTGGGCATTCATCTCCAGCTGGGAGCTGTTAAAAATCTACTGTAATGAAAAGGGAAAAGGGGGGGAAAAAGGAAAAAAAAAAAAAAAGAAAGAAGAGCCTAAATTTGCTACACCTGCAATCACTTATTGTGACTGCAAACAGTAGCATATGTTGCTATTCTTAAATAGGTAAGCAAAAATCTTCCTTTTCCACTTTGCAGCCCCTCAGTCTGGGCTGCTTGTATTGCACCATGTGTATTTCCTGTCACAGCTGGTTGATTTGAAGTGGGACAAAAATCCTATTTTGCAAGTGTAAAACATTTTAAAATTTGAATTAAAATATATTGAAAATATTTAAAAATTTAATTTTGTGTTTAGCAGGGACTGCTTCTCACTCATCACAGCTAGGACTGGCTGAGGGGACATGTAAAGGACATACCATGTCTCATTCACACAGAGGACAGGTTTCACCAAACTTTTGCAGCACCTTGATTCAGAATGTGTTCCAGCAAAAATAATGTAAAGGAGAAACAGGGGCCTGGCCTCAGGCACACCACTGGCCATATTCCAGTGAAAAGTGGGAAGTGCCTCATCTCTACTGGCCATTGCCATTGCATTTAGTTATAAATTGAGGACAGTGTGGCAATTTTAAGCATGACATTGATTGCTTTTCACGAAGGAAAACCTGAGAGCTTCCTTGCAGAGACAATGCAGAAGGGATGACATTAAAGGAACTGCAGCTGCAAAGAAGAAAATGCCTCTGCCTATATCAAACTTTATATACCTAAACTGTTAGACTAAAAAAAAGGGCTGGGAGACATCTGTTTTCTGACTTGTCCCAGCTTGCTGCTGGTCTTGACAGTTCATACAGAGCCCTAATTATCACTTCAATGAGCTTAACCTGCAAGAATTCCACCGTGGGAGAACAGTACCTAAATGTCCCTTGTCTTTGTCATAACCATCTCTGTTAGGCTGCTGGGATTTAGGAGCACTGAACTGTGGCTCAGTGTGAATACATGACATGTTACGGATGATGGCTATCCAAATAATATAATTATTTCACTCTTTTACTAGAAGCAAATAGAGGATCATGTCGGGAGGAAACTTGCCAGCATCCCAAACTGCTACCCACTCATTTCACAGTTGTGGGGCTCTCATATTTCACTATCAACATGCACAACCTGCTGCCAGGAATTTATGTTTGAGTAATGTAAAAAGTAAAGAAATAGGCATTTCCTTTACTTAAAAGGGATCACTTTAGAGCACCTAGAAATCCTCTCACACAACTGTAGTTGTCAAAAATTATCAATTCTCTGAAATCTCAAGGCTTCCTAAGTAGTAAATGAAAAGAGGTGGACATCTTGAGAGCATGCTTTGTTCTTTGTTAAGACTGGTGTCTACATCCAACTTCTGGAGGTACCTATCTTTTCCTCTTACCTGCAGGGAAGCCTAGACAGACAGTCAAAGCTTGGGGCATAAATTACAGGTGAAGAAGCTGAGATGAAGTGAATCCCCTGCTTTATTGTACATATAAAGAGTAATCAGAACATATGATCAGGTCCTATGTCATATACCATCATCAGAAGGCTATCACATGCTATTTCTTTTATTTACCTCCTTCTCTGATATATATTGTATTTTCATGCACACCTGCACATAAATAGATATCCATATGCCTACTGCATTAAGAATTGGACAGTCTGTGATTCAAAGTGGAAATTGCATAAAATAAATCTGCTATTCCATAGATTTTTAGAAAATAGACTGGTACAACTGCATGAAGTTTTATTACCATAATACTCTAAGATTATTCACTGAGTTTAAGTAACTTCAGTGTAAACCCACAACAGTTCATGACTTTGAGACATCAGATTAAGTTTCATCTTCATTCAAATTTGGTTACATCACCTACAGTGAATACCACTAGTAAGCAAATATATTCCAAGTAGTAATTTATCATCAGCCTAGGACCCTTAAAAGACTTATGTGAATAAGTAAGATTTAAGGAAAAAACTCCTAATTTGAAAATAATGTTGAAACAGGAAATTAAGTAGAAAGGTTGATTGACATGTTCTTAGCTGAGGATAAAGGCATCACAGCTCCCCCCCCCGAAGTTCTCTGCATGCAAACCTCCTGATTATAGGTCTGTGCCAAGTGGTTGCAGGCAGCAAACTGCACAAAGTATCTCCTTTCTCTTGCCAGGCTAATTTTGAGGGCAGTAAATGAAATAGCTATAGCCAAGTCACATTATTAGTTTGTATGCATGCAAAATTACAAAACAGATTGAAAACAAGGAACATAAACAAGTATGTTTCTGAAGTCATATATCCAGTTATATTATATATGTCTCTGAAAGCTGTGTTGTTAATATGTCTAAGCCAATAGTTTTGGGTTCACAGTAATTGCATACTATTTATTTACAAATCTTCCCCAGCAGTATGTGCCTGTTACCTAAAGCGATGGAGCAGGTCCCGGTCATATGTCTGTCTCTAAACCTGGGCCAACAGTACATGACATAGCACCCACTGTGGCCTCTGCTCTGTCACTTTGCAATGCGATTCTATGTAGTTTTACTTGAATAACATAAAATAACATATATAATGTTATTTATGTTATTTTCCACGTGAAGAACTCCTGTAAACCTTGCCGTTTTGAAACTCAGTGAGGCAGGCGTCTTAGACAAGCTGAAAAACAAATGGTGGTACGATAAAGGTGAATGTGGACCCAAGGACTCTGGAAGTAAGGTCAGTCGCTGCAGTTCGGGACCTACTATCGTGTTCACAAAGCAGTAAAGGAAGTAATAAACAAAATTACTTATAAATAAAATAAGCAGCTGTAGACACAAGAACAAATCGGCTTTGCCCCATCGTGATGGGGGTCACACTTTAATTTAAAGAAGCACTATTGCTTTTTAAAGTCCTGTGATCTAAATCACCAAACACCATCCTACATATCCAAGGCATCTGCTGAAGACTTGGAATGCAGGGTTTTTGTTTTCAGGAGGCAGGTTGGGTTAGTTGTTTCCTTCCTTCCAAGGGGGGAGGGACTTTTGCTTAGGAAATGTCCCTTCATACCTTCTCCTTTTGGAGCTGGCCTCCCTCAACAGTTTTCTGAAAAGGAGAAATGCTAGTGGGAAGGATTGCCTTTCATCACTGCCCAGGATGGCTGTGCCTGGCTGCCTTTGGGAAGGTCTCTGGTTCCTTGGGAACCAAGAAAAACATAACTTGAGCTTTGAACTGAAAGGCTTCCATAATTAATAGATTTCTACAGCTTTCAGTGTTTACCCTAGTCCATTCCCAAACAATAATCTTGACAGCTGCAGTGAGCAGAGCCTTCTCAATTTCTCTCTGTTTGGTTACAAACACAGAAGCGGATGTTTTCTGATGGCTGGGAAGCACCACAGTCAGTGCCAGCCCTATATTCAGCAAGGCTGAAATTTCTTCACAGTACCTGTCACTGTGCCAGGCTGTGCTGTCCAGAACTAAAAATTACGATGGGCAACAACTGTCTGCTGCTGGCATGCCCTGAGAGTTATCCTGATGGATGGATAGCAGGTAAAATTAGCCTGGGAAAAAACTTCCAAAATATTTTAATTGTTCTGGCAAGTGCTTTGGAGAAAGGAGTGAACATCAGTCATCAGTTAATATGATGTCAGAGCATCTATACAGGATAGCTGAGAAAGCCTAGGTCCTTTTCTGTCTTGCCTCCTCCTCCTCTGCAAGCACCATGCTAGCAATTACCACCAGAGGAATACAGTCACCTCCAAGTTATTCAGTCCTTTTAGCCAGCTAAGAAGAGACAGACAAAGCAGATGTCACCTGTAAGCCCCAAACACCTCTCTACACCCATGGGAAATGTTACTGTGCTAATCTACTGATTACACAATAAATAGTGCCTCTTTAAATTAAACATCCAAATATTTTGCATTCTTTGTAAGCTAAAATTTCATAGAGATTACAATGGGAAGTTAAATGCTCGCCTTACTTTAGGTAAAGATTATACAGTCTGCATAAGAATAAAGCTTTATAAGTACCTTAAGGCACACGGTGTAGTATATGGAAGTCAATCCTGAGAGAGTTCCTTGAGAACTGTGCTAAAAATGCACATGGATTTCAAATTAAAAAAAAAAAATACAATTCATAACTAAGCTGTGAAGTATAGAGAAATGTAGAGCAGCTATTTACTACAATGTGTCCAAGAAGATGATCATTTCTAAAATGATGTGTATTCGATAATTTGCTAAATTATCCCTGTTGTCTAAATTATGAGTAATGTGTAAGATTTCATAAACTGCTATTTCAAATTATACTGTTACTGAGCCTTAGTAGCCCATGGGCATATTCCAGAACTGTATCTATAATAAAATAGAAACAAAATACAATAATGGGTAAGAGGCAATTGCATCATGATGTGTATGGAACAGAGTACACTTTCAGAGGAAGTGTTTGTTCAAAGAAATAACTTAAGCCTCACATGTTATTTTCAGCTGTCATTTAAGTATCAGAAACTCAGTCTGGATCGATTAAATTAACAGCAATGCCTACCACAAGTGCAATTACTGTTTTTGTAAAGATCAAGCAGAGTTTTGTTCTAATATAAATGGCTTTCTGGATTCCAAGGCTTTTAAAGAGCTTTACATAAATGCAGCTTTTTATCAATGCTGAAATGTTCCCTAAAAAAAGAGCTAGACGTGTCATTGCTTAATTCTTCACTTAATGGAACAAATGCTTTCATTTGTTGACATCCTGGTAGGTTGGCAACATATTTATAATAATTCTTATGCCGACCAAGAAAACTAAGCACTTATAATATATTTTATAGATCCAGATAGGTCACATTTTGCAAGAATTAGGTAATTTTAGCTAAACTTTGTTATTTCTTTCTGTTTCCAATGTTTTGATGTGTAGTTTGTGTTCCTGGCTGTCTGTTTTCCAGAATTAACTGTGTCGCTTCTGTTTCCCCAGGACAAGACGAGTGCCTTGAGTCTCAGCAACGTTGCTGGAGTCTTCTACATTCTGGTTGGAGGCTTGGGCTTGGCAATGCTGGTGGCTTTGATAGAGTTCTGTTACAAGTCCAGGGCAGAGGCGAAACGAATGAAGGTGGCAAAGAGTGCACAGACTTTTAACCCAACTTCCTCGCAGAATACCCAGAATTTAGCAACTTATAGAGAAGGTTACAACGTATATGGAACCGAAAGTATTAAAATTTAGGGGTAGGACTTAGGGTCTACTACAGTGAGTGGGCGATGCATCTTGTAATGCAGTGTTGTGACATGTCTGTCTAGTGGTGCTTGCTTCTGAACAGAGCTTTATATTTTGGAAAACTTCAGTGCAAAGTGGTTCAGTTCTTTTGGCTGCAGATGTACAGTATACTATTCTATGTTGCTAATAGACATCTGCATTGCAAGGAATTTTTAACATGCAAAATACATTTTTAACAACTTAATGTTGTTGAATCAGTTGGGTAATTGCAACTATTTGAAATTGCAAAACATATATTCAGAGGGCCAGTGTTTAATTATTTGATTGGCCAGTCTGTTTTCCTGAAGATTTGCACTGTACTAGTGACAAACTGCAAGTCTTTCTTGTTTGATGTTGGCCCTAACTGGACTTTGTTACAACCAAGATTTAGGCTAGGCAATGTCACTGAACCATACTTAACCTAATGGAAGACAAGGCACTGTTACAAGAAGTCTAAATGTTGTTTTACCTTCTCTCTCTCCTCTGTACCCTGTTCCTTCACCCTCCATTTGTTTTACGCTAATTGTGTGGCATTTTTTTCACAATATTCTACTTCAGGTCAACCTTTGCCCACTATAATAACCACAAAAAGTCACTAACCAGTGAAAACACCTTGATTTTCACCCTCAGCTTTCAGTAATGAACCCCTTACCTAGCTCAGGACTATTGTATCTTAGATGTGCATGCAGTGATTTTGGAGACTGAATCACTGACATTGCCGAGCTACCTCCTGCATAGTTACCCTGAGCAGGCATGCAGGGATGTTTTACTTGTTCTCATCCATGCAGTGAGTACCTTGCCAACTAATCATTAGACAAATCAGCTCTCTGACCTTTGCAAATGGCACGTAGCAGCAAATTTTGCTTCTAGGTATAACTTTTACATAGCTCCCAATCTATGCTGGCTGCTTTATAAACGAAGGTGCAGCTGGGACCCTGCCCTTTTCTGTCACCTAGAGCTCTCTCGCCCACACAAATAACAAGCCACATTTCCTTTGTTAACAAAAAGCTTGAGCTACATTTTCCTGTAATCACTGAGCCATCCCTATAGTGGAAGCAAGATACAAAAAATTCGGGAGAGGAGATAAATATTATAGATTATATGTTGCCACCTAGAAAACGTTTTGGAGGAAACAACTGGAGGTACAATTATTATTTTTTATTTATTATTTATATAGCGCTGGAGTAGACGGCGCTGTACAATAGGTGAAGTGTGCCAAACACATAACAGGTCCCTGTCCCGAGGAGCTTACAGTCTAAAGGCACAGCCGGTACAGTACCGAACCATACAGTACAGAGCAGACACAGAGTGAGCAGAGAATGGTGTTTGAGCATGGTAGCTGGAGCGCTGCAAGGAATAGGTGGGTTCTTGGGGAGAGAGGGAGGGGGCTTGGTGTACGCTGGCTGGGAAACTATCCCAAACGTACTCTCACTGTGTAGCTTTCATTTGTTCCTTCTTGTACAAGAAGTCATGACCCTGGGTATATTTTAATTGTAACAGAGCTGCCTGATTTCTCTGTGTTTAAAAAAAAAAAAAAAAAAAAAGGAAAAAGTCTTAGCTGTGAACTTTGTTCACAAGTGACAATGTGAAGAATAGTAGGTGTCAGGGGGAAACTTCAAGAGTATAGGAGAGTGTTCATTACTGTGAACTGGGGTACAGGAATTCCAGCTGCTAGTATTAATCTCCCAAGTTAACTACCTAGTGTCAGTAATAAGGATCTTAAAAAGAAATAATCCTGTGCAAGTAATTGTGCAAAACACGAATGAAGAGATCTCTTCTTCCTATAAATTCTTTAGCGGTGTGTCCACAACTAATAGTAGCCCCAGATTTGTATTAAAAAAAAAATTTCTAGAAAACATATTCCTTATCCAGATTACAGGGTGCAATGCATCCAAAACACATTCTTAAAGAAAGCAAACAAAAAAAATCAAAGCGTTCATTCAAATGATCCAAACTGGCTTAGCACGCTAAACATGCCATGACTTGACAATCTTTTAAGCTGCCATCCACCTCTGTGATTCCAGTGCAACAAACACTATGATTATACTTTTAGAATTTATTTTAGCTATACTGTTTTCTTGAAACAAAAATTAGGGCTAAGGAAAGATCCTAAGTACCTTTCTCTAAAGCTAGGATTTTTGTGGGACTTTTTGCAACATGGAGATGGATTCTTAAAAGAAAAAAATATATGAAAAATGCCCACTCTTGATTTTGAATTTTATTGAGAATGTTTGGCTTAGTCAAAACTTTTGATAATTCCTTAAAAAAACTATAGGGGGCAGACATTTAAATATTCGTCCCCCCCAAAAAATTAGTAGGATTTTGAGCAACTATTTATAGACTTCTGAAAGTCTTCATTCTACTTATTTATCTGAGAAATGTCAGGATGTGAACTTCTTATAAAAACACTTAGGTTTATCTGGAAGACTGCCAAGGTAGTCATCTTTTCCTAGCAAGGGTTACCTGTGCACCATGCTCTGTACAGGGTGATTATGCCATCTCTTTGTACACGTGCTAGTCATAAACCCCTGTTAGCTGGCAGCAGTACAGAGCCCACAACACTGGTTACATGTATTTCTGCAGAAATATGCCTGTCTTAAAACTTTTCAAAACCTTTGATATGTTTATTTATCCAAGGAGTAAAGGGGTCGTACTTGGACTAAAACTCACTAATATGGAAAGATGTTTTGTGGTTCTAACCTGCATGAGTAACCAACAGGCTGACTTTTTAATCTAACATCAAAGGGTTTTAATAGTGTATGCTGTAAACTAATATAAAATACCTTAAATAACCCACTTGACAATTAATATTCATTACCATGGTTTTTTTATTTTAGCTTAATCCAGTCAAAAATTAGTTGTCTCAAGGAAGTTCTGCCTGCAAGGCAGTAGGACTGTTCCACATACATGGACTAGTCTGTATGGTAAAGGACTAGTCTGTATGATACAGGACTAGTTCTGATGTGTGGGATGGTGACATTCAGAAGGGATGACAGCCTATTGCATCTGCTGAAGGCAGGAAAGGAAGTTTGTTTCAAGGGGGGAACAATCCCTTTGCTTTCCCTTGGGCAGCAGCAGTTTTCCAGTTGTTTTTATAATAGTAGTAAGCTCTTAGTACACTAGTTGAGCTGATGCCCTGAGAATAGCGTGGACCCTAACAACATTCTCTCCAGCTGCTCTAGGGAAAAGCCCTAATGAATTCCTCACCCCAAATTTGCAGACTTTCAAAGAGATTGACCCAGTATCCAGCCAGCCACCACCCCTTCCTCTCCATGGACTTCTCAGTGACCCATGAAGCTCATGAACCAGCTTCTAGTTTAGCTTCATTCTCTTGCTCTCCCATCCCATGCTGTTGTTTATAATTAATTAAAGCAATTAAAAAAATACTAAATTAATTACAAAAAAAAATTAGTTTCTATCAGATGGCTCAGTACATATGTTAATACATTTATTTGGACTTCTATACTTCTAGTTCATATTCAAGATAGAAAAACTCACTAGAAGTTTAGTTTACCTTAAATATTTGTGCCAAAGACACCTCCATGTGACCCAGGTACATTCTGAACAATGAAAGAATGCATAAAGGTCAGAATATTTATGTTGTATAGACTGAGGATGATATCAGTTTTCCATTTACTGATAGGAACAGGGCAGTCATTATTTTCATCTGATTAATTCCAAACTAGTTTAATCAAAACTAACGACAGATTTGAAAATACATAATCACTATTAACTGTATTCACTTACTGCACAGAGACTGTCACAGTTGGGTAATACAGTAAATGCCAAGACTTTTCCCTCTCATCCCAGCCACTCCTGAAACTCTTTCTGCAGCCAGGCTGCACATCTGAAATTGTAAGAGCATAGTTAAGCAGAGTATTAGCCTGGCTTATGACCTGTAGTGTAGTTTAAAATGTAACACAGACGTTTACCTGGTTACTTGGCTTTATGGCACCTACCTGAGTGCAAGTTTGACCTGCTCCTCCTGGCTTTGTTAGCTGTCTGGGTTGCTTTCATGGTGTGTTGCTGAGTTGTTGTTAATCTCTGAATCTCTGCTATGAAAAGACAGGAGTTGTTTTGCTGCAGCTTTTTTCTGTTATTCTGTGCAAAGCTGCTGAGAATTTGTTTGGTTTTGCTCTTTTTTTAATTATTTTTTTATTTGTGGTGAATCTATTTTTACTTCCTGTGCTGAGCTGTCAATGGCAAGAACACTAACTAGACTGAGCTACAAAACCACAATTAAACATGACTTGGATATTCCATATAAATCTGAGCGCTCTCTCTCTAATTTCCCAGTGGCAAACCCTGAATGGCCATGAACAGAGAGCTAATCAAAGTGATGGAGAAATGCTGGTACATAATGACCACTTTTTGGGAAATGCAGCACATCTGAAGCAAGCTGTCCCTTTTCCACTGCAGTCTGCATTCTAATCTGGTTTGGACTTTCATCCCTCCCCAAAACAAAAGCACATTTGTTTTTCTTGCCATTGACCAAAACATTTTGTGCATTTCTGCAGGCAGTTACCAGCCCTCAACATCTATTTTCAATGGGATTCTGGGCATGCACTATGTGGAGCCACACCACATTGCTCTGTGTCGCTGCTTTGCAAATGTGCAGATTTTTATTTGCTGATGGGGAGTAGTTGAAGTTTTTTGTATGTATGGGCCCAAGTCCCCACTCCCTCATTACTTCCACTTCCCTTTTTATATCCAGCTGTTGAATTAGGCCAAGATATGTGTGCAGCAGTCCCTGTCACAAGGTACTGTGACAGCAGAGAAATTTCAAAGGGTGACTTTGGACACTGCAGTTGATGATTATCAAAGCCAAGGTTTTTCATAAGGGGAATGCTATAATGCCGAGGCATTTTCCTGAATTCAGCTGCTGGTGAGGGCTTTAGTGTAATTGTTTTGGAAAATTGCATTTATATCTAAGCTCCAGCCACGCCACAGCAGCAGCTTTATTTTCAAAAAAATCTTTTTTGAAGGAGCTAATGGCACAGTGCAATATTAAACTGGTGCATTTTCATAGAAATGTATCCAGAAGCAGTGGAAACATTTGGGAGTTTTAAGGAATCCCTCTCATTGCTATGCACACACTCAAATACAAAATTCAGCATATCGAATGCTAGCTCAGGATTTCATTGCTACCTTGGAAGGAGAAACTGGGCTCAGAGGGACAAAGTTCTAAATGCAGAGATCAGTATTAAAGCAAATAAAATGATTTTCTGATGTTTGTTATCCCTTTGCTCCTGTGTGAATGCACCCTCCTGTCTCTGTTTTTCCAATTGGTGTCTCAGATTGCATCCCTGCAAGATGCATAGACTGTAGCTTCTGCTCACTAGAAATCAAATTTCCTCACTAATTAATATCTTAACATGGTACCTTTGAAATTTGTTTCAACCCAGCGTGGCTTAGGTGCCTGTTGTTCCAGGTGCCCTTACCGCGTTGGTTGACCTTAAATGCTGCCTGACATTTTAGTCATCTGGAAATTATTTAGTCCAAATTAGTCATCTTTGCTTTTTTCTATCATGACATGAGAGAGTTCTTTTAGATTAAGTTCCTGATTTTTGGATAGCTAAAGTTAGACGGCATAATGATGATCTTTTTTTTTTTTTTTTTTAGCAAATCCAAACTTTATTTCTTGAGTCAATGAGTCCCTAAACAAAATACTTTGTTCTGATTTACCTGAAAGCATAGATTTTGATGTAATAAAACCGTAAACCTTCTTGTGGAAAATGTAGACCAACTGTGGGAAACTATAGAAAATAGTATTTTCTTTCAATAAACTACATTTCCTTTGAAAGTTTCCACCTTCTCTAATAGTAGGGAAATATATATAGGAAAAGAGATTTGAGGACAGTTCTCAGATTTACTGGTACTGAAAAAAAAAAAGAAAATTAATAATTTCTTTAGATTTTATCCATGGAATTATCACATAGATACAGCTATTGCAATTCATAAACAATTTTCAGTAGCTATATTTTATCTTGACATTCACAGTTGAAGATCTGAGCCTACAAAGACGTGTACATGATTTTATTCATTGATGCTAATACTTTCAGGGTCATAAAAGGTCTTGATTCTCATTTCACAGTATCTAAATGTAGTTTGAATCAGTTTAGATGAAAATATTGCCTCTTCTATTAATTTCTCAATCAAATCCAGATTTTATATTCAAATCAATAATGATTAATTGTAATGGAATTTACCCTCAGAATTTCTAGTATTTTTTCCAGTAGTAGACTTAACTGCTGTGTGATTACATTTATGATGATTACTATTATTATATTTAATGGTAACATGAAAAAAATGCAGATGTCTAAAATTTAATTTTTTGGTGTTTGCTGTGTCCCAGTTTGTTGAAGGACAGAAACGTTTTAACGCTTACCTCTTCTCTCCTTTTTTTTTCCATTCTTTTCTTTTTTTTCATTTTTTTCTTTTATAAACCTAGCTTACCTTTTCTGAAGCCATAAGAAACAAAGCCAGATTATCCATCACAGGGAGTGTGGGAGAAAACGGACGCGTACTGACTCCTGACTGCCCGAAGGCCGTGCATACTGGAACTGCAATTAGACAAAGTTCAGGATTGGCTGTAATTGCATCAGACCTACCATAAAAACCAAAAAAATAATTGAGTGCCTTAATCAAACTGTGTTGGTGACTGATGGGAACACAGCACAGACTGTAACGACATGGGAGTGTCATTGATGAACTAATAATTTGGCTGAGAAAGGGAAGTACGTCCAAATGCGCCAGACATCATCAGCAACAATGTGTGCATGAGCTCAGCTCGGAAACCCAAACTCAGATTTTATATCAGGAAAATTCATAATTTAGTTTTGTTGGGGGGAGGGAGCTGGGAAGGGTGTATTAACAGCAACAAATTTCACTTGAGTGGACTTAAAACTAATAAGACTTGCCAATTTAGCGCATTAAACTGTGAAGAACATGCTCAGAAAGGACAACATTTTGGTCTTTGTCTTGACAAAGAGAGAAAAATAGCTATAGAAGTCAATGAACATGCTAACCTGTGTCTCCAGAACATCAATATATACAGTGGAAGAATACTCAGCTGTTCAGCTGTAGAAACAAATCACTAAACTGTGATAAGAAAATAATAAATATGTAAATCCTGTGAAAAAATAAAGAAATAATTTACATTTTCTTTGGGAAAAAAAAGGAATATTGAAACATGCTTGCTTTTTAACTGATGTAAATTCGGTAGAGGACAACACAATTCTTTTTTCTAACCATCTTAGGGAACAATTCATTGCAATAATTGATATAAAATGCCATCAATGTAATAAAATTCAGAGACTTTTTTTTTTTTATATAAAAGTTGTTGGTCATCCTCTTGTTTGCTGTTACCTTCATTCTGTTCCATCATTCTGTGTTCCACAGATTTGCATCTGTCTAATACAAGAAACAAAATGGTAAAAATGTTTAGAGTACGTCATCGGTCTGCAGTGTAGAATCAAAAGAGACTACGGGTCACTCATGTTACAGATATTATTTATAATCTTGTCCTGTGTAAGAAACTGTGGTTTTTGTACCCACCAAAAAGAATAAAACAACAAACGTTCTTATAATATTGACAGAGCTTGAGTTGTTTTCTGGTCGTTAGGAATGTCACCTGGAAAATAGAATCAGGTAGTTCACTGTTTCTCACAGGATGTAGGACCTTATCAGAAACAGACTGAGTCACTTCGTATTTGTGAAGTGCTTTTCAGTCCTTAAAGAGGAGGCACTTGAAGCTGCCTAATGATTATTCACTAAGTATTTTAATACTAGTTACTAAAACCTTTTCTGAGAGGTGAGGGAACCATTTAGTGATAGGATTTGTTCTCTGGGTAGGTCAAAGGATGAGATGCCAGGAAGCAGGAGAGTACAAATGACTTTCAGATTGATGTGATACATACAGTGTGCTTGGTTTCATGCAACCTTGGTTTCATTCAACCAGTCTCACAGTGGCACAGCAGGGAAAGGCTGGCAGTGTTGGAATAAAAGCCAAATGTTGACAGGAGCAGTCATGTCTATAGGGGCAAAGCTGTAGCAGCTCTGTTCTTTGTTGGTAATTCTCCTTGCCCACACTAGACACAGCAGTGGTCTCCAAATGTAGAACATTGCCACCAGTGTAACAACTCCACAATAGATCCCAGATGACAGATCACACTTGGATTAATCATTGCTTCTAATGCCCTTGTGATTTTGCCAGGCCCATGAGGGGTTATGTTGAGATGGCTTACATTTCTCCAAAGCCTCCATGGCTGATGTTTCTCTCAGCCCACATAGTTCCATGCTCTCACATACAGAAGTGTGGGCACAGAGTGGAGCCTAACATTGCCAAATAATGACCAACCCTCGATGACTGCAGCGAAGAACAACCGAACAAAAGCACTACTATGGTGATATTGTTCCTGTGTGATAGAGACATTCGCAAAGTAGCAAAGTAGATGTAAGCTTTAGTCAAGGTATCAACAATATAGATATTTATTTCTTACCTCACTCCAGACACCAGTTATAGTTACTAGAGAGAAATCACCAATAAGAGTGAATTAATTCATCTTAAAGTAAATATTAAAACATCAAACTGCTGAGTTTCCAATGAATATAATCTAGACCAGGAGCTACCAATGCTTGTATAGAGCTTCACAGTGCAGGCAAAGGTGAAAATAAGATGATGCTTGCCCCTAAGGTGTAATGACTACAAAGTTTGCAGGGGCCTTAGAGAAAAAGACGCTTAACACTACAATGAATCACTGTGACTAAACTTTATATTCTTGTTTTGCTGGTGTGTTTTACTCATTCATGACTTACTGTGAACTGTTTGTGTTTCTGTGGCCGGAGTGGTGAGTTGTATGGTTTTTCTCCTGTTTCAGTAAAGATGGAAGCTCCCTCTCAGTCTTATCTTTACAGGTGAATTTAAAAAGCTTTTGGGTTGTTTGATTTTGGTTTGGGTTGGTTGGTTTGTTTGTTTGTTTAAAAAAAAAAAGTGTTTGTCTTGATTTTTCAGAAATTAACACATTAAGAGACTCAACAGATTGAGAGACTGAGTGTGAAGGGATGCTGTCTATTTCGTTCTACTGTATATGTCTGTTTTTTTTCCAGGAGTTTGTTTTCATCCTTTCCTTGTTCAGGACTGTGAGTGGTGCCAGTGCTGTCCTGGGATATTTTACTGTCTTCCAGTGTTGCTCCCTTTAAAGACACCCCTGTCTCTTTACTGCATAATGTTTATTTTTCACCTTCAGTAAACAACTCGTCATTTCAGTTAGGAATGTCACACCATGGAGCCATTCTTCATGGCCTTGTTCCACTTGGCAACAAGACCACAAGTCCTTTGAGATGTGTTGTCCAGTGTCAGTAACTACCACAGATCCCTAGTGAGAAGATTACCTATTGAGCAGCATCAGCAGTGCACAGCAATGGGGTGGTGTGACCCCACCAAAGGCACACAATCAGCAGCCATGGTGGGGAATCACAGCATCCTCTCACCACTTTCAAGCCTTGGCTGTGTCAAGGGAACACTTTGCTTGAAGAAAACTTGGTCAGATAAGGTAAAGAGGAAGGAGACTGTGAATTCATCAATGCCTATAATAAAATACAATGGAAAAACATTTCTTTAAAAAATAAAAGGCAAAGTAGACAGGAAAATGCTACAGTAGAGAAAGCTGACTAGAATCTGGGTGATTGAGAAAGTAATCTCAGGGTATCAGTCTTCTCCCTCCACCTCCCTCCTCTCTCCTGTGTTGTTTTATTCCAGGGGGGTAAACCATTTTATGACTGCTGTGACCATCTCCACATCTCTCTCTTAGCTGCCTCTCAGTACCGTCAGTACACTGTGAAATACAGCAAGAGTCAAGGAGACAAGGAGACAAGGATAGAGTTGTGACCACCACTCCCAAACTGCATGTTTATGACCTTTGAACTCACAGTATTTGATGCCTGGAGGTCACTTGTTTGCAGCTGTCTAAGATCTGTGTAAGAGACTCCCTGCTCTTCTCATAGTTGCTCCTTAGGTGCCATAAGCCCCTAGAGATGACTGCTTTCCCTCAACCCCAAAAGATGATCACAGAATTAACCAGGTTGGAAAAGACCTTCAAGATCATCAAGTCCAACCTATCACCCAACACCATCTAATCAACTAAACCATGGCACTAAGTATCACAGTATCACAGTCTATCAGAGGTTGGAAGGGACCTCAAGAGATCATCAGGTCCAACCCCCCTGCCAGAGCAGGATCACTTAGGGTAGTCCACACAGGAATGCATCCAGGTGGGTTTGAAAGTTTCCAGAGAAGGAGACTCCACAACCCCACTGGAGAGCCTGTTCCAGTGCTCTGTCACCCTTACTGTAAAGAAGTTTCTCCTCATGTTGAGGTTAAATCTTCTAGTTTGAACCCATTGTTCCTTGTTTTATCACTGTGAACCACCAAAAAGAGCCTGGCCCCCTCCACTTGACACCCATCCCTCAGATATTTATAGACATTGATCAGATCCCCTCTCAGTCTTCTCTTCTCGAGACAAAACAGCCCCAGGGATCTCAGTCTTTCTTCATAGGGGAGATGCTCAAGTCCCCTAATCATCCTCGTGGCTCTCCACTGGACTCTCTCCATCATCCAGTCTTATTTTAAACACTTCCACGGACGGTGACTCCACCACCTCCTTGGGCAGCCCGTTCCAATGGCTAATCACTCTTTCTGTGGTTGGTACACAATTAATTACCATTTAATTAATATAAGACTAGTGAGCTGGTAGGAACCCTTTTTACAGTAGGAGCTGGATGCCCTGAAATCTGAGTTCACAAAGGAGTGGTGAGAGGAGGTGAGAATACCCCTGCTGGGGTCTGATGATAAGTGTACCTCCTGCACACCTCAGACAATGTTTTGGACCAAAAGGGCTGAAGACAGGTCAGTACAGCCATCCTGAGGGCCTCTGAAGGTACAAGGAAATTCTCTATGTGCATCTAACCAGGTACATTTTCATTATAGCAAGAAGTTGAACCTGTACCTCCTATGGCTCAAGTGAATCAACTAACTATGGGCAATACAGAAATTTCCATGTTCATGTTACTCTGTCAATACTTATTTTTTTGCACCAAGTGGAATGTCTACAGAAGCAACCCCAGCCAGGGGCAGGCCACTTTTGACCTTCACCGCTAGAACTATTCCATGAATCAGACACAAGATGGTAACAAATCATTTTAAAATACAAGAAAATCAGCACATTTCTGTGGAGATCAGGTCTAAGAGTTCACTTAATTTCTTAATACAGGGAATATTTAAAACTACCTCTAATACAAAGGAGCAAAACATTCACTGTACAAAATGTTGAATTGCATGATTCCCCTTCCTTTTAAAGCAATTAATTATCACTCTGAATTATGTTAAGAAGGAATGCCTACTGTTTCTCTAGAGACACTTCTGAGTACAAGGAAGCTGTAGCAACCCTCAGGAAGGAGGCTGTCAGCCAGGTTGAGCTACATCGATAACTGTGTCAGATTAAGTTAGGTTTGATATTTCCCAAGTGTGTGATCAGTCGCTGAAGACTTTGAAGTGGCAAGCATAATGCAATTGAGTCTGAAATTCCTGCAGAGTTCCTGTATAGAATGGGAGGTTTCTTTCTTAGACATGTGGGCACAACTTCTAGGCTGTCACCTCTTACACATCAAAGAGATCAGGTTAAGGAGAGAGGGTGCAGTTAAGGTCACTGCTTTGAGACAGGTTTCCTGGTGCTCAGAAGGCAGGAGCTGATATGGAAATGTTGCTGCTACCTTCTCCTCCCTTTTTTTTTCATCACAGCAGACATGCAAAGCCTGAAAGAATGGTATAAGACATCTGAGCCATTAACATGTAGAGACGATAGGATTTGGTTTGTCAGATTTGGTTCATCATGCTCATCTGCTTTCCATCCATTCAGACCCAGCCACCTGATTTTCACATCTCTTGTTAGGAAGTGAAAAACAGAAGTCACTGTGAGAATAACTCTAGGAAAGAAAACTAAGGAACACTATCTTTTCCTTCTGCTTTTGGCAAGTTGTGACATATTTCTACAGACACGTCACAGGATTCCTGGCCCAGATTGGAAATTGGCTGATGCTTTAACTCAGCATTGTTGTCACCATGCCACTTTGTAAAGGCCACTGAATCTCTCTGGAACTGTGTGTGGTAGTACAGCATTAGCAGTTTGTGATGGACCTGAAAAAAGGGTTTTAAAGATTAACATTCCCACAAGGCAACAGAGGCTTTTGACTTTCCATCGGCATACTGAAAGTGAAATCCACCCAAACCAGAGTCTTATATGAGTCTCAATCTTATGGGTCACAATCCACATACAAGTCCTCTTGTGTGGTTTTCATCTGCCCACTTGTGGATCAGCAGACCAGAGGTGCAGAAAATCCTTTTCTCAGGTGCTTTGATCCATTTCTTGCTCCTGGCTGAATCCTTTTTTCTCCTCTATCCATTCTGGGCCATCTTGGGGATTTTCTCTGTCTGAGATTCTAGGCTAGCGTCCTGCCCTGTCAGGCATTGGTGAACTATAGCACAGATGAAAATGGAAATTTGAATGGGCAAGTTGTGAACCTGTCCTACTGGTTGCTCTCTGGTTGAGTTTTCTCCCTGCAGCTCTCCTGCTGTCATGCACGCTGTCTCAGCTCTCTCTTTTTTTTTTTTTTTTTTTTTTTTTTTATTTCAGTCCCCACAATAGCTCTGATCTCTGGCATTTTTGTGCCAGAATTTCTTCCAACAAAGCCTGGCTAACTCCTTGGTCATAAATTTCCCTCCTTGCCTCAAGTTTCTCCACCTTTTCTCATGTACATCAAACCTCAAGGCTTTCTCTCACTGGCACTCCTCCCAGTGTTGCAGCTCTTCTTTGCGCCCGGGTGCCTTGATTCATCCTGAATGAAAGTTGTGATCTTGTCACCATCCAGCCGAATCTTTCAAAGCAATGTAGTATCTCCAGTCCTTCATGACAGCTAACCTCAGACTAAATTCTAAACTCTTTCTTCCTGATTTTTCACAGCAAAGCTGCAGAGCCACTCATTCCTCATTCTGCATTTCTGTGGTAGATTACTCCTGATTAAGTATGCATTTCTACATTTGCTCACCTTAAATTGCATTAACTTTTTCTCTATTATTTATGCAATGTATTAGCTTCATATAAAACTTTTCAACAGTTCGTACTATATAGAAAAGAATAAGGGGAAAAGGAAGGAAAGGAAATAGCTTCATATAAAACTTTTCAACAGTTCATACTCTATAGAAAAGAATAAGGAGAAAAGGAAGGAAACACTTCTCACTTTAATAGTGAGAACTGTTTCCTTATTACTAATTCCAAGCTGACGTATGATTAATATTCAATACAGCTGATTAATTTTCAAAAGTTTTCTTGCTAAAATGTTGATTTCCTGCAAAATGTATTGCAGAGAAGCTCTGTTTAAGGTCACTTCAGAGTTATTTTCAAAATTATATTAATGTAATGCTTTTGTGACATTAGCAACAGACAGTGTTAGGTTGTTACAGCGACAGGAGTGATGTGATGACTTCATGAAAGTGAGTGACATTATGGTGACAGTTTGGGAACAGTTGCTTGATGAGCTTAGCTCTGAAGAATAAAGACAGATGAAGATTTGTAAATCTAATTCTTCTGTGTACAAAATGCCAAATATCCTAACTTGCCTCTGATTAAATCTACAGCTGAAAGAACATAAATATTTCAGCAGTGCTTTCTCAGGCCAATAGCTTTAATATCCATTAGGAAAATAAGATTTATACCCATACATTAAATTTGTAATATGGGATAAACACCACAGTTCAGTAAAGGTGATATATCTTAAAGAGTTTCCCAGTGGGTGAAAAGCAAAAGTAATTTCTAGGCTGGAGAACGTTTCTCTTTTTTTGGTTAGCTATGAAGCCATCAACCAGAAAATCTCCTGGGTTAGCATCAGCCCTCTTGGATAAATGCTAAAATTAACTGGAAAAAAAACCTATTCAGTAAAATGATACAACACAAAAGATGTCCCTTTCTAGAATATCCTTTTTTATGTTCTTTGTCAGAGGAAAGAAAAGGATTTGTACATTTTCCAACTCTGTTGTTGAAAATTTACACAGGGCATCAGCACATGAATAATGCCACCAAGGAACATTTCAGTCAGTTTGAAGACTGGTGTCAGCTCACAATAAAAATAATGAAAAAATGCCAAGCCCCACAGTACCAGCTACCATTTATGTCAAACAAGAAAGATGCACGAACGACACAGAAACAAAGAAACTACTCCAGCAGTGTTCACAAGAGTGGACAGCACTTGGAGAAAGTCTTTGGAATGAGATAGAAAGGCCCCAACTCTTTTGTACAAGCTGTTCCTTATGGTCAAGCAGAAATCCAAACATCTTGTTAGAACAAATCCAATAGAAAACTATTCCAAGGAAATAGAGCATCTTCTGAAACACCAGGTCAAGAGCTGCATACAAAACTTTGGAGGGGACATAGAGGCAGTGACAGGACAAGGTGCAGTGGATAGAAGTTGCAACAGCAGAAATTCAAGTTTGACATTTGTAAACAACACTTTCACAGAGAGCATAGTCAAACGTGGAGACAGGCTGCTCAGAGGGGCTGTGGAGTTTGCATTCTCAAAGATATTTAAAAGTTGCTGGACACTGTCCTAAGCAACCTGATCTAACACTGAGATGAGATGTCCCAGCTTTGAGTGGGGGTTGGCACAGAAACTTGCAATGGCTTTCACCTTCTTGCCAGTTAAAAGCTGTTCTGAAAATGTTAGTCAGCTGAGGACTGTTTTCTTCCTGACACTGACTCTGTAACATGAAACAATATTGTTCCTGGATTAGACAACCTAGAGAGAGAGATACAAAGAGTTGCATGGCAGCAAAGCAGCTCCTACATAGTGAACTAAAGAGATAAAGGAAGCATGACTGACCAATAGGAGACTTTCAGGCCACTCTATAAGCACATTCAATGAGTGCAATGTTCTGATTTGCCCCCTCAAACAAAATGGAGATTCAGCCCCAGAATGGACATTTATCCCCTGAATAAATCACCAGACTAGCTCAGGAAGTTTAAAAGCAAAAATTAATCTGGATTTACAAAATGTGAACTAAATATCACTGTATCACAGTATACCAGAGGTTGGAAGGGACCTCAAGAGATCATCAGGTCCAACCCCCCTGCCAGAGCAGGATCACTTAGGATAGTCTGCACAGGAACACATCCAGGTGGGTTTTGAAAGTCTCCAGAGAAGGAGACTCCACAGCCCCCTTGGGCAGTCTGTTCCAGTGCTCTGTCACCCTCACTGGAAAGAAGTTTCTCCTCATGTTGAAGTGAAATCTTCTATGTTCAAGTTTGAACCCATTGTTCCTTGTCTTATTACTGTGAACCACTGAAAGGAGCCTGGTCCCCTGCACTTGACACCCACTTCTCAGATATTTATAGACATTGATCAGATCCCCTCTCAGTCTTCTCTTCTTAAGACTAAACAGCCCCAGGGATCTCAGTCTCTCTTCATAAGGGAGATGCTCAAGTCCCCCAATCATCCTCATGGTTCTCCGTTGGATCTCTCCAGCAGGTCTCTGTCTCTGGGGAGCCCAAAACTGGACACAGTATTCCAGGTGTGGCCTCACCAGGGCAGAGTAGAGAGGTAGAAGAACTTCCCTAGACCTGCTGGACACACCTCTCTTGATGCATCCCAGGATCCCATCGTCTCTCTCGGCCACAAGGGCACATTGTTGTTCCATGGAGAACTTGCTGTCCACCAGCACTCCGAGGTCTTTCTCTGTAGAGCTGCTTTCCACGGGGCAGCCCCTAACGTGTACTGGTGTGCCTGTTGTTATTCCTCCCCAGATGTAGGACCCTGCACTTGTCCTTATTAAACTTCATGAGGTTTGCCTGCACCCAGCTCTCAGCCTGTCCAGGTCACGTTGGATGGCAGCACAGCCTGAGGGGTGTCAGCTGACCCCCCCCCCCCAGTTTTGTATCATCAGTGAACTTGCTGAGGGTACTCTCAATGCCCTCATCCAGGCCATTGATAAAGATATTGAACAAAACTGGACCCAGTACCGATCCCTGGGGGACACCACTTGCCACAGGCCTCCAAGTTGACTCTGTGCCACTGATGACGACCCTCTGAACTCTGTTGTGGAGCCAGTTTGTGATCCATCTCACTGACCAGCCATCTATGCCATATATGAGATTATATAAGGTGATAAGAGATGTACAAAATATATAGTCATCTATTTACAACTTAACAACAATACAAGGACCCCCTTGTACAGATCTACAACCTCCTTGGCAGCTCAGAGGGACTGCTTGGAGCCTCCTCCCCCCTCCTTTCCCTCGTACCTTCACAGACACAATAACAGTCAGCTGAGCCAGGAGAATGTCAAAAGGGAGATAAGGCAGCAGGCCATGCAATCAAAAACTGCAGAGAGAGAAGAAGCAAAAAGTGAAGAGAATATCTGTGCAACCAAATATAAGCTATCCAGCAAACGAATGGGATGATATAAACCTATCAGTTGTTATTATTCTGTGTCCAATCCCTAACTTTATTTACCTTTTACTCAAAGTCTCTGGTAAAGTGCCAGCTCCAAACATCTTACATTCAAACCTTTTGGCATCAGTGAGTCAGAAAGGTGAGAGAAGTAACAAGTTTCCTGGGACAGATGGAACAGGTTGCAGAGCAGGAGGTTCATGCTAAGCATGTAGTTCAATGGTGAGTGCTGGGAGATAAAATGGAATCATAGAATCATAGAATCAGTCAGGTTGGAAGGGACCTCCAAGATCATCCAGTCCAAGTGATCACCCAGGCCTAACCAATCAACTAGACCATGGCACTAAGTGCTTCATCCAGTCTCCTCTTGAACATCTCCAGTGATGGTGACTCCACCACCTCCCTGGGCAGCCCATTCCAATGGGCAATCACCCTCTCTGTGAAGAACTTCCTCCTAACATCCAGCCTATACCTCCCCTGGCACAACTTGAGACTGTAACTTGAGATGCGACTGGAACAATTTCAAGTGCTGACCATGCACAAAATTTAACAGTCAACTGCACACCCCTTGGCTTCTTTCATGACCAGGTACTACGTATATCCCAAATCCTCTCCACCTGATAACTCCCCACTTTGCAAGGTCCACATGTAGTTGCCTGAACTTCCACTGTCTGTAGGCACAGATGTCTATATACTTCAAAAAGACAGAGCCAAAATAATGTGGAAAGCAGCAATAGCAAAGTCTCTATGGAGAAAAGTTAAGTGTGGATAAAGGCAGTGCTAAGGTGGTTATCCTTACTGGTGAGAGTGAACATCTGTAGCAGAATAAATGCAATCTGTTCCAAATTAGGAGTGTTGATTTGTTTGAGGGTAAGGAGGCTCTACAGTGGGATCTGGGCAGGCTGGATCAATGGGCCAAGGCCAATGATATAAGGGTCAACAAGACCATGTGCTGAGTCCTGCACTTGGGTGACAACAACCCCATGCAATGCTACAGGGTTAGGGAAATGTGGCTGAAAAACTACTTGTCAGAAAAGAACCTGGGGGTATTGGTTGACAGCTGGCTAAATATGAACCAACAGTGTGCCCAGGTGGCCAAGAAGGCCAACAGCATCCTGGCCTCTATCAGAAACAGTGTGCCTCTGTACTCATCACTGGTGAGGCCACACCTGGAATACTGTGTTCAGTTTTGGGCTCTTCACTACAAGAAGGAAATTGATGTCTTGCAGCATGGCCAACGAAGGGTGCTGAAGCTGGTGAGAGGCCTAGACCTCTCTTATGAGAAGTGTATGAAGGAACTGAAGGTTTTTTAGCTTGGAGAAGAAGAGGTTGAGAGGAGAGGTAATTGCTCTCTACAAACACCTGACAGGGGAGTGTAGAGAGGTGGGTGTCAGCCCCTTCTCCCAAATAACGAGTGATAGCACAAGAGGAAATGGCCTCAAGTTACACAAGGGGAGGTTTAGGTTGGATATTAAGAAACTTTCTTCACCAAAATGACTCTAAAGAATTGGAACAGGCTGCCCAGGGAAGTGATGAAGTCACCATCCCTGGACGTATTCAAAAGCCATGCAGATGTGGTGCTAAGGGTCATGGTTTAGTGGTGACATGGTAGGGCTGATTTAAGAATCATAGAACCATTTAGGTTGGAAAAGACCTTTAAGATCATCAAGTCCAACTGCAAACCTAACACTGCCAAGTCCATCACTAAAAGGAGTTGCTAGCTTTTGGTGTTTATTTTGGAAAAAGACAAAAAATTAGCAAGATCACAAGGAAACAAGGAGCACCTATCAGCATAAGATAAAATCTGTATCATAAAGAGATGAATGAGAAGGCACTGATGGTAATGGGCACACTCACACTGGCATGTGAGCTGGTCGTTTTGTTTTACAAGCTAATTTTTGTGGGGAGCATGCTGATTCCCATCTCACAGTACCCACCAAATATCTGGGGTATTTATCTTCCTAAGGAACTGGCTCAGACTGTGATCATTGATTAGCACAGGCAGTTTGGACAATCCCTTGCTTTATTTCAGCATCTCAGGTCTCTGAAAGTCCAGAAGGAAAAATTCCAAGCATCTCATCAGAGGGCACAAATGTCATGAACTACATTTCCTATACTGGTTCTGGGCTTTCAAATGCCATGCAGAACTGACTTAAAGATGTTGAGTTAAAGAAAATCTAGATCCCTAAGTGTTTTGTTGCAAATTCGCAGGGTAAAAAGTGTCTTTTTTAAAGGTTAAGCACAGCTCTTTTGTGCATCCAGGAATTTGATTATGTTGTTTTGCCTTTATCTGCTCTAACATTGTAAATCTCCCATACAGATATTTCTAGACCTTAATGAAACTATGTCATCATGACCTGTTCTCTCAGAGAAATTAAATTGATTCATTATTTAAATATCATACTGTACAGAAGCATTTTCCAACCTGAAGCCACTGTTGGTCCCAGCATCCTTGGGCTGTGTCAGCACAACATTTTGGTCGTATTTCATACTCCTGAAAGTTTCATCAAGCTAAGACCACTTTGGCACAAAGGTGGGATACTTCACCACAGCCTTGAAAGATCCATTCAGATGCATGCAGAAGAAGACAGAGTACTACCCTGCCTTTCTTTATTCAGTTGTAAATCTGTCAGTTTCTCTCTTTGAGGGACATGGCAGGTTTGCTGTCCCAGCTGCAGCCCAAGGGAAGGGATGCTCTGCCACTACTTTTCCCTCAGGAAGTAGTCAGTGAAGGCACCTCCCAGGCCCTGCCATGGCCACTAGTCTTAGATGAACACTCAGGAAAGAGAAGGATGAAGCCAAGTTCACACCCAAAACTCCTGAGACAGTTTCTCCCCACAGTTGATCCTGGGGCAACATTGCCACACAAATCCATCGCAGCCATAGACCATTGGAAGGAGGACAAGGTGGGATGGGAGCCCTACCACACTCTTCAGTGAGTTATTATCACATGCTGCAGCGAACATGTGGTGGCTTTTTCCCTGCCTACTCCTTGCAAGCCTACATTATTCTGTTAATTTCAGTGGGGAATGTGATGAGTAGGTGAATATGTCCTCTGAACTGGTATTTCAGACAGAAAAGATTAATTTATGTATATCTGATAATCAGTGATGCATTTTGATTTCTTTTGGACGATTTCCTACATACCCACACATATACAAAAAAAAAAAAAAAAGGACAAAGTTTTTGGTTTCCATACTTTATAGAATCATAGAGTTGTTTTAGTTGGAAAAGACCTCTAAGATCATTGAATCCAACCATTGACCTAACACCACCATGACCATTAACCTACATCCCAAAGCACCATGTCAACACCTGCAGGGACGGTACCTCCAGCACTTCCTTGGGTAACCTATTCCAAATGCTTGATCACGATTTCCATAAAGAAATTTTTCCTAACACCCAATCTAAACCTCCCCTGGCACAATTTCAGGCCATTTCCTCTTGTACTATCACCTGATACTAGAGAGAAGAGACCAACACCCACCTCACTACAACCTCCTTTCAGATAGCTGTAGAGAACAATGAGGTCTCCCCTTGGCCTCCTCTTCCCCAGACTGAATAATCCTAGTTTCCTCAGCCATTCCTCATAAGACTTGTTCTCTAGACCCTGCATCAGCTTTGTTGCCCTTCTCTGGACATGCTCCAGAGAAAGACCTGCCCTTCATGAACCCATGCTGACTGAGCCTGCTCGTGCTGCATAATGGCACTCAAGATGACCTATTCCATGACCTTCCCCAGCACTCAGGTCAGACTGACAGTCTGTAGTTCCTGGATTCCTTCCTGCCCTTCTCATAGATGCCAATCTCCAGTTAGATGGGACCATTCCACTTAGCCAGGACTTCTGGTAAATGATGGAAAGTGGCTTGGTGACCATTTTCACCAGCTTCCTGAGTACCTTCGAGTGTATGACATCTGGCCCCGTAGACTTGTGTACATGTAAGCGGTACAGCAGGTCACTAGCCATCTCCTCTTGGACTATGGAGGTTTCATTCTGCTCCCCATCCCTATCTTTCAGCTCAGGGGCCTGTGTATCCAGCAAACAACTGGTCTTACTACTAAAGACTGAGGCAAAGAAGGTACTAAGTACCTCAGCCTTTTCCTTATCCTTGACCACTATGTTCCCCACTGCATCCAACAAAGGACAGAGATTCTCCTTAGTCTTCCTTTTGTATTTGTAGAAGCACTTCCTGTTCTCTTTAACAGATGAAGACAAATTAATTTTCAGTTGGGCTTTGGCCCTTCTGATTTTCTTCCTGCATAGTCTCATGACAATCTTGTAGTCCTCCCAGGTTACCTGTGCCTTCTTCCAACGACCACAGACTCTCCTCCCTAAGCAGCAACCAAACCTCCGTATTTAGCCAGGCTGGCTTTCTTCCCTGCCAGCTCCTCTTTTGGCACATGGGAATGGCCTGTTCCTGTGTTTTTAAGAGTTGCCTCTTGAACAGTGCCAAGTCTTCCTGAACTCTTTGGCTTTTCAGGACTATCTCCCATGGGAGTCTGTCTACCAGTCTCTGAAACAGGCCAAAGTCTGCCTGCTAGAATTCCCAGGTGGAATTCTCTCTTTACTTCTCCAACAATGGAGAACTCTATCCTTTCCTGATTGCTGTGCCCAAGGTGGCCCCCATCACTCACCAGTCCTCTCTTCACAAACAGCAGGTCCAGCAAGGTGCCTTTTCTAGTTGTTTCCATCACCAGCTCTGTCAGGAAGGTAGCTTTACACACTCTAGGAACCTCCAGGTCTGGCTCCACTCTGCTGTGTATATCTTTGTGTATATCAGTAGCATAGCACATAAGAGGTTGGTCTCACATAAGACTATGTGAGAGCTCCTAAAACTTATCAGATGGCCTCCCTCTGTAACTGAAATTTCTTGTATAGCCCTTGGAAAAATATTGCACAGGCAATAGTAGTGCTGTCTACCCCCCAGTCACACCAGTAAGTCTGTATTTACAGAGAAAACCACATCGCAGTTATCATTCTCTTTCCTGGGGTCCATGGCATGCACATCCATCAGAATCTACATTCCCTGAAACCCACTTTGGGTTATATGCACACAGACACACGTGTACACTTCCCTGTTCATCTCTCCATTGACCGAAGATCAGCAGAGACACTTGTAGAAGAGCTTCTCTTGGTGCAAGCAATGGTTGGAACAGCAGCAAAATGTTCATCAGAAGGATGAGTGTCCCTGCCACCATGTGTGCCATGTAGAGGGTCCTGCTGACCCCAAGGGATGGTGGCAGATCAAGTCTGTCTGTTAGTTGCTCCATCCCCTTTGGCAGTAGCAGAGGGGATTCAGAAAGAGGTTTTTCAAAGTTTGTTCCGTTTGCACTGGTTTTGTGTCTCTCCTAACCTCTTTCTGAACTCTTGAATGAAGAGCTGTGAACCGAAGCTCACAGAGCCTGATTTCTTTCTTTCCCACAAAGAGAAATAACAGGAAATAACTCTTTTCTACAAAAAGAACAAACATATGAACTGCTCAGACTTAACAATGTTCATATATCAAAAGGGACAGTGTGAAGAGGGCATGAGGGACTTCTTTTATGAATGGGTTTGCTCATCCTGACTAAAAGCTGGCATCTTCCAATAGACTGAATTTTCTTTCCTAGCAAACAGTCCAGCTAAACTGTCAGGCTTCTGAGTACATCCTGCTAAATAAACAGCCTTGTCTTCTTCTTGCAGAAACATTGCAATTATTATAAATACTGCAGATGGGAAAACAATTTGAAGGAAGGGAAGTTGGTAGGCTCCAGGAAGGAGGAGGAGCTGGCATGTGCACTTTGATCCACAGGAAGGGTCCTCTCATGCTAAAAAAAAAATAAGTAGGGCAAGTATCTGTGCTTGTTTCTGTCTCTGAAAGGAATACTTCCAGAAAATATTTATCTATCAGGATGGCCTATGGCAAAAAATTTAGATTCTCTAGATCTTATATATAAGATCAAATACAAATCAGCTCTTGGAAAAGTATGTGACAGTGTATTTGCCTTGACAGAAATGCTACTTTTTCAGTCTCAAACAGCACAGATGTTGGTGATAACTCTTAGCTTGTTCATTAAGAGCAAGAGCTTTTCTGGGTGCCATTCTGGATTAGCCCATAATTTTTCCTCTAGATTTCTGAGCCAAAAGATCTCTCCAGCCCTGACTTCTAAAAGAAACAATGCTGGTTCATTTAGCTATAGTCTGCTCTGAGTGATTTAGAATGCCATTAGTGCACTAGCCACCAGCCCTAGAGCTGATAGTCTGCCAGTGCTGTGGGACATATCTTCAGGGAGATCTGCACATGTCTAAAAGCAACAATACTCCTGCACACACCCTGTGTAGGTCTTGAAAAGCAGCAGAAACACCAATACAATCAAACAACAAGAACAGCTCTAGGAGGTTTTTTTCTTTGTAAAGCAACTATGAAAGAATAATACTTCATATTGCTATTTCCGCCCCCCCCCCCCCCCCCCCCCTTCTGTCTTTTGTGCAATTCTGTAAAGATTTGGGCACTTGGGAGTGGACAGTCACAGCTCAGGGATCATGATCCTCTTTCTCCTCCTACCCTAGCTGCTCAGAATCAGACACAGACTGGCTTCTGGAATCTCAGAGTTAAGAACCCTCTTCTTCCCCAGGTCTCTGTGTTGCCACTGGCCACCATTCCACCATCATCTCCTGGGCTCTCAGGTCCTCTTCAGAAAATTTGCAGCATATTCCCAGGGAGGAATCACAAAATGGCTCTCAACTCTGCTAATGCTCAAGGTGCCAGTGGGCTAAAATGTAGTTCAGCATACCTGAGGTCACATCTGAGAAAACTAACAATTCATCTCTTCAGCTTTGAATATTCAAGCTTCCCATTTTTTCTGCTGTGTTTTCACTTTCTTAATTGCTATTTTTCTGCAGTCATGCAAAACTATACATACTAGAAACTGAGTGACTAATCCATTGATCTGTCTTTGCAGCATTTCTCCTGAATCTTCTTGGATGAAGCAGTTTGCTCTGCTTGCAAGCAACCTGGAGTCTTTTAACTAAAAGATCTCTGTGTTACTAACACATTTAAATGTCAGTTGAATACCTGAATTGATAGAAAAGCATATTGGTCCTGGTGAACCAAGAGGAGAAGTAAGATGCTATAAATTCTGTAGCTGTTGTCATTCTTGTCCTTCACCTGTGGTATTTACTTGCTACTTCCACCTCAATTCCTTGATTCCTGATCTGTTGCTTTTGTACTGTTGTTCATTTATCATTATAGCTGGCCTTGCATGCTGGTTTTGCTCATCCACCATGTAGGTGATGCTGGGAGGAGCTGTTTTAGTGAAAAACCTAAAGTGATGCTGTATTGCTGCTTCTTGAGGAAGAGGCAGTGGGGTTAGGCAACCAGCCTCTGTCCACCCAGGACTCTCTTATCTGCTGCCCTGTTTCCTCATTCCCACCTCTCTCTACTTGTTTAAATATCATAATTAACTGCTTTCAGGTTTTTTTATATCGATTGTCACAGCAGTGTGTACTACCTGCCTTACTAGTGTAGTCCTCCTGTTGCCCTCTCTCCCTTGAACTTCTGTCTAGCTCTATGACTGAACACCCAACCTCAGACCTTTTCCAAGGTATTGGGTACAAAACGACCTTGACACATTTTGCAGACACAGCTGCCTCACCCTGCTTTGGTGAAATGACCAAACCCCCTTCAGGGTACCTGAATTTGGGATTTCTGAAGAATTTTTAACTCTGGTATTTCTGACTGGTGGGATCTCACTGGTAGACCTTGAGGGAAGGATGATACACTAAAAGCATGGCAGATAGGAAGTAAGATGCAAAAGACCAAGGTGTGGACTTGTGCAAAATTAGGGAAAGCAAGACAAGATCATTTTGTTTAATTTGAAATATTTCAACTATAGTTGTTGCCCTCATATCATACAGTTCTATAGAGATGTGCAAGAACATAAACATTGCTTTATAGAATCAAAGCAATAGTATATCTGGCCAAAATTGTGTCCCTCAAAACTGGCTCCCAGCAGAAAAGTGTCAAAATGCCTGACTGGAATTGAACTTTCCTCTGCTGTAAGCCCTGGGCACTAAGTTGTCTTTTGTCCACAAAGGCTACAGCCCTCTCCACTCTTACTCACTTAGCACGCCTTTTCTGGCTGTTCTTGTGACTTGTGTTGCACTCTCAGACCTCATGCTTGCTAGCAAAAGGCACCTCCTATATCCTATGGCTGCCACTTCAGACAATTAACTCATGAATACTTCTATGACTGAACAGAAAACCTTTGGAAACAATTTTTTCCCCAGGCCTAGTACTAAGCGGTAGCAGTATGTAAGATCATCATCTCATTTTGCATAACCCTTGGAATGGTTATGAGAAGTAGGTAATGGTTTTCTCCAGAACATTAAACAGGTGACTAAAAGATTTGCACTCCATTAACAGAGTAACAAGTAATAGTTTCTGTGGAAGAATGTCTCATTTGTATCTTTCCTGTTTTGCAACCCAAAACTTCTGAAAATGCTTTTCCAACTTCAGTTCTCTCTTTTAAGTTCTCATTTCTGTAATCTCTTCCTATCTCAGTGAGATAAATATTGGTTTGAAAAAGCACTGTTCAAGTAGCTAAATTGTCAGAGAGGCAAAATTAAAAATTTGCTTCTTCCTTTAAATCTTATACACTCTGTGATGGGGCTATCCATCAAGAGTGAGCTATCTCAGGACTGATCACAAGTCTGGCACAAAGTAATTACTGAACCAGAAGCATTGTATTATACAGCATGAAATGAAATAGCAACTTTGCCTTCCACATTATGAACCAGTTGACTAATGATGGAGTGTTGCAATTAGAAAATATGGAAGAAACAAGGCAAGGTATTCCACGGTCTGCTAATGTGTAGAATAAAACTACTGATAGTGTGAAGTAGGGAAATTAAAACCACTAAAACTGTAACAGAAAATAACTATGGTATTATTAATAAACTGCAAAAGGAGAAGGTGACAGTGTCCTCTAAAGTAGGTCAAGTTTAAAAGGATTATGTGCACCACATGAAAAGGACTCCTTCTGGTTTTGTGTCAGTGGAGCTATTTTTTTCTAATGTGTTTTCTGATGACTGAGAACTGCTGCGTTCATTAGCATAGCAACTGTGACAAAGCGTCAGGAGATTATGCTTTAAAAGACCAGAAAGGAAAAATGATGAGTTGGGGGCAAGAACTGCCACAAAATCACCCAGGGACGCCAAGGCAAAAGCACTGGCGGCATAACTAGTAGTTTGGAAAAGTCACCATTTTGATATAAATTAGCCAGAAACCGACTGAGAGGAAATTTTGAAGTACTACAAGCTGCCCCAAATCAGTACTGAAGGCATTCTTCCCTGCCTCCTTTTATTTGCCTGGGCCATGTGTCTTCAAATAAGTCAATTACCTGGAAACAAAAAAAGTTGGGCATTTATTATAAAATGCAACCTTTTTTCCTTTCTTTTTATTTTTTTTAAGCCTAGATTAAAATCTTTCTGTAGTCCTAATATCAACTACAAACATTCTGAGTCATGCCAGTCTGGCCTACTTCTATTTTACCTTAATGTTAGCTGCAAACTTTAACAGTGCCTGAGTGGCGCAAGGATTTAGGTTTTCAGTGAAATCCACCCAGGTTAGTCAGAAGCTCTCGCTCTTGCTGCCCTCACTGCTAGCTTTTAAAATCAGGTTTTTTTGCCTCATACATAGCTACTTGCCCCCTTAGCACGCTGAACTACTCAAAGGCTCTTGCTCTGATTTCTGGATAACGTGGATACTGGATAACATAGCTCTTCACAATTTGGCAGCCTAATGCCAAACAAGACCTTTGTAAAAACAAATACACAGCCAAAGCAAGTGGTTTCAGCCTTTCCCATGTCAGACCATGGTGGCCACCAAGCTCATTCTGCCAGTTGCTGCCAGCAGAAGCTCTTCAGGTGAGCAGCCACAGCTGGAGCAGCAGCTTGTGCAGCTCACCATTCAATGGGTGAGACAGTTGTGGCAGTAGCACATACTGGAAACCCTTTCTTGACATAGTTATGACACTTGAGAGTCTCCTCATCCATCACTTTTAGCCTTTGGGAAGAAATATTGCAACAAAGAGCCCAATGTTTAGACCACACACTAACAAAAGTGATGGAAAAGATGAGTGAAGAATGCCACACAACAGCTTGTAGCATGTTATTTGAACACTGTAGAAAAAAATGTGCAGCATGCTGTGTTACTGAGAACCAATCCCAGGACTAATCCTCTTTTTGCCTGTTCTGGGCTTATATGACCGCTTGTGACCTTGAAGATGAAGTTTTTCCAGCCTAGAAGTTCATGAGTGCACAAACACAGGAGAAGGTACAAATCTGGTAGAGAAATGTGAAGCTGTGAAAGAGCTGCTGGATGTTTATGGAGGCAAGAAGCTGCCTGGGACAGAGCTGAACTGCAACCCTGTGCCACACAGACGGTGCTGAGCTGGAGCAGGACTTATGCAAAATGTCAGAGCCCTGAGCCAAATAGCCATGCTGCCTCTTCCACAGACTCTAGGGAACAGCCCTTCTCGTCCACAATTAATGCACTGGAGCAGGCTGAGCCTAGGAAATAAATGCAGGGCAGAAAAGAAAAGGTAGCATCTCATGTCCACACCGCTTAGCCAACATGTCTTTTCACAAGATGCAACTTCAGGGGAAGCCAGCCTGCAATCTGATGGCACAGGCAAATAGGAAAGTTAAGCAGGAAAAGAAGGAAATAGTTTTGTTGCTCCTATTCATGGCATTGCAGAAAATACTGGTGGAAGACAGTATCTGCATCATTCTTCATCTTTGCAAAGCCTATTTTTAAAACTGCTGAATGATGGAGAGCATACAGCTTCCCCAGTCTTCTAGACTGGACCTTCCTGTCCTCATTAGCCTTTTTCCTCATGGTCAGTCCAGGCAGTCATGGCTGCGATTTAGGCTTATTCTTTGCTGTCTTACTGGCAGCACAAAGACCAGACTGATGTAGGTTTTCACATATTTGAAGTCTATTACATCTGCATTCTGTCCCTCTTTTCTCAACTAGGCAAACTCAGTTCTTTAACCCATTCCTTGTGAGTGATGCTTTAATAACTGTCATTCTTCTTGCTCAGTCTGAGTTATAAGAGAGAGAGCCTTATCTTTACTTCTCCACAGATGAGGAAAAGGGAGAATACATCACTACCAGGTCTGTTTGGAAAGTCAGTGTGGATCAGATAATGGCCAGGGACTGTTGCCTTCTCATGCTCCATTTTAATAGACAGCCAAGTCAGTGTCACATGAATAGCTAGATATCAAAACTGAATAGAGAGCAAATAAGCACCATATGGATGTATGGCCATCAGAGTGACAAACACCCCAGAAATGTCTGAGATAATGAAGGCAGAGAAGTACAAGAAACGAGGAGAAGCAGATACTGGGAACATGCAGGGAATCAGGGTGACAGCCTGGGGAAGAGTAGAGCAGGGAAAAGCAGTCCTTACCTGACCTCTAAAGAATGAGGTAAGGGGCCAAACTGTCTTCCACTCCTGAATGGAACACTGGAAGTCTGAGCTGAGCTGGGCCATGATTCAAAGTGCTTTGAGCATGGGAAGAGCACAATGCATGGCTGGGGTTACTAACGCTTGCAAGAAGACAGGGGACCAATGTCCTAACTCAGCCAGGGAGGAATGGTGGTCTGTGCAAACAGAACCTGCACAGGGCCTCAAGCAGTCTTCTGTATTGTATCTAGTTTTGACACTCATCAAATTGCAAGGTTATTGCATTTAACTTGAAGGAAAAAGAAAGAAAAGTAAAAAAGAAGGAAAAAGGAAAGCAGGGAAAAAAGAGGAAAAGTGACCATTGAATTTGGTGGCATTTTCTAACACCCTCTGGCTTAAATTCAGTAATTGATTTCATCAACAATAAAGAAAACCCAGCCTTTTCTACTCCCTCTTCTCCCACTTATCACTTTTATCAAGGCTCCTGATTGACATAGAGTAGGATCTTGGAGGGTATTTTTGTGTTTGTAAAATATCAGCTTGGAATCTGACTCTGTCTCCTCGGAACACTCTGTGCCTTTCCGAGGGGACTTTCTGGGGGTGTATGAGCTGAAGAGACAGGTAACATTGCTGATGCTCTTTGGTGGCAGTTGCATTAAAGGTTCTGTGAAAAAGTGAAGAAACATGAGTTATAAACTTCTGTTCCCACTTGCAAAGGGGATTTTAGAAACTTGTTTTGGGGGGAGGGGAAACAAAACGTTAACATAATTCAGCTACATTTTGAAAAGTACCTAACAGATTATTGCCCATTTCAAGATAATGCATATACACAACAACCAGTCCTGGATTATCTAAAAGCCTGGCAGAGCAGCAGTGGCAACTTTTACCACCAGGCAAGTGGTGAATTTCCTGATGTAACTGAAACCCCTGTGCTCTACTTGGGAAAAGCCACAGGAACCCGAGACTTACTTTTCTCTCCCTCTTGGACCCTTCATGATATTTTGAAGAGCTGACCAAGAAGTTTTTCTCAACACCTGAAACATCATGAGGATGACACTGGCTTTGTCTCTTTTTGCCCACTCTTGCTGTTATCCTGAAGAGTGCAACAGAAGCAACATCCAGGGCATCAAGATTTGGTCACACAGTTCATAACTCTGCAAGTGGGTGCTGAACTGTTTCACTCACTGCAGGTTGCTCTGACTAGCACCATTGCTATTTAAGACCTCCTGGACTGTTATTAGGGAGACTGAGTGGGTCCAAGGTAAGCATGTAGCTTCTCCTCCACATCTCTAATCCAGGACACAGCCCAGCCCAGTTGCCTAACTTTGGTTCATGCTAATGGGAAAATCATGATGTTGTTTGCAGTGGAGAGTCAAGCAAGATAAGGTAAAACTACAGATGGAGGAGGGATTGTTGAGACAGGTATCAGTAAGGATTTCAGGGATTTAAGGGAGAAAAAAATGAACCACCATGGAAAGATTAAGAAACACCAATGTGATAAAAAAGAGAAAAAAAACTTTCAGAAGATGGTAGCTCAGCACCACCAAACAGCTATGCTGGGGAGCCTTGGGGGATGGTAAAACTTTCTTCTTTTGGCTGATGCCTGCAAGACTGGTAAAGATGTCTTGAGGTCATGAGGAGACTAATGCAGTGAAAGTTGCTCAAAATGGCTCAGAAATAACACAAGACCCCTTACTCAAGGAAATTAAGTTGCCTTTGAATCCTATCATGTTTTCTTAGGGGTGTCCTGATAGAAGTGTGGCTGCTTTCCAGCCTAGGCTGCTCTTGGGGACTGCATCTACACCCTTGCCCTATGACCTTTTCTAGCTGTTGTTAGGACACTTACATATTAGCCAGTCTATCTCTAAACTGCATTGTGAAAACACCTGGACACATTCTGCTTCTTTTCCATAATGGCTTAAATTGGCACAAACTGGTGGGACTTATCGCTAATAACAGACAGCAAGAAACTCTCTCCAGCAGTCTTTATTTTACCTATGCGATGTGACCTTCTGGTCCTGAAATTACTGGCTAGAAACCCCTTCATGGTGTAGTGAACTTAATGGCATCTGTGGAGGTCCTGGTGCATGTTCCTGCTGCAGCACAGCAAACTACATGGCATGAATGGAGTGCAGAAGTCTGTAGTGGCTGTGAAGCTGATTGCTGCACCTCAGGCTGTGCTTTACTACTCACCTTTCCCATCCATGCATTCTCATGGGGGTCTAGAGAGCCACAAGATCTGACATCAGAGCATCAGACAAACTCAATAAAGCAGTTCACAATGACCACTGGGAATATTTCCAGCACTCTGTTTTCTGTCATCAGTTTCACCTGCCTTCTCTCTTGTTATATGTTTGATCTTCATCCCTCTCCATTTTTTTGTCCAAATACTTGCATCTTTTTCCATATATACATAGTTTCCCTCATATACTAAAACTCTTCCCAGTCTGGAAGTGTTGCTCACTACTCACAATCACAGGCTCTTCTTTAAACAGGAGCAAAAAATCCCTCCCTCTCTGGAAGGGAACTGAATTCACGCATACATCCTGACCTCAGTGACATTTACATGGTCGAAATCTTGCCCTTAGGCTTTTCTGTCAGGATTGCAGGTTGGTAAACCAAGCAATTAAAGTTTAAGAGATTGCAGATTAGTATTGACATTTAAATTCAAATTACCACAAAATGACTGCAATTTTGGAATGAAAAAAAAAGTAAGCTATAAAGTTGATGTATTAAACTCTGTAATTTTCTCTAAATTTTATGTTTAAACTATTTTTTTCAATGATTTATGATGATACTTAATTTCACTATTCAGTGTTTTCCAAAAGGTTTTGTATAACCAAAGGATACATAATTTCCCTGGGAGGCTGAATAGTTGTTAGAAGAAAAAATTGCTTACATACAGCTCTATTCACATTTGGAGAAACGTTCACATTTCTGAAACAATTCAGAATTCAGGAATGGTTCAGATTTGTCTATTTATTTTCCCCCAAGCTCTTTATTGCTCTTGGGGCATAATTCCCAATATATCCAATGTAAAGTACAAGCCATTATCCTAATGGTTAAGTCATCCAAATGGAAAAAAAATTGAAGACCGAAGATGCTGGTATCAAGCAGCAGAGTTGAAACAGGAGCCAGACTCTATAGTTGCTCCTTCCCAGCCAAGCACCTCTTGCAGGCAAAACCATAGGAAGGTTCTCTGTCCTGGCTTGGGGCTTTCTAATCACTACCTCTTGCATATGTGGTGATGTTGCCCCTTTTTCCTACTTCAACCCATTTGGCAGCTAGTAGTTTTCTGGAAAGTTGGTCACTTCAGGATACAGAAATCATGAAACTCAAGTTATCCCACTATCTGAGTAAATGCTCTACACACTATGTTTTAAAAGGGAAAGAGAAGTAATTTCTCAATCTCAGGAAGCTATTTTTAATATCAATTCATTTGATATGTATTAAGGAGACAAAAAAATTGTCACTTTATTTCAGTGCCTTTGGTTTGCATGGCAAGGTTTTGCTAGTGGAGGGTTGCTAGAGAGATGCCATCTGTGGCAAGCTTCCCCAGTATCTGACACAGCCAATACCAGACAGCTCCAAGAAAGACTCACCTCTGGACAAGGCCAAGCCTATCAGTGATGGTATCAACCTCTGGGATAGCATATTTAAGAGAGAAAAAAACAAACCTGAAGAACCATAATTGTAGTCAGAGAGAGGAGAATATGAGAGAAACAATTCTGTCAACACCAGTCAGCAGAGGTGTTCCAGGCACTGAAGCAGATTTCTCTGCAGCCCATAGTGGAGACCGTGGTGAGACCAGCTGTGACCCTGCAACTCATGGAAGTCCACAGTGGAGGAGATACTCACCTGCAGCTCTTCGAGGGCCCTGTGCCAGGGCAGGTGAACACCCAAACGAGATTATGACCCCATGACGAGTCCACACTGAAGCAGGCTCCTGGCAGGAACTGTGGGTCTATGGAGAAAGAAAGCCACAGTGGAGCAGGTTTGCTGGCAGGACTTGTGACCCCATATGGGGCCCTTGATGGAGCACCCTGTTCCTGAAGAACAACACTCTGTAGAAGAGACCCACACAGGAGCAGCTTCTGAATAAATGTAGCCCGTGGGAAGGCCTCACGTTGGAAAAATGTGTGGAGAACTGTCTTCCGTGGGAGGGACCCCACGCTGAAGCAGGGGAAGAGTGTCAAGTGTCCTCCCACTGAGGAGGGAATGGTAGAGATGTGTGATGAACTGACCACAGCCCCCATTCACTGCCCCTGCTGTGGGGGAGAAAGTAGAGAATTTCAGGAGCAAAACTGAGCCTGGGAAGAAGGGAAGGGTAGGAGGAAGCTGTTTTTAAGATTTGGCTTTATTTCTCATTATCCTACTTGATTTTGATTGGCATTAAACTAAATTAATTTTCCTGAGTCAAGCCTGGTTTGCCCGTACAGTAACTGCTGAGTGATCTCTCCTTGTCTTTACCTCCAGCCATGAGCATTTCATTCAATTTTCCCTCCCGTCTGGCTGAAGAGAATAGTGACAGAACAGTGGGCACCTGACATCCAGAAAGGGTCAATCCCTCACAGTCAGGCAGAATTTCAGAAGCCCTTTCCTCTGGGGCATTTCTATCCTTCTGGTTTGCCTCCTTTCTTTTTTTCCTTTCTAAAGCAAGTGCTGGTTGGCTTAAGTTCTAGTCTGGCGTTCCTATTCTCTCTGGTTAACTACACAGGCAACACAGGCACCAGTAAATTTAGGATGCTGCAGTGCTGAGTAATCAGATTTCATGTGTAGCCCTGTTTCACTGTGAAGACACACAGTCTCAAAAGCATTTTGGATTGTAGTAGTCAAATTTATTTCCACTGTAGAAGCACACTTGCTTTGGTAATAAAAAAATAACATTTTCTTTGCAGAATAAAAGTAATCCTGTAGTGGTATAAATATATTTACTTGCACAAGAATCCATGTAAGTCACTCAACACATATTCAGATTCCATATTCTCACAGTCCTAAGTATCAAATGGAGTGAACAGAAGATAGATACTTGCAGAAATAGGAGAAATGTGAAGTCTGGCTCAGTGGGATTTAAACATACATGAAATAATAGAAAGCTTTCTTGTTTCTTGGGGTTTTTTTGAAATTATTTTAAATGAATACATTGCTTATGAAAAATACTGACAGTCTTCAGCACTGATAATTTCTATTTAACTCTTTAAAACATACTATATGGTGGCAGCCACAGATGTCTTTTCTGGCTGCCTCACAGACATGACCTCGGTGCTGGGCAGGCAGAAGTAACATCAAGAGCGTTCAAGATCGGTGCTCCTTCGTCTGTGTTCAGCCTGTATGTCTCCACACCAGAGACTCCCACCACCAGCTACTCTCTTTCAAGGAACAAACCAGGTCTAGGAATTTGTTTCAAGAGGTCATCACAAACTCATCAGACAGCACGCCTGATAAGTCCCTATGCTACACTAAGACAGGTTCTACATTCCAGATAGAGTGATTACTGACCTGGTGCAACCAACAGTTCAGCTTGTAGTAGGTAGGGTTGATGTGTAACTTTATCTATAGCATGAATACTTCATGCAAAAGGAAATGCACTATTTTCTGCATTCTCCCTTCAGTTCAAGCAATGAAACAATGGTAAACAAAACTGGAGTGAATTTAACTTAATGTACATATTTCAACTTTTAGATAATTCTTGAACTCTTTCTCCAATTGTGGGAGCGGAAAAAAACACAGAAATTAAATGAAATGAGTCACGTCATGACTGTGTTACTGTGTTCTGTCTCATTTATACTTCTTTACTGTGTGGGCTAACATTAGCACCATGCCCTCACAACATATGGTGATTTATTCTAATTCTTTTCTGTTAGTACAGTGAAAAAAGCACAAACTTCAGCCTTGATTCTTCTCAATGTGTCTATGAGATGAGGACACCAAACTAATACAACACAATACTGAAGACGAACATAACACTTAGTTCTGATACACTGAAAAGGAATTTCACACAAGATCATTTAAGTAGGCACACTGCCATACTGAGCATCATTCTTTTTTTCTTATTTTTTCCTCTTTTAGTTTAACATCAACCTTCAACTCTGAACAGAAGAATGTCAAGCCTCTAGGACAGTTTCAGAATTAAGAAAAGAACTACCTCTATTTTACAAACATCAAAACACTAATGTTGACACTTTAGTCGAGAAGTTCACTGCAAGTGACCCTCCCTCTGAATTCGAAGGCGCTCCTTCTCCACTTGCAAGCGTTCCTTCTCAATCTGCAGCTTCTCTGACTCAAACTTCAGGAACTGCAGCCTCTCTTTCTCTAACTGTAAACGTTCCTTTTCAAGTTTTAACTTCTCAGTTTCTAGATCGAGAGGCTGCATGATGGGTTTTTCTGTTTGGGTGAGGTCATTTTCCACAGCAGGTTTTTCAGCATGCAGAGTCTCTAGCCTGAGTTTCTCCCATTCAATCTGCAGCCGCTCCTTCTCAATCTGCAGTCTCTCACGCTCCAAGTCAACATGCCGCAACCGTTCCTTTTCAATTTGCAGGCGCTCCTTCTCTACTTGCAACCTTTCGGCTTCAATGTCTAGTCGCTGCTTCTCCAGTTCCACTTTTTGCTTCTCCAGATTTATAAGCAAGTGAGAATCTTCATAGGCTAGCCTAGCTTGAGCAGAGCTCAGATTTCCAAACTCTTCAATGTGAGGGAAGTCTGGTAGGTCATTTTCCTTTTTTGAATCTGGCAAAACTGATGACAAAATTTCCTCTTCTTCCTCAATAGGAAACTGCAGACAGGAATGTGACAGACATGAATTACATACCAGTCTTTATGCCAGAATAAATTTGTTACACACAACACCACCGAAAAGAACATATTGGGGTTTTTACTCTTAAAAGCTATTCAGAACCGCCTATCTCATGCTGTGAAATAACCATGTCTGATCAAAAGACTGTTTTCTACCTTTACACAGGCAGAGAAACATGCTTTATTAGTAAGTTACCTGATCATGAAAAACAGAAAAGTCAGCTTGCCAGTGGACATGCAAGAACAGACAGAAAACACTGCATGATAGATATTACAGAGCATTCAGAACCACTGATACAAAATTTGATCTAAAAGAGCATATGTTGTTCTTATTTTTCATATAGGTAAGCGACATTAACATAAGCCACTAGGAATTTGTTGTGAGTTACTGTCAGAGCAGTTGGTTACATGGTATGTCAGTTAACCCAGCTTTCACTAACTGAATGCTTCAATTTCTCAAAAACATGTAACACTGACGTCTTTCACATGCTCCTAATCATTAAAACTGTATTGTGATGACTAGGTATTTAGGAGCTGGGTGCAGGCAAACATCACGAAGTTTAATAAGGACAAGTGCAAGGTCCTACATCTGGGGAGAAATAACAATAGGCACCAGTATAGGTTAGGGGCTTCCCTGCTGGAAAGCAGCTCCATAGAGAAAGACCTTGGAGTGCTGGTGGACAGCAAGTTCTCCATAGAACAACAATGTGCCCTTGTGGCCAAGAGAGCCAATGGGTTCCTGGGATGTATCAAGAAAGGTGTGTCCAGCAGGTCTAGGGAAGTTCTTCTACCTCTCTACTCTGACCTGGTGAGACCACACCTGGAATACTGTGTCCAGTTTTGGGCTCCCCAGTTCAAGAGAGACAGAGACCTGCTGGAGACAAGCCAACAGAGAGCCACAAGGATGATTAGGGGACTTGAGCATCTCCCCTATGAAGAGAGACTGAGATCCCTAGGGCTATTTAGTCTTGAGAAGAGAAGACTGAGAGGGGATCTGAACAATGTCTATAAATATCCAAGGGGTGGGTGTCAAGTGGAAGGGCCCAGACTCTTTTCAGTGGTTCACAGTGATAAGACAACAAACAATGGGTTCAAACTTGAACTCCTCAACATGAGGAGAAACTTCTTTACAGTGAGGGTGACAGAGCACTGGAATAGGCTGCCCAGGGGGTTGTGGAATCTCTTTCTCTGGAGACTTTCAAAACCCACCTGGATGCATTCCTGTGTGGACTACCCTAAGTGATCCTGCTCCAGCAGGGGGGGTTGGACCTGATGATCTCTTGAGGTCCCTTCCAACCTCTGATACACTGTGATACTGTGGCCACGCTCTTGGCAGACTGTAACAACTTGTGTAGAATTATAGCCCTCATGTACCACAAACTCATAATACATAAGAGATAATGGTTTCCTACAAAGTATGCTGAAAAAGCAAGGCAAACTGAGCAAGATACAAGTTCAGAAAATCTTAAAGTAACGAGAACACTGCCAATCTTCTAGCATCAGAACAGACACACTGTTCTTCAGCAGTTGTCAGACAGCAGTCTTACTACCATTTAACAACTTATACTGATTTTTTTTCCCATCACACATCTCAATTGAGCCAAGACAGGAGTTTATGTCCCCCAACCCCCTCCAAAACTGTTAAATACTCCTTTTTTGGAATGAGAACTATATTTTTGTACAGGCACAACAAAACTATGCAAACATTTGACTTTGCTTCTGCTAGCTGCCTATCTCAGGATAGATGCAGTACTACTACAAGTAACAAAGTGTCTGCAGGATCCACAGCAGCTTGTCAAACACATTAAAATTCTGACAGAAAGGAATGCTGCTTGACCAGCATTGACTCTGTGTCCTGTGGGTTCATTTTATGAAATACAAACAGTATTCTATTTCTGTATTCTATTTCTTTCTGCACCTGCAGGTACTTTAATTTAAGGAGGTGAATTTCTCTTACCTATTCATCCACCTATCTTGCCTAAGTATTAAAATAACCAGTTTCCTTCAACAGCGTATTTTTCATTCTACCAACTGAACTAATTCTTATTTGTGGCACATACAAATGGAAAACACATGCAAAAACATATTCAAAGTTTAAGAAGATCACTTTGATAATGAACTTCCAAGACCTTGCACACAATTCCAAGTTGCTAGATTTGAATATCATCTATTTGAAACGTATTTGTTTCTACAGTTTCTTTAATTCACATTCAGAAAAATCAGAAACAGATGCTATAAAGAAACAAAGCAAAAAGCCTTATGCTTGAAATGAGACAAAGGACATATTGCATATAGCTAATATATGTCAATCACTCACTTCAAAATTCTGTGGATCCTCCTCTTCCTCTTCTACTTTGATTTCTGTTAAAGATCCACCAGCTTCTCTAAAGTCAGTGATATTTTGCCATTCAAAACTAGATTCAATTGCAAACCCCATTTTCTCATCCATGTCTTCATTGAGAGAGTCATCTAAATTGGATGAAGGAAGATGAAACCCAGCACCTACGACTTTGATGTTTGCATTCAGACGTTTTCTCTTCATGAGTGCTCTCCAGTCAAGGTATCGTCTTTTCACCTCTGTCCCTGTTCTTTGCTCTCCTTCACCTACAGCATTTACACACTCTGCTATTTCCTCCCAAGCTTTCCGTTTCATCTCATTAATTGTTGTATTAAGTTGCTTTGAAAAGAGTACTTCTCTCCTTTTCCTGATTTCCTTAAGAAGAGTTTGAGTTTCCTGAACACTAAAATTGCTTTTTCTTTTTCGTTTTAACTGTTTCATTTTTTCCAGCTTTAACCTAATAATTTCACCACAGTAGACACAGAGATGATCTGACACTAATCAGTTAACACAAAAATTAAAAGCCAATGAAAACAGAATTCAATTCTTGTGAATTTTCTCTTCACTTTGTAGTATTTTCTTATTTGTCAGGCTTCCTAAGAGAAAAAGAACAAACAACATAAATCTCAAAGGTATACACTGTATACTTTCATTTAATGAACTCAACTCCAAAGTCATCCTTTAAGGAATGCATGTTTTCAACCAATCATTCTTTTGATAAAAAGTAACCATTTTGTTGGACTCTGAATATAAAGTTGCTAAAGATACCTTCTCTAATCTCATATGAATGACAAATTCATTAATATATCCAACTCAAAAACTGTTGATACTTCCATTAAAAAAACATAACTATTTTCCTTCAACTCTTAGGAGTTTTGCCACTCAGAATTTGCTTAAGGCTGAAATTTGACATGCACATTTCAGTTTGAATGCTAAATTACTTCCAAAAGAAGCTAAATTTGTTATATTACTACTTCAAAACCAAGAATTGTTTAGAGGACTGAAATTTTTGAGAAACATTTAAAATGAAGCATTATTTCCACCCAATTACATTAGTATGAAAGGTTGAAGTTCTAGGGGCTCTTCTGATTTATCTTAATAACAACAACAACAAAAAAGAACTGGAGCAATTCTGCTGAATGTCAGAAATTAACTTTTAGTTCAAACAAATGTCATGCATTAGAGATGTTTTAAGAGGAAACAGACTTAGGAATAAGTCCTTAAATGCCTATGGTGAAGCCATCAGATGGGATGGCTAGTTCCAAATTTATCCAGCCCTCTACTCTCAGATCCTTTGCCTGATGCTGAAGAGAACAATAAACCTGACAGACTCTGTGCAACTGTACAGAAAGGGGAAAATTTGAGTAGACAAAAACAGGGGACTAATAATGCAGTGAGATGAATGTATCATAGACCATATAACCCCCCAAAAAAATCAAACTGAAAGCAAAAATTGAGACTAGAAAATGGTTCTTGGTCACAGACTGTTTGGTAATGGTCCAACTTAGGATTTATTTTGAACTTTGGACCATGCTACCTACTACTTTAGATTGGTTTAAGATGCTTTAAATCTAGTAGGCAAACAATTCACTTTACTGTACTTAGAATTTCAAGCTGTTGTTTGCTTACTAACCTAGTACACATTTTTGTCCACCTGAAGCAAATGGCTTGATTTTTTATTCGATTGCTATGGACTAATGGACTTAATCCTTAAACAACTCCCCCCCAGCTATACAGAATTCTCAAGTTACTCATTGGGGTTTTTTTTTGCCCATTATTATCCTAAACTTGCTTAAAACATACATGTCAGCACATTACACAAAACTTTCTATTTGGGGATAATACACATAATAGTGTAGACATCATTTTTCATCTGCTATCTCTATTGACAGGTTCACGTGCAAAGTTTTCACTGTCAAGCAACATTGTTTCATAGTCAGCATGTGAGCATGCTGGCAATAGAAAATATTTTTTAAAACTACAAGATTTAATAAAATATCCTTTAAGCTACTTCAGCTTGGTGCAATTTAAGACTATTGTACCATGGGCAGATTTATTACAGGAGCACCAGGGTCACCAATGGACAGTCCTCTCTTCACAGGAGCTTGCAGGTTGAACATGTGAAAAAACAAGCACTATAGGGAGCCAACAACACTTAAAAGGGTCATTGAAAAAGCAGAGAGGAGATGTCGAAGACGGATAGCAGTTGTGGAATGAGGTCGTTGAATATACGGATTCATCGACGAAAGGTTCCCCTTCCTCTCAGACAGCAATGGCCATGAACGGCAGAACAGCTCCCTTCCGAGCAGCGAGCGCGTTTTGGAGGAATGAAGGCGGGTACAGCCCCCAGGGCTGAAACGGCTCAGCCACCGACCTCGCTGCCGGCAAGCGGGGCAGGCTAGGTCCCGCCAGGAGGCGCACGAAGCCCTGCGGGGAGGCCACTAAAAGCAACAAAGAAAGGTGGGGGTACGGCTGGCTGCCCTGGTCAGCACGGGCCTGAGGCCCACCGGGCCTGCTCCCCAAAACCAGCTGCGCCTCGTCCGCGGCGGCGGGCCCAACCCCGCGCTGAGCCTCGGGGAACAGGTGGGTGCCCGGGCCCCATCCGCACCGCACTGCAAGGTCTCCCTCAGCAAGTGACCCACAGGCGGGCCGCTGGGGCCCGGCGCCTCTAGCGAGATGAGGAGGAAGACCTCCCAGCGAGGCCACCGACAACGGCGGACAACGGGCCCCACCGCTCTCATGGGCCGAGGGCAGTGAAGCCCCACCACTCTCTCCCTACAAAGGGACCAGGGGCTGCTTACGCCCCGCATGGACAACAACCTCACAGGAGAAGCTGCCTCAGCTCCGCAAGAGCTAGTACCGCTCCACTCCCATACCCCACCAGTTCCCCGGGGAGCCGCACGAACTACTCACCTACGCCCAACTCGCCTCTCCGGGTCGCCGGCCCTGTAACAACCACCGCCTTCCCATTGGGCAAACTGTGTGCCTATCAGCCCTTCCCGCACGCCTATTGGCAGTCCACATCCGCCACTTTCCTCGGCCCCACCTCCTCACCACCCTGACGCTCCAGACGGGCCAGAATCCCCCACATAGGTTTCGAGCGCGGCAACTCCTCTCCCAGCGGGACTGCCGCCGTACACCAACTCCCAGACAGCATTGGCTACCGATGCTGCTTGTCTTCCCGATGCCTACCGGTGACTGGCTAGTTCCTTCCAAAGCCCGCCTCTCCTTCAATGAGCTTCCGCTGGCAGGGATGTTGCCGGGTCATGGAAGAGCCAGACAGGGTGGTTCTGGTGTCTGTGCCCTGCCTGCCCTGCGTGAGGAGGCGGTGCAGCACTGTAGGCTGCCGGGGCATGGTGAGAGAGGGCTGGCGCCTCTCTGCCGCAATCTGTGAGGGAGGGAGAAGCTCGGCTGCCCGGCGTGCCATGACCGCAGGGCCCAGGCAGAGGGCGCGCGATTGCCCCGTGAGCCTCTCTGCGGCCGAGTAGAAGGAATTAGCAGCAGCCGGAGTCAGCGTGGCCGCTATGCTTTTGGTGGCAGAGCTAACAATATCGCACAGCAATATATATTTCTTCTTCGACCGCGTTGTTTGAGTCTGCTATTGGTTTTGTGATTAAAATAGTGAAATGACATTTGTGGAGATAATAGATATTTAAAAATATTATCTTTTGCCACTTTGTCATTAATGTAATTGAATATATGTGAAAAAACGTTTCTGTAGAGGTCTCTGTTCTTGAGCCCTTTTGTTGTTTTCTCAGTCATATGAAGTTACTGGCATTTGCTCTTTGTATTACATCCTGTTGCCTTGGTAACATAACCATTGAGCAGGCTTAAAGCACTACTTGCAGGTAGATAATTAATTCCCTCCTCCCCCCCCGAAGTTTGCTACCTGCCTATTCCACCTAAACTGATGTATTGTCTTGCATGCATATTAACAATTATTTGCTCAATCAAATGCAAGTTCTGAGCTATAATCAGTATTTGCACTTAAGCATTTTCACTGGACAGATATCTTTTAGAGATCATAATTGTGATGAAGAAACTACAAATTTGCTTTAAAATGGTATTTTCCACTTTCGGTCAATAATTTTGTCAGTGAACTTCCTGAATATATTTACAGAAACTCAACATGAAAAGGTTGTGAATTCATCAGCTTTCTTACAGTTGATAATTATTTTGCTTCCATACTTGCCTGTTGTGTACTGCACAATTTTAACAGGAAAATAGTAAGGAGTAGAGTAGCAAGATTATGCCATGTTGCTGGCAATATGCAGGGATACTTCTTTCTAAGGCCTAAGTATGAATTATGCTTTGATTTACACTATTACCAGTATTTTGACAGTGCTGAGAAATGTGATGCAAGTGTGCCCTGAAGGTCTTGCAAGCTAGTTCCAACCAGATTCAGGTGCAAGTAGGTGGAAAATTGATAGAGAGTGAAAGTCATTAACAGTTTGAACCTCTGCCAGTCTGCAAAAATAATTAGTGCTAATCATACCTCATTGAGCATCCTTCTTTTTATTGGGAAGCACAAAACCACTAAATATGATTAGTGTCCGTTAGACTAGTTTTAACTAGGAAGCGTATGATTTCCTAGGGTAGCTGTGTGCGTAATTCTAAAGAGTTTTATTTTCTCCCCCTACTCTTTTTCCACTATTACAGAGGCTAGTGATCAGAGGTGAAAAATCTTGGGATACACCACCCTCCTAACAAAAATCCTTGGACCTACTTCATTCCTGTGAAGTGTCTTGAATTTATCTTGAATTTGTATAGTTTATGTGTATTTTATTCATTAAATCCAGATTCTGCTTCCTTGCTTTTCATGACAATGGAAAAAGCCCCATCATGCCATCTGCTTCAGATACAAACTGTGCCAATCCATGGTGAATTCCTTGGATCTGTAAAACATATATAGGCTCTCAAATTTGGTCAGTTACTTGATATAAGCTTTTAACATTTTGAACACGTGGAATGCTTTGTACATGTCTCCAACTGGCTTTTGCTAGCTGTGTGGCAGAAGCTGGAAGGTTAATTTTTATTGCTGTAACGCTACTTTATCTATACAGGTTTGAAGACCACCTAGGGAAACACAGGGCTCCCTCACTTTGTATTAATGCCATTTCTGCAACCTTTCAGACTAATTAGCTTATATGTTGATTTAAAGCCATTTCTAAGTAGTATGGAAGCACGCTTCATAAATACCTAATAATTTGCAATACACAAACTGTTAAAATCCCCTATATTTCAGTCTGAGCTAGACGGATCTAATAAAAAAGATACCAATTTAAAAGAGCACCTTACAATGGTAAATTTAAAACTTTTCAGCAGGCTAAATCAAATTTAGCAGCAAATTGATATATGAAGGATATAAAAATACAAGCTCCAAGGACAATTTAACACACCCCCTCCACCCCTCCACTGCAGATTTCATGCATGCTAACTGCATTCTTGATTATAGTTTTAACATTCAAAATGCTCTCCACTTGAAAAAAGAAACAATGAAAAAAAGTAGTTACCCTCATTAGAAACACTGTAGATTCTCTATATGTTGAAAGTCACTGGAAAAAAAAAAAAAAACAAAACAAAACAAAATCAGACCTGAAAATGATTAAGTTGCATGGTGCTTTTATTTCACAAAAGAATTAACATCTCAGCAAACACATAGTAGCATACTTCCCACATATCAGCAGAACCCAGGCAGCAGCAAAATATTTGTTACTGATCTCTGTTTTATTAGATGTTAAAAGGGAGAAAAAGAAAGTAAATTGAGCATAATGTTCAGTTATAAATATTGTTGAATACATCCCTGGTTTCAGTCTGTTTTAATTAAAATAGATCTCATGCTGCCTCCTGTTGGCCATTGACAAACAGAAGCGCCTAAAGTGAGACTCTACATTACAAACTGCAGACAGCACATTCTATATCCTGTACCTTACTTACTACCTACTGCTAATCAGAGTAGGTATACATCTTTTTTTTTTTTTTCATGGAGTAGTACTTGAATTAAATCTGACCCAGTAAATCTACTCCATTTTGTGAATATAATGAATTTTTAACAGCAATAAACTTACATTAAATGTATTCAGAATACGGGAAATAATTAGTACATAAATAATAATCATCAGGTCTGTGCAAACATAATCAATATAAACACCTGAATAATTGATATTTATTATAACAAACAAACCAGTGTGATGACATTACCAAAGTGCCATAACATTTTTATAGCATTCTTTAAAAATTAAGATTATCCAATATAATCATTACTGGATATTAAAATCCCACATACATTATTTATTATCTTCATGTATATTATACTGGGCATGCTTATGTTGTGTTCCGTGACGTCAACTAGAATACTATTAGAAATGTTTTGGTTACATTGTTTAAGTGCAAATAGTAGATTATAGTTTTACATGCAATTTGTTTTAAGCATCTTACTATACATCAGTGAGAATACAGGTAATCATTAATCTAGTAGTTGACTATTTTTAGAGGAAGGTACTCTTACTGTGAGCTTTGAAAAGTCAGAAAAGATGTTAAAAAACCACTGAGCAATAATTTTGTAACTACTTTAAAATTGCATAACAGCTGCATAAAGCAGACTGAAAAATCTATTTGATCAAGACTTACAGTAGTTACTCATGCAAGTAATCCACGTTCTTCTGAGTAGTGTATTTGACTTTGCTGAGGTTTCTTACAACATTAGTGATTAATCACAAGACTTGGAACACAGGTCTTTAATTCTGTCATAAAGCTTTGGTTTTAACCATGATTTTCTAACACAGTTTCTTCTGCACTCAGTTCTATAAGATTTAACTCTCTGTGTGTGTGGAATTGTGCCAAATTAGCTTTTTTTATTCTGAGATTTGTAGTACAGGCTTACCCACATAACTGAAGAAAATTAACTATTTCACAGTAACTTTTCTGTAGGCAATGGTTGGTATAAAGTAACTGACACTGCTATATTATTTCCTGGTCACTGAGTAAGAGAGCTCACCTCCATTTGAAAACCATGATTTGTCAGAGCTGGAACTGACGTTAATTCCTGTGCAAATGTAGCATAACATAGTAAAGAAGCATGTCTGTGTTCCAAATGATGCTTCATTCAGTTTTCACTATATATACTAATAATAACAACTAATTTACCACATACGTCATTACTCTGTCTGATGTTGTATGCCAGAGGCATATACATATAGCAAATGACTGGATGGAAGACTGCCAAAAAAATGCTGTAAGGAAACAATTATAGGAAAGAGCATCACCTGAATTACTGACTGACTCGCTGTTTATGTGACCCAGCAAATTGGACATGACAGTGGCAATTAAAAAAAACTCTCACAATTCTCTATTCTCTTCCAATTTGCATAGCTATTTATACCCATATACTATGGGCATGTGACTTTCCTCATTGTCTAAATGTCATACTCATATTACTCAGGTATAAAAACAGCACAAAAACACAAGCAAATGAGAATTCAGTTTTGTCTTTTGATAAAGTGACAAGTTGCAATAATTAATGGTTAATGAAGTTTCTATGTTACCTTGAGTAGCTTTATTAATGCTAAAACTACTGTTCACCTATATAATTTTCTTCTAGTGTTTCAGTAAGCAGGAACAGTATTCTCCATCTTTCCTAAACTATTTAATACATTTGCTTTGCACTAACAAAAAGTAGTTGTATTCCAGTATAAAAATGTTTGCATTTCAGTACAGTGATTGTAAAGGTTACCTAGCTAAGTGTAGTTATGATTTGGAGACTCATTATAAGAAGAGCAAAATAAATGTGGAAGTTGCTTGAAATGCCATAACAAAAGCTATTTACTTCTAGAGACTTGATAAATATTTAATACAAATAAATTACTAAGTGGGCAAGTTCCACTTATTATTTTCTCCAAATGTGTGTACAAATGTGTGTAATTTTCATTTGCATCCTTATGAAAATATTTATGGCTAATGATATCTAAATTTATACAGGTATCTGCTAATGACTTATAGAGTTGGTTACAGAATTGGAACTTCCTATCTTTACTGTTTAAAACAGAAGTATGTTTCTAGGCAACATTGAGCTTTAAGCTTTAATACTGAGCTTGAGTTTTGCAGAAAGTACATGCATTAGTGATGTGATAATGAACTTACCGTGGTCATCTCAAGCCTTATACAAAATGTTTTAGATGCCTCACTAAATTTTTTTCATTTTCAGACTGCTTGGAAAAGATGTGATTTGATGTTCAGAACCATTATGTCTGGCATTAAGACAAGCTTACTGCTTATATGATACTTATATGGAATTTAAGCCTCTCAGTATCTTATTCAAAAATTTGGTAAGAAAGAAAACTTCCATGCTGTGCAAGCAAATGAAGTTATGAAACCTAAACGATTTCAGTGTCCTTCTGACAATTTATGCCTAGACTAATATTAATACTGCAAGTCCACTACAATTTTAACATTAGAATAGATGACCACTTGTTTATCAAGCAGTATATTGTGTAGCATTTACCATGTAATATCTTATCACTTAAAGTACAAGCTAATGTCTTTTAACTCATTTAAACTACTATAGAAGTTATAAAAAGGGATTATTTAATCTCAGAAAATAGTATTTACTTTGACTTTAAACCTGGGGATTTGTTTTTGCAACTTTGTACTTGAGGCATGATGAGATACAAACATTTCCCATAGTTAACCAAAGTAATGACCAGCGTTTATTTTACAGCTTGTTGCTGTAAGCAACCTAGTGGCTGCTTAGTAGGTAGCACTGCAGACTTCAGAGATGGAAGACTTCTGTTAGAAAACATCCTGAAGTGTTTTTTTCTTTAGTTAACAGCATGACTGAAGCAAAGATACCACGTGAATCATCCACCCTGTAGAAATCTTGCCCACCCTGCTACAGGTTATCAAAGTTTATCTTGCCACACTTAATGGGATGAAAACAAAGTTCAGCTACTACTAAGGCACAAGGATGGAGAAAACTGGTAAAACTGAAGAGATGAAGTAAGATGACAAGAGTTATCTCTCTCTTCAAGTTAGATACCTGGGTTTAATGCTGTGAAGGTCACTTTGGCTGTTGCCCTTGCTAAGGTCGAATAAGATGAAGCTGACAATGAATTCCTCTTACAGGTTTATGAATATAAAAAGCCTAAATAAAACAACACTAATGTAGATTCCTTTTAAACTTCACTTACATACGGAAAACAGTATCACAGTCAGTTTTCTCACTCAGCAACTGACCTACTGGGACAACTGTGACTATTACATAAGTAATGGCACATACTACACAAAGAATTCCTCATTGCTATGTGTTTTTTTTTTAAGTAATATAATTTTGCTGATTAATCATATAATTACAGATAAAACTTGCATATAAAATTAAGTGATACTTTCTGTAGTGACTTGCATGAATGATGATGTAATGGACTCTTCCAAAAGCAGTTCTTTAGCATACAATTTAAACTGAAAATTAAAAGAGTACATACTTTTCCATCTATAAATTAACACCTACAGATCTGTTCTAAAAGTTGTGCATTTGAATAGATTCTTTTGACTCAGGAGTTTTAAAATTCTCCAGAGCATATTGTCAGTACAGATGACCAGGGGTCCCTATATTTATTAAACTGAATGACCTGACAGTAAAACTCAGTTAAGGCTCTTGGCATTGGTGAAACTTCTTCCCACTCAGACCTACTACTATGGTAGACTTGGACTTCATCTGTGATTTCTTCTGGAGCATAATCACCACCCAATATATAAATTTTGTCTTCTGTGCCAACTGCCCCTGCATTAAAGCCAGCACATTCAAAAGATCCTTCCCCTTTCCAAACACAGGTTTCTGGGCAGAAACTGTAGACCTTGTATGTAGAGAGATCACATATGTACAATGTACAGTTCACTGGAACAGCTTTGATTAGAGTCGCATGGAAAAACTGCCCAAATTCTGCTACAAGCTCAGACCACTGATCAGTCATAGCATTGTACTTAAAGAAACAGTCAAGGGATGGATTAAAGGCATCGGTAATCTCTACTTCTGAGCCAAGGACATAAATTATATTCTGACATGCACTTGCTTCTGGATAGTAGATACCTCTTGGTAACTGACTTACAGATTTCCAATCTTTGGAAAAAGGATTATAGGATTCTACATCCAAAAGACTTCGGGTTTCTTGAGCTCCTCTGGTCTTTCCACCTATTACAAACAGCTGATTTAAAGTTACAACAGACGTGTGCATTGTCCTTGGTTTCTTCATAGCTGATACTATGGAGAATTCATTGCTCACTGGACAGTAGCACCAGGTTTGGTCAGTGGCATCATGAAATGGCTCAGCAATATGAAGCCTGACAGTTCTATAACAATTCCCTTTACATCCTCCAGTTATAAATATTTTTTCTCCATAGCTAGATAAGCTTGACCCTGGAAGATCAATCATGTGTGTATGTGGTAGTTCTTTCCATGTATCTGTTTTGATGTTGTAGCAGAATGTATGTCTGTTTTCTCCATCTTCATCAGTTTTATGAACAAATATATATTTTTCTGTTGTTGAAGGACGTGCATCTGGAAACAGTCCACTAAAGTTTTGCACGCTCTTGACTGCATCATTGATTATTACTGAGCAATTCGCACTCTTAAGTAACTGTTCTTCAGAATGCAGAAAGTCCTCCAAAGTCTTTTCAGGTAACTGGTGTAGTCTCACTTTTTTCATCAAATTAGGCAGGTATTTCTGTCGTGTTTCTAAATTGTGTTTGGTCCATTGAAGGACAGCTGTCAACACTGATTCTTCCTCAGGGACATTTAGTTCATCAGACTCCAGGCATTTCTGTAGTATCTCAAAATTCATCTCCAAAAAATCACTTGATCTGAGCAGCAAGGAAAAGTGGTGCTGTACAAAATCTAGTGCATGATCAAATAAGCGGACAGAACCATAACTTTCTGACAGAGAAAGCAACTGTAAGCAATTCACAAGATCAATACTTTTTATTAGAAAGTCACTGCAAGCTTTGGAAAGGAGTGAAACTTGAAGAAATGATGACAGTTGGAAGAGCATTTCCACATTATCATTCGTTATCTCTGTTTTTCCTGTGTAAGCGTAATCAAGGAAAGCTTTCACTGCTTTTGGTGACAGATTACTAATAGTAACATTGCCATCATCTCGCTCTTTCATATTAACTTCAAACATGGCTCTGTGAATAAAATATAGAATATATACACACAAATTAAAGATCTAGCAAACAGCAGAGAACACTGATGTGAGAAGAAGGTGACAATCAGGGCATAGAATAATGTGGGTAGGCTGTATAGGTCTGAAATGTGGAGGGTTCTCATAAGTAAGAACAATGCGTTTACTTGATATGGTTGAAGAAAAAAGGAGTGGTGATAAGAACACATTCAAAATGACAGTTCACAAAAATGATAGCAGCACCTATGCTTTGTATGGATTTTCACAGAGTGATGAATTCTATAGTTCTCAGTATGAGAGAGAATGTGAAATCGTTCGGGACAGCATGGGTTTCAAAAGCTTGAAAAAGGAAAGCTGTAAAAAAAAAAAAATTAGTAAAAAAACCCAGAATTTAGGTCATGCACCATGGATGAATATAGAGAATTAAACAAAAATAGGCCTTCTGAATTCCAGGCTGAGCAAATGGCGGGATGGACGATGGCTGTATTCCCCACTAATAAAAGTCGGTGAAGGATGGAAGAGGAGAAAAACCATGAGGAAGCTGAATTCTTGCTTTAGAATTGACAGATAGATGTATAGGTACAGGAAGATGTCAGTGAAAAAAAAAAAAAAGGAAGTTTTGACATAGGATTATATGACACAATGAAACTTGTAATGAAGGTACATTATGACTGAATACAAAGATGATGGTTGAAACTATGGAACAAACTATTGATCAGTAGAGTTGTGCAAATTCTACTAGAACTTTGACTATTACTAAATATGTACTAACATTTAACTATTTTGCACAGCCTAATATGGCAAAATAATTAAATTTTTTTCAAGCTGGTAAATGCTGGCAACAGAACAGTGCTGCAACATCACTTGCTCTACCCTTGAAGAGCCCGAGCGTCAGGCTGTGATAGCAACAGCTTCTAAATTTGACAAAAGATGATAGTGGTGAAAGATTTAGATAAATCATCAAATATTAAATATATAACCTGAATTATTAAGGAATCACAGATAATTCCTATTTAAAGAAGAGTATAATATCATAGCTCAGCTACACAGTATCTGTATAGTATGTGAAAATTCCATACTTTCATGAAGCCAAAGAGAAAAAGGAAAACCACTGTGTATAGCATAGTCTTTGGGAAGTGAACACCAGGTAAAGGAGTAACTTATCTGACCTCCCGAACATGAACATAAAATTACAATATGACATTTATATCCCAAAGAAATTTTTGCATACTAAATGATGATTTTTCATTCCCTTATGAATCCAATAGCTAACCTCTAAATCTAAATCTCTGAATTATAACATAAAATAGCAACCAATACTAGTAGAAGGAGACCAATCAAGCTAACAAGCAAGGAGCAGAATGTTGCTGAATCTTGAATTTACGCAGGGAAACCAAAATGAAGAAAAGTCCAAAGGCCAAGGAAGACAAAAGGTGTTTCATTTTAAAATGTAGCTAACACACCTAGATACTACTTCCTGAATTCTAGCTAACAGCAGAACCATGTACTTACAGTATGACATTTGTATTTCAGAGTAGAGTTTGCTGTGTGAATCTCTAATTCGCAAAGTCCTCGTGTCAGTTTGGAAGAACAGATATATTTGGGGTATGGTTAGACATCTAACACTGCAGTTTTGGTTTGGTTCTTTATTCTGCTATGTTTAATATGGCATTTGAATGCTTTGCTCAAAACTCTGCAGATGTGTAAACTGTGATTATTTACCTTTTATTTTTTGTAATTATATTCCCTTCCTTCATCTTAGAGAACTTACAATTCATTTCCTGCAAACTCATGCCAAGATTAGGTTTACCTGAAAAAATCACTGCATGCTGCCAGCACACAACGATGACATGGAATTATTTCATCTTTCACAAGAATTTTAAAGTCAAAAAATATATTTTGTTCTCTGAATTTTTGTAGTACTTTTAGAATCTGTTGTCCATGACCTTCAGCCACTAAGGAATTGATTTTATTTTCAGGAACAGAAATTCCATTGCAAATTGGTCTGCTAATGTAATCCCGTTGATTTGCCATAGTTTCTTCAATCTATTCCTGAATCTGAAAAGGAAAAAAAAAAGTCATTGATTCAGATACAGTTTTACTATTTAAAAACAAAACAACTCCCCAAACCAGAATATACCACAAACTAAAAACCCCAGCACTGAATTTAAGTCTGTGCAGTTACAAATTTGTGTTGTAACTTATACACTGAGTTTGCTACTAACACTTCTACTTTGCAAAATATATATAATTACATATTTTGAGAAGTAAAATATCTGATATATATGAAAGAACAACTCTGTGAATAGGACCCACCTGTAGGAATTTTTTTTCAATACAATCCACAGAAAACACACCAAAGAGGGTGGTAAATTTTAACAGCCATTTAAGAGAAAAACTAGTCCTAGGCTTACCCTCAAAACCCCCCAAATTCTGTAATTTCATGTAAGATGAAGATCAAGAAGAAAAATGTATTTTTAGATTCCAAAAGGCTCATCTGTATACTACAAAGCTCCAAACCCAAACCACTCCAATGGTCTTTCTAGAGCTTACAGTGGAAGGGAGATCCAGGCTACCAGACTACTTTCTAAATCAATATCCATTAGGCACTCTGGACTAAAATAACAGACTACAAAAAACCACCAACAGCCTGACCTAATCAGAGGATTTCTATGGCTTACCAAATTGGGTCATTTAGAGACAGTTTGGTAACAGTGCAGCTTTGAGTGTTTAGACAATTGATACTGATTTTACCTTGTATGTCTAATATTGCTAGGAAGCTTACAGCCTATGATGCAAACTGTGATCTTCATTTACAGTGGCATAAATTAACTGGCTTCAGAACCTATTTAAACCAGTGCAATCTCCCTTTCAGCAGTCAAGCTTTTTGGGTGAAAGTCCCTGTACTGAAGTGCATCATTTGTATAGTAAGTTGGCTTCTACAATTTTTGTACAATATATTTCACTCCGTTTTGCCAGCATAAAGAAACTTTAAAAATGAGTATACCTTTTTTACACATATTTAAAGAGCTATTTATACAACTACAGATGCATAAATTGCCCTTAGTGTAAATTTGGATCAAGCTTGCCTATTTTAAAGGCTAAGGAAACATTTTTTTTCTATTGCAGGCTTTTCTTTCACAATTCCAATTAAAATTAGCAACAGATAATGGCCCACCTGAATTGACAAAGAAGGAAGTAACAAATTCCAAGCCAAATACAGAAACCAGAAAAACACTGGGTTTGGGTTTTAATTTCATTAAAAGGCTTATCTGATAATGTGATACATTCAGAGCAAAACTAAGCCATCAGGCAGTCTTCTTCATGAGAGGTATTTTCATAGTAGACTGATCTATACTTTATCTAGTCAGGTAGCTCCAACCACAAATAGACATCCATGTCTCCTGGAATAGAAGAGATCCATTGATCTTGCTGCCAGCACTGGCACCCTTGGAGCAGGCATCTTCTCCTTCCCATGGCCAGACAATTTCACGTATTCACTCTTTCCATTCTAAGCCTGAGGAACTAAGAAAATACAGAAGAACAAGACCACCATTTATTCTGATAATGTATGGCCTCATAAACCCTGACTTCCATAAATCAAAGTTCTTCTCTATGTTAGAATTCTCTAGAATACCCTTTTCTTATGAATTTAAAAGCCTGTTCCTCAAAAGACTGAATTTTCAAAAGCAGAGTTGTTTCAGCAGAATAAGTTTCCCAAAATTGAATGAACTTTTTAATAAAAGTAAGTGAATTTCAAGGTTTATTTGACATCATGTAAAGTAATACTTCTTTTAAAGGAAATATAAACCTTTTCACAAAATTCTGGAACCAATAATAAATAGCAGACATCTTTCTCTTTTTACATATAATTTCTATAGTAAGCTCAGACCTACAGCTTGCTTTCTGCAGGTAGAATTCCTAATTTCAGTAATATTCGTCTTTGTATAATTAACACAGAAACATCAAATGTCATCAAGCCAATCTCTACTATTTTAGGCAGACATCATACAGTCACTTGCATAAAACAACTTTCTGAAACACAGTGTCTTTTACCACCACTATTTCCACAGAAAGACCATCCCAGTATATTTGTACCAAGGCTGCAAACCTTCTTGTAATTACACGTCAATGTATTAATAGTTACATATATTTCCTCTTCTGTTCAAATTGTAATTTAATTTATTCACTCTTACAATTATCAAGACTGTTGATATCCTCTCTCAATTTATTAGAATGAACAACTGTCAAACTTTCCATGGTCCACTTATAAGAATGATTTTCTGTTTACCTTACTATTTCTTGCAGTTTTATCTTCATCCACTCCAATCTGTTCTCATATTTCTTCCACTGATACCAGATTTGTCATACAGCATTACGGTTAAGATCTCATCAGTGTCTCACTACTGCAATTTTCAGATCATCCAGTGCATCCTGATCTATAACAGCAGTGTCTCCTTACTTTTTATTAAAAGCATTATTTCAGCAGTGTACCTATAATTTTTTTGTCCATCATTAAAGAAGATACTAACGAATACTGCATTATGGCTTACCCTAATTCACCCTGCACTCCATTTGAAAAATAAGTATTATAAAATTCTAATTCATATCTCCCTTGTAGCCAATTCCTGCTTTATTTGATAATTTTGGTACTAATTTACCACTTCACTGGATTTGTTGATGATTTTATAGCCCTCCAAAATAACAATTCAGCTAAAACTTACTATGTTAAACAAGGCCAGCTAGCATTTAGAATTATTTCATGCATTATTCTACAAAGCCATATGAATTAATCAATAGTTACATTTATAAATATTTGATCAAGTTACTGACAAAAAGATAGGAAGCATAGCGGTTGCAGACATACACTGTGTGCATCTAGAGTTCAGGAAAGCTGGACATCAAGCCTCCATGTATTTGCTCCTTTTACTCCCACAAGATTCCAACTATGAAGTCCGTCTTTACGTGGATTACCAAGAACCAAACCCCAGTTGATGGTTTATTAGAGTTCTCCTACCTCTGTTTCTTAACATATGACTGTGTGCCATTAAGCTTCTTACCATGGCAGGCAAAGGCTATATACTCAAGCCCTCTTCCATCATCTGACCCACCGGGTACTTGTTACACAACCAATCTTCCAGCATCTCCTGTAATGCAATTGATCAGATGCCAGGTACTGGCATATGTGACTGGGTATTGCCTGTGGTGAGATCAAATGTGTTCTCTGATGCAACCAAATCCACACTACCACTTGACAAAACTTCACTGCTCACATATTGAACCTTTTTCACATTTAGACTGGCAAATGCCTAGTTAGCTATTGGCCTGGTTTTATTAAAAACAAACAAATAAACAAACAAACAAACAAAAAACCCCAACCAACAAAAACCCCTCTGAACCCAAACACCCTTAAATATTTGCCCTGTTTTTCAGCATGGAAGTTGCATTGCACAAGTGGCCCATTAGCCATTACAGTGAAACTTGATACAGACCTCTACGTTATTAAGGTCAACTCCACATAATACATGCTTAGGAAGATGTATGTACCTCTCAAAGCCATCTGTAGAGATGTTCAGTTGAGGGGCTAGGCATTCTGCATACCTGACAGTCAAGTGACAAAAACTAGCCTACCTATGAATAGTCATAAAGCAGCTAGCAGTTGAATGAGGCTGAGTATGGTAAGCTAATTTTGGTCATTACAGGGGACAATCTAAAAGACCACCTGGGATATCTGAGGGGAAAAACATTTTTATGGTCAGTCATAATGATATAGATAGTGGGACTGAGTGCCCCATCAGCAAGTTTGCAGATGACACCAAGCTGAAGGGTGCTGTTGATATGTTAGAGAGATGGGATGTCATCCAGAAGGATGAAGAGGTGGGCCCAGGTGAAACTCATAAGGTCCAATGAGACCAAGTGCAGGGTCCTGCATCTGGGTCAGACCATCCTTATTTTCAATACAGACTGGGGACTGAGGTAATAGAAAGTATCCTTGCAGAAAAGGACTTGGGAGTTCTGGAGGATGAGAAGCTAGACATGAGCCAACAATGTGCACTTGCAGCCCAGAAGGCAAATCACTTCCCAGGCTGCATCAAAAGAAGCATGGCCAGCAGATTGAGAGAGGTGATTCTACCGAATTACTCTGCTGTGGTAAAACCTCACCTGGAGTACTGCATCCAGGTCTGGGGCCCTCAACACAGGAAGGACATGGACCTGATGGAGTGAGTTCAGAGAAGGGCCACAAAGATCATGAGGGGACTGGAACACCCCTCCTATGGGGACAGGCTGAGGGACCAGGAGGCTCCAGGGAGACCTAATAGCAGCCTTCCAGTACCTGAAGGGGGCCTACAAGAAAGATGGAGAGGAACTGTTTACAAAGGCCTGTAGTGACAGGATGAGGGGCAATGGTATCAAACTAGAAAAGAGATAGGATGTTAGGACAAATTCTTTACCACGAGGGTGGTGGAACATTGGAACAGGTTGCCCAGGGACGTGGTTGAGGCCCCATCGCTGGAGATATTCAAGGTCATATTCAAGGCTCGACAAGGCTCTGAGCAACCTGATCCAATGAAGGATGTCCCTGATCACTGCAGAGGGGCTGGACTAGATGACCTTTGGAGGTCCCTTCCAACCCAAACCGTTCTATGATTCTATAAAGTCCACTGATAATGGCCTAGAGATCGTTAGTTCTACTGTTCACAAGATTCCTCTGTTTTAACACTGTCCCTTTTCCCAAGATGGATGGATGAATGGAGCAGCCTAAAACAGAAAGAGCTCATTGACCCAGATTCCAGGTAATTACACTGAGAAGTCTGATAAGCCCATAGTCAAAATATGAGACATAAACACACATTAGTCCTATTTACAAGTATTAAGCATTCATAAACAAGCTGAAAAGATTTTTCTAAACCAACAGTCAAAATAGCCTTAGATGCTGCAACTGAATAATAAAATCATTGCAGAAGTTTAAATGTGCTAATAAAGTTAAGAATGGTATAAGATGTGCCATTAATTCTAAGTGAGTAACTGAAGAAAGCTTATTAAACAAGCGAAGTCAAGGGCCTGTGTAGTAAGAAATGACAACGCAGGGTACTGAATGACACTGGAGAAGACTTACACCAAACTGCTTTGATCAATTTGTAATAGTAAGATAAATTTATATATAAAAAATCTGACTATAATAGCCATGGGGATGTTGTTTTGTGAAAATTCAAGCATACATGTGCTGTGCATACCCAAGTTAGCAGTTTGCCAGAAAAAGCATGTTAGGGTCATGCCTGCCTGACAATAAACATGACTGAACTTTTGCGATGTGACTGAAGCCTGAGACTGTTCCCAGCACAAGAGACACCAATCGTACATGAGACATGACAACATTCAGACAGTACAGATAATATTCTCTCTTTTACTAACACAACTGGCAAAACCAGTCTCAACTCAGCCTTTGTCTGGTACTTTACTGTTTACAAACAATTGTAAAACTATCTGCTTTATCTCAAAGCACAATATAGTAACAGAATTCCATGTTCCTGTCTGGAAAATTCAATGCAACTGTGTCTCATAGCTTTTTAATAAAAAACTGAACTCCAAAGAAAATTAATACTCAATCATTTTTAGGCAATAAAAGAAAGATATATGTGACATTCTGAGACATTCAATCCACAAAAGTGGCATTTATTAATAATACATGTTGAGACAGTATTCTAAGAAGGAAAGGTGTCACAGGCTTTAAAGCTTTGGGTTCTTTAGAAGTGACTGAAAAAAAAACCCAAAACCCCAGTGTAGAAAAAAAACAGCATGGTACCAGTAGGAAGCAGAGAAATTGCACTGATTCCTGGAGACATTCCAAAAGTGCACATGATATTGTTGAATGGCATTTTCTTGGTTGGGTTATTTTGCTGGTGGGTTTTTTTTGTTTTGGTTTGGTTTGGTTTTGTACTGTATTAAATCCTATACCGCTAATCCTACAGTTAACTTTGTCTCTTTTTCCATAATGTTACTTCTGTGTTTAAAATACTTTTCAAAGACCTATGCTCAGCTATTACTATGACTTATTTTAGGCAGGAAGACAGCAGTTCATCTAGTCTGTGTAGAAACAGCACTTTTTCACATTAACAGGGAGCTGGGAATGCTAAACAACAATAACCAACCAAACCAAATCCAAACAACAACCACCAAACAAACCAAAACCAAACCAAAACAATACCCCCTTCCCCCTTCCCCCCCTCCCCCCCCCCCCCCAAAAAAAAAAAAAAGTAGAAAGATTCTAAGAAATACCTGAAATAATTCGATTTTCACAATTTTTGCATCATTTGTACATGGTCAATATACAACAGCTAAAGCATAAATATTTCCAAAGACAAGTAGTAGGTAAGTGGGTAGTAGATTTTCAAACAGACCCTAAATTTTTAGCCATGACCTAACTTTGAAACCAAAAGATAAACAAACAGATGGCCTGTAACTGAGAGTACAATGGAACACAGTCCTGACAGCCCTCACAGTTCTTACGAGAACAATGAGCACAGAACATAGAAAGCTTTCGTTTCGATATATTCTTTAGAGGCTAGAAACAAACTAGGGTGAGGCAGTACTTTGCATCTGGGGTGTGAATAATTATCTTTTTTAGTTAGTAGAAAGCAGCAAGCCCAGGAAAGGCAGGGGACAGCCTCGCTACTACAGCTTCCGGCATGTGTAAACTCCACCTGAGAGGGAGATGGTTCATCTGGAGCATGGATGTACTAATGGCAACGATGGGGCCAGGGGTACCGGGGTTACCACCCGCTATTAACTGATTGCGAAAAAACCCACAACGGACACTGTTCCCAACCGGGTAAGCCCGATCCTGTCTCACACAAAGCTGAAAGCAGACAGAAATTACACGGAAATTACGTTCCTTTTGCCATTGCTAGACTTAGCAGCCACCCCTAACCTCACCAATACACTAGAACCCCGAAGCTGGCCGGTAGCGGTACAGGTACCGGTCTCAGAAACGCAGGCCTCCGCCCCTCGCCCCGCCCGCCGGAGGGAGGGCAGCGCCGGCAGCACCGCTACTGAGCATGTCCAGATGGCCCGCGCATGCGCCGTGGGCCGGCTCTGTTCATTCTAAGGAAGGACTAATTCCGAGACAGCGGCACGACAGGGCTAAGGGGCTTCCCCTTCTCTCATAGGGCGACCGCGGGGCCCGGCCGCGGGATGTGGCAGTCTCCAGCGCTGCTGCCACTCCGCCACCAACAATGAGCTACTCCCCACCTTAGCGCTTCCTCCGAACAGCGCGCACCCACCTGCAGCCAACACCAGCAGCTCACCGACTAGTCTAGCCCACCTTCTGCAGCAGCAACGCCAGCACATTGGCTCCTTCCGGTGTCATTCTCCTACCTCTTGCACTTTGAGTGGCTCTCGCGGCCGTCAATCCAGATGACATCCCGTCCAGCCTCCCGAGCCGGTTCCTCTGTCGGCTCTCTGACGACACTACGGGTGTAGCTCAGCCGCAGGCACCGCCTTTCCCCTGATAAGTCAGTACCTGGCGCATTCCTCTGTCAATCACATGGCACTCTGATATCGGATTGGCCGTTGTGCTTCCACAGCGCATCTTTTCCGCCTACTTACAAATAGGCGTATGGAGGGGTTGTGCCGTTGGGTTGCGGCAGGGCGGAGGCGGTGGAGAAGTGTGGGTCGTGCAGCGTGTCGGCGGGGCTATGGGGAGCGTGCGCTGGGCCTTCCCTTGCGCCGCCTGGCGCCCCTGCCGCCAAGAGTGGTTGCTGGCGGCGCGGTTGGTGCAGCCCGAGGAGAAGGAACGGATCGGCCGCTTTGTTTTTGCCCGTGATGCCAAAGCTGCCCTGGTACATGCTGACGGGGGGCGGGCACGGCAGCGGAGGCTTTCCCCTCCCGCAGAGTCTAGAGGGACTCGAACGACCGCCTTTCCTGGAGCCCTCGTATCTCCTTGCCGCTGTTGCGGGCGAGTGTGGGCGTTGCGGGAGGGGCCCTTCCTCTCCATGGGGCCGCGGGTGGAGGCTTCTCCGTCGAGGGGCTGCGTCTGGCACCACTCGCGGACCTGGGACGCGCTGTTTCCCGTGGGGACGCGATCGTCTCTCTAGATTCTGTACTGCCCAGATTCCTGACTCCGTGTAGAAAAGTACGCCACTCACAGACACATCAGGGAAGTAAACGCATTCCAAAGTATTCATTGCCAGCTCTACCTACATTGTCGCTGTGGAGGAAAAAGGGACGTTGGCAGTCGGCTAGCAGTGTTTGAAAGATTTCGCAGGTGTTGTGATGTCCCTTTGGGAGACAAAATCCATGTGCATTAGGAGACTATACATGAGGACAGTAGTGTAAGGCGTAAGAAAGCAAAGCTGTTGTACGTCATTCTGCTTTTAAATCTCACATAACACTGGTAATAAGACAAACTAATGAATCTGTAAGAAATTACTCCTCTCTTCAGCTGTTCAGTATTTCATTTGATGCCTAAGTGACTGAATAAATATACTGAAAGTACGGCTTTTGAGACAAGTTTGCTGCTCAGTGTGGTGCAAAAAATATTTGTGCAATAAAGTACCTTAAGTGAGTAAAAAAAGGTAGAGAAAGGAATATGTGATTCTTCTAGGCTGAGACTGCTTTTTATTTGGTCTTCATGCTAACAGCGATAACAACCGTGCTATACTTCAGGCTGGTGAACTTGCTTAAATTTACTGTGCCCAGGCTTTTGTAGAAGGGAGAGGTTTGGCTAAAATACGCTTTTCTTTTGTATTGGCAACAATAAACCTACATTTTTTTTAGGCAAGTGCTAGCAACCAGCAACCACAGATACCTTCTAATTCTATGAATTACTTGTTTTATTTCATAGGCTGGCCGCCTGTTGATGCGGAAATTAATTGCAGAAAAGTTGTCCATACCCTGGAATGAAGTAGACTTGCAAAGGACATCCAAAGGAAAACCGTTCCTGGCAAATGACATAGCCGGTATCTATCCTAATTACAACTTCAATGTTTCTCATCAAGGAGATTATGCAGTTCTTGCAGCTGAGCCTGAACTTCAAGTTGGCATCGATATTATGAAGACTAATTTACCAGGTAATGCATTATTATGATTTTGTGGTGTCTAAGTGCTGAACGTTTTAATGTTTTCCAAAGAACCAATCTGTGTCTTAGAAATTTGGTGTACTTGGGAGGGAGTATGTGTACGTGAAGGCCATGAATTCTACCATGATATTGGCAGGACTAGCACCTACCTGCAGATACATTTCTTGAGGGTTTGCTGCCTGCTAGGTAGAATCAGGGGCAACTTTTCAGCTAGGGACAGTGAGATCCACCCTTGTGAGAACTTTATGGACTATAAGCGTTACTCCCTCGTCCCTTAAGGATGGACATTATATGTGTCAGCACCAGGCCAGTACTGTAGCAGGGTGGCATCAGAGATTCACTGTGAGTGTGCAGTAATCTTCAGTGAGAGGGGACTGTAAGGAGGGAACATCTGAGGTGTCTCTGGTAAAACCCTAAGCTTTAAAAACTTAAGTTCTTGGCCTATTTGTTTGCATGAAATGTTGCACTAACACAACTGTGTTAGTGAACTTTAGGACCGAAATTTTAAGTAAGAATTGCAGCTAAGTGTACTTTTAAATACGGTTTTTGTGTAGTTCATTTAGTTCACAAATGTTCATCACTGTGTGACTGGGTTAAAGCAGAAATGTACTGGGATTCATGAATTACTGGAATTTTCATTTTTGAGAAAGTTCCTCAGCAGTTTAACCAGATATAACAAGTAATAGCCAAGTTCTTAGAAAATATCTCTTCACAATCTTGGTTTTGTCCAGAATTTGTGATATGAAATATGTAAATACTCAATTAAACACTGAGGGGATAACTTTTTTCCTGATTACAGTGCACCTTTTTAATGATTATTTTGGATTGGCATATTTATCTAAGATGATCAGGAACTTTGTCGCAATCTAGTGTTAAGTTCTTCTCTGACTCACTTGCATGTATTTCAGACCCTAACTCTAAAGATGGTGGTCAGCATATGAGGCCACCCGAGCAGTTGCATATTTCATGATGGGACCTGTGGCCTGTGGGGAGAGCTACACTGGAACAGGTTCATAGAACCATAGGGACCCCCAAAGGTCATCTAGTCCAACCCACTCTGCAGTAAGCAGGGATGTGCTCAACTAGATCATGTTGCCAAGAGCCCTGTCAAGCCTCACCTTGAATATCTCCCAGGATGGGAATTCAACTACCTCCCTGGGCAATCTGTTCCAGTACCCTCATGGTGGTCACTGAAGGGACTCCTGTAAAGGTTGAGGCTAGTGCTTTTATCATACTTCTCCCAGCCTGCAGGCCCTCCCAGTGTCTTGCACACCCTTGTTCTATTTCCTGGGGAGGCAGAGAGACAGAGAAGACTTTTATGCTGTGTGAACGCTGCTGATATTGGTGTAGTATCAACACTGTTTAGGCATAGATCTAAAGCTGTGCTCTACAGACTGCAGTGAAAAAAAAATTAACACCCAGACCCAGTACTAGCAGAAACACTTTGGTCAGCCATGCTACAGGCCTTACTCCCAAGTTACTAATTTTAAGAAGCTTTCCTGTTTCAGAAACTAAATATATGAACATTATGAACATTTTTATTTTCACTATTTACATTTTAAGGTTTTCCTGTGAAATGGAAAATTAAGTTGCTCATAGATGATATATATGGGGACAGGGATGTCTTGCATCTTTTGCTGGCATTTTATGCAGCTGGAAATATGGCTGATGTTTTAGAGCTGACAAGTCCTATGAAATTTGTTCAACTCTCCTTCTGAAAGTAGGAAACAGTTGTAAAAAATAGAGGTTTAATTTTACATTTAGGTTTAGAAACCTCTATTTATATTACTTCTACATTCTGGAACAGAATATATTCAGCTTTGTAAGGGAATATATTTTTAGTTCTTTTCCAGTTAATAGGAAGAAGCTGGCTTTATTAAAAAAAAATCTCATCACTTCTTTCTCTCCAATTTTTTTACTTGCTCACTTTCTTCTTACTCTCATAGTAAATCACTTAAATAGTGGATAAATCAATGTCTGTTGATCTAGTGCTCATTCTGCAAGCAGCATCAGAACAATTCAAGACTTTTGGGGATTCTTCATTCAGTGTTCCTAATCAGTGCTGTCGTAAATGCTGTAAAATCAAAGTTAGGCTGTCAGTATATATTGTCACTGACTCTTAGTTATGTTGATTTTTAGCAGTCTAAATTTAGGAAAAATGATCTTGAGTTCTTCCTATTGATGATATTTTAGTTTCTATTCTTCTGTCACTTAGCTTTTTGATTGCTTATCCTAGTATTTCCAAATAGCACCATGAAACTGACATTCAGGGGAGGATTTGGTATCAAAGTTTAATCCCAGCAGAAATGCAGGAAGAGTGATGGAAACCAAACTCCTTTTTTTAGTTAATTAAAAGGAGAATTTAGATACAGCATTCACTTAAGTTCTTCAGTAGTGAGAGGCTCCTCCTGCCAATATGTCCTAGAATTGTTGATAGCAGCACGCATGACCTCTCACCATAAAGCAGATTTTGCCACATTCCCCTGGGCTGCAGCACTCTGCTTCTGTGTGGCTTTAATTTGTGAATATGAATGAGTGAGACTAAATAACACCTTGAGATCTGATACAAAGAGGCTTCAAGGGGTTTGCCCATAGAGACAGAAATAGTTGTTTTGGAGATGTTCATGACTCCAAAGACTAAATAATGAAAATCACTTGGTGCTTTTGTAATAAAGTGATACTAAAGAACTATGCATCTGGATAACCAATGTGAAACAATCCTGCTAGGATTCCTGAACGTGGGTCCTTTTATCCATCTTTCCTTCTTGTCAGAGATCTGGGCATATATTAACAGAAAAGGGGGCTATTAGGGCTCATCACTCTATCTGCAATCTGAATTCATGGTGTTGAGCTTCACAGTGTATATAGAGGAGTACAGAATGCATCATTACAAAATTTCTGTCTTTCCTTTCTGAGTATCTGAAATTCCATAGCTGGCATAGTGATTGAAGAAAAGAAGGACTTCCATCCCCTGTATAGATAACCTTTGACATTCTGTGAAATATGGCCATCCCCTGTCATCTTTAGATAGATAACCTTTGTATAGACAGGAGGAAACAGGGTTGCCTGTGTAAACCTCAACATCCCTCTGTTATTTTCACATTGATATATTTCCGAATAAGATAAGAAACATGGACTATATAAGTTTGTACTGAAATCTCTTTCAACACACAGGTCTTTTGGAGAGATCCTACCTGTGTCCAGCGCTGTAATAAAAGCATAATACAAGAAACTTACTGAGTTTCATGTCCTTCTCTAAATCATTTTGGCGACCGCGGCAGGACACCTCTGTTTGGCTGCGGGACCTGTTGAGGAACAGGACCTCTCAGGGCGCCCCCGAGAAATTCTCGAGTAGAGCTCCTCTACTCACCAGATCACCGCAGGAACAGACAAGACTGCTGACGGAGAGAAGGTATGCTTTTATTAAAAGAGGAGGGGTTGTATCCGTAAGTCGCAGAGGGACGCCCTGCGCGGGAGAGGAGCATTTATTGCCACCCCTAGGGAAAAGAGCTCTTAGGTTGGACCAGGGGGGTCCAAAGGGACTTAAAATATTGTTTATATTTTAAGTATACAGGTTGGAACCAGGGGGGTTCCTAAAGGGACTTAAAATATTGTTTATATTTTAAGTATACAGGTTGGAACCAGGGAGGTTCCTAAAGGGACTTAAAATATTGTTTATATTTTAAGTGTACCAGTTGGAACCAGGGGGGTTCCTAAAGGACTTAAAGTATTATAAACACTGTTTATAATTTGAGTGTGTGGTTGAGTGTGTGTGACTGAGACGTAGAAAATCTACGAAGCGAGAGGGAGTCCCAATCTGCGGTTCCGTTTCTCCGCGAGGAGGACGGCCAGAGAGGGACAAAGCGAATGAGCGAATGGAAGTGTGGCCAATAATTGTATGTTTGGGACCGGTCATTTTGTCATAATTGTATTTGTTGTGTGTTGTAAAAAGCCAGTACTGTGCTGTATTGTGTAGAATGGGGGGCAGACAAAGCAGTGAGATCCCAAAACATACCCCACTTGGTTGTATACTTGCCCACTGGGATGAAATTGGAGGCACTCCAGGAGGGTCGACAAAACAACAGACCCTAATTAAATTTTGTACCCGGTGGTGGCCATTATATAAGTTAGGTGATGGAGAAAAATGGCCTGTAAATGGGAGCCTAGAGTATAACACTTTATTGCAATTGATGTTGTTTTTAAGAGGAAAACAAAAATGGGAAGAGTCAATATATGCTGACATGTTTTTCTATCTCCGAGAACATCCTGATCTTCAAAGGGACTGTGGTATAAGAGCTCCCTCAGATCCACTAGTTTTGGCCCTTGAGAAGGAAAATAAGGCTAAGAACAAGAGGCAGGCACATTTGAAAAGGTGTTGTTCTGCATGTAGCATAGGGCAGAGATGCCTTAAACTTGAGGACCCGAAAGACCTGCCTGAGTTTTATCACCCCCCAGGAAAACTGCAAGGGGTAGTGACAGCAGGTCCAGGAGATAACACAGAGGGTCCTGGTAACAGCAGTGATTCTGATAGTGACACTGGAGTTAGCTCCACAACCCAGGCTCTGGGAAGCCCAGTGGCAAGAAGGACCCGAAGACAACAAGTAACTGCCCTGGCTTCCCAGCTACCCATTCAGGCCCCTCTGCGACAAGCAGTAGGGCCAGAGGGTGACCCAGTCTGGATTAAGGTACCTTTTACAAGCCAGGATTTGGATAGCTGGAGGAAAAAGGCTAAAAATTATCGTAATGACCCTACTGGGACAGCTACTCATTTTCGATTTATGATCAGGCAGCATAACCCAGACTGGGATGATATCCAGTTATTACTGGAACAAATGACTGAAACAGAAAAACAATTAATTGAAAGACACGGATTAGAAATAGCAACAGAAAGAATACAAACTCGGGGAGGGGGAGCGAATATAGGGGATGTATTTCCACTCCAAAATCCGGGATGGAATACAAATGATGCCCTGCAAAGAACTAGACTGGAAGAGTACAGGGAATTTATAGCCAGGGGAATGGAAAAAGCCATCCCGAAAACAATTAACTGGTCTGTATTATACTCAGTCAGACAAGGGCCTGGTGAATCACCCTCAGAATTCCTAGATAAGCTGAGGGAGGTCATGAGGAAAAAAACCTCTCTTGACCCTGGGTCAGAAGTAGGTACACAACAACTGGTATCATTATTTATTGGGCAATCTGCTGGTGATATCAGAAAGAAGTTGCAAAAATTGCCAGCTCCACAGGGAAGGGATTTGGAGGCACTTTTGGATGTAGCATGGAGGGTATTCTCTAACAGGGAAGAAGAGAATAGAAGAAAAGAAAAAAGGATGTTGGTGGCAGCGTTGCAGGAAAATAGGGAAACTAAAGGGCCTACCAGGGCACGGTTGGAAAAGGATCAATGTGCAATCTGTAGGAAGAAGGGACATTGGAAAAGAGAATGTCCAGAAAGGAAAAAGAAAAATAGGGTACAGGCACAGCTGGAAGAGGTTGATTAGGGGGGACCGGAGGGAATTACCCTGGCAGACCCTCTGGTTGTAATAAGGCTAGGGGAAAAGGAAAAGAAATTGGAGTTTCTGGTTGATACAGGAGCAACCTTTTCAGTCTTAAATGAAGCTTTGCTACCTTTGGATGAGAGCTATGTTTCTGTGGTAGGGGCTACAGGTCAAACTGAGAAGGCATATTTTTTTAAACCTCTTAAATATAAATATGGTAAAATCTGGGGCTTACATAAGTTTTTATATATGCCAAATGCCCCAAAGTCATTACTAGGAAGGGACTTGTTAGAAGCATTGGGAGCTGAAATTAAATTTAATAAGGGGAAGGTAGAATTTAGGGTAAGGGAGGAACAGTTAATTGAGGTTTTAAGTCTTGCACTAATGAGCCCTCAACGAGATGAAAACAAAATAATAGAAAGTATAAAAGATCAGGTATATCCTGGAGTTTGGGACACTGAGCATCCTGGAAGGGCCAAAAATGCTTTACCGATAACAATAGATCTTAAACCTGGAGCCCAACCAATCAGGATAAAGCAATATCCTTTAAGGAGAAAAGATAGGGAAGGAATTTTGCCCATTATAGAAAAATTTATAAAATATGGGCTGTTAACAGAATGTGAATCATCATACAACACCCCAATTTTGCCCGTGAAGAAACCCACAGGAGGGTATCGGCTAGTGCAGGATCTAAGGGCCATAAATAAAATTACGAGGGACATTCATCCGGTAGTAGCAAACCCATACACTCTCTTAACTCGATTAAGGACAGAGTTAGAATGGTTTACCGTCCTGGACTTAAAAGATGCTTTTTTCTGCCTACCTCTGGCCCCTGAAAGTCAGTCACTGTTTGCTTTTGAATGGGAGAATCCAGAAACTAACAGAAAATGCCAACTGACCTGGACAGTGTTGCCCCAAGGATTTAAAAACAGCCCCACTCTTTTTGGAAATCAACTGGCAAAAGAATTGGAGAAGTGGGATCAGCCAGAAGGAGATGGAGTCCTACTACAGTATGTAGATGATATCTTGATAGCAACTCGAACCACAGAAGAATGTGAAAAGTGGACTGTGAGTATGTTAAATTTTCTGGGACTTAATGGGTATCGAGTCTCCCCACAAAAGGCCCAAATAGTACAGCAGCAAATAACTTACTTGGGATATGAACTGACTGCGGGACAACGAGTACTGGGCCCTGAAAGGAAGGAAGCCATATGCTCCATTCCACTTCCCAACACAGTAAAAGAACTCCGAACCTTCTTGGGAATGACAGGCTGGTGTAGGCTGTGGATTTATAATTACGGCCTGTTTGTCAAACCTCTTTATGAATTATTGAGGAAGGCTGACAGGGCTCTGCAATGGAACGGAGAAGCTAAACAAGCCTTCCACACTTTAAAAAGGGAACTGATGAGGGCACCAGCACTAGGCCTACCTGATGTCACTAAACCCTTTTTGTTATATTCCCATGAAAGTCAGGGAATAGCACTTGGGGTCCTCGCACAAACTTTAGGACCCTATCGAAGAGCAGTGGCATACCTCTCTAAACAACTGGATGAGGTAAGCAAAGGATGGCCAGGATGCCTGAGGGCTGTGGCTGCAGTTGCAGTCAACATTCAGGAGTCCCGCAAGTTCACAATGGGACAGAAGATCACAGTCCTGGTATCACATACAGTCTCTGCTGTGCTGGAAGCCAAAGGGGGACACTGGTTGTCTCCACAACGATTCCTTAAATACCAGGCTATATTAGTGGAGCAGGATGATGTGGAGATCAAAGTCACTAATGTTGTCAATCCAGCCTCTTTCCTCCAGGGAAGTAATGGAGAATCAGTAATCCATGACTGTTTGGAAACAATCGAGGCCACTTACTCCAGCAGACTTGACCTGAAGGAAGAACCCCTGGAGATGGCAGATCATAACTGGTATACTGATGGAAGCAGTTTTGTGATCCAGGGAGAAAGAAAGGCTGGGTATGCTATAACTACAGAAGAAGAGGTGATTGAGGCAGAAGCACTACCAGGTAACACTTCTGCCCAAAAGGCGGAAATAATTGCTCTGACTAGAGCCTTGGAGCTCTCTCAAGGAAAAAGGGCAAACATATGGACAGACTCCAAGTATGCCTTTGGAGTAGTGCATGCCCATGGAGCCATCTGGAAGGAGAGAGGACTATTGTCAACCCAAGGAAAAGGCATTAAGCATGCAGAAGAAATATTGAGGTTATTGGAAGCAGTACAGAAACCAAGCAAAGTGGCTATAATGCACTGCAGAGCACACCAAAAGGGAAACAGTGGTCAAGAAAGAGGTAACCGGTTGGCAGACAAAACGGCTAAAACAGTAGCCAGGGAGGGGAAAGAGGTGGCAGAATTTGTTTTGGTCCCAGATGGTAAACTGACAATTGAGCAAAAGGAACCAGAGCCTGTGTATAACACAGAAGATCAGAAATTAATTAAGGATCTTTTAGGGACTAGGATAGAGAAAGGATGGGCTAGGACACCGGATGGGAAATTAGTCATACCTAGTAACCTCCTTTGGGCATTTGTTCAGATGGAACATGGAAAAACTCACTGGGGAGCTGAAGCTCTGTATCGAAAATTGGTTCAGGAGTGCATAGCACGAAAATTGTACACAACTGTAGAGCAGGTAACTCGACAATGTGAAGTATGTCTTAGGGCCAACCCCAAGGTGGCGAAAGAAGTCAAGCTTGGACAGATTAGTAGAGGAAATTATCCAGGACAACAGTGGCAAATTGATTTCACTGAACTTCCAAGAAAGGGGGGATATAGATATCTTTTGGTACTTACTGACACCTTCTCTGGTTGGCCAGAAGCATTTCCCTGTCGCACAAACAAAGCTCGGGAGGTTACCAAAATAATGTTACAAGAAATAATACCCCGGTTTGGGGTGCCTGCTACTATTTCCTCAGATAGAGGATCACATTTTGTGGCCAAGGTAGTACAACAAATAAGTAAAATCTTAGGAATTGATTGGCAACTCCACACTCCTTACAATCCACGCTCAAGTGGACAGGTGGAGAAAATGAACCATTTAATTAAGAATCAGATAATAAAAATTGGACAGGAGGCAAAACTCCCTTGGCCGCAAGCATTACCAATTGCCCTGCTGCGAATTCGAACTAAGCAAAGGACTAAGGAGAGGTTAAGTCCATTTGAAATTCTATTTGGAAGACCCTATGTGGTGGGAACAATGAATCCTTCTGAACCAGGGCAGTTCAGAGAAGAAATGTTGAATAGGTATGTTCAACAGATTTATAAGAATTTAAACATGATTAACAAACAAGTGATTGGAACCAATGTGAGGGGACTAGACAAACCAGTTCATGATGTAGAACCTGGAGATTATGTCTATGTTAGATCTCTTTCAGAAAATCCCCTGGAACCCAAGTGGACAGGACCATATCAAGTGTTGCTGATATCCTTCACAGCTATCAAAATCAGAGAGCAAGCTGCTTGGATACATCACACGCGAGTAAAGAAGGCAAAAGGCAGCCCTTGGAAAGCAGAAGAGCTGGGAGATTTGAAGTTGAGAATAACTCGTCAATAATGTTTACTTATCTGCTGTTACTTAAAATAGTAATAGTGGTAGCGTGGGATAATAATTTGTATGTACAAGTAATGAGAAATATAACTTTAGGGTTTAAGCTAGAGTCATGTTGGTTATGTACTACTCTCCCAACTGATCAATTAGAAGTGCCACTTTATGGAATACCTCATAAGAATTGGACATTTGAAGTTAAAGTAGGGAAAGATTTTTCAGATCTTACATGCCAATACGGAATGGGGAACGGAGAAAAGGGACCTAAATATGAACTTTTACCTTGGGATGAGAAACAAGAAATTAAAGCATATGCAAGATGTACTGACAGAAATATTACCAGATTCCCATTTGGGAATAGGCATTTTTTAAAAATCTTTGAGTTACCAAGTTGCATAAATACTACTAAAATAGGAAAATTTAGAGAACTCAAGAGGAGGCTAAAACAGTATTATGATTTTAAAAAGCAATCATATTTGAATCAGTGTAAGATGGCTCCAGGTTGGTGGTGGCTGTGTGGAGATGGATATGCACGAAAGAGCTTGCCAGAGAACTGGGAAGGACATTGTGTAGGGGGACAATTGATCCCACAGTATACAATACATAATGAAATAACTACAGGGATTGTAAGAAGTCCCTGGAGAAGGGTAAAAAGAGTACTGAACCCACTAATAGAGAGACCGACGGGATTCCATAGTTTTGTCAGATGGCTGATTCCTATGATAGGAGTGAGTGAATTAGAAAAGGCTATAGTGAATATCTCAGCCAGTATGGAGATGGCCCTTGCAGCAACTGAGGATGCCATTCGTGCAGAGCAGAAGGAAATAGAGAGTCTGCATAAAATTACAGGACAGTTTAAATACGCTCTGGATATTTTATTTGCCAAAGAAGGAGGACTATGCACAATAGTGAATGATAGTTGTTGCACATATGTAAATGAGGAAAAGAAGATAGAAATGGACTTGCATAAAATATGGGAACAAAGTAAGGTATTCCATGAAGTGAGCAGGGATGATATATCATACGGATTTTCAAACCTCTGGGAGAAGTTAACCTCGTGGATGCCCAACATTTTCTGGCTTAAACAATTATTAGTAGGAATTGTAATGATTATCATATTAATAGTATTAATAGTAGTCTTGATTAAGGTAATTATGTGTATTGGAAAGAGTGATGTGAAATCATATGAGAGGTATAAAAATGATAAACTTAGGCATGAGTTGGAAACTGGAAATTATTTTAAGAAAATATAGTATAGGAATATACTATTGGATGGTAGAAAGGGGGGAAATGATTGAAGAAAAGAAGGACTTCCATCCCCTGTATAGACATTCTGTGAAATATGGCCATCCCCTGTCATCTTTAGATAGATAAGGAAAAGCCCAACAAACAGGAACCAGGACTTCCATCCCCTGTATAGATAACCTTTGACATTCTGTGAAATATGGCCATCCCCTGTCATCTTTAGATAGATAACCTTTGTATAGACAGGAGGAAACAGGGTTGCCTGTGTAAACCTCAACATCCCTCTGTTATTTTCACATTGATATATTTCCGAATAAGATAAGAAACATGGACTATATAAGTTTGTACTGAAATCTCTTTCAACACACAGGTCTTTTGGAGAGATCCTACCTGTGTCCAGCGCTGTAATAAAAGCATAATACAAGAAACTTACTGAGTTTCATGTCCTTCTCTAAATCATTTGCATAGTCTGTGCTGAAGTATCTCAGCTGTCAACAGCTTGTATGCATCTCTTCTGTCTTTTGATAAAAAGAGAAACTTCAATTCTTGTCATTATGCATAAAAGAAATGTGTTGTGTGTCAGCATCTCATAATGCAATTGTTTTCCAAATTACATAATTTTATATAAATGTGAATTAAATTAAAAAAAGAATTCAGGTTCCAAATTTAAAGGAGAGGGTGTTTTGGGGGCTGTATGTCTTCCTTTTTCAGAATTATAATTAGTATTTTTTGAAAAATAAATAAGGTATTAATGAAAATTCAGTAATTGTGTGGGAAAGTGAGCCAGCAAATAAGCAATGAGGATAGACTTTTAAATTGTAGTCTCTGTAATATGAACTAAAGCCAGCAGTCTTTTCACCTAAAATTTTTCTGAGAAACTTTTTCTCTTAGTAGAATTACCTGGAAATCTTTTTACTGCTGTGCCATGAATATTTTGACATTTACTAGTATTGCTTTATTTGATGGTTCCACTGAGTGGTGCTCTAGCTCTGCCTTTGAGTACAGAATATTTCTGAGAGTGAATCCACTATAAATTTCTTTCTCTGGAATAGCTACAAGGACAAAGAGTTCCCAGTGTACAAAGTATATTACAGTAGGTGTGGGGTTTTTTTTCAAATACATGTTTAAATACAAAGCACTTCATCTTGTGATGTTATCCAACAGAATTTCGATTGAGGTCTCCAATACTCTAGCTCTTGTATTCCTTTGTTTGGCCAGTGAACAAGATATGCAATGCAAATATATCACAGTATATCAGAGGTTGGAAGGGACCTCAAGAGATCATTGCGTCCAACCCCCCTGCCAGAGCAGGATCACTTAGGGTAGACCGCATCCAGGTGGGTTTTGAAAGTCTTCAGAGAAGGAGACTCCAGAACGTCCTTGTTGTTCCCAGCCTGTTCCAGTGCTCTGTCACCCTCACTCTAAAGAAGTTTCTCCTCATGTTGAGGTGAAATCTTCTGTGTTGAAGTTTGAACCCATTGTTCCTTGTCTTATCACTGTGAACCACTGAAAAGAGCCTGGCCCCCTCCACTTGACACCTGCCCCTCAGATATTTATACACATTTATGAGATCCCCTCTCAGTCTTCTCTTCTCAAGACTAAACAGCCCCAGGGATCTCAGTCTCTCCTCATAGCAGAGATGCTCCCCTCATCATCCTCATGGCTCTCCGTTGGATTCTCTCCGGCAGGTCTCTGTCTCTCTTGAACTGGGGAGCCCAAAACTGGACACAGTATTCCAGATGTGGTCTCACCAGGTCAGAGTAGAGAGGTAGAAGAGCTTCCCTCGACCTGCTGGACACACCTTTCTTGATACATCCCAGGATCCCATTGGCTTTCTTGGCCACAAGAGCACATTGTTCTTCCATGGAGGAGAACTTGCTGTCCACCAGTTCACCATGAAACTTTCTGGTGGAAAGGTCTTTCTCTGTGGAGCTGCTTTCCAGCAGGGCAGCCCCTAACCTGTACTGGTGCCTGTTGTTATTTCTCCCCAGATGTAGGACCCTGCACTTGTCCTTATTAAACTTCATTTGGTTTGCCTGCCCCCAGCTCTCCAGCCTGTCCAGGTCACATTGGATGGCTGCACAGCCTGAGGGGGTGTCAGACGACCCCCCCCAGTTTTGTATCATCAGAACTTGCTGAGGGCACTCTCAATGCCCTCATCCAGGTCATTGATAAAGATATTGAACAAAACTGGACGTTGATAAAGATACTGAACTGAACAGTACTGATCCCTGGGGGACACCACTTGCCACAGGCCTCCAAGTTGACTCTGTACTACTGATGATGACCCTCTGAACTCTGTTGTGGAGCCAGTTTGCAATCCACCTCACTGACCAGCCATCTATGCCACATCTCCTGGGCTTTTCTATGAGGACGTTATGGGAGACGGTATCAAAAGCTTTACTGAAGTCAAGATATATGACATCCACTGCTCTTCCCTCATCTACCCACTTGGTCATAACTTCATAGAAGGCTATCAGATTAGTTAAACAGGAGCTCCCCTTGGTAAATCCATGTTGGCTACTCCTGATAACCTTTGCATCTTCCATGTGGTTAGAGATGACCTCCAGGATGTGCTGCTCCATCATCTTTCCAGGGATGGAGCTAAGGCTGACTGGTCTGTAGTATTATGCTGCTGCAGCTTTTGAGAAATATACTGTTAAATTGTGTGGTAGTGTATAACAAGGAGACCTGGTGCACAGAAGCATTTTGTCACTTACTAATCTGTGCTATATATTTTTGTTTTACTTACCAGCGATAGGAAGCTGCCTCTTTCCATAGTACTCTTGATGTATTATTAAAATCTGAAAAATTAAACCACTTCAAGATAGAGCTTTCTTTGAAGGTGAAGGTAGGCCACACAAGATGCTATTATTACCAGTGCAAATAGAAGCAATTCTACAAAAGTTCCACAGGTATGCAGCAGTTCACCATTTTTTCACTAGTCACATACTGAACTAAGTAACATAAAGCTGGTAGAAAAGGAAAATGTCCTCTTCAGCTGTTGTGTTTTGTTGCCTTTTAATTATCTGGCAGGTTATAATTGTAGGTTTAAACCAGGCTCTCAATTTACTGGTTTTTGAAGATTTACCAAGATAAATTATTTTTTTTTCTTCTTTTATGATCAGTTTAAGGTGAACTCTTGAGTCAGTTGGGAAAATGCAGATTGTACTATAAATCTGTTAATGGATTTAATTGAGGACATTATTTGTCAAGAGAGGTAATGCATATGAAATTGTTCTAACCTTTTCACAAAAGAAATGAGAAGGATTCTCACGGTACTACTAACTCCTGTGCAGATGACCTGCTTGTTGTGATGTATTTGATTATTTACTTTTTTAAACATATGGACAAGAAATTTAGCAAAAAGTGTCAACTTGGTTTACGTGGTGATTTACCAGTTGCTTTAACTTTGTGAAATAGAATGTTTTCAGTGACTTAGGAAATGACTGTAGCTTAGTAAAGGTTGCTTTCAGCATTTAAAAAAAATGTTTAGATCTTAGGTTCAAGAGTTTTCCTGCTGTGTAAGTGAATTTCTTTGCAGTAATACATTTTTTTAGCTTAGATGTAATTACAGATGTAAATTAACAATTCATTCTTGACCTTTCATAATCAGCCTGCAATCTTTCTTACCTATTGCATTAAAGTGAGATTGTAGATGTCCAATGTAAATGTAATTCCAGAAATAAATGTTTCACATACAATAAAATCAGGAGGCTTTTTTCATTAGTCTTGCAGTTTTATGCTAGGTTTGGTTATTAAAAAGACACAAAATGATAACTTTTTTGCATGTGAATTTTACGTATAATTAATTCGATCTAAAAATACTCCCTGAAATGCTTTTTTTAAGGAAGTGGGCTGTTATGTTCAAACACCTGATTGTTGGAACTGTTCCTCTGAGGCAAAAAAATACAAACAGAATTTAACTCATTTTTCTGGTCTTACTCTCATTATTTCATTATTGATATGATAGAAATGATGGAGATCTTCAAAACAGACCTATTTCACACATGAATCAGAGTATCTTAAGTCCCATGAGAAGAAACTAAATACCAGGCTTCAGTCCAGCTAGTAGAAGAGGACTCTTTCTCCAGCTGGTCATAAACTTTTTGCCATTTCTTTTGCTAGTCATTTGAGAGCTAGGCACACACACATCATAGTTTAAGATATTTGGCATGTGTTTTATGTAGCAGCTGTGTTCAAGTTTTTCAATTTGTAACGCTCTTTTAATTGTTGTCTTTTCAGGTTTTGTAATAAGAATTTCTTGATGTAGAGTGAAATGCTGAAACAGATTGTTAATTACTTCTTACAAACAGTACATTTACAGTATCTGTAGCTGTGCCATTAGCTAGTAATTTTGCAATTATCTCGTTATTAAGGATTGGATGCTGATTGCTGCTATGAGATTTACTGAAATGCAACGAAACCAAAACTTTGATTAAGGTGAAGTTAAAGCACAGGAAGACCAGAAGCACTTCAAAGAACAAAGTGCTTTAGGTTAAATGTTACTCCTAATTAAGGAAGTCAGAATTTATAAATATGAAAACATTTTTAGATGTAAAGTAGCATCCAAAAAACTAACTAATATCCTTGTTGAGCTAACAAATCTTAGTGGGCATATGCCCTTATGCTGAGTAAAGAAGGATGAATTTTTGTTCCTCTCTTTGAGAATGTGAAAAAGCAGCCATCTTAAGCATACTCTTAAAGAATACATGTAATATAGCAGTTTTCATTACTCTATTTAGTCATATTTGAAACCCTGTTTTAACCTCAAATCACATTTGGAAAAAAAACACTTGAATATTCTGATAATCGATTAAGCACCAATGCTCGATAAACCGTGAAGGGAAAATTTGATATTGATATAATCTCTTTGAGGGGAAATTGGCTTCTGAGAAACAACCGTGTATGATTTAAAATTTTTTTTTAATCAGAAAACATAAACACATTTGGATTCAAACAGAAACTGACAGGAAAATGAACTTGTGGAGAACAGATATGTTTAAATTGAGGGATAAATTGGCAATTAAGAAAGCAAAAAACATAAAGCAGGGGTTTTCAGGAGAATAAGAGGTGAAACAAAGAGAAACTATAAGAATAATTCTCTGGTTTTGAGTTGTGTGTTGTTTTTTGGTTTTTGGGTTTTGGTTTTTGGGTTTTGGGTTTTGGTTTTGGGTTTTGGTTTTGGGTTTTGGTTTTGGTTTTTGGTTTTGGTTTTTGGTTTTGGTTTTGATAGCCTTCTGGACACTGAATTTACAATAATTGCAGTCCATTCCTAAATTGGTCTTTTGGGAAATTAAATGATGCATTCAAAGTGCAGGGCTCAAGAGAGCTGAACATTTATTTATTTATTAATTTATTATAACGAAACTGAAAATGCATCTGCGTCCACACAACAGTTAGCTTTGGCTCTTCAAATTAATGAAGTCTTTCAGAAAGATATGATGGGAAGAGGAACAAGGTTAAGTAATTGCTATGGTGGGTACCAAGAATTTGCTTTTTTGGGTAGTTTCTTTCCGACATTGCCCATTTTCAATAGCTTCGGCTCTACAAATACATAGATTTGTTGGAAAAGTTAAGAAATAGAAGCAGTCTCTTCTGTCAAAAGCACTTTCAGATGTTGTCTGTACAAGAATGACAGTTTGGAGCTCTTAATAGTTTCAAGGTTGGGACACAATGATTTAGAGACAAATTTGTAGACTTTTAGACTGACTTAGGAAATGGTAGAAATTTATCTCAAATATGTAACATGTCACCTCAATAACAAAAGAACCAAAACAAAATAAAACAACAACCTCAGCTGGATTTCCTGACATATTTCCTTTCTAAGCAAAACTTTGATTTTTAACAAGGCAAATATTTTTCTGTTTCTTCAGGAAAAGTGACAGGTTGCTATTGTAATGTCAGGTTTTCAGGAAAGTTTAGGATCAGGAGACTTTTGCTACTTCTGTAAGCTGCTGTTTTCTTGCCTTTTATCCTAGCACAAAACAATTTACTAAAAACATAGCAAACATTTGGAGATAGTATCTACAAGAGTAGATACAGCTGCTATGGGGAATGGACCATTGAAGTTATCAGTTTTGCAGTTCTGGGCCATATTCAGCTTTTGCCATGTTGCAATAAGTTTATCTTCCTCTTGCATCTTTCCTTGTATAGCCTGGTGGCTGATAGAAGATGGGTCCTGCAGTGATTGGTCTGGAAATGTGGAGAAGTTGATTTGTGTATTGATAGGGAGGAAGGGGGAAAAGAAGAAGGGCAGTGTATACACAGAAATGGGGATGTTTTAAGTGTGAAAACCAGTTTTGACATTGGGTGATTGTCCTCACAGCAGTAGGTTTATCCTTATCACTTTTCTGGAAATGGTAGATGGTGCATTTTCTTCAGGGTATTTTTAGGCAAAGGTTTAATTGTCAAAGGTTTCAATCAATATCTTTCTGTATGTGTAGAAAGACCCTCTAGGACATTATTTCATAAAATGTAATAACTTTTTTTTGAGAGATCTAATGTTTTGGCAAGTACCACTGTGGCTTGAGGCTGTAGGTGGTAAGGCACACATCTTATATGAGTGAGTGCTGTTTCACTAGCGACATCTTGAAGTTTTTGTTGTCTCTTACAAAGTTAGAGATCTTTCTCCATTAAAGCGTGTTATGTTTCTGTATGTGTGTTACCTTTAAAAAGAGATCTGAGTGTGTTTGACCTTTTTAACTTTTTTCATTTTCCTTTTTTTTTTTTTACATCTGTACCTGTGTCCTCACAACTCTCAACCATAATGGCTTTGTAAAAGAAAGTTGATTTTTATGATTATATGGATATTGGGATTTTGTGTTTGCTTAGTGTGATGCATCATGACCTTGTGAGTGTTGAAAGGAAGCAGATTTCCTGCTGTTCTGACAAAATGGAATGATTGTTTTAAACGTTTGGTATGTTTTATAATGGAAAACTCATTAAATGCCATTTTCATGGGGGTAATCTACCTTTTTGTTGAAATTGTGGCTACCTGGAGCTCTGCTAGATGTGGTCATACGACATCTTGGAAAGAGTTTGAGGAGGTTAAAGTTGTGACCATTGACACAGACAAGTTAAGAAAGGGGTTTTCATTTGCTGCTCTTTTTTTCTTTTTCTTTTTTTTTTAAATCATCATTGTTTAGTTAGAAGTACATTTCAGTAAAAGAATTTAAAGTTCCTGAATCATGAGCGATTATCATCCTATGTATTTGAAATAACTTTTCTCTACTCAGAAGCAAGCTGGTTTTGTCCAGGATGTTCTTGTTTTGTTCATAGATTGTAAATACATGTAAATATTGTATATTTTGTACATATTCATTGCACTTGATATTTCTAGATTGTAGTTTTGCTTGTAAATACAGCTTCATTTGCTCTCTAACTGAGCTGGTCTGGCAGTTTTATTTTGGGGGTAATTTCAACCCACCACACCTTGCCCTTGCACCTGTGTGGGATTATGTCAGTACTCTTCCATAGCAAGTTTGTATTGCAGGTGAATGCTTGGCATAGGAAGAACATGTAAAGGTATTCTGGAGTCTGAACAAAATTTAAGAGGATCTGGGTATTTTGGTGGCTTGTGCTTGTTGCTTTTTGTTTGTTTGTTTTCAGAGCAAATGACAAAAAATACACATCTTTTGTAGATCTTGTGTATCACCTGTGTGTAAATTGATCAGATATGTGGCATCCACTTAGTAACTTAGGACTTTTTTTTTTTTTTTTCAGTCTGGGCCACACCTTTATCAAAATTATATTTCTCCAGTGTAGGTTTGGAAGTAGAACTATGTGATCCATTATGACTCTCTGCATTCTTTTATTTAGGATTGACTATCAGAGTAGCTTGCTTAAATATTCTTCGTCTCTGCTGTTGTACCTAATCACAGTGAAATCTTAGCCTAATATTACTCTAATATTGCAAAGCTTTAACAATCCAAACTGCAAAGAAAATTTCCAACATTATCAAACTATGTCAGTCTCTTTGTGACATTCTTTTTGACAATCTGGCTAATGTTAAGTAATTCAAAGGAGGCAACCTTGACTTTTCTGATATTTTAAAGTTAATACTGCTTCTCTGAGGTATGACAAGATAAAACAGACTTTCAGTAGTTACATTATGAGAATGTTTAATGTATCTGTCACAGGGAGAATTGCAGGATACTGGCAAGAAGTGGAGAGGTCGCAGAATACCAATCCAGTTTCCAATTCATGATAATGCTGTGTGAGCCAATAGATCTAAAAAACTTGCTTTGCTTATTTTGTATCTGGATCCTTCTAAGTTAATCATTTATTTAGCTAATGATTTGTCTTGTGTTGTCAGTTTCTAAACATTTGTACAAGGGTTAGTTGGTATTAATTAACAATTAGGACTTGGGCATCTGTTGCAGAAGAAATGTTTTGTCTGTATCAGTTTACTCTCATTTCCTTTAGAGATAGTAAAATGTGATTAAATATGGCAAATGCGACCAAAATTATTGTCATCCCAGGAGTCTAGGACACCAAATGTATTCATATACAGTCTGTCAGTTTGCAGGATTTCTGCCTAGCCTGGGTTTCACCTTATTAAGCAGATTGATCTGTTCATACTTCAGTTGCTCGTTTTGCTAGGTAGCAGGTTTCACACTGACCACTCCACATCTGAAAGTAAATTTATATGTATTGATTAGATGCTGTTCTTAATCACCAGCTGTTTTTTTTCATGCAGTTCAAGGCAATGGAGAGTCTCTTAGCATTCTGAGCTTTGGGGGTTTTGTTGGGTTGGTTTGGTGGTGGTGTTTCTTTTCTTAAGGGGATAGTTGAGCAATTGCCTGGCAGTAGTCTTAACCTTTGAATTTTCATAGTTTTGGTTATAGTCAGTATGTAAGTTAGTTACTTTGTATCTGACCAAAACAATTTGAAGATTGTAAAACTGGTGAAGAGCGAAGTGAGGAAGATGCATTATATAATATTTTTTCAGTGTTGTGGGGAAGGTATGTAATGGTTTTAAGAACTTCAGGTACAATGGGACAGTTAGGACTTTGAAGTGTCTGTTGTATTACCAAATTTGACTTACGATTGACTTGATGTTTGTAACAGATCACTGGTATGAATATTTCTGTATTAGTCCTATGGATAGTAATCTCCACTATTAATAGCTTCATAATTTACATGAATCATCCTACAGATACAGCTTGTTAGGCTTTTTTTTAATCAGTAAAAAAATGGGGGAACATTGCCTGGTATTTATCTAGTATTTCTAAAGCACTTTCTCAGACAGGACTAGGGAACAGAGTGTGTTTTCTTACTCTTAATTTCTGTATCTTTTTAAAATCAGTTTTTTTTTATATCTGGTCTGAGGTTTTGTAGTTTTAAAGGGAAAATGTAAAGCAGATTTTTAGCCTAGTCTTCACAGAAAAATTAATAAAATACTCATTTGTCATTGCAGTGGGGAAGATGGCATTATATATTTCAATGTAAATGATTTGTGCACACCCATGAATGTGTGCACTTATATAGCTTCTTTACTTTCCAGTTTTAATATTGGACTTTCTAGTATCACTTCTCATCTTCCTGCAGTTTCCTGAGTATTGTGTATTTTTAATATCATGAAGAACCTTAAGGCTTGGGTTGGACTTTTTAAAATGCTTGGAAGACAATTTTTGAAAGTTTAGTCAGTTTATATTCTTAGGGATCTAAGAATATAAAGAATATATAAAGAATATAAAGAATTCTAAGGGGACATGGCAGCCATATATAGGCAAGAAAGCGATTGCCTTTGCAGCTCTGTTAATTTTATGTTTAATTTTTTTCTGTGAAATGCTCTGGTTTTAGATCTGCATTATGATGCAGCAGGGCTGTGAGGCTTATGTGCCTGTACATTAAAGAAAAAAAAATCGATGAAAACAGGTGTTGGTGTCAGGGACAAACCTTCTATTTTCTCTTGTAAATGTCAAACTAATATAGACACCCACTGGGGAAACTGGTCAGAGATTTGCTGTATGCCTGTTGTCTGTTGGTTGGTGTTCTCTAAGAATCAAATTAATAAGTATTATAGGAAGGAGGCAGAGCTTTGCATAATTCTAGGGAAAAAGGGCTTGTAAAGTTAGGCCTTGAATAGCTAAACCCTCCTGTCAATTTTGTTCTAATGCAAATGAATATGCAGATTTGTATTTGTTAGGCAATCAGCTACTGGGGCAAATTCTTGTGAGTTAATTTAGTGTTATGAAAATAAGATGTATATTTTAAATTTGGTAGTTTTGTAGCTGACTGTCTTACTTTTCAGCAAGATGATCTAAGTAAAAAGAAACTGTTTCAAATATTTAGAGATTGTCACGCTCTATACCCAAGTGTGGAGTTTACGGTACACTAGAGAAATGCTTTCAGAATATTAGCAAAAAGAAAGAATACACAACAGTTTGTTTAAAGGTGAGAAAAGGAGTGGACTGTAAAAGCATATTCAAATGGAAGTACATTTTCAGCTGAGAAAGGGAAATAAAGTTCTGCTCAGAATTGAGAAGTAGTAAACTTTCCCAGTTGTTCTTGGAAAGAAGCTGTGTAAATTTTGAACACCACATTAACTGTAAGTTAGGAAAATAAGTGGCACAGTTAAGTAAGCAGTATCTATACAAAACACTGGAAATAGTTTTAAAGTTTGTTGTGAGGAATTACCACATTCGCAGTTTGTAGTTGTTAACTTAGATTTTATTTTTCATAAGGTTTATAGTGAAGTTATTTGGTTGAGGACTGAACAGATATGCATTTCTGAAAAGGAAAAAGCACCTTTATTAATAATATTTTAATGATCATGCTTCTATGATAAATAATACTTTTAAGCTACTACAGAGAAAGGCAACGAAGCTGGTGAGGGGCCTTGAACACAGACCCTATGAGGAGAAGCTGAGGGAGCTGGGGTTGTTTAGCCTGGAGAAGAGGAGGCTCAGGGGTGACCTCATTGCTGTCTACAACTACCTGAAGAGAGGTTGTAGCCAGGTGGGGGTTGTTCTCTTCTCGCAGGCAATAAGCAGCAGAACAAGAGGACACAGTCTCAAGTTGTGCCAGGGGAGGTATAAGCTGGATATTAGGAGGAAGTTCTTCACAGGGAGTGTGATTGCCCATTGGAATGGGCTGCCCAGGGAGGTGGTGGAGTCACCATCACTGGAGATGTTCAAGAGAAGACTGGATGAGGCACTTGGTGCCATGGTCTAGTTGATTGGTTAGGGCTGGGTGATCAGTTGGACTGGATGATCTTGGAGCTCTCTTCCAACCTGATTGATTCTATGAATTATTTTTTTCAACATAGTTGTATCCCCAGGTAACTTTTTGGCTCAAGGTTTGTAAGTGGTGTTTTTTAATAACTCAATGCAGGGAAGAGTGCTGGTTTGTATGAGCAAAGGCTCAGTACTGTGCAAACCCAGCTGTGTAGCATCTACTTTTGAGATTGTTAGCATATGGATGTTTAGAAGCACAGGCAGTGTGCAGTTTTCTACAACCTGAATGAGCAGATACTAAAGGAATCTTTTCCTTCTTTATGGCTGGAAATTAAATAAGAAATGGTAGTACAATTGCATAAGTTTTAGTGAGGTCTAGCCTTATCATTAATCATTGGTAATAAGACAAAATATTTCTGGAAATATTAGTATGATCGTAGTGCATTGCAGTGAAAGCATTTGTTCCTTCAGAGAATGGGTTTTTTTTTTCCTCAAATTTTTACTTTTTGTTCATTTTTACCATGCTTCTCCAGTTCGTCAATCTCTTTCAGAAATTTTTCTTACAATTTCTTAGAATTTATTCTTGATAAAGTACTAAAGTTCTCATGCATTCAGGATTTTAGAGTATCTATATACTTGAATTTCATCTGCATAAATACATACATGTACACTGCATCCACATGTCTCTTAGAAAATTAGTATCATCTTGCAGAGAAGCAGCAGCCACTGCACAGTGGAGAGACTGAATTTACATTGGTAGAAGTCTGAAGGTAAAGCGAAAACGTGACTGTAGTCATGAGAACGTTTGTAATGTCATTTCTGTAATGAATACTTTGCAAGTCTTAGGGAATATCTTCTGAAACTGCTAAATATACTTTTATCAAGAAGAAATATTAAATTATTCTTAATCCTTGTAAATACTTCATTGTGTTTCCTTTATTTCCTATTATATTTCCAACCTGCATTTCAATTTCTTTTGTGTTCTATAATTGTAACACAAGTCGGGGTCACCATTTATAATTGTGGCAGTTGTGTTCTCCTAGGCTGTGTGTTGTGGTGTTTCCAGGTGATGCCAAGACAAGAAGACTCTTGCTGTGAAAGGGAAAAGAATTTATTGCCTATGTAACTAAACAAAGCACTAAGCACAAGCAAAAGCAAAGAAAGAGCTTAAGCATAAGCCAAAGCCTACCACTCTGTTACATAGTCCACTTACATACTTTTCTAATACAGAGCTGCCACATCCCAATTTGGCTATCCTTTCACTGACATGGGTCCAAGCAAAGCATGCAAAAGGTTAATACTGACCAACAAGCTTCTCAAGGTATCCAGTCAACTTCTGCCTAGTCTTTCTCTTCAGTTACAAGGTGTTTACATTCTTTCCAACTCAAAGACAAAACATAGCCTTCTCAAAAATTGTTCAAAGGTTTGCTATCTTGCTACAGTGTTCTGTTACATGATCTTTGTGTTTTCCTTGCAGAAAACATTGTGGCTTCATGAAGATGATTAAAATATTGAAGTCCTTTATTTCTTTCTTTGCTTCTATTTTACAGAGTAGGCTTGGAGATTAACAAAAATATTTAGCACTATCCCTAAACTTCTCTAAGAGGAAAATATAGACAATAAACTTAGGAGGAAAAATACTTCAAAAATTATCATCAGAACAGGAAGCTCAGTTGTTCAGTGAAGGACTCTGGTACTCTGTCTTGCCCAGACAAGACTCTGTCTTGGCTGAAATGATCATCTGTAGACTATACTGTGTGTAATTCAAAATTGTAAACATTAGAGCTAACAGCTATTTTGGAAACATAATGGAATAATTGTCATGAAAGTTTTTTGTTGTATTTCTTAATGAAATTTAATTATTTTGTAAACTGGAACTTGGATTACTAATGAATGGAAATGGTCACAGAAATAAGTCCAAGTGTTTGTAGAATTGTTGATAAGTTTATTCCTGAAACAAGTTGGCAAACGGGAGGTAATTTAGAAATGCAGATTTACAACTGAGCAATTGCTGTATGGGATTTGTTCCCATTCTTTGAAAGGAAGTTTTTTGTAAATTGTGGCAACTATGTTTCAGGCTTTTTTTTTTTTTTCTTGTTTTTCCTGTCTGAGAAACAAAAAAGGTATCATTAAAAATAAAACTTTTCTTCTGCTTCCAGTTTTTTTCCCTTCTTATGAACCAGGAGATGAGAGAGAGGAACATTGAAGAGGATTTAGTAAAGGGCCAACAAAGTGACTAGAGGGTTGGGGAGCTTACCTGTGTAGAAATGTTTATGGAAGTGGGTTTGTTTAACCTGAAGAGGGGAGAGTTCTGAGGAGGGGAATCATAGAATAGTAGGGTTGGAAGGGACCTCTGAAGATTGAGTCTAACTCCCCTGCCAAAGCAGGATCACCTAAGGTAGGTCACACAGAAACACATCCAGACAGGTCTTGAAAGTCTCTAGAGAAGGAAACTCCACAACCTCTCTGGGCAGCCTGTTTTAGTGCTCTGTCACCCTTACAGTGAAGAAGCTTTTCATCGTGTTGAGGTGGAACTTCCTGTATTCTGGTTTGTATCTGTTGCCCCTTATCAATTGCCCCTTGTCCTATCACAGAACACCACTGAAAAGAGACTAGTACCTTCTTCTTGACACCCAACTGTCAGACATTTGTAAACACTAGTAAGATCTCTTCAGTCTTCTCTTTTCCGGACTAAACTGCCCCAGGTCGCAGCCTTTTACAGAATCACAGAATCAATAAGGTTGGAAAAGACCTCAAGGATCATCAAAGTCCAGCCTGTCACCCAAGAACTCATGACTGCTTTCCTCATGAGACAGATGTTCCAGTCCCTTAATTATCCTCCTAGGTCACTGGAGAGAAGATGTAGGTAGCTATTTTCATGAGGGTGCACAGGAACAGGACAAATTCAACAGGTCTGGTTGCTTCAGGGGTAATTCTGTCTCGATAGAACAATTCTATACCTTGAGAACAGTAGAACATTGCAATAAGTTGCCCAGAGAAGGGGTGAAAAACTTTGCTTAATAAGGCCCTGCTTCAGGGAAGTTAGATTTTCTAAGTAGATGGGTATTTCATTTGCCTTGGTAATTCATCAAAACATACTTGACATTGTTGCTCCTTCTTTTTTTCAAGTGCCAGAGGAAAGTTAGTTCTGTCCTCAGATTGTTCTGGATCATTCCATTAGGTGACTACTGCATCTATCAATAAAATTTCTGTCTTAAGAGGTTTTTGATCACTTTAGTTTACAAATTAATTGAGGATGTGTCTGAAAAGTCACTGCTGTGTCTTGTGTAATGTACATGTCACGTTTACAGTTTGCAACATGATCTGGAAGTTGTCAAAAAACCTGAATTTGTACTTTAGTGTTGTAACAGTTTGTTCAGTTCAATTATTACCACTTCCAAATCCTGTTTTTATATAGTGCTTAGATATCTGTAGAAGACAACCACTTTATAGAGATGAGTTAATACTCTTCTCTCTAATTTAAGATGGGGAGTATTAGTTTAGAGAAGGAAAGTTCCTTGCCTGTCACTCACAGAATCAGTGGCAAAGCTATGGTTAGAATCTGTGTATTTGTTGAGCAGTTATTAGAGACGAGTTCTTAACAGTGGTGTGGTAGTGGGAGGGGATTTGGATTAAATACAACTAATATTTTCTTTCTGATAAGAACATTGAATAACTTTATGAAAAATTCTCAGTATGTGGAGTTGTCTCTATGCCAATTTTTATTACTCCTACTAAAGAAAATAGATTGCTTTCTGCCATTGTCTGTTTAGCCAGCTGTGAGCCCTATCGGACAGACAGATTGCATGGTATGCTGATTAATGATACAGACTGTGGGTGATTAGCCAAGCGTGTATTGAGGTCCATAGTTTCCAGTGCATTATAGAAATGCTATTGATCAATATAAGAAGGCAGTCTTTAGTCTTCTGCAAAATAAATTTAGACAAGTGGGGGAAAACGGTGTATCCCCTGAAGAGCTGCTGCAGTGCTGAGCAGCTGTGCTTATTTTTAGAGGAGGCTTAAATGTAATCTAAGGATCTGAAGACTTTTTCATTGTGGGTGTTTTTTTTGTCTCCTTGACACCTTTCTTAGTGTGACTATGAGCCTCTCCCTACCCTCATTTTTCTTACAGAATAAATCCAAAAGATTTAATGTGTATACGATAAATTTGGGAGATTGTATTTTCACATGGGCTTAAAGCATTACTTTTGTATCCCAGTATCCAAGAGCAGGAGGCAGAATAACTTGATGAATTCTGACAAAGAGCATGCTGTTTCATAAATGTTACTGTCAAATGTCAAAAACTGCATATGCTGCTGTCTACATTTAGCCTGTATGTGAGGCTAAATTATAAGAGATGCTCTATCACCCGTTGACCCTTCCCAGCTGAGATTGGGAATTTAGGAAAATGAGAGGACGCCCTGGGTTGAAAGGCAAACTAATGAAACAGCAAAACTTAACACCAATATGAAGTATAAAGTTGCACTCAGTGCTGTGAATATACAGTGGTCTCAATTACAGCAAGGAAGTCCTCAGGAGCGGAATGATATGCAAGCTATTCCAGGGATAGAAAGGAGCAGGAGGAGCCTCTGTCCCTCTACAAATTTCCTCCTTTATAACAAGCATTACATTCGTTATGTGGGGGTACACCTGGGAGTCACCTCAGGTATGCTGCCCTGGCTGACATGAAAGTATTAATAGCCAGCATCCCATGGCAGGGCAACTACTTTTGTAATAGTGTATATATGTCTGTGTGTGTGTATATATATATATATATATATGTGTACATACATATATAAATATGTACACATATGGTGGGGTTGTGTTGGGGTTGTTTTGGTTGTTTTTTAACTGTAAAATCAGCACTGGTTAAATACTTCCCTTTTTAGTGAATGCTGAAAATGCATGTTTATGACTTGGACAATTTTAATGCAGTTATTCAGCTGTGAGAATGTTCAGAACACAGTATGAAAAACTCTCAATCACCAGCATCACTGCTTCAAGGCTAATATATATCCAGATTGTGGAGTTGTTGGTTCATAATTTTTCTCTTGTGAGTTTTTGCTAAAGCAATACCATGAGGGAATTAATTTTCTTATTACTAGTCTATTAAAATTTCTGTAAATACATCTTTCTAATTTATAGGTAGCAGCTCCATTCCCAATTTCTTTCGCATCATGAAGCGACAGTGCACTGAAACAGAGTGGGGTGTAATCAAGTCTGTTGGTAATGAATGGATGCAGCTGGATATGTTTTATCGGCACTGGGTAATACTTTTTTTTATTATTATTATTTAAAGACTGCAGTGCTAGAGCCTACATGTTCTCTTTTTACCCATTTTGTTATTGTTCTCATTATGGTAAAATTAGATACTTTTTTTTTATACTTAGATGTTAATGTGGGGATAATATTTTAATGAGATTCGTATTTTAGTTTTGTTTGTGTTCAGTTGTTTGAGGTTTTTTTAATGTCATCTCACATTGCTAGAAAGATTTATGCTTGGTTTTAAACACATAACCAGAACCAAGCAAAGGGTTCCTATCTGTATGTGCCACTTGGTGATTCCAGTTGTAAGTTCATTATGCTGCAGCAAGTTAAGATAGGTATTAACACCACCCATAACTTTCTCTTGATAATTTTATCAATCTGCCCTCACATATATAATACTACAAGTCTTAAATTTATTTGATCTGCAGTGTCTGCTCAGAAGTAATATTTATTGAACAATTTGAAAACAGCTAATATGAATAAAATGTATTTTTTCTGTGTTTTAGGCCTTGAAGGAAAGCTTCTTAAAGGCTGTTGGGGTTGGTATTGGCTTTAATTTGCAAAGAATTGAATTTAATGTGTCCCCATTGCAACTGGAAATAGGGAAGGTGTACAAGGAGACCAAAATGCTTCTGGATGGAGATAAAGAAGAAGACTGGACATTTGAGGTAAGAAATATTCAAATGTATTTTTTCAGTAATGCTAAACAGTCTGAACACTCTAAGGCTACATTGCACATTTATTTTTGAATTGCAAATTCGCCCCTTTATGCTGTATAACCACACTGAAAATTTATGTCAATCAAAATTTAGGGTACAGATCTGCAGCATTTTAACGTGTATTTGATGTTTGCAAAAACACTCCAGAGAGATTCATTATAATGGCTTTTAATTGTTTTCTTTTTCTGGAGTATGTTTCTTGCACTATGTGGAATTCATCCTAGGCCATGTAGGAAGTTCACTGAAGTATAAGTCAGACTAAACTTCTGAACAGTGTCTATGATTTTAAAGTTCTTCATCAGCTGGTCAAGAATGGGACTAGTGAATAACTAACTCCATTAGTTATTGTTCATGTTAAATGTTTGTAACGGAGGAGATCTCTTCATCTTCTTTGGGTTGTTTCTTCTTGACATGCAAACTGCTTGAAACATGTTTTTGTCAGTTAGGAGTCACAGTGTGCTGACTGGCTGCTGTCTGTGGGAATGGAGAGGTGCAAGAGACTTGCCTTTGCTTCATTGGAACTTTCATTTAGGCTCAATCTTTGTTTATCCTTCTTTCAACTTAATCACTTAAACATCTATTCTGTTAGATTTGGTAGGAGATACTTAATAGCATCTAATCTAGTTTAAAGGGTACGTAGAGGGAGAACTGATCGCAGTATGGTTTAGTTGTGGACTTGGCAGAGTTTGGTTAACAGACTTCATCTTAAAACTCTTTTCAAACCTAAATGATTCTTTGGTGGTATACAATGTTCTCAGATTGTTTAATTACTTAAAGAACCAAGCTATAAAAAGGGAAAAAAGTTATAGTGCCATGTCTCTATATGCCAGAGGCATTTTAACTGAACCACTTAAAACAAAGGAAGAAATACAGAAGAAATTGGCCTTAAAATTGTTTGTAAAGGGTACCTGGTTCTAGCCTGCTGTAAGTTTGTGCTTAGCTGGTATGTAGCAGTTCAAAGAATACAGACTTTGCAATTTCACATAATAGCCAAGCACACTTTTCAGTAAGTGTGTCCAGTTCCCAATACCCATTTACATATTTAGAAATATTTGTATTGTTGGAGACAACTCTTCCAGCAGACCTTATCTAAATGACAAATTTCTGCTGTGTGCTTGTTGTGTGTATACAAACCACATATGTGGTATGCATGTAGTAAAAAAAATAAATGTACCAGTAACAGTTAAATTGTGGCATAAGTTGACTTCTTCACAGGTCATTCCTTTTAACTTTCCTAACCACATGTGAGCTTGTGTTATTCTAAAAGTATACCCATACTAAATCAGCCCTCATCCTGATACTGCCATATTCTCTGAGAATTATGTCATGAAATTCACTAGTTGGACTGGCAAAATAAAATGTTAGAAAAGTGTGCCACATCTTGTAATAAAGTGCTTTCTGTATTAATGCTAACAGGGTACCATTGTCAAGGAAGCATCTGCCTCTTTCAGTTGAATTCTGGCACTTCTAATTTTGGTCTTTGATGACATGCCTGTGCTTGATTATCTAAAATAGCCTGAGCATGATGATATAGATAGCTGTATTACTTAAATGCTTTATAATTATTTGATTTTTTCCTTATTACTCAGTAATTACTGCTAGAAGCTTAATTTAATTTTTGTCTGAGGAATGTCTCCTTTTCCATGCTTGCCCTTCTGCTTCCCAAGAGCTCAACATTATAATTAGGCAGATTGTAGTGTTTCAAAGAAAGGATTTATTACCAAGTTTCATTTAAATGTAAGCTCAATTGGGATATAATTTCATTTAAATATCAACATTTATTAAAATGAAATTGAAATAAATAATTAGTTTTTCAGATACCATTCCCCAGCCTAAAATTAACATCACTCTATTTTTGTCTTCTCTCATTTTATTTTATTTTTTAATTTCATGACCATTTTCTTACTTACAAAAGGCTTTTTTTGTTTCATTGTGTGTCCTTGAGCCAAATTCTTGAAATAACTTGTTAACTGAAAACACTAATTCTGAGAAAGCTGCACTAGTCATCTAAGAGAGGATTTTAAGAACCATGGGTAAGACTGCGTATAACTGGTATAATGTTTTCCTTGTGTTCCCTGATGTGCTGAGTTTGCTTGAGTGAACCTTTCCTATCTAAATGAAAAAAAAAAATAATGATCTCACTTCTACCTTTCAGATCAGCCTGTGTCTTTATGATAAGAAATTATATGATAAGAAAGAGAGCAAGGCTGCTTAAGATCCAGTTATCACATATTTTGGATTGTCTTATTTGTTTTAAAGAGAATCTAATTTACTGAAAATGGAAGGGAGGTATGAATGGGCTTTTACCCATTTAAACTACAGATGATATTCTAGAATTACCTCCATAAAGCACTATATAATGTGAAAAAAATAAAAGCATAAAGACTAAACAAAAATATCTACCACCTTACATTAGTCATGATAAAAAATAAGAGAATTACTAGTGAATCAGAGCAAATCAAAGCTGACACTGTTCAGACACCTTGTAACTGTTCACAACAGAGCAAAGCCTGTTCATATTTGAGAGAATTTTCCATGAGCATTAAAAAAATATTCTTTTTCTGTTACTGCATTGTAAATTCCAAGTGCACTACCTTGTGTAGTTGACTCTTTGCTGCTGTCCCTTCATGAAGGGTTTAGTTTTGTCCAAAGTATATTTCCTCTCTTTTGCTCCTTATCTTTTTGAGCTTGGATTGAATGCAGTAACTCATGAACAGCCTCTTGCTGTTTGATCTTGATGCATTGGTTTAGCTTTAGGTGCTTGGTTTCATACAGTACTGTAGAGATTGCTACTTAGACTCCCTCCAACTGCTTTGGAAGAAGTAGGGGAAGAAAACACAGAAAATCTTTATTTAAAAACAAATTTTCTTCTAAGATATATCTGGTATGTGTATTAAATATGTTTTATTCACATAGGGAGTGGTGCACACTTTAAAAAGGTGAATTTCTGTAGTAACAGTATTTTGTTTGCTAACACTGGGAAGAGAGCTTACAGTATTTGTGTCAGAATGTTAATGATGTTTATTATAAGTAATGCTATATGCTCCATTTACTTCCATTAAAGAAAACAGACTTAATTAAGTACTAGTTAATTTTATTAAGAGTGAGAGATCTGTTACAATTACGGCAAGTTTTATAATTTAAAGAGATAAGCTTAAGTTTTTAATATATATCTCTGTAGCAGATCTGGCATGTAGGAAAAAATCCTAATTACTGATTTGCAAAAGAATTGCTTTGCAAATAAGTGCAGACAAAGAATTGTTTGCTTCTTTTCACAAAAAAAATATTTGCTTGGTTTCTCTGTATGCAAACACATTACTTCCAGAATATGAATTTCAAATTGACATTACCTGGGTCAGTTTGAAACATGTTTACTAATTGGTGTTGGTATGGAGTCTTTCAGCCTCATTAAAAGAAGTGAATCTTATCATATTGTCAGGAGTAATGGGAATAAAAACTTCTAAGACTAGGTAATCAAGCTGGATTCACACAGCAATCAGTTCTGCTGACTGGGAAGGCAAGAGCTTCCTCAAAACTGTGGTTTTGAGTGAATCCAGTGTGATTTGGATCCCAGGCACATCCTTTTCCTGAGCCTTTGAAATGAGGTAATTATAAGTCTCAGTGTGCCAACAGCTTGAACAGCTCTAGTAAAACTTTGGTTCTGTGCAGAGAAAAACGAACTTTGGTCCATTATGTGTTTTTTGGTTTATAGAGAGGAATCTTAGCAAAAGAAAGGTAAAGGAGTTACTCCTTTGTCTCAGAGGAATTCCTGCACAGTTGTTTTCTTTCTTTTTTTGTTTAATCATTTCTTTCTATTTAAGAAGCTGGATTTATTTTATAAACTGGTATAGCAGTATTCCTGGATGAATAGAGAAGCAAGCTCATTCCCTGTTTTTTGTGATTTGGGCATGTTTTGGTAACTCCATATCTGAAGATGTTTGCTGGTCTCTAGTAGGGGCCAGGAGACATCTCCTTCCCTTGTGTATTTGTTTTGACTTACCTTTCTCTGAAATGGCAAAGATAAGATGAAGGGCAGAGTTTGTTATGTTTTATTGTAAGATGCTGAAAACATTTCAGTGATTATGGAAGATACATGAAGTAAGTGAGTCAGAATGTCCCGAATGCATTATCTGCTGGGCCAGGTCTCTTCAGGGAAATGGTTCCTATTTAAGCAGTCACTGCCTGTTAAATGCAGATTTTAGCTGACAAAAAATATTTTATTAACAATATGTGAAAGACTTTATCTATAATATGTTTATACTTGCACAAACAAGAATACCTAAGTTAGCAGTAAGAAATTTCTCTGCGTTCAGCTTAAAGCCATGACAGTTTTTAACAGAGTTCAAACTACAGATGTAGGACACTTCCAGTGTGCTGCGTCCTCTGTAATAGAAGGGAGAAAATGGAGTGGTGAAAAACTAGATGTAGTAATTTTTCTGTTTAGACAAACAAAATACTGCCACCTTAGAGCTGTATAAATTATTTAGCAACACTTGATCAAACATCTAACTTTCATAGTCTCTTTTTATTTTTGAGGTTGTTCAGGGAAGTTGTGGAGGCTGTAACTCCCAACTCTGGGAGTGTTCACAGCTGGGTAGGATGGGGCCTTGAGCAACCTGATCTAATAGGAGGTGTCCCTGCCCATCTTTAAGGTCCTTTCTAATCCAAACCATTCTGTGATTCTGATTTTCAGTCTTGTACTGAAGTAACAGAAAACTTAGTAAAATACTTCCTGCTAAGTATACCTGTGCTTGCAGTTGTGGGAAATGACCACTTACACTACAGATCTGTTAGGGTTTCCCATGTGCATTTAATATTTCTCCTAATCTAGACAGAACTGTAATAGTAATTTTCTTATTAGTGCTTTGCAGAAAGGTAAAATACATAGAGAAGCCTAATGCAAACTGAGAGCTTTGTTTTAAAAGATGTTTTGCTTAGATTAAAAGGGAGGAAAAAAATAACCAACAACCTCTCAGAGGAAATAGAAGGACTTCAGGGTGCTTTATTTACATTATAGTACAGTGCAGTTAGAGTACTTCCCAGGGAAGCGGAAATTGAAGGTTTACTCATACTACCTGGGAGAATATCCAGACTACTATCTGATCTTTAGATTGATGATCTTATCTACATTGTTTGGGTTTTATGGGTAAGATTGTTGTAACTGGAATTACAGAATGGGTTGGAAGGGACCTCCAAAGGTCATCTAGTCCAACCCCCTCTGCAATAAGCAGGGGGATCCTCAACTAGATCAGGTTGCCCAGAGCCCTATTGAGCCTCACCTTGAGTATCTCCAGGGATGGGCCCTCAACCACCTCTCTGGGTGTCCTGTTCCAGTGTCACACTACCCTCATGGTAAAGAACTAATTCCTTATTCTTGATTTCTGTTTTAGAAAGTTTGTGCAGAAAACATGTGAACATTTTTGGATAAAGAAACACAGAATATATTATTCCTCTCCCTTTATCCTTTTTATTTTTTTTAAGTCAACGGGATTATAACTTGGCTATAGAATAGGCATTATTCATAAACAGTATATAAAGTGATTTTTCTCTGAAATTAATTGATCAGGATTAATTTGTAGCCTTTCTAGAGGAAAACATTTTTTAAACAAAGCTATTAAATAAATAAACTGTTACTAAATACATAGTTATATAGCTAAAAACTTTTTGAGGAAATTTGATTTATTTTTTTATTTAAACAGAGCAACATACAGACTACTGTGTCAGAAATTTGAGTTGTGATTTTTACTTTGTCTGAAGCCAAGGGAGAGTCACTGGTTTAAATTTGTGCTTACTTTGTTATATTTCAGAATACTTCCCAGAACTTCACAGGTCATCTCATTGGAGAACAGATAGCTAAGTTGGGTTATATGGCTTGTGACTTAGAAGCCATGGGTAAAGGAATGGTAAGGTCACAAGCTTGAATATAAACATTTACAAATGAATGAGATGGTGGTAGCCTATAGTATTCAGTTCATCCCTGCTGAGTTTTTAGTATATCTGCATCCTTGAACCATCTAACAAAACTGCTAAAAATTACTACTGCTTCTTGAATGCCACTATTTTAAATTATGTTCTGCTGTTTTTCTGAACCATATTCTAAACACTTGCGTAGTCTTTGCTGGAAGCACTGAAGAAAATACATTTACATTGCTGTTTCTCATCTTTACTAGGAAACCCGCTTAGATGACCATCATCATGTTGCTGTGGCTCTTGGGAAGCAGGAGGAATTTGGACAGAAGCATTCTTATGTAAGAAATTATGAAACATTTTCACATCTTGATACTAATCATTTGAACATAAACTTAGTCTGATACTGTAGCTACAAGTGTGTCATCTCAGATGTCCGGCCAAGGAGAAAGCTTTTATAAGCACGTTATTAACCAAATTCTTACTCAAATATTGCCTCTGGTTGTGTCATGCCTACATCAGGAAAGGTCTGGAAAGGAGAAGTAATTTAGAGAATGTCAAAGGATCCTCTCAAATCTGGCATGTGTTACAGTGTTCAGTGTGTTCATTTGAGAGAAGATTAAGTGATTATGGTCACAGCTGGCTAGTACAGAATTGGGAAAGATGATTTTCACAGAGGGAAGTGGAGACAATGAACCAGTCTGGACTGCTAAACTAGTACAACACCTCACCAAGTTAATTTTAATGGAGAGCTGTCAGTGTGTGTGTTCCAGAGCAGATCCAAACACCATTGTGACAAGATAAGCAACAACAACCAAGAGATGGGAAGAACAGCAGTTTTAGAGTTCATTCCATGTGTTACCTCTATTGACAGAAGCAACAAGGCTATTTAAAAGCTTTTGGGGGTTTTCTGTGTAATTTAACGAAGACCTGGCTCATGAAAATAAGCAGCGTTTTTAAATAGCAAATTACTTCAATGTCAAACCTGAAGCAGACTGGCAAGTTGTAGCCAAAATAGTATCAATCAGCAAAGGAAAGTGTAGCAAACTGACAGGTTTGTCTCTGATGGCTCAGAAGAAAATGTGTTAGTTTTCAGTTATTTAGCACAAAGATTCTGCCAGGAGCTATAAAAAAAATAACTAGTATATAAATAGATAAAGGGATGAAAGTGGTCATGCACACATCTGTCATGGTCATGAAGTCTGAGTAAATGGATTACGTGGAGAAGCAGACCTTTTAACTAGTACTAGATTGGAAAAAGAGGTATTCTTGAGGATTTACTGTGGTAAATCAGTGCTCAAATACTGTTAAGAAAATACATGCATTCTGTTCAACAGGACATAGTTAAGTTCCCATTGAGGCTGCATATCATTCTTCCTACAGTAATACTGATAAATGTCAGTCTGAGGTCAAAAGAAGGCTGCCATTATTTCTAAAGACAAGTACCTAGTTACACTAGAAAACTACAGGGTTTTTGACCTTCTCTATCATTGTCACTCACCTTAAAATTATCATAGAAAGAACAGGCATGATATCAAGAGTTAAGATGAAAGCCTTGGAATCAAGAGTCTCAAAGGAATACCTGTCCACTGACTAAATTTGATGACCTAAATTTCATTAGCTCAGTTCACTAAATAAAGGTCATTTTAAGTAGGACAAGTTAGCAATCTGTGACTCCCCAGTATGGAAACAAAGTTAAAATCTCTGTACTATTGGGTTGTGCCTTTTCAGGACTCTTTCTGACTGTAGTGTGGAGGAAATTAAAGGGACCTTCTCTTTCAAATAGAACTGTAAGAAAGGATTCTGTGTACTGTTAGGTGTATTGAGAGGAAAAGGTATTCTTCATTTTGGTTTGAATAAATTGAGTATGTATACGTTATGCAATTGCTTCAGGATGTCAGTGCTTGATTCTCTTCCCTATCACAGGAGTAATTTGCTTTGTGTCCTGTTTGCGGAAAAAATGTACTTTCAGTGAGCTCGCTTCACAACCTGATAGGGAGGGACTTGTAATTCACAGAAAGAACCAATTATTGCTTTAAAGTATTATAATGTAAATTCACTAGTGTCAAGAATCTTGATGTCTGCTAGTGGTAGCTCTAGGCTTGAAGGGACAGAACATTTGTCTGTACTCTTACCTGCTTTTAGGCCTCAACAAAAGGTGGCTGAGTTTATAATTTTTTATAATTCCTATATATTCTGTAAAATCTTTTTGTCTGCCACTTGCTACATTTCTCAGAACTTGTAGTGAGTTCAGTCAGAGCACAGTTGTCTTCAGGTAGGCATGTGCTGAAGTTTAGACTAGGTCTGTTAACAATCCACTCAGCGCTGAGGCTCAGTTCATATTTGGCATGCACCTGTGATGTTGTTTGCATGGCACCAGGCACAGTGCCTGGAGCTTTACCTCGTCTCCAAAAGGCCAAATGAAGAGGAATGTCTCAACACCATGTCACTTATGTGAGAATATAAACTAACAGGCAGCTTAATTAACTGGTACTTTCAGTCTACATTGGACAACTTTGCTGTGCTCTTACAAACTTTTGTTGTCTTTCCATTTATTCCAAAGAGTAGCTTGCTGCTCAAACACTGAAGCAGAGAATAGGCATTTTTGCTCTTTTACCTATTTACTGACCTACCTTCATTAAGGTTACAGGAAGGGATAAAAAAAAAAAAAATCAGTAAGATGGGCATTAGATAGTGTCCAGTATTTGCATTTAAGCAAGCAAATGCCCGCAAGGCATCATTATGAACAAATGCCTCAAATGGTCTCAAGGATCTCAACATACTGGGACACCTTTCTGAAGTGCCTGTTACACTACTGCATGCAGTATGGAGAACAAACACAAGGAGTTGGAGCTCTGTGTCCAGTTGCAAGGCTACAATCTTGTTGGGATCATGGAGACATGGTGGATTGATTCCCATAGCTGGAGTGTTCTGATCAAGGGGTACAGACTCTTCAAGGAAGATATCCTGGGAGGGTACAGAAGAGGAGTTGTCATTTATATGAGACAGCAGCTGGATTGCATCGAGTTTGCCTTGGGATAGATGAGGACCCAGCTGAGAGTTTGAGAATTAGGATTAAAGAGAGGAGAGGTCAAGGTAACCTGATCCTGGGCAACTGGCTCTGGGTGGCCTTGCTAGAGCAGAGGGGTGAAACTAGATGACCTCCAGGGATTCCTTCTGATCTCAGACATTCTGTGGTTACCAGACATCGGTATTTCCTCCCAATAAGTTACCTTTACTTACATCAAAAAAGTGCCAGTTTGTCTGCCAGAGCAGCCCTGATGAATTCTATCAAATACTAAAGGTAAAGAATGCGTGGCTTTTGTAAATGCCATATTTAGGAGTCAGCAACATTCCTGTTTGATTCATGCAACTGTAGTTTTTGTCCAGCTCTTTGGAAAGTACTACCCTTGCAGATAGCACAAGGTTGCACAGTAGCATGCTGAAAAACCCAAACCTCTTCTTACAAGTGTGATTTTTTTTTTTTTTTTTTCTTGAAGTGGTGGAACTAATGCAGAGACCAGGACACTCTTAATTTCCAATATCCCAGCCTACACTTAATCTGGATTTAATAATCTGGATTTAACATGGGGAATTGTGGGTTGACTGTGATCACTTTTGTCCTTAAATAGCATGAGCTTAAGAGAAGCATAACTTCAGTGACTACTGGTATTAAAAGAGTATGAATAGGCACGCTTCTAGTAGAATAAATTCTCACGCTATCATTTCAGATAATCATGTGTGCTGGAGGATAAATTACAGTTTAGTGATGGATTTTTTTTTTTTTAAAATTTATTTTTACATGCCTTTGAATTAACCACTCATTCTGTGGTATCTGCAGCATTCTGTGTCACTGATCCTTCCAGTTTTCTTAACTCAGTTTCAAAGATAAACTTGTTGTTTTGATGGTTTGGTTGTGTTTTTTTGGTTTGTTTTTTTTTTTTTTTCCTTTTCTGTACATGCTTCTGTTGGTTATTTTATAGCCTAAATTAGGGACAGTGATACTGGTATCAACTGAAATATTTACTTTGTTCTTCAGTAAGGAATATGTAGCTCAAAGTGGACAGAATATGCTACAGGAAGAAAACTGTGATTTATTTATTCATGTAATACTAATACTTGTTTTCCCTAGGTATGTTCCATGGAGCCTAACCAACCACAGTTTACACTATTGACTTTTGAAGACTTAGTTGCATCTGGTATTCCAATTGCACCTGAGGATTCTACATATTGGGATAATTTTTGTTCTAAGCAGGAGAGTCCAGTGCAACAGAATTCACATTCAAGATGAAAATGCTTGTAAGAAAATTGTCATTTTTTTTATGCTGTTACTGTATATAATTCAGAGTGTGGGAATAAGTGCATGTGCAAATTGAGCAATTTTTTCTTCCAATACTGAAAATCAGTAATGCAGAAGTTAAATTAGATGTTCAGTAAATTCAAACTTCAAAGTTAACAGAAGTGCAGAGTAATTTATATACAAATAGTAAGTATTCCAGATTTTTTCTTTTTTTTCTTTTTTTTTTTAATGAAATACAACTGGAGATAAATGGCACTCCAAGGAGGCCAGAAATGCCTATTCAGGTGACATGTAACAGTTATCACTTGGTATTTGAAACTGATTCAGTTCTACCTGAATTTGACTATAATACCAGATGGGCAAGCACTTAAGAGCTGAAAGGACAGACTTGTTCTGACACAGGCACAGGAGGTCTGCAGAAAAGGAGGTCTATTGAGAGTATTTGGGGCTGGAGAGTATTGAGCTGAATGGCTGGTCGGCTGCTAAATGGTTCAGTTCACCAGTCATGAAGGACATCATCAAGACAGTTTGCATCTGTGTGAAGAGAGATTGGTGCCATTCAGTGTGAAAATCTGCTAACTTTGAGAAGTGGATCATAGGAATTCACTCTTAGCATGTCATAAATCTGAACCCATACTACATTGTTACTATATTTGCGCTGATGTTAATCAAATGTGCTGATCTTAGCAGAAGGGCAGCTGCGGGAAAGCCTTTAATTTAAAGCTTTTTAATTAAAGCTTTGCTTTAATTCGAGTTGCTTTGGGGGTTTCCTGGGTTTGCTTTTGGGGCTTTCTGAGGGTGGAAGGACCCCAAAGATACAAGCAGGACCAATGGGGGCTTTCCTCCACTGCGCCTGCTTGGGAAGTGACGTGGCTGGGGGGTGTTGCCTGGGAACCATGTGGAATTTAAGTACCAATTAGCGTGAGAACGCCATTTCAGTACGAGGGCAGCCGCAGGAAAGCTCGTCTGGTCACTGGAACACGGAGAGTAGTGCCTGAGGGATTAAAAAATAATAATTAAAAAATAAAAAAGTTAAAAAAAAAAAAAAGGCCCGGTTCCCCTGATGACTGGAGACTGGCCAATGTGATGCCCATCCACAAGAAGGACCTGAAGGAGGAACCAGGAAATTACAAACCTGTCAGCCTGACCTCAGTGCCAGGCAAGGTTATGGAACAGGTTATCCTGAGTACAATCACACAGCACCTACAGGATGGCCAAAGGATCAGGCCGAGCCAGTACGGATTCAGGAGGGGCAGGTCCTGCCTGACCAACCTGATCTGTTTTCATGATCAGGTTACTGCCTGGTGAATGTGGGGCAGGCTGTGGATGTAGTCTACTTGGACTTCAGCAAAGCCTTTGACACTGTCTGCCACAAGAAGCTCCTGGCAAAGCTGGCAGCTCGTGGTTTGGACAGATTCACTCTGAAGTGGGTCAAGAACTGGCTGGAGGGCCGGGCCCAGAGAGTGGTGGTGAATGGTGCCACATCCAGTTGGTGGCCAGTCAGTAGTGGTGTCCCCCAGGGATCAGTGCTGGGTCCCATTCTATTCAATATCTTTACTGATGATCTGGATGAGGGAATTGAGTCCATCATCAGTACGTTTGCAGATGACACCAAGTTAGGAGCAGGTGTTGATCTGTTGGAAGGTAGGAGGGCCCTGCAGAGTGACCTGGACAGTCTGGATGGGTGGGCAGAGGCCAATGGGATGAGATTTAACAAGGTTAAGTGCAGGATTCTACACTTTGGCCACAACAACCCCAAGCAGCACTGCAGGCTGGGGACAGAGTGGCTGGAGAGTGGCCAGACAGAGAGGGACCTGGGGGTGCTGGTCGATAGTAGGCTGAACATGAGGCTATACAGTGTTCCATTGTGTTACACCTTTAAGGAAATGTATGGAGTTGTTTTGGGTTGGGTTGGTTGGTTTGTGTTTGGTGTGATGGTGTTGTTCGTGGTGTTGTTTTGGTTTGTTTTTGTTTTTTCCCTTTGGGTTTTTTTTTTTTTGTTTGGGTTTATTGGTTTGGGGGTTTTGGTGGGAAGGGGCTTGGGTGGGTTTTTGAACTGTGTTGTGAAGCTCAAAGACTCTTTATGTTGTTGTAGGAGCTCATTCCCATAAAATACACTTTTGCTTCACAAGGATCTTCTTTAAAACCCTTGAAAAATTGTTTTGGATTTATAAGTGATATAAATAGTAAGAAGATATTTCAAGTTGATATGCATTTTTGATCTTCCAACATCTAGAGGTACCTAGACACCTTTATTTCTACTTTACAAACCAGTGAAGAAGCGCTGCCATATAGCAAATGATTAAGAAAGCTGCCTAGAAGCTGCCTTACAAAGATAGAATCTTCGTACTACAAATTAAAAAGTATCTGCAATAAATGAGTAAAATTTGTTAGAAAATAGTTTGCATCACTACTAACAACTGAATAATACGTTTTATGTATGTTTATGATTTTAGTAGCTGTCAGCCCAATAAGAGATGGAGTGGTTTAGGGCATAGTGGGTCTAGATGTCACATCCAACTTGCTCCACATATAAATAATGAGATCTAATTTTTAAAACTGAACTAGGTGGGAGCATCTAATGATTAAAGGTTTTATCCAGCTGTTGCAAAACACATAAGCAGCCATGGCAACAAGGTACAAAACCCCAAACTTTTTGTTTTGTTGCAAAGGTCTTGTTCAAGTGCTAATTTCAGGCCTTCATGTCTTGTTTCTTGCTTATAAGAATCTTACGGAGTAGTAACCCTGTCTCTCAGCCTGTAACCTGCTGTTCAAGTTTATTTCTGAAAAGAGCATATGTTTGCCTTATGCTAAAGAAGATTCTGAAGGACTGTCTACCTTTTAATCAAAGTTGTAATCCTCTGAATAAAAAAAAAAGTCATTGGTTTGTAGATAGATTCAAGGCACTACCTACCAATCTGCCACAAAAAAAAAAAAAAAAAGCATAGGTCCTACTGGAGGCGAGGATATTTAAGTTCCAAGCTTAGAAATGCTGTGTGTTGTATACTTAAAAGGTTTGCCAGACTGCTTGTCAGGTATGTCCTAGGGATTTTGAGGTGCCTATTGAATCTTCTATGCAGGCTTAGGGCAGAAAGCTAACACCAAGTCTCCCAGCATAAGCAAGATGCAATGCCAGGCCAATATACAATTCCAGGAGTGATGGAGGTTTGGTAAATGGTAATGTTTCTATGATCAGCAAAGCTCTAAAGGGGGAGGGGGTGGGGCTGGTATTTCAGGTTTCTTACTTTCAGGGTTTGATAATTATGTTGCAGAAATATAAATGTCTCATTTAGGATTTTATTATTACCCCATTAATTTATTGAGACATTCAAGTCTGGTCAGGTATTCCACAGGGGCGCTGAGATTTTGATTGTGTTAGGATTTGAGGACTTAGCTCAGTGTGATTGCTGTTGGCAAATTTGCCTTCTTTGTGAAGCACCTTGAATAAGCTGGTGCATTAATTCCATCCTGTTTCTGCACGTGCCTGTATGGTTTCTGTGGTGCCCTCAGCAGCACAAGACCTCTAACACACCTGCCTGACATAATTTCTGCTGCAACAGCTTGTAATGGGCTAGTCTCAGTGTGCCGAAGATTTCTGCTGGCATATTGTCCCTGAGACAACCATAGAAAATGTTTTGGCATCATTACCAAAAAGTGGTGCAATTTTTTCCTAGTAATGTAGTTATATGTTAATACCTCAACACTGTACTGCAAATAAAAAAGGAAAACAAATGTAAAAGACCAGTTGAAAGTATAGTAGTGCTGGATTTCAACTCCCAAAGATAAATTCTTGGTTCTGCTTTGCTATAAGGTCTCAAAGCAGCTGAAATTATTCCAGTCCTTTAATTTGTGTTTCTTTTTTTTTCCCCTTCGAGGTTAAATAGTAGTATCCATATCACATGTTTTTCAAAGTTCCTCTTAAGGTTTTCCAACTATCTTGTGAGTTTCTCTTGTCACAGTAGTGTTTCCAGCCTTGGTTCTGTGTCCTAAAAAATTGCTTTCCATTAATCTTGAAATAGGCTGAAGTGCAATCAGGTAGCAAATCACATCCATTTTATCAGAATCTCTGACCAGAGGCAGAAAGCAGGAGTTTGCACTGTCCCTGAATTCACATAATGCTTCACCACTCACCCATTCTCCTGCTCAGCCATGCCCTTCTGCATCCAGGAGCCTCTGTGCCTGCGGAAACTGTTAGCTGCCGAAGGCAGGCTGTGTTTGTAGCTGCTTCCATTGATGCAGCAGTGCTAAGGCATGGCAAAGGCTGGAGTTGGATGGTGTGTCTCAGGTGTTTTCATAAAAGTACATGAAGAGAAACGAGTGCTTGACAGAGTGCAGCTCAAGGCCTGACTAATTTTTACTGCACAACTTTGACAAGTTAAGGCAAAGGAGGCAGGAGGAGAGAAAACAAGTACCAGGATTTGTGGTTTAGTCTGGTTGGGGGAAGGTTTTTGGGGTTTTCATGTATCCTCTCTATGTATTAGGTATTAAGGATTCATGTGTTCTGTGCTTTCCTGTATATTTTTTTAATAAAACTCTGTATTTCTCTCCAATTCAATGAGAGCATCTTTATTTTACTTCTTTTGGGAGTAAAATTGTTTCTGTCCACTCTTTAGGACATCAGTGCAGAAAGAATGTGCAAAAAGACTAACCAAAATATAAATTATTTTTATAAATGTGATTGTAGATTTAATATCTCATTGCATAATACATATTGTATGTTGTACACATAATGTGTTAAAAATATAGGGCAACTTTATCAATGGCATATATTTATGCACATGAACACATATATACAGGCTGTATTATTCATCATAGAGCGGTGTTTGAAATACTTACATGACTGCCTCTTAAAATTACCATGAGTGTGTGCTGCTTCATATGCGGGCTGAAAATACTGGCTTGGAAATATTTTGCTTTGAAGTCAGCATGCTGTATTTTCTCAGTTTTAGCAGCATCATTTTCTGTAATCAATCACTGGGTGAGTGTATTCTCATCCTGTGTCTCAGGTGGTTGTACAATGTGCTCCTCATCCTCATGGAGGGCTTTTGTGAAAGGTACAGTGAAGTACTTATTCAGTGAGGTCACTGGCCTCTTTGTAAGTGAAATGAAATTTTCCAGCATGTGTAAAGTTCAAACATTGCCTTCTGAATAGGGTGATATTGTCAGCAAGCAGTGTTTACAACATACATAAACACATTTTGCTAATCTTGTGACAGTTACAGTATCACAGTGCTCTGTCACCCTCACTGTAAAGAAGTTTCTCCTCATCTTGAGGTGAGATCCTCTATGTTCTAGTTTAAACCCATTGTTCATTGTCTTATCACTGTGAACCACCAAAAAGAGCCTGGCCCCCTCCACTTGACACCCACCCCTCAGATATTTATAGATATTGATGAGATCTCCTCTCAGTCTTCTCAAGACTAAACAGCCCCAGGGATCTGTCTCTCTTCATAGGGGAGATGCTCAAGTCCCCTAATCATCCTCGTGGCTCCCTGTTGGATAACATGATCTACAACTAATTACCTATCTGTACAACATTAGGAAAATGTATTGGATTAATTTTGTGTAGGAAAATTGTGTGGGTAAACATATTTCAGTTGTGTACTTGCTTATACCACAATTAAAATCTTCATGTGAGTGAAAACAGCATATTACAAAAAGACTAATCTTTCTGATATCATTGTTTCTGCCTAATTGCTTGTTAGCATCTTTACATGGTTGACCTTACTAATTTAGAATGTTTTCATTAAAGTCCAGTACAATATTTATTTGCATTTAAACTGGGGCAGTCAGGAAGCTCCTACTTGCAGAAATCATTATCTCCCAGTCACCTTTCAAGATCAAAAGATTGAACAGCAAACTGCTCATTGCAGTAGAAGCATACTATTTTCAATTGGCTTGGGTATGCTGGCCATAAAGCTTACGTAGCACTGGTCATGTAAATGGCTTTCAGTAATCAGAAAATAAGTTTATTTTCTGAGATCAGAAGATAATAGAGGGAAGAAGGTAATGGTAGATGAAGGCAATAATTTGTCTGAGAATAAAGGGCTTCTGGAACGCTGAAGAAACCTTGTATGTGCCAGGAATTTTGAAATACATCCGTTATATTCACAGAAGTCAGTCTGAGGACTTCTGAACCAATGCAATAAGATGGAATTTTTTTTAGTTGTTTGGGGTTTTTCTGTTGCCTTTTTTTTTTTTTTTTGGCATGACAAAAGTTTGAGTGCAGCATTGCTTGAGTTGTTGAGTTTGTATAAACAGGCTTTTAAAAAGGAAATAAAAATGCAGTTGCATTAAAATTTACGTGTGTTAATGCAAGTGTTTCAGCCATACGGTGTGTTTTAACTCATTCTCAGCCTACAGTATGTTCATCACTGGTGGCTGTATCCAAGAGTTGCTCTGACTGTGGAGCATAAAAACACACACCCGTACCTATACACATTTTTATTGGTGTGTATGTGTGTATATAGATATATATATATATATATATTTATAATACCCATAATGATCTTTGAAATAAATAGAAACTAGACCAGTCTTTATTAACTCAGTAACTGGGAATTGTAAGAAAAGAGCTTCAAGAGCAAGTAACACAAATGGTACAAATACATTTGCCTGATGCAAGAAACTATTAAGACCTGCAGTGGGGAAATTAAAAAGTGTCTTAACAAACAGGAGAAGGAGGAGATTAGGACATACTTTTTGGTTTTTTTTATCTGTTGGAAACTTTTATTAGAAACACATGAATTAAAAACGTGAAAAAGAATAATTGTCATAGTTTTATGAGTGAGACAGATTGCTCTTTTACCTCTTCCAAAAGGGGCAAAAGGGAAATGCTTCCACAAAGGACTGGATAGGATTGGAAAGTTTAAATGGAAATGCTATGTACAAACTACGTACAACAGTACAAAGCATATAATACACAAGTCATAGTCTGAGTTTAACACAGAAGCTCATTAAACCTAATTGGCAGCATTGCCAAGGCCAGCACCAGGCCTCACTCCCCTGCCAAGAGAGGTAAGTGCCTGGCTGTCCTTCCTGGGAGGAGAGAAGGAGAAAAAAGGGAAGAAAACTGACTTTGCAACCAGTTTTATAGGGTTGCAGGACTTACAGGAAGGAAATACACTTTGTGGTCCACCTCATGGACACTGGACCTTCTGGATGTCTGCAACTTTGTGGTTTCTTAAAGGCACCCACAGCCTCAAACTACCACAATAATAGGTGGGATTTTTTGTTGTGTTTTTTTTTCTTTTCCTTGTCATTTAATGATTGATAATTTGTATGGAGGAAATTAAAAACTAAAACCAAGAGACAAGGCTGCACTGAATTTATTTTAGTTTAGCCTTTGGGTCTCAAAGGCTCTTCTAGTCCAACATCCAATGTGATGAAAAGTTGTGATATCTTCATTGTGCATGCTTGAAATATATTTGAGTTTCTGAGAGGTCTTCAAAATGAGATTCCTGATGCAACTGCTTCAGAAAACAGGTGAAAAAGACTTTTGACCTTGCGGATTGGCAATTAGTAAAAAAAACCCTGTTAATTAGAAAATTTAGTGGGTATGTCACAGCTAAACAATTGTGTTCTTTGAAGATGTGATTTCATGGGCTTGGTGTAAGGCACAATATTAGAAATGCTGCCTTAGCAGTACAGATCCTGTAGGACCTAAACTGCCTCTTGGTGTTCGTAAATGAACACTATTGGTAAAAGAATCATCCAGGCCATACATTTTAACAAAAATCTGGAACTGAACTCCTGTGAACTCTTCCCACATGAGCTGCTGAGAATGGACAGCTGTTAGCTTTTATACACCTGCTTGAGATGCCCTGGATCTCTGGAATCTGATTTCAACCACAGGATGCTGAGTCAGATGTTCATCTATTACAGTACACAGGGCTTCCATCCTGGGGTCTCTGAGAGCTATGATTAGCCAGGGAACATTGGTAACAAAATTGAGGCAGACCAAGAACTACAAACCAGACTAGCACTTGGGGTGGTATAAACCAAGACTTTGGAAGAAGTAGCTTTCCTTCTTAAGATAAGTCAAGGGAAGCTAAAACCTGATTCTATGTAGAGCAGCTTCTAGTGTGATTTTTATGATGAAGACCATTGTTGTAAGGTTTATAGATTCAAAAGTAAGACTCCAGTCTGTTTTTTTTTCCTTAATGGAAATGAAGCATGCACTTTCAATTAGAGATGGTACAGGATAATGCCACAGCTGTGAGGTAGGAATTAAGGAGTCTTCCAGTTCTTGTGGTAAAATGTTTTTCTCCTATACCTCCATCTTTCAACGTTTCTGTATCTCTAACATACGTTTTCTTGTAATTTTATATGTGACTTCATGTTACAGGTCTACATTGGCCTTGTTTCTATTTTAATCAAGAAAGGCCACAGGGTTATGTTTTAACTGGATACTCATTAATATAAAGTTTCATTTAGAATTAACCTCTGCCTGTTGGCTGTATTTCTGTGAAACCATAATAAAATCACTTCTTGATGCCTCTGTTTCCCTTCTGTCTGCATATCATCAGCTGAACCTGCAAGCTCCTTTGGAGAAAGAAACTGTCTCCTGGTACTTTGTAAAATGGAGGCCTGGTCTGAGCTGGAGCCTCTTTGCATTACTCTTACATAAATAAACCAGGAATAATTGAATCCCACCAATGACAAACCTAATAATCCAACAGCAGCTCCTTCAGACTCAGACAATGCTGTTCTTCTGCATGGGGAATGATCATGAGTTACTGTGCTAATAGAAGACAGACTTGGCTGTTTGACTCAGACAATGCACTGAAGAAATGGGCATAGACCTTGGGTGGCTCCTGTGAGTAGAGATGTTGCTGTTAGACTCTTCCATGCTGGCATGCTGTGTTTGTCTAAGTGAATGGTGTATTTCAGTTGAAATCTCTAGCTGTCTTCTGCCTGCTACTCCATTGAATTACTAAATCTGTAATAGAATTACAGAATATCTCTGCCAGTAATGTTTATACAGCAGGCAGTATGCCAAAGGCTAGACAATATCATAACTTCATTAAATGCGAGTGTATGTATGAACTAAAAGATAATTCAGTTGTGCTTAGTGTATATGGCTCCTTTGCTTACCCTGCTCTCCTGCTTAATCCACAACTTCGTGACCAGGTATTTTCATCTTCCGCAGACCAAGGTCTCTTGTGATGATGATTACATCCAAAGCCAATTCACAAATACTGTATAATCACAGAACACTCTTCCAGCACTCTCTGCCTTCTGTTCATGTTTTTACCCCTTCCAGTTTAATTTTTCTGTATGGGAACTGGGTCTGAGTGCTTCTTTCAGTGTCTGCAAAGCCTCTCAGTGCAATGGATTCCCACTTTTCAGAATTCTAATTGAATACCTGCAACATGAGTCTGTATTTTTTTTCCACTTAGATCATTCCCCTTTTCTCCTTATCTATTACTTTTTTTCCCCCTCCTGATACACTTTCCTCTTCTCCAGTCTAAACCCTCTTCTAATTTTCCTGATAGAAAAATCCCCATTTTACTTCCAAGATGTTCTGTCCTCCTACATAGCCTTTAGACTGTAGCCTCATGCTGCCATGTGCTAGCTACAGGCATGGGGAAGGTGCCTCCAGTTAGATGGGCTCAACTCAACTTACCCTGTAACCCTCTCTTCAGGCAAGAGTACACTCATTTAGGTTCTTCCAGAGATCATGTCCACTCTTTTTTTAACAGGAGAGTCATAGTAGGGTTATTTGACTGCTTTGGTTCATTAAAACTCTTTACAGTATCATTGTAAGGCAGGACTTGATATTATAATAAGAAAAGTGTGTGGGTTTGTGTCATGTGGATTACACTGGCAGTTTTTTCACCTTTACATGGGACCTTCAGCAAGCCATCAATGTATTTGCATTCTCACTTACAAAATGGAGTGACACATTTCTATCATCCAGTGGTTTGCTTTGTTTAGTGCCTCGAAGCCCTTGGATTCAAGCTTTTACAGAGATGAAAAACACTGAAAATTTGTTACTCCAGTTGAGTCTGTATATGTTGGAAAATCATCAATAGATTTTAGAGCCTAATGTTGAAGCAGAAATCAGCATAATCCACTGTGAAGGTTCCTGAGTGCATCTGCATATCTTTACTGCCAGCAGAATAGCTTTTAGCTATGGGCTGTTCCTAAATGGATTTAGATGCCAGCCTGCTGCTTTCTTTACCCCTAGCAACCCAGGTAGAGCCAAGGAGTCAACTACGCAGCCACTGTGAGCCCTGTGTTGTGGTTCTGCCTCATCTTCAGGGAGATCTACCTGTGTCCAGTTCTTACAGTTAGATGTAAGGCAGTTCCTGGGTTTGATCAACTTTTAACTGTAACTTCTCTCACAGATAACATCAAAGTCAGTCTTGCATTAAATCAGTTGAAACAAAAATGTTCAAATTAGCAACTTGATGGGAATAGTGAAATCACATACAAGAGTTATGCCCCCTCATTGAGATTGTCAATAGTGGCCAAAAGACCTTAAAAAACAGGTACCCTGCCAAAAGACTTAAAAAAAATAGAAACCCCAGTGGTGTGGCTAGTCAAAAAACAGCTGATTCCCAAGTTATGTGTGAACAGTCTGATTGCAGCTGGAGCTTCTGATGAGACCATTTCTCATAAGACGTGCAAAAATGTGTAAGTTTTATTCTTAAGCTATTTTGAAGTTTGTCACGATAGAATAATCTCTCAGTGGCTTCAAAATGTTATAGGTAGCTAGAGGGCACAGTACTGCACTGTAGTACTTGGATAAATATTCATTTAATGTGACAAATTAATCATTTTATGTTCGCTTAATACTTTCAAAAAGTTGTTTTATATTGCAATTGCTTATCAATGATTTATGTTATATGCTACAAGAACAACCACAGTGACTAGTTTAATTATGCATAAAAAATAAAATGTTTATGATTTTGTTGTTTTATGAAGTAAATAATAATTTTTCTATTATTTCCCCATGAAAGTATTCTCTGCAATAAACATAAACTGAGTCTTTGCTTCTCTTCCATCTTTCCCAACAGAATTATTTGGTCCAAATTGTTCACTATGTTATCTGTGATAGAGGATTATGTATCTGGATATTGACTTTCTGGCAACTGACTTGCATTGGACAATGATCTGTAATCAAACAATTTAAAATATTGTTTCTAACTTCAAAAGCCACAGCTAAATAAATATATAACCAATTTGCTGCTTCTCTTCCACTGGATGTGTAAGATCTGTATTGAAGTCATAGGCAATTAAAAAGTTTATGATTGTGGGAATGGGCATGAAGCAATCTAGGTATGAGGTGTCTAAGCAATGAGGTATTTCATTTTCAGCTATTTCTTGAGGAAAATTCAAAAAGATCTCAGGAGCTATGCCTCTCAGATCTGCAACGCTCAAAAGCTGGATGTATGAGCCTGTGAAGGGAATCTACAGACCAGAAAACAGAACATCCCAGGGTGTGCTAGGCATCCACTGAATCTCACTACCTTTTAATTTAACAGGATGATGATTTTAAAGCTCTGTGTTACATTTACTTTGTATTTTATTCTTAATGTTGTGTTTGACTAGGGCAGGACTCAGTAAGTTTGCAGATGACACCAAGCTGGGTAGCTGTGTCAATCTGCTAGAGGGTAAGGAAGCTTTAAAGTCAGATCTGGACATGGGCCAAGGCTAATTGTATGAAGTTCAGCAAGGCCAAATGTCAGGTCTTGCACTAGAGTCACAACAACCCCATGGTAAGCTTGGGGATGTGTGGTTGGAGATCTGCAATTTGGAGAGGAACCTGGGGCTATTGGTTGATAGTCAGCTGAATGAGAGTCAGTGCCCAAGTGGCCAAGAAAGCCAATGACATCCTGGCTTATATTAGAAATGCTGTGGCCATCAGGAACAGGGATCATCCCCCTGTATTCAGCACTGGTGAGTCCACACCTTGAGTATTGTGTTCGGTTCTGGGCCTCTCACTATAGGAAGGACATTGAGGCTGGAGCCATGTCCAGAGAAGGGCAATGAGGCTCATCGAGGGCATGGAGCATATGACCCTGAGGGGTGTCTGAGGGAGCTGGGGTTGTTCAGTTTAGAGAAGAGGAGGCTGAGGGGAGACTTTACTGTTCTCTACAGCTGCCTGAAGGGAGGTTGGAGTGAGGAGAGGCCCAGCCTCTTCTCCTTGATAAGAAGTGACAGGACTAGAGGAAATGGTTACAAGCTGCACCAGGGGAGGTTAGGCTGAATATTAGGAAATATTTCTTTACTGAGAGAGTTATCAAACATTGGAATGATCTGCCCAGGGCAGTGGTGGAGTGACCATCCCTAGGGGTGTTCAAACAGCATGTGGACCTGGCTCTTATAGTCATGGTTTAGTGTTGACCCTTCAGTGCTGGGTTGAAGGTTGGACTGGATGATCTTTGAGGTCTCTTCCAACCAGATATATTCTGTAGTTCTGTGATCTAATAAGCTTTATCTTTACTGAACCCTGGTACCGCTGGCCAGTGTGTTATGCAGAGACTGTGTTATGTGGTGGTAACTAGTGAGCAACGGACCTCAGACTCCCCACAGTGTGACTCAAAGTCTCTCCAGTGACAGAGGCAAAACTGAACTTTGCCGCAAAGAGAATGAAAACAAAACTAGAAAATAGATCACTGCCACTGGGGGAGGTGAGATGAAGGGAATATGATTACCCTCTGCTTCTCTCCCTTCTGCTATGTCTAGAATGAACACACTTCTACCTTCAGGGTGGGACACAGGTAGTGACTGGACAAAGGCTGAGCTAGATATTAAGCAGCATGCTCACCCCCAGCTCTCACTGAGACTGGGGAGATCATTCAGACAATCACATAAAAGAGATGTCTACCCTTGCTTGTCTGTTATCAATGATAGCTGGCTCATCTACCCATGCCTAAAGTCATCTAGAGTTTGAATAATCATTGAGCAATGCTACAGGCAGGCAGGCAGGAGCATCTGGAAAATTTGGTATGCACACGGGATCAAGAACTCACGTTGACAATTAATGCTGGACCATTTCTGCAGATGCTTTACTGTCCTATATTTAAATGATCAGCATACAGGTTAGCCTGTGGATAGCTTCTTACATCTACCTGAATTCAGGAAATTATAGCATCAGACAGAGGAAGAAAAGCAATGTGGAATAAGCAGGAGAGACTTTGTAATTGGTGGCTAAAGGTGTCCTATGGTCGTGCATAGCAATGTCTGATTGACAGATGGGCCAGGAGAAAATTAGCCCCAAGTGTGTGAGCTACAGTGTAATATGGGAGCAAATGAGACTTTCCTGTTTGATTCCAGGCACAGAAAAGCTCCAGCAAAGAATCAGAAACCAGAGATCACTCATAAGCTTCTTTTTTACGCCCTCTGTGACTTGTCTCAGCTGCAAAAAGGAGAAACAATTTTAAAATTGAATCTAGGTTTCTGTTCTAATTTTTCATTTGGACTCACACAGGCTTATCCTCTCTTATGTTGGATATGATCATTAAAATGTCAGAGAAGTTCAAATAACATTTGAGAATGCTTTCCTGAGGAAAGCCTTTCCCAATTTCTGTATACTAAGCTTCTGATTACTTCTTAATTTATTTTGTATCCATGATTTTTGTTTGTTTGTTACAAAAATTGTGTCCTTTAAGTTTGGACAAACCTTATCTTCTCTAAATTTCAAAACTTTGATATTGCATATTTTACTCTTGGATTTAAAACAATTTGCAGGATGATAATAGAACAGGAACTGTTCCTACAGCTCAGCCTGGGCTGGGCAGCCTTTAAAATGATCCTAAATGTTAATATAAATTTACCTTTAAATTATTTCTATAACGTATTTATTATTGAAAATCCCATGGGAGATTTTGTGGTACTATTGCTAGACAGCTTGCAAATTGGGATGTTTGTAAATGAGGACTGATGTACCCTGGATCAGCTAAGACAGCTGAATGGGCAGATCACTCTCTGCTGCTAAAATCTGTCAGAGGCTGCCAGTGGGAGTGCTGGGATCTGCCCTGGAGTTTGAGTTCCAAAGGATCTGAAGGTAAGCCTAGGAAGATCAAGGGCTGTATCCACTCACACTGGGTAAGAATGTTGTATGCTGTATTATTTAACTCTGTTATTTGAATTTACTTTCAAGTCAGATCTTATGTACAAGTGTCATTGTGTCAAAATCTTCTACCCTATTTCCATCAGCCGAGAGAGGAATGCTCCTGAGCTGAGCTGTTACCTTGAGCTTGCTAAACCATTGAGTTTGTGGTCCTAGATTTTTGTGCTGTGCCTATAAGCTCACCGATTTCTGATTATACTTAACTCCTTTAAAAAGTCTGGGTATTTTGAGTTAAGTAGTAACAGATAAAACATTGTCAAAGCATCAGTTTAAATGAATTATATTTTTATTGTCTCCTTGACATCAGGTACCATTTCATAGTCACAGTTTTGTAGTGAAATCATTCTCTTTTGTGCTGTAAGACTTCTTCCCTGACCTGGGGACTTGTAAACCTGACTGGTTTTATTTTTCCTTTCCAAAAAAATAAAACCCATTGGACAGATTGCTAGCAGGCTCAAATAAAATTTTACTCAAGTGAAAAGAAATTTGCAGGCTAAAACCAGCTTATAGTTTGCCCCAACAGTCTGGAAACAACGAGCCCTCTCAAAATCCACACCGTGCCTGACAATTTCAAGGCTGGCCTTGATTTGAGTGTAGAAGTACAGGATGTCTATAGCAAAAGTAACGATGCATAGAAAATAACTATTTAAGCCAAGTGGAGCTGCTACCACTAGAAGCCATTTAAAAATTCTGAGAACCACTACTACTTCAGCTGTGTTTATAATGTTTATCTAAATGCAAATGAGAGCATTGCTGTTTGTCTATATGCTTGTCATTTTCTTTCACACAGTTGGTCACGGAGAAAGCTTTGGTAACCTTTCAGATAAAATACAATTTTCTAAAATAAAACTTCAATGAGTGTAAGAAACAGATAAGGTTTTTTGGGGTTTGGGTTGTTTTTTGTTCTTGTTTTAATGAGAAGTGCTTGTTTAAAAAAATTTGAAGTTTTCATTAAATGTTATCTCTGTTAGACCTTTAGAATATATGAAAGGTACTTTCATATATTGTGAGATAATAAATGAACATGAATAAGTAAATGTGCATTCTGCTTGCTTCTCTTTGCTTTAAAAGAAAGGCCTTCTCCAGCATATTAATGATTCATACACTTATGCTACTACCTCTTCTGTAATGCAGTTCAGCAAGCAAAACATCCTATTCATAATAATTTGTAATAATTCAAAATAACAGAAGCACAATGAGATGCTACCTCTAAAAGATATTGCCTGACAACACAAAATGGAGGTAAATAGAAAGCATTTGTTGAGCAGATGTCCTTTAGAGAAGAAGACTGTGGACTTCTGAGGACTCAGTTTTCACCTAGCTCAATCACTGGCCTGGTCTATGCAGTGTGGCTCCAGTGGCAGTGCTGGTGCAGAGGAGGGGGAAGGTTGTGTGGCAGCAAACAGAGCATATAGAGTAAGGGCAGGCTGAGATGTTCTCACTCTACAGAGAAACCAGACCTCTGAGGTGGCTTCTACTTCTCTGTGGCACAGTAATATCTTCCCTAGGCTTCAGCAGTCTTCACCAAGCCTCTTGAGTAAAAAAAATTTAGAAGTGACATACCTAAAAAGGGTAGTAGCTTCTTTTTGAGCAGTCATGAGTAAGAGCTTGGACAGCATATTCACAGAATCACAGAATTAACCAGGGGAGACCTTATTGCTGTCTACCTGAAGGGAGGTTGTAGCTAAGTGGGGCTTGGTCTCTTCTCCCAGGCAACCAGTGACAGAATGAGAGGACACAGTCTCAAGCTGTGCCAGGGGAAGTTTAGGCTGGATGTTAGGAAGAAATTCTTCACAGACAGACTTAGTGCCATGGTTTAGTTTATTAGATGGTGATGGATGATAGGTTGGACTTGATGATCGTGAAGGTCTTTTGAATGTGTAAAATCCACAACATCAGCAACAAATTGGGAAAAAGATTATTTGAAAATTAGTTTTAACTGAAAATATTTAAATGGCCTGCAACACATTAAAATCTATCCTATCATATTGTACCTTATATTAAAAAAAATTGAGCAGAGGATAGAAGGCTACTCTATTGTCACTGGTATTCTAAGACGCAGTATATCATTTTTGCTTTGCACAATGCTGCATTGATGACAGCTCAGACAATTACTTCAAGAATGTAATTCCATCAATGTCAGTAGCAATTGCTTTGAAAAGCATGCACTGACTTCAGTAGGAATGCCAACTTACATCCAGCTAAACATGCTGGTGCTGGCATAGAGAGCAGGTCTTTATTTTGCAGCCTATTCCAAGAGCAGACACCATACAGGAGGCAGGAATAGCTCCTGCCCTGCTGTTTTGAGGAGTCTGGAACTGAGAAGTCTTCCATCTTCTGCAGACAAACTATAGTATTCTTCTTAATTTCAGAAGTCTATCTAAAAATGAGAGGAAAGCAGAACAGTAACTTGAATTGTCTTAGACCAGCACTTGTGAGGAACAGGAAGGTAGGAAGACTAATAATTACTAACATTGTTTGGAAAACTGATATCTAAATAGCTAAAACTGTTGTAAGTCACTATTAAACCCAATGACCAAGTGTTGCTATGGAAATACTATTCCATAAAAATCTTACTTAGCTGCTTTCCATTCCATTTTAAGCCATCATATGCAATTACATCCATTTCCCATACCCAAGCTACAATGAGAGCTTGGAAACTCATTGCTTTTTATAGTTCACTCCTTACAGAGCTAAACCTACTGGATAAAAAACTTTTATAAATGTATGAAGTAGATAAGAGGTGATTATTTTATTCTGATAAAACTGGAGGAATTTTTTAGTAAACCACTCTAATCCAGCATTTTTAGATGAAATTGCAGAAGCTAATAAAGGCTGTTAAGATAGAGCTTTAGTAAAATTGTTCCTCAGTGGTTACTTGGGAGCTTCTAGCTACAACCTGTACATCAAAAATCTAACAGTTACTATATGCCATTTGAAATTTCCATTACTTGAACATTGTTGACAACTTCTAGCAAGTGGTAAAAGAAATACTAACATTTGAGAGTGCCAGAAATAGAAGCCAAAAAGAAGGATCAAGAAAATTGAAAGATTTACTCTTTGCTCAGAAATAATTGCTCTTCCCCTGCTGAACAAGCAAAGGTCACTGTAAAAAGTATATTTAAGCAATGGAAGTAAAAAAACAACCAACCAAACAAACCAAAAAAAACCCAAAACAAACAAACAACCCCCCAAAAAAAACCAAACTGCAATTAAAATCAGGTGTAAAAACTTATGGGAAACAGATAAGTATCTAAGATAGAAACTAGCTGAATTTGCTGAGTTATAAACAACTTCTCCAACTTGTAGTACGACAAATGAATGGCTGTGCCACTTAAATCAGCACAGAAATTCTGCAGCACTTTCTGCCAGATCTGAAATCAGAAAAGCTTCTAGGTAGCTCTGTGTTCCATTTCAAAATTGTAGGGAAGAAAATGCAATGACATATCAAAAATAAATCGCCAGTATGAAAAGTTGTGCATTTGGGTGTGAATTTTGCCATCTGGAGAAGAATGGTTGTCAGCAGGGACACAGTGCCTAAAAGAGAAGCCAGGAGATGCAGTCCTGCTGCTGCTTGAGTTCAGTGACAACCTGAAAATGAACAAGTGACCCAAGTGCAGCAGCCAAGTTGCAAAGTTTTTGCAACTTTTCATGCAAAAGCTGACGTACTAATTAATATCAGGTAATTAAATGTCATACACATATAGAAAAAAAAGACCACCTCTGCAGAAACACAATCCAAGCATTGAGCCAAAGACAAAAAACAGGGAAAGGAAGTGGGATGGAAAGGATGCCTTTTTTCCTTAGGCATTAGCAGTGACTGATAGGAAGACCGCAGCAAACGCAGGGGCTCACTATGGAGTTTCCAAGAGGAAAAATAACGAAAGATGATCTGTTTGTGTGTTGATGGCTCTATGTTCAGGCTCCTGCTCTATGGTACTGTGCAGCTCATCCCTTGGCTGCTGAGAGGACCCTCAGTCACTGCTTGGGAAAGCAACAGCAGAAGTGAAATGGTAGGGATAATAAAATCACAGGATCACAGGATGTTAGGGGGTGGGAGGGACCTCTGAAGATAGTTGAGTCCAACTCCCCTGCCAGAGCAGGACCATAGGACCTAGCACAGGTTGCACAGGAACACATCCAGATGGGTCTTGAAAGTCTCCAGAGAAGGAGACTCCACAACCCCACTGGGGAGCCCATTTTTGGAAAAGCAGGGACAAGGGATTTTCCCTGTGGAGATGCCTAATTATGCAGGATAGTGTTGCAGTCAAGCATCACCGATATGCTTCTATCTTGTTTAAATCCATACTACAAGCAGATTATTATGATGCCAACACCATGCTCACAGACTTCAATTATATTTTTTTCACTTCATTAAGCTCCCATGCATTTTCTCTGTCAATCCTGAGAAAAATCTTTTATTACCCTGACTGCAGTGTACCCCAGTACATTTACAGAGGTGAGAATGGGGTGTCTTTAACAGTGACTTTTCCCTCTTTTTCATTTTTCTGTCTGTTCCATCAAGATGTTCACAAAAGTAAGATGACCAGTGACCAATATGAGTTGTGCCCTCTGCACAGGCTGAGTGTCAGGCTCCAGCATCCTCTGTGGTGCTGCTCACACTACCAGCAGCTGAATCACATGGCTTTGTGCCCCTTGGGCTTTGGCTGTCCCAATGCCCTGTATTGTTAATGCTATGTGAATGCACACAACATTTTCTTGATTATGACTTTTTGCTTTCGCAGCTGGCCAGATGCCTGTGTTCCTGGGATGCTGAAGAGCTTTCTAGCAGCAGACCTGTGAATTCCTGCTTGACATTAGCAGCCAATTGTGCTTGATTGCATACTTTACCTTTTATGAAACAGGAATAGATTTGTAAAAAAATAGAAAAAAAGGAGGCTAATAGGGATCTGCTGGTAAAATAAGTGAATACAACATCATTCTCTTAGTTGCATTTACTCTTAGTAGCATTTGTTACTAAGCAGTAGTGTGGTACAGAACAAGATTATGTTTGGTGTTAAGGAAACAAATTCTGTTTATCCGAAGGAAACAGTGGCATACAGGTTTTTGCTCTCATGTAGTCACCTATAGTATGATATAACAGATAATTTTGTCAGTTTGAAAAAATTCTCTAGTGCATAGGCATTACTGCCTATCATGACTGAGCGTGAAACACAAGGGACTTCTATGTATAAATCAGATGTCTGTGAGATGCAAAGGACATGCAGAAGCAATCCTGGATCTATACTGTTCAGCTATCTAATCTAGCCACAAATACCCATGCATGAGGTTCTACTAGAGGTGAAAATGCACAAAGAGATTTATGTCAGGTAACTCAGTCTTCTAATGGACGTTTCTGTTTGCTGAACTTCATGAGCATCCATTTGGCCAGTTTCTCCTGCCTGTCTAGGTCTGTCTGAATAGCAGCACACCTGTGTTTCTCACTCTTCCTGGCTTTGTGTCATATGTGAACTTGATGAGGGTACAGTGTCCCATCATCGACCCCATTAATGAAGATGTTTAACAATATTTGCCCCACTACCAATCCCTGTGGCACACCACTGGTGTCTGGCCTGCAGCTGGAATTTTTTCGCCTGACTACAACTCTGTCAACCAGTTTTCACTCTCCACCTCACAGTCCATTTATCTAGAACAACTTCATCTGTTTAGCTATGAGGATGTTATATGAAAGAGTGTTAAAAGCCTTGCTGAGATAAACAACATCCACTGCCCTCCTCATCGACTGAGCCTGTCTTTTAATTGCAGAGGGCTATCAGATCGGTCAGACAGGATATCCTCTTTGTAAATCCATGCTGACTACTCTCTGTCACTCACCATCATGTCCTTCATGTGTCCAGAAATGGTTTTCAGGAAGATTTGCTCCACCATCATCTCAGAGATGATGCTTTCTTTTAGGCTTCAAAAACATCTCCTGATCACCACAGCCTTTCTGAAATAATCAATGACACTCAACCACTCACAGCAACTCAACACTGACTGCTCAACCTTTGTGCATGCATCCCATGAGGTCCCTGAAACTGTGCATGCCTAGTTTGTTTGATTATTATTTTTTTAATAGTGCTCTCTGGCTTCCAGTTTGTTGTCTCAGGCTTGTATAAACACATAAAAATGTATAAATGTATTAGTAAGTCAGATATGAAACACAATCAATATAATATAAAAATAGTATTTCACAGAGTTGTTACCCTCTACTGAGGGTAAATTATTCTTGCTCCAGACTTCCCCATGGTTCTCAGGGTTCTGAGATTCTCGATGGCATATTTTACCAATAAAGAGTGATTTGAAGAAGTAAATCTTTGCTGGCTGTTTCCAGTCAGCTTGTTCCTGTGCTCAGGAATTCTCTACAAGAGGTCTAGCTCTACAATGTGGCCAGGGAAGAAGTTTTCAAGTGATGCTGAGTGGCCTGTAGTTCCCCTATGTTGTCCTTTTGGCCTTTTTTGAAAGTGAGTGCATCCTTTGTCTTTTTTTGACTGATTTGCACTCTTGACTGAAAGACAAGTGACAAGGGATGGATGTCTGCAGGTGCTGATATGCGTCTGCATATCAGTGGTGAAGGAACACTGCAAATGTGGTTTGGTTAGAGCTAAAAACAAGAAAAAGGATAATAAATGACAGGTCTCATGAGATACAAAGACTTCACTTACTTCAGTTCCATATAAGGAGGGCAAATTAAAACTGCACAGTAAGAACTGCTCTTCTTAGTTCTTGAGTGCTCTGTTCAAATGCCTTAGCCTTCTGTGATGGTTTGAAACTGTCTTTTTAATTTTTCTTTGCAAAGTTCAAACAGAAAAAGTGAAAGAGTGTAAATAAGTCACTACTGGGTGTAAGAAAGCAAATAATGATTGCTCTAAACACTTGCATTGGATAGATAGAAATGTTTAAGAACTATTACCTAAAACAAAGTGGGGCACTCTGCACATCCTGCGTTCTGCAGTGGGGGCAGTTGCTGGGCTGTCTGGCTGCTGTTTCTTCTTCTCTTCTCGCTGAAGATAACACACTGACCTTGGCAGCTAAGTTAACAACTTTCTGCTTTAACTAACTCTGCTTTCTGTCCAGGGGGGGGCTGGGAGGGAAGCTCCTGGGAGAGAGAGAGGCTCCTTTGGGAAGAGTCCCCTCTGGGGGGAAGCAAAGGGAGATTGGTTGTGATTTTCTGTTGATTGTATATATTTGTAAATGTTGTGAATTTTGTATATTTGTACATATTCATTGCATTTCATCATAGATTGTAGATTCTGCTTTGTAAATACAGCTTTCATTTGCTTCCAGACTGGGCTAGCCCGGTTATTGTCGGGAGGGGGGAGGAATTTCAGCTCACAATGACACATCTTCTGAGATAGTTCCTTCCACACAGCTTTTATTTTGCATAGCATATATAAGTAGTCTGCCTCTTCACCTACAAACAGTAGCTAGTACTTTGAAAATCTCAGGTAATAGGAGGAGAAAAAAAACTTTCTAAAGCCTGATATAAAGGTGATGCAGTGCAGGAGAATGGTAAATAGTATGAAAAAGTAGCAATATAAGAATATTGACATTTAAAGCCTGTAATGCATAACCTTTGGGCCAGCAGTTTGGAGCGCACAGCTAGTCTGGCATTAACATTGCCTTGAGGGAGGCCTCTGTTTGTTTGACCTTGAGATTTCCACTCTTTGAATAAACAGAAAATGGGATAATACTGAGACAATACTTTCCCCACCAAGGGAGGTGTCATTTATTAGCAGTTTTTGCACGTTGTTTTTCATGGAAAATAGCCTCAGAAAGAGCTGGTTGCCTCAGTTCCCTGAACACAATTATATGTTAAGGGACCTGGGGAGTAGCAAGTTAGGAGAAGCAGACCACAAAAATAAGCAAGAGGGTGTTTCATTAAAGGCACAGCTGATACTAAGCTCAGTAGACTCTCTGCAAACATGCTGCAGCAAGAAGGCAGATTGCCTGACACACCCAGCAATGGGCATCCTGATGTGCTGCCCAGGCAGGGCCAGAATCATGCAGGTATCTCCAGCTCTTCTTCAAGGCCAGGGGCTGTCAAGGGGTTTTCTGGTTAAGCAGTTCTCTGTTGGAAAGTGCCACTTCAGTGAGACCAAAAGGTGTAGTCGATTTTGACATAATTCAGTTTTGAAACAAATTTTGGATTTTCTTTAAAAAAACACTTTTTGTTTGAAAGTTGCAAATAAAGCATTTCAGCAATGACACTTTGCTTTAATGCTTTCAAAAAGATTTTTTTTTTTAATAGTGTTTTCTGGCTTCCAATTTTTTGTCTCAGGCTTGTATAAACACATATAAATGTAAAAATCTAGTGTGAGGTGTCCCTGCCCATGGCAGGGGGGTTGGAACTAGATGATCCTTGTGGTCCCTTCCAACCCTGACTGCTTCTATGATTCTATGATAAATGTATTAATAAGTAATTTCTTAATACATTTATATAATTGTGTTTATATTAATACATTCATATTATCAATCAATATAATATAAAAATAATATAATCAATATAATATAAAAATAATATTTCACAGAGATGCTCACAAATTTTCCTTTAATGTTAAAGAGGAATCACTGTAATCATCTAGAGCCCAATTCCAGCATGACAAACTTAGATTTCTTCTTGTCTATTTCTGCTTTAATTCCAGTGCTCGAAATGGGAAACTTCTCTTAGTGAAACACCTTGACATATCAGCACCGTCAGCCCTGAGTGCTCTTGGAAGCAGTGCTTGGATGTGCAGAAGTATATTTTTCACTGAAAATGTCAGGTGCTCATGCGAGCAATGCAAGACTGTTCTGCTCAGCTAATGCAAATTGCTCTCTTAGAATATCAACTACAAATTTATCAGAATGCTACCAACTCCAGAAAAACACATATGAAATGTAAAAAGGTAGCCTCTACAATATAGTAAGCAGACACAAGGTGGGTAGATATTCTAAAACTACTGCAGTCCAGTCAACAAATTTATGCATAGATGAACAATTCAATAATACAGTGAAGCTGGCTAGGTTATACCTGCATTCAGTGGTGTTCTGTGTACTTTGGTACAGTAACTTTCCATAAAGAAACAAGCAATTTGTTTTCCTTGCAGGAAAAAAAAATATCTAATATGACAACACCAGTAAGGCACGTTTAGACAGGGCTTTTCACATTGAGTCTGGCAGATAACCATCCATTTTTCAATTAAAATGTGATTGGAGTGTCTGATTTTCTTGGGTGTGTAGCAAAATCCCAGCAAAACCACACTTATTTTCATCATGTAACTAAGTACAAGCATGTTTGTACTGTTCAAATTAAGTCAGTGGACCATGAAAATTATTCAAAACAGCAATCTGAATCAATTATCCTTGGACAACATAGGCTTAAAGTTGTAATCATCATCTGGTGAGAAATAGTGTCCCAGTCCTTACCCTGCTGCAAGGTGCACAGAGGCTGTCACCGGGTTCAACATTCTCTCAAATGGAGATCCTCCTGGCAGTGTATTTCATACCACTGTGAGTTTCACAGTGTGGACCCGTATAGAAGAGATAAGCCAGGAAAAGTGACGTTTTAAAGTGAATCTGAAATAAAGCTTGACTTGAGTATAGCAAAATTCTTGTCTGCTTCCAAACTGAAAAGCCACTGGTGAAAGAATTACTGGGCAGAAGTCATTGCCCTTGTGCAGAAGTATCTGGACCACAGTGGCATAGCATTTACAAGTTTATGTGACAATGTACACAGTACAGATTCCTAATACTCTTTTGATTATCAGCAGATATCAGGTTTTAAACTATAATTTATTCACGGTTCAGTCAAATCTGTCAAATCATCTCTTCAAGGGTCCAAACCATGGTAAGTTATCTCCAGCCCTTCATTCATATGGAAAATGCATCTCACATCCTACTCCAGTAGGATGTGCACTTTCCAGTTCAAGGGAAAGGAAGGCAAGAGAAAGAGTTCAACCATTTCTTTATTTAAATAGCAGTCACAGAGCAAAGATGAAGGCAATGTTATTCACACATTCCAGCGCTGATCTGCAGATCTCTACTACTGTGCACTTCAGATTGTGATCTTTCAAGTTAAGCAATGAAAGTCCTTGGACGTGGCAAAGTGGAAGGCAATTTCCAGCACAGACTTGAGGTGGGTGAACTATGTTCTCCAGACATATGTTAGAGTATAGATAAAACACAAATCGTGTTTTAAGATGAACTGTCAGAGAGAACAGTGATACCAGTGGAAGAGCTTGTGGTTTCGTTATTACTCAAAGGATAAGCACACAACTGAGTTATGTACGCAGTGAAGTAACTGAAGATTGTGCATACATTGCCAATTGTAGTCACTCTTCAGAGTTATATACCAGTAAGGATTGTGGTACATACAATACTGATTCTCTGGTTGCCTAGACTGAGGATCTCTGAAGCATATTCTCTCTCCCATTGCTCAGCACACTAAGGCTTATTTTCTGCAAAACCAAGAAGTTGGTGGAAAAATAGAGGATTATGAATCGCATGTCAGGGTCACCCCCATGGTAGAACCATCATGTGCACCCCAATTCAGGGACTCAAAAGACCAGCTTCTCCCTTCTATCTAGGTTTTGCTGTTAAATGTGTGAAGGGCTGAAGTAACCAAATGCTGCTATAAAATCTGTATGAGAAGGTGCTAGGCTTGATGCTTTAGGCTGCTTGTATTTGAAAAAAAATTACAAGTATCACTAAACATTAAATTCAGAGATTTCAACTCATTCTGACAGTTTTCAATAAAGTGCAGAAGATAATTAAACTCCTCTAAATCTCAGGTTGCTTCCTTTAATTTTATCCACTTACCTTCATCTTGAGTAGGCTAACTTGCATTTGAGTAAAGCATGACATATTTAGCTATAGTATATTTCTCCAAAAGACATCAGAGTCTTCATTTGAAGATAAATGAAATGTTCAGCTGACAACATCAAATGCAGGAAAAAAATTAGAGAGGCAAAAGCCCATGTAGAACTTAGACTGGCCACTGCTGTGAAGAACAATAAGAAATGTTTTTATAAATGTATTAATGGCAAAAGGAGGGGCAAGGACAACCTCCACTCATTAGTGGACATGGACAAAAGATGAGGAAAAGGCAGAGGTACTTAATGCCTTCTTTGCCTCAATTTTCAATAGTAGGATAGGTTGTCTTCCAGACAATTGGCCTTGCACTTTGCCATGTCAAAAGATTTTCATTGCTTAACTTGAAATATCACAATCTGAAGTGCACAGTAGTAGAGATCTGCAGATCAGTGCTGGAATGTGTGAATGAAGTAGTTTGCTCAGAGAGATTGTGGATTCTCCTTCTCTGTGGCCTGCCCAAAATGATTCTGCTTTGGCAGGGAGGTTGGTCCAGATGATTTCTTGAGTTCCCTTCCAATCCCTAACATTCCATGATTCTGTGATCCCATTGGTCTGTATGATTTCATTACTCACATCAAACTTCACCATTCCTTATATGCATATTGTCACCAGTAGATATTTGATACCTCCTCTGAGATTATGGATTTAAACCAAACATTGAATAGTGTTGGGCTTTCTTGTGATCACTGGGAGCCTCTAATAGGCATCCTTATATGAGACAAGAAGTTTAGGTAACCTTGATGTTTAGCATCTTCTGTCAGTCAAATATAATTTATTTTTCTTCTGCCTTCAAATTTAATTTTATTGTTTGCTTAGAAAAGCAATGTATATTCCTCTAGCAGTTCAGGTCTTTAAAAAACCTTTATATAAAGACATACATTCTGTGTTTTGGCATAGATGTTTATTATTCATTTTTACTCATTAAATATTTAAACCCTACTTCTGAAATCACTTTACTCAGAAATAACACATTTAGGGCAATAGCTACGTCCTACCTCTGAAAAAAATTTGTAGCTGATGTTTGCGTTAGAGTTACCACATTGCTATGTGCATGTAAGATCAGTAGTAACAGAAAAAGACTGGGCGTATTTACCTTCCAAAATGTGGATTAAGCCTATCCACAAAATGTCAGCAGACATTTACACCAGCTCCAGTTCAGGAAAGTATCACAAAAAACCTCTTGAAATATTGAATGTGGCAAACAGTAAGTTTCGAAAATGCTAAATAAGTTTGACCTCCCAATGATGAATTGTGCTCTTCAACAGCTGGCTTTCAATGACTTGTCAAAACTGTTCAGAAGTGCCATCCCTCTGAGGAACACCCACACAGTAGCAGCCTTGACTGTCTTGATGTCACTTCAGTGCCAGGAAACCTTTGGATAGTGTGATTTGGACATGTCTTAAATCGGCAGGTCCCAAAATAACGAGCTTAAATGCCAACAGAGAGGTGTAGGCTTTAAAAGGACTTTGTGTGCAGCCAGCAGGTAGAAAATCTAGGAAACAAGTAACTAGCTGTATTTCCACGACTGCAATATTAACTTCAAACTTTAGCAGTTTGGGTATATAGGAATGATTAAATGCAAATGTTGGCATCAAACTGATAAAAAGCTTTGGATGTCAAATATGCTAACTGCACCCCACTGTAATGCTCATTTTTCAGTTTTAAAACAGAAAAGTTAAGGACAACAAAAATGCTAATTTCTCAATGCCTTGTGTACTTGAGATCAAAAATCCTCTGCAGAATTTGAAATTGTTTTGACCATGTGCTTGTCAGAGAGAAAGAGAAGTGGGCAGCTCCATGGAAGAAGATGAGTCAGGAGCTTAGGGTCACAGCCAGGGCAGCAGGGCAGCCATCTCACTTGCAAGGTGCAGTGTCCCGTGGTACACAAATAAGGAGAGCAGGGCAGGTTCCCTTTCACTAACCAAGGTCAGGCACAAGCCCTGTGACTGGCAGACAAATTTACAGTGACGAATCTACATGAGCAGGAAGTCGAGTCACCAAGCTGGGGTGAGAAGCGTTGAGTACAGGCACCCATGTCACAAAACTTAGAAAAGGAGCAAGTTCATTAATACAGGTCCTGAGTGAAGAGGCATCTTACAGCTCTTCTACAAGTCTGATCTGAGGTTACACAGCCACAGTGTATCAGGGCAGGCTTTGAACCCAGGCAACCAAATCCATAGGAGTGGGGAAATAATGATAGGCCTCTGATACTGCCCACCTTTGGAACACACAGGTGAAAACATGTATTAGCAGCAATTGTATACTTTCAGAGACTGGAAACTTTCCCAAACCTTTGACAGTCCGTGCTCATTATGCTATCCAGCAATATGCAGTGAGTCAAATGATTTCCTGATATACCCTCCTGGTAAACTTTGGAGCAAGTCGTCCTCCAGCAAATATGACAGAGGTGGAGATCATTTTAATAACCAGTCGAGATAGATTTCAGTAGAGGTATAGCAACTATAAACAAATTTTGTTGATTTCTTGTACTGTTTAGCCAAGGTTGTACATCTCAGCTTTCAGAGACACAGATCCTATTTGTCTCATTGGTGTACTGGTTGAAGTGTCCTTTACAGTTGTGTACTGTTAAAGCATTAAAACATTGCTGCAGAGCTGTCTATTCATAGAAAGCCATTTTGGAAAAACAAAACAATAAGATGTAAAAAGATGGTAAATCAACAGCATATTAATGCATTCTCTATTGCCATTCACATTGACCTTCTGCATTTTGATTAGCCACTGCCTTTTTACTCATAGAAAATCATCAGTACAGACAACAGATGCCTTAGTCCACCAGAATGGCCTACTACAAATTCTGATGTGACAATGGTTGAACACTGTAGAAAATGGTTTCTTCTAATAAGTCCACCAAAATTTCTGTCAGTAACTTTCTACTTGCAGTCAATGCAAACATTTAAATATGCGACCAAAGTGTGAGCTGCATACAGTCTTTTTTTGATGTGAAGCTAGCTCATTGACCTTTTAGGAACACATCCCAAACTAAAGTTTGCAATGCACTTTAATATTGGCTGCATGGCTTAGCCTGGATTTCACATGCTCACATACTTCTCCAATCTGCAACTCACCTGCAGAAGTCTGTTCATCTCATGTCATTTGTCACAGAGAGATGACTGGTGTGTGGTTATGTTTCACTCTGTTTTCTAAAAGAAGATATTCCGCTCTTAGCAGTTGCTGGTGCTAAGCACAGGGATGCAACTTGTTGTCTGTTAGGGAATGTCCAGGCTATTGTTTGTCTGCCATTGTATAAAATCTTTCCAATATGCTTGTAGTTTCACAGTCTGAAAAAATCCATGTGGTGTAAAAGACTGAACACAGACAGCCTAGATTCAGGTTGCCCAGGCTGCCAAAAGGGATGGTAAATGCCCCATCCTTGGTAACATTCCAGGTCAGGCTGGACAGGACTCTGAGCAACATGATCTAGTTGAAGATGTCCCTGCTTACTGCAGGGGGTTGGACTAGGTTATCTCTACAGGTTCCTTCTGACCCAAACAATTCTATGATTCTATGAGGAATAAGAAAATCATTCAGCAGCCGTACAATCCATTATGAAAACGCTTCACAGGACCAGATAAACAGATTGTAAACTGGCCAGCTTGCAATCAGACTGCAACCAGTCTTCACAGGTGTGGTCACTGTGTCTTGTAGAAACGGATAAAGAGCTGCAAATAAAGAAGACAGAAAGCACTCTTAAGAGTGATGGCAGTTCCTCAGCAAAAATGATCACACAGGGAGCTGCTGATGGCCTTGTAAAGAGGAATGAGTTTGCTGAACAGCTGGGCTCCCTAGGAAACAGAATTTTGCTATTATTTATCTGCTTATTCTTGCAAAAGTTCTGAAGAAGCCATAACAATAGGCAATTCTGCCTCCATCATTACCTGTGTGATCATCACCTGCGGGTTGCTATCACATCTTCTCCCTTGGATGGATCTTAATGAGATCAGGACTTAAGTGTATGTCCATCCATAACGATGATAGCTGACACATTCAGAGAAAACCTCAAAGGTCACTGACTCACTCTGCTCCATGCCAGCAGAATTTGGTGCACACATACACATACTGTCTCTTTGCACTGATGGGCAGAGGGAACACCGTGGCACTTGTACCCATCTAAGAGTGGTTATGAATCAAGCCAGACAAAGGAACATGGCATAATCTTGGTCCCACATCTGTGCAATGTTAAGAACATAAAATGTTGCAAGACTAATAGAGAACACAGGGAACCACAGCCCCGAATTACATTCTTGGAAATCTGAATGCTAAACCTGCAATTTTAACAAGTAGTTAAGTCTAAGCAGTCATCAAAGCCAGATTACTCATTAGCAAAGGGCTCAGCACAGAATGTTGGGCTGTAACATGGCCTCCTGAGGTAATTTGGATGATGTCTGCTTTAATCTGCTGGCACAGCATCACAGGCTGCTTTGACCTGTAATGGCCAGCTGCAATGCATACACTTATCCAGCATGACCATAGAGTGATCACTTTGTTGTGTTTGAATTGTCCCCTTGATTTTCCCCTGGAATCTATGAATGCATGGTGCAAACTATGCTGCCAGCTGCACTCTGTCAGCTGTACCTTTTAGGGCTTTGTTGCAGAGGCTTACAGACACCTGCAAGGCTGTAAATGATTGGATTGAGAGGATCCAATCCCAGTTGCTGTCATTTGGACTTCTTAGTTGTTGTATATTCTAGGAGCATCCTCTCTGGGAACCACATGAGTAAGGTATTCTGCACTGCAAACCCTGAGGATAGTGAGATTTAAAGCAATAACGTAGAGAAGTCTCCTTTCTCCATGTATTGAACACTGGTCAGTATTTTCCAAGTGACCAAGTGAAATTTGAGAATAACTTCCTATAGATCCTAATTTCGAAAGCAAAGATGATACTATCTCCAGCTCTGCATCACATTGTTCTCCCTACCAGGACATACATGTGTGACAGAAAATCAGACTGCTCTGTGCTGTATCTTTCTTTGGCAGCTGGTCACAAGTAGTATTCCTCAGAGCACAGTACTGGGGCAAGTTCTCTTTAATATCTTTTTCAATGATCTGGATAAGGGGATAAAATGCACTCTCACTAAGTTTACAGATCACAGAATCACAGAATCACAGAAACATTCAAGTTGGAAAAGACCCTCAGGATCTCTAAGTCCAACCCAGAACCCTTACTCTACAAGACTCACCCCTAATTCATACCCTCACGCACCACATCCAAAACACTTTGAAACACATCCAGGGTTGGTGACTCCACCACCTCCCCAGGCAGCACATTCCAATGCCTGACCATTCCTGCTGGGAAAACATTCTTCCTACTGTCCAGTCTAAACCTGCCCTGCTGCAGCTTGAGGCCATTCCCTCTTGTTCTATCACTAATAACCTGTGAGAAGAGACCAACACCAACCTTTCTACTATGTCCTTTCAGGTAGTTATGGAGAGCCATGAGGTCTCCCCTCAGCCTCCTCTTTTCCAAACTAACCAGCCCCAACTCCTTCAATGGCAATCAGTAGGTAAGGAGTGTTGGTCTGCTTGAGGGTAGGAAGACTGCAGAGGGATCTGGACAGGCTGGACTAGTGGACCAAGGCTAGTTACGAAGTTCAACAAGGCAAAGTGCCAGGTGCTGCACTTGGGTCACAACAACCCCAAGAAATGCTGCAAGCCTGGAGAAGAGTGACTGGGAACTTACCCATCAGAAAAAGACTTATGGGTGTTCAGTGTTGGGCCACTCATTACAAGGAGGATGTTGAGGTCCTGGAACAGGTCCAGCTAAGGGCAACAAAACTGGTGAAAGGTCCAGAACACAAGTCTTACGAGGAGTGTCTGAAGGAACTGAGATTGTTTACTCTGGAGAGGAGGAGGCTCAGAGGAGACCTTCTTGGTCTCTACAACTACTTGAAAGGAAGCTGTAGCAAGGTAGGTGTCAAACTGCTCTCCCTTGTAGCAAATGACAGGGTAAGATGAAAGAGCTTGAAGTTGCTCAAGGGGAGGTTTAGGTTTGGATATTTGGAAAAATTTTTTTACTGAAAAGAATTGTCAAGCACTGGAACAGGATGGCCAGGGAAGTGGTTGATGGGATGTCATCCCCAGAAGTGGGCCCAGAGGAACCACACGAGGTTCAACAAGGCAAAGTGAAAGGTCCTGCACTTGGGTCAGGACAATCTTCAATATCAGTACAGGCTGGTGTGGTAGAGAAGCAGCCCTGCAGAGAAGAACTTGGGGGTACTGGTGGATGAGAAGCTGGACATGTTCCAATGATGTACACTTGCAGCCCAAAAGGCAAATCACATCGTGGACTGCAGCAAAAGAAGCATGGCCACCAGATCAAAACAGGTGATTCTGCCACTCTGCTCTGATGTGGTCAGACCTCACTTGGAGTATTGTGTTCTGCTCTGGAGCCCTCAACGCAAGGGGGAGGGACTGTTTACAAGGAAGGCATGTAATAGTATGATGAGGGACAATGGTTTTAAACTAGAGAAGTGTAGGCTTAGATTGGACATTGGGAAGAATTCTTTACTATGAGGGTGATGGAATACTGGAACAGGTTGCCCAATGAGAGGGTAGAGGCCCCATCCGTGGGGACATTTATTCAAGATCAGGCTTGATGGGGCTCTGAGCAACCTGATCTAGTTTGGGATGTCCCTGCTTACTGCAGGGGCATTGGACTGAATGACCTTGAAAAGTCCCTTCTAACTCCTATTCATTCTAGTCTAGTCTAGTCTAGTCTAATCTATTCCGTTCTGTTCCTTTCCATTCCATTCCACACGAGGATTTTAACACCTTGTTCAAGGGAGCTCCTGGGGAGTCCTACAGGCTGTACGGTTGCTGCAAGTTCCTGAACTAGTTGAATTAAAACCCAGCTCTTTGGCCATCTTTGCACAGAGGAGCTTCCTGTTCTTCCTCCTCCCCATTTTTCTGGAGCTGCCTGGAATCCTTATGCAAACAGAGAGGCAATGGACATGCAAAGGCTGTCATAGTGGCTTTTTTTACAAAGGCTGTAAAAAAGAAAGACAAATTATCTGGAAAGCTATGGCACAGCTGGAGCTAAATGCAGCAAGGGAAATGAAGAGTAATAATGGCTGCTTCAGGTACATTAGTCAGAGAAGGAAGACAAAAGAAGTAGCATTAATTCTGATAAATTAAGATAGGGGATCTGGTAACAACTGACATGGAGAAGGCTGAAGTTCTCAACTTTTTTTCACTGGTGATTGTTCTCCCCACACCTCTTGAGTCCCTGAATCTCCAAAAAGGAAAAAAACAGAGTGCATATTCAACTGAAAAGTAGCCCAAGCAGTAGATATGCCTTCTTCATCAGGAGAATGCTTCCAAGACGACCAGAGATGATTAGCGTTTGAAAACAAAATAACACGTTACAGTGATTTTATCAGTATCTTCAGTAACTTCCTACAAGACATTTTCCTCCAGGCATCTGAATTGCAACAGGAATTCCCAGAAGCATCTGGCATCTCACCATGCATAAATCATCAAAACATGCAATGCAATAGAAAGCAAGGAAAAAGGAGAGGATGGAGTAAGAAAGGAAAAAAAACCCTAACAAACCAACTCCCTCCCCTAACCCCAACCCCAAAGAAGGAGTAAAGACCTCAGGGCAAAAGAAGCTCATGTCCTAGGGAGCTGAAGGGCTGTATGGGAAACATTCAAGCAGTTTCAGGAGGCAGCGTTTCTTCCTTCAGGGCATCAATTCCTGAAAATTCAAAACAAAGGAAGCAACAGAATCACAGAATAACAGAATCAACCAGGTTAGAAAAGACCTCCAAAATCATCAAGTCCAACCTATCACCCAACCCTATCTAATCAACTAGACCATGGCACTAAGTGCCTCATCCAATCTTTTCTTAAACACCTCCAGGGATGCTGACCCCACCACCTTCCTGGGTAGCCCTGGGAGTTCATTGGAGTTTGAGTAGGGAGAGCCTTCTTTGTAGCATGATACTCGGTCCTAACTGCACTCCAATTTTGGTGGTGCTTGCAACTTGCTCAGGAAGGCATTCTGTCTCCACTCCTTAGGTCATTGATGTGTATAAATATCTGAGGGGTGGGTGTCAGGTGGAGGGGACCAGGCTCTTTTTGGTGGTTCACAGTGATAAGACAACAAATAATGGCTTCAAACTTCAACACAGAAGATTTCAGCTCAACATGAGGAGAAACTTCTTCACAGTGAGGGTGACAGAGTACTGGAACAGGCTCCCCAGGGGGTTGTGGAGTCTCCTTCTCTGGAGCCTTTCAAAACCCACCTGGATGCATTCCTGTGCAAACTACCTTAAGTGATCCTGCTCTGGCAGGAGGGTTGGACCCAATGCTCTCTTGAGGTCCCTTTCAACCTCTGATATACTGTGATACTGTGATCCGAATCAAGGCAGCTACTAGGACAGTGTTATTCCCCTTGTTCTTGGCCACCACACTGAGTACAATCCATTAACCACTGCTCTTCTGCAGTCTGTCTTCTGGAGCAATCTGTGTTCCCTTGTCCCTGTATCTCCAGGAATTTGCCACAGCAGGATTTCAGTGAGCTTATTAAGAGAAAATCCTCTTTTTTTCCTAAGAAAATAACTTCCATTGGTCACCAGCTGTAAATATTTCCTCAGGAAGTTAAATCAAAAGCAGAAGGAGATTATTTCTTACCTATGTAAGCTGGACAACCACAAATCCATGGGCCCCAATGGAATGCACCCACAAGTGCTGAAAGAGCTGGCTAAGGTTATTGTTAATCCACTCTCCATCATTTTTGAAAGGTTTTGGAGAACAGGGGAGGCACCTGAGGACTGAAGGAAAGTCAACGTCACTTGCATCTTCAAAAAGGGTAATAAGGAGGACTCAGGAAACTACAGACCAGTCAGTCTTACCTCCACCCCTGAAAGGTAATGGAACCAGCTCATTCTGTGGATCATCTCTAAGCATGTAGAGGAAAAGATTATCAGAAATAGTCAGTGTGGATTCATGAAGGAGAAATCATGCTTGACCATTCTGATAGCATTCTAGGTAGAGCAGAGAGCAGTGGATGTTGTGTACCTCAACTTCAGCAAGGCTTTTGACACTGCCACATCCTCACAAGTAAAGTCAGGAAGTGTTGGTTAGATTAGTGGATAGTGAGGTGAATGGAGAACTGACTGAATGACAGAGCAGAGAGGCTTGTACAGGGTCTAGCTAGAGGCCTGTGACTAGTGGGGTTCCTTAGCGTTCAGTTCTGGGTCCAGTCTTTTTCAACATATTCATTGACAGCCTGGATGAAGGAACAGAGCGTACTCTCAGCAGGTTTGCTGACATTACAAAACTGGGAGGAGTGGCTGGAGACACCAGTAGACTGTGCTGCAATACAGGGGCAAGTAAAGAGTCATGCACCTAAGGAGGAATAACCCATGAACTAGTACAGGTTAGGGGTTGGCCTGCTGGAAAGTATCTCTATAGAGAAAGACCTGGGCATGCTTGTGGACAACAAGTGCACCATGAGCCAGCAATGTGCTCTTGTGGCCAAAAGGGCAAACAGTATTCTGGAATGCATTAAGAAGAATGTGGCCAGCAGGTTGAGGGAGGTTCTCTTTCTCTTCTGCTCTGCCCTGGTGGGGTCACATCTGGAGTATTGCATCTAGTTCTGGGCTCCAGTTTGAGAGGCACAAGAAACCAGTGCAAAGAGTCCAATGAAGAGCTACAAAGATGATTAGGGGTCTGAAGCACCTCTCTTAGTATGAGAGTCTGAAAGACTTGGAGCTCTTTAGCCTGGAGAAGAGAAGACTGAAAGGAGATCATCAGAAATGCATATAAATAAAAAGGTGGAGGTCATGAGAATGGGGCTCACTTGAACTTGTTCCCTTCAAGGGTTAGAGAGCAGGCTACCCTGAAAGTTTGTGGAACCTCCTTCTCTGGAGACTTTCAAAACTTTTGCAACTTGATGTAGGCATATCTGTGTAAGCAGTGGGATTGGACTAGGTCGTCTCCAGAGGTCCCTTCCAGCCTAACATTCTGTGATTGAAACCATATATAAGCTGTTCATTCAGTTCTCTTAAACTGGTTGTAAAACCCTCAAAGCCATCCACAGGGTGCACTTATCAGCTGAGTATCAGGTCTGTCCACATGATGGGACTGAGACTGGTGTCAGTTGAAGCAAATGGGCATTCCTAGCTGTATCTGAGACCATGGGGGCCATTTTGTTTCTGGAACAACTTGGATCAGTTTTAAGAGTTAACATCTATCAGTTGTGCTCGCACTCCTTCTGAGCCAGTGCAGGACTGTGGACCAACTGGGGCAGAAAAATCTTTAACAGTTGCTGCCCCTGTCCCTCCTCCATGCTGAAGAGCCCCAAGGGAGGGATGAACACAGTAGCTGGGAAGTAGAATCATAGAATCATAGAATCATGGAATCAACAAGGTTGGAAAAGACCTCAGAGATCATCAAGTCCAACCTATCACCCAGAACCTCATGACCAACTAAACCATGGCTTCAAGTGCCACGTCCAATCCTTTTTTGAACACCTCCAGGGACAGTGACTCCACCACCTCCCTGGGCAGCACATTCCAATGGTAGATCACTCTTTCTGTGAAGAACTTTCTCCTCACCTCGAGCCTAAACTTCCCCTGGCACAGCTTGAGACTGTGTCCTCTTGTTCTGTTGCTGGTTGCCTGGGAGAAGAGACCAACCCCCACCTGTCTAGTACCTCCTTTCAGGTAGTTGTAGAGAGCAATAAGGTCACCCCTGAGCCTCCTCTTCTCTAGGCTAAATAACCCTAGCTCTCCCTCTGCAGGGCCCTTCTACCCTCTAGCAGATCAACACCTGCTCCCAACTTGGTGTCATCTGCAAACTTACTAGTGGACTCAATCCCCTCATCCAGATCATCAATAGAGATATTGAACAGGATTTGGCCCAGCATTGATCCCTGGGGACACCACTAGTGACTGGCTGCCAGCTGGATTAATTATAAAATATATAAAAATATACATTTTATTACAGTCCCGAGGCAACATCCTTCCCCTGTGACAAGGATTAGCTGGGCTCTCATATGAATGAGACTGTGAAACAAATTACTTGGCCTTGGTGTAAAGCAACCAGCATTGGCAAGCTTCTGTTTTTACTTGACATAAATCTTTTGTAGTAAGGACAAGAAATCTTAAGAAAAGAGGATGGCTGAGACCAATGAGGTTTACAGCTCTTCATAGAATATTTCCTGGTGGTGGTATCTTCAAATACTGCCATGACTTATTTACAAAGTGTATTTACAGGTTCAATTATTCAGTTGTGGGTATTTGTTAAGAAATGTATATCCTGCCAGGAAATGAATGGCAGAGATATTTATAGAAATTTTATAATTTATTTATGGACAAACTGTGCTACAAATTATTTACAGCTGACATTTACAGGTACTAGTATTCAGCTGGAAGAACCATCTCTATAGAATGTATATATATGGGCACTTTGATCAGCTTGAGAGGGTTTGGAACTTTAAAAATTGAAACCAATTTGGAAAGGGGTGGGAGGGGGTGGGGGGAAGAAAGAGCCCTGGGGGTTTTGGGTGGACCCTCAGGTGGGGAGAAGGAAAGAGTTGGGAGGTCTTTGGGTGTTGTGTAAGGGACTCTGTATGCTTTGGGATATCTTTGCCACTATGCTTGTAGTTTTTGTAGTTTCATCAGTTGCTTTTCCATTTAAACTTTCCATCACTCTTCAATCCGTTTCTGTGAGTGTCATTCTTTTGTCCCTCTTGGGGCAAGAGAGGATCTGTGTGGCCTCAAACCAGCACAATGTGCTGTAATAAGGAAATCGAAAGTGGTGCCAACTGCGTGGTGCTGTGCTGCGTGGTTGCTGCTTCTCCCGGAATGAAAAGTCCAGGAGCTTTCTGGGAAGCCTCGGAGGCTTTTGCAGCTCGGTCCACAGAGTGCCTTACATGAGAAGAGCTTCCCACTCTGGGGGAAAGCCTTGTCACCGAGGTTCGTATCTGGGGGAGCTTATGTGCTCTGACCCCAGATAGGCGTCTTGTTTACCAGACAGGCAAGGTCCTGTCCCCTTTGTTCCTCTTCCCACCTTGGCCTGTTATTGTGGCAGGAAGGAGGGGAGAGAAAGGACCTGTCTAGACACCTTAAGGCCTGTCTGGATTTGTACTGGGCCATGTGTCATGGCCTACCACCTCACCCACCAAGTATGATGGATGACCCTACTGTTTGCAAATACCACTTTGGAAAGGAGAAATAGAACTACAGTCAAGAAAGACTGATGTCCTTGCGTTGCCAAGGGAACCACGAACTTTAGTGAACTTTGCTCATTATAATGTCATTATAATACAAAAGCACACTTCGTGGCCTGAGGCTACCCTCCTCCAAGGCAGACCATGCCTTGGACACGCCTCCTTGAGCATAAATGGAAGCCCTACTTGTGGGGGGCACAAGGGGCAGAGAGAGGTGGAGTTCACCTCATCGACAGGTGTGAGGTTGATTATAAAAGATGTCTTTCTAACAATGGGGTGTTGGAGAGTTTTTGTGAATTTTTTGGGGAGTTCTCTGTGTGTGTATGTGTGTGAGTGTGTTAAGAAGTAACAAGAAGAAGACATCGAAGGAAAGCTTTCCCTACTAAGATCAAGAAGGACCAGCAGGACTGGACCTGGGACCAGGGAGATGTCTTTGGACCCTTGCATTGTTGGTAGCTATAGATCTCTTTCCCTTTTTCCCTCTTCACTTTACTTTTCCCTTTTCTCCCCTCACTTTTCTCTACCTCATGTGGGTAAAACAATACAATTTTGCTGATGATTGGATTGAACCCCCTGGAATGAGGCACCTGAGTTCTTTGCACTCTGAGATCACAGTAACGAACCACCGTGAGTCCATCATTTGGACTGTGACACCCTGGACTGCCATGACTTTTGGAATATGATAGAGAGTGGTTTAGCAACCATGTGTCCCAGTTCCCTCAGCACCTGTCGGTGTATCTCATCGGTCCCATGGACTTGAACGCTTTCAGGTTCTTCATATGGTCACAAACCTCATTTTCACTTACAATGGGCAGTTTCTTCTTCCAGTCCCTGCCATTACCTTCTGTTATTCTGTTTTTTAGAAGCTATCAGGTGTTTGATCCTTCTTTGAAGGAGTAGGATCATTATGAATGTTCAGTGCTAAGATTCTGTATCTGCAGATGTGCATGGAAGAGTTTTTTTTTTGGCTGGCTTTTAACTGAATACGGTCACTTTGGCTTTGCAGGAAGGAAGGAAAGCTCAAGGAACAAGGAGTCACCTTGGCACCTGTTATAGAGAGACAACTGATTCACTCCGTTTTACATAGGTTATAGTTTCACCCAATTTATAATTCTACTGGGAATATTACAGGATGAAATCAGCATCTAAGTGGGATTACTCCTGATTTACACCAGAGTATATCAGAGCAAGTTCACTAACTGCTTAACTTAATGCTTTGTCTCTTGTTCTATTTTTGTTTTGTTTTGTTTTGTTTTTAATATGACTTAATGTTCTGAAATCTTTGCAAGGACTGACACAGACCCATGGTAAAGGGTATTATGTACCTTCCATAAACAAAGTCCTTAATGAAATTCTGAAACCCCTCTTGCTTCCCTAGGGTTCTCAGTTTGTTTGGAGAAGAGTCCTTATCTTACACATACACGGGTTTTAGTTTTGTTGGTTCCTCTAGTAGTTTCAAATATTTTGTTACAGCATTTTCTTTCTTTCTTTTTTTTTTTTTTTTGCCCAGCTATCATGTCTGGGTTTCATCTGCTGAAGAGACAAAATCTGTGGTATGGAGTGAGGTTCTGCCCAGCACCAATACTTCCAGGTGAAAAAAAGACTTAGTGACATCTGTTTATCAACACCTGGGATGTGTTAAATTCCTTTCTGATGATAAAACCCCAGCAACTGGCAAATGCCCATCGGTATTGTGCTCTTCTGGGGTCACTAACAGACCAGTTTTGTGAGACCAAAGCAGCATCCTGCTGAGTACCTGCACTGGCTCCAAATGTGTTCACAGTGTTTGTGGTGGGTTGAAAATTCCCCCCAGAGACCAGCCCAGTTGGAAGCAGATGAAGCTGCATTTACAAGCAAAACTACAATGTACAATGAATTGCAATGAATATGTACAAAATACACAATATTTACAATTTATAAACAACACAAGAACCCCCCTGCACAAAAAACAGGGGAGCTGCAACAGCTTCTCCCTTCCCTGACCTGCTTCTTATCCCCTGTACACAAAAAGGACAAGAGAAAGAATAGAGAAGTTGTTTTGTTAATACCAATCACAACAAAGCAGTGCAGCCAAGGTCAAGCCAGAAGTGAGTTAGTCTCTCCCAGAGCGAAGAAGCGAAAAGAGAGATTGTTTTGTGAAACTAGTTTAAGTCCGTTATCTCTCCAATGGATTGTTTGGAACTTATTATTTTCCTTTTTTACCCCTAATAGTCATTTATTTACCACTTTCTGTTCAAGATCTGTAAAAAGTTTTTTAAAAGGCACATCCTTAAAACTACCATAGGGCTCCTCCAGACTGTATCCCTTTGAAGAGCAAAGATTAAGACAACTTCCAGTAGCGCATTAGCATTTTGATTACACTAAACTTGATCTGAAAATGATGAAGCGTTTCTTTTGGTTTGCTTTCCTTTTTCTTGTTGCAGAAGGATTTCACTGACCCTGAATCAATATAATGAACACTCATTTTTAGACTTAGATGACATTGAACACAATGAGATAAAATGGAAGGGCTGGGTCATAGAAAGTCCTGAGAATGGTTTGATAACAACACTTCAAAGGGGGAACACTTTTCTCCCCAGAAAGGGAAAGTTTTAAAATTTATGTCTGACCTTTAAATATCTTTGAACAATGTTATTATGCATAATCTTTCATTCTTTACCCTTTATGCTTCAGATAGAGCTTTTTTCTTTTTTTGACAGAATACATCCCTTTTACAGTATATTCTCTACATTTTCAAAGTTCAGAGGCACATTAACATTTACAGAATTTTTTATCGCTATTGTAGGAAAGGTTTGAATAACAGAATCACTGTGGGATTAACTAATTAATATTTTGAAAGCACTCTGAACAGCAAAAGTGTAAAATGAAAATACATTTTTCTATTTTTGATGAAAATTAGAGCTCCATTGTGCAGATTTTCAATTTAACTTAATGCCAAAAAGATCCCAATACAGGCCTCAGCTTAGTCATGCTTTCAAACCTGTTCAATAAAGTGCTCAAACACAGCTGTCTTGAACTGTGTCCCAAGACACAGTTGTCTTGAATTAGGACTATATTAGACAAGAGAACAGCATGTAAAAATCCTCCTCCTGGACTAGTAAACCAATGGACATGGAAAAAGAGATACTGAACTTCCATAATGAAACTTTCATGAATGCAGTGTCTTGTACCTTTAGTACTCTGCTCCTGATTGCTGAATGGAACTGAGTAATCTGTGAAGCTCTGTCCACACAATTTTCCAGAATAGGACAGGGCAACTTGGAAAACACAGATTGAGTTTACAGGACAGCAGCATGGTTTCACTGGTGGAAGCATGTCTCCAGAGGGTAACCTTGGTACTTACATCAATAAAAAAATGTAAAAACTTTTCTGCTCTGTTGCAGGAAGAGACAGATTGAGATTGAGTCAGAAGCATGGAATTAACAACTGCAATATCTAAGTGTGAGATCTTGAAGAAAGTCTGAGTGTCCCACCAGACATCTTGGCAGACATCTCAGAAAGCCTTCAGAAACCAATCTAGATGAATTAACTAAACTGCTACCAGTAGGGAAGTCAACTGCTGCTGCAGAGCCAAGGATGCCATCTAAAGCAAAGTCAGTGGCAAATGTCATCTCCAAATGAAGGATGAAGCCAAGATAAAGATGGTCCAAGATCTGAGATCTTGTTTTCTAGAAAATGTTCATGCATTACTAGCAGAGAAAGTCACAGTCCTTCAATTTTTGTCCTTCCTACTAGGTTCAGCTTATTATGGATGAGTCAGTCTGCCTCCAGTGCTGCACTGTTACCCTACAGCAGGAAAAAGGGGAGCCAAGGCATTAAGCATTAGGTTATTGTAAAAAAGGAGGTAGAATAACAATGTTCTGGGTTTAAATGAGTTCAGTGCAATGTGTCTAAATACTCTGTTCTCCCTGGAGAGTCACATAAACTTTATATAAGGGAGGATTTTGTCACCCTAGTTTTGGCTGATATTAAGCAAACACATGCATTAATTTCATGCTTTACCCAGACACCAAAGGTAACTCAGTGAGGTCCTCATATTACTGGAGATCTAGCTGGTGCTATAAAGGATTGTCTTTGAGGGCTGGGTGTGGTTTAACCCCTTTATATGGCAATGCTTTTGGACTTTTCTAGAGAGGTACAAACTCACATTCTGAATCTAGTTTTTGCATCCTATTCAGCATGCCTACATTACCATTCAGGCCAGTTATTGTTTCCTTCACCTCATCCCCACTATGATTCATCCATGCCTTCCTTTTGGGACAATGGTAGTTCTTATTGTCCTGTTAAGACGCATGAAATAATCTTCCCCATGGTGAAGTACATCCCTTTCTGATTAATTTCATACCAATGGGAAGGAAACAAAGAAAATGGGAATTGAAACACATGGGTAAAAGCTTTGGTAAGATGCATTCCAAATTATAGAACCCCAGAGAATAATTGGTTCCATAATATTAAGTCGATAAATATTAAATGTAACTCAGAAACTGTTCTATAGGACAAATAAGAATTACATGGGACTCTGTGGACAGACCGGATCCTGTCTCCATGGAGGAATGAAAGCTTCCTCCTCTAACTTAGAGGTAACACAGAGATATTTAGGAAAAAATATGCCAGGAAGGATCCACAGTACCATGTTTGCCTTGGCTAGTTTGGATGGGTTGATGAAAATTTTCTTTCAAAGCCTGATGATGGCAGTGAAGGACCAGCCTGCATTAGGGGAGGGGAAACAGCCCTGAGAGAGAATGGAAATGTAGTCTTTGTGTTTAAAGCTTTTGTCCTGTTCAGCAGTGCTTTGTCTCATGTGTTTAGTTAGCTAGCTCTATGACAGCAGAGGACCAGCACCTACACCAGATCTACTGTGGGGGCCACAGTAATGAATAGGAGGAACCATAAATATCTGGGGTGAGAAGACTGTCAGGATGGGCAGAGGCAGAGGAGCATTACTCATGCTGAGTGGCTTCAGAAAGATTTGGAAGGAGGAGGTCATTGTTTCCATTTGAAATCTAGTGAATGAAGCACAAAAAGACCTAGTGACTGAAAAATGAAAGATAAATTCAGATTATAAATAAGGTTCTGTTTTCCAGAGGGAGGGTAGCCAACCCCCAGACAACTCCCTGAGGTTCCTGGTGCGGTCTCCACCGCTGGCGCAATGGTCTATTGGGAAGCTGAGCTTCACAGTGGTGAATTCAGAGTAAGTCTGTCTTCTACAGGGTGTCACACTAAACAATATGTCCTTTTAGTAGCTGGAACTTCAGTTACTCTTTTCCAGCATTTCCATAAACAGTATTAGTGATACCTCCCTCAGATCTTTTTACAATTTCTTTCTGGTTCTCATCACAAACACTCTGTGAAGTCACACGGACAATAACCTCTGTGGTGGAGTTTTTCGTGTTTCCCTCGACAGACAACCCAGTAGTTTTTTAGAAAATTGACTGTCTGAAATCCTTAGGTATTTTGAATTTCTCAGCATTCACTTTTAAGTACCATGCAATTAGTAAATGTTCACCATTAAGAAATGCTTTGCTCTCCAATACCGCTATCTGGTAATAAAACTGAAGTCCTGGAGAAACTTTCAGTTTATCTGTTGACTTTCATTTCCTTTAACCACTATGTGTCGGTGTGAGCTGAAATTCCCCCCCTCCCCACCAACAATAACCAGGCTAGCTCAGTCTGGAAGCAAATGAAAAGCTGTATTTACAAGCAGAGTCTAAAATCTACGATGAAATGCAATGAATATGTACAAATATACAAAATTCACAACATTTACAAATATATACAATCAACAGAAAAGCACAACCAAGCTCCCTTTGCTTCCCCGCAAGGGGACCCTCCCAAAGGGGCCTCCCTCTCCCAGGAGCTTCCCCCCCAGCCCCCCCTGGACAGAGAAGCAGAGTTAGTTAAGCAGAAAATTGTTAACTTAGCTGCCAAGGTCAGTGTGTTATCTTCAGCCAGAAGAGAAGAAGAAACAGCAGCCAGACAGCCCAGCAACTGCCCCCACTGCCGAACGCAGAATGTGCAGAATGCCTACTTTGTTTTGGGTAATAGTTCTTAAACATTTCTATCTATCCAATGGAAGTGTTTAGAACAATCGTTATTGTGCTTTCTTACACCCAATAGTGACTTATTTACATTCTTTCACTTTCTCTGTTCTGAACTTTGCAAGGAAAAATTAAAAAGACAGTTTCAAACCATCACACACTACCTTTAAAGAACTATTTCACAAAATTTATGCCTTACTGCAGTAATAAGGGAAGTGAAACATCTGGAATTTCATAGTGGCCAATAAGGCCTGAGCTGATTCAATATGTTGTCAACACATTGGTATTGCTCTTAACCTTTAGAAAGACCTAGTTGTCTGCAATTATGCATAGTAAATCATGGAAGCCTGCAGGATAATAGAATAATGATTTGACTAACAGAGATCCCAAAGGTATCTCTAATCTTGCTGTCAGTCTCTGATGTAGTAAATTAAAACTGAATTCGTTACATTTGTTTGGTCATCATTAGCTTTTCACTCACGTTGGTCATCTCCCTGCAACGGAAAATGGGAAGTCTGAAAGAAAAAGAAGAAAGAGAAACCAGTTTCTTATGGGCACAGTAAACAAATCTGATTATTGGAGGTTTTGCCAGTGCCTTTTTTGTTGCAATGCACTGAAATGGCTGCTAAAAACTGAGTTTGTTAGAAGACACTGCACAAAATTAATAAACAATGAGAGACTCAAGAGTTTGGGCAGATTTTTTTTAAGCAGGTGTTTTGACTTTGAGATATGCTGCTATATTTTGCTGGCATCAATAGATGTCAAAGCCTGATATCTAACACTTCTGCTTTTTTGACCATCAAAGCTATATTTAAGCATTAAATCTTTTGTTGTTCTTGTTGGAGCAACGGTTACCATCTCACATGTAATGCAAGAAGGCATGACGAGCTTTTTGCACATGCTGAAACTCACCATGGTGTGCTGACACCGTTCAGGTTCTGCCATACAGAGGCTGGGATATAACCCACAATAGACTACCCTACTACACAGCCTGCCAGGAGCTAAATTACCTTGCAAAAGTAGTTACAGAATCATAGAATTGTTAGGGTTGGAAGGGACCTCAAGGATCATCTAGTTACAACGCCCCTGCCATGGCCAGGGACACCTCACACTAGATCAGGTTGCCCAGAGCCGCATCCAGCCTGGCCTTACACACCTCCAGGGGTGGGGCTTCTACCATCTTCCTGGGCAACCTGTTCCAGGCTCTCACCACCCTCATGGCAAAGAATTTCTTCCTAACATCCAATCCAAATCTACCCATTTCTGTCTTTATTCCATTCCCCCTAGTCCTATCACTACCTGACACCTTAAAACATCCCTCCCCAGCTTTCTTGTAGGCCCCTTTCAGATACTGGAAGGCCACAATAAGGTCTCCTCGGAGCCTTTTCTTCTCCAGACTGAACAGCCCCAACTCTTTCAGTCTGTCCTCATAAGAGAGGTGCTGCAACCCTCTGATCATCCTGGTGGCCCTTCTCTGGACATGTTCCATCACCTCCATATCCCTCTTGTAACAGGGGCTCCAGAAGTGGTTGCAGTACTCCGGGTGGGGTCTCACCAGAGTAGAGTCGAGGGGGAGAATCACCTCCCTCGACCTATGCTTCTCTTAATGCAGCCCAGGGTGTGATTGGCTTTCCAGGCTGCAAGTGCACACTGGTGGCTCGTGTTGAGCTTATTCACCAGCACCCCAAAGTCCTTTTCTTCAGGGCTACTCTCAAGCCAGTCACTGCCCAGCCTATATTGGTGCTTGAGATTGCCCCGACCCTGATGCAGGACCTTGCATTTGGTCATGAGGTTGTCCTGGTCCCACCTCTCCAGCCTGTCAAGGTGCCTCTGTATGGCACCCCTTCCCTCCAGCGTGTCTGCTGCACCACACAGCTTGGTGTCTGTAGTTCTGTAAAAACACAGTGTTTTAATGAGAAACAAGAGCAAGATAAACTCCTCCTATGTTGTATTTTCTTTTTTTTTTTTTTTTTAATTCTCAAATTGTGCATACAGAAGAATATAAGGGCAAGAATTGATTATAAATAATTTTTGAGGTCATCAGACTAAAACCAAAATTTGTAATACAGGATAAGACCATATATTATTTGTCAGTTCTTGGTGAAACACTGAGCTGCAGCTAAAGTGGTTGGCTTGGTGGTTGTCTTGTGGATTTTGAAAGTCAGTGCAGAAGCTCAACTATGCAGAGGAGTCTTTTGCATAGGAGGAAAATCACTGTGTTGATTTAGGTCTGAGCACAGCAGCAACATCCATTCCTACTTCTGAAAAAGCTCATATTTACCTGTGGAGGGCACATTGTGAGTTAAAAAAAAAAAGACAAGCAGAACCTGAATATATTAAATATTCAGCTCTTTGCTATTTCCTGTTGACCAAAAACCTATGACACTGGTGACCAAGCAATGCAGCCTGCTTATCCAGCTGGCTCAGTGCCTCGGTGGAGGGAGACTGTGGAGGGGTTTACAGAGGGAGGTGTTATCTATGGAGCATCGAGCAATAGTGAGATGACTACAGATTTGCTGTCCTCAGCTTGTTTCCCTGTCCTTTTCCCTAGCCAAGTCCATGTGTAATATTCCTTTTAGAGACAACACTGTGAACTTTATTCTCAAATTATTAAAATTAATCTTTTCTGGTTTTAATCTAATTTTAATTAATCTAATCTATGACACAGCTGCAGCATTATTACAGGTATTAAGATGTTTATTTAAATGTAACAATCCTTGCAGCATCTGGTTTCCCAAACCATGAGACTAGAGGCATACTGAATCCAGCAGAAAGAGCTGAAGAGGTGTTAGAGTTATATTTAACTATAACTGTTCTGATCACTGTAGGCAAATCTCCTTCCTTTCAATAGCAGAGTTGCACTTTCAAGTTCTTCAGACATTTTAATGATGAGATGGAGCTCTGACTTGCTCACCTGTTCTCACTTGGGACCTGACCTTACAACGCTTACAGCCTCCTACGAAATGCTGCATTCTGTTATGGAGTAGCTCCTCAAGACATTATAGCAGGAGGTACATGAGACTGCTAGAAATTGGGCTCAAAAACCCCAACACTTAGTTGGACACTAAGAACTGCTGATTTCATAGAAACTACTCTTAGTTCAGGAGGTGATCTGTGAATAGTAATAAGCTGTGAGAATTATCAGAAAAATACAGTATATGTTTATTCCCATACAGTGCTCCAAGCTTTTTGACCACTACTGGAAAGCAGAGGGTTTGACCTAATGTAGTCATTCTTATGTAAGAAAAGAAAAAACATGCTTACCTGATAAATGGCAAAGTACCAGTTGTATTATTGCATATGCTCTACTTTTCTTTCCCATGGTCTTTTTTAACAATGGTGAAATAAACTACACTGAAAGGGAAACATAGGCAACACAGAATAGGCTTTTGTGTGGTTAAAGGTATAGACCATTAGGATATTTTACTTTCTGGTCTCTGTGCCTTTGTCAAGATTTGTACTGTCTTATTCTACAGCTTTTTGTGCTAGGCCATCACTGCAGTCTCCATTTGTCCTCTTATTAAGCTCAGCTTCTTGTTTAATTATGGATAAAGTTGATTCACTTCAAACAGCACAGATAAAAGAAGCCAAGAGTCTCAGACCTGGGGCTCTCATTCATACACGGTCCTGGTAGGCTTTTTCTGCCTGCACCCCATGCAACCTGCAGAGGCAAAGGTAAAGTGCATGCTTCTGTTCACCTCTTCCAGTCCAGCTCCAAAAACTGACCTTGACAGGAAGAGTAAAGGAAAACTAAAAATTATGGTAGTGACCAGACTGGGATAACCTGAACTGAAAGATAAGAGAGAATCCAATGCCTATGAACCTGTCAGCAGAGCTTGAATCTGAAAAAAGATAGAGGTCAAAACTTGACAAACTATAAAACCTGCAATTCTGAAGCAGGTGTCTCTGCAGTGTATGCAGCATATGATAAAAAAGTGTCTAAAAATCCTGTAAACTGTCCTCAAATGTCTGTGGAAAAGGAAAAAAGAAAGAAACTCCACAAGTTGAAAAAATACCTTCAAAATAGATTTAAGTTAAAAAAAATAACAAAATGTTTAGAAATGTAATTAATGAGGCAGTTTCTGAAGTACAGCACAAACCGAAGATTACATAATGGGTGTCAAGATAATAAATCACACTCAGATTCTTCTCACGCTTCTGAGTCATTTAGCCTGCTGTCCTTTTGAGCTGTCACTTGAACAAAAGCATCTGAAATGAACTAATTTGGTAACTTACCTCATTTATCTTTCTCTGGGAAGCATTTCCTTTCTCCAGAAGTCTCTAACAACAGGCTAAAAGGAGATACAAATATAAGTGAAATGCCAATGAGAAAGACAATTAAGTTTTTCTATGAGCTGAAGCTTTGAGATGTCTATTCCAGGCACAGTTGCTGCCTACACCACATTCTTCTGATATTCAACTCAGAAAAGTCATGGAAGTGATCTCTCTTATTGAAGAGTCTTTGAAATAACAGAACTACAGCATAGCACTGCTACAACATTATGAACTAGCTTGGCTACCAGCCAGCTGTATAGCTACCTTAGCATGATTCTTCCCTGAGGCATCACACTCAGCTAACAGTGTTTGTCCTCCCTCTGATACACAGATTTAATTCTCCAAGACCTAACACACATATATCCCTGTGTAGTATTGAATAACTTGAAGAAAGAAGGAAAAAGCTAAACTCTGGGTTCGTGATGTAACTTGAAGGGGGACTCTCCGCCCAGCAGACGAATACATCCTAAGCAGAGACTCCAAGCTGAGCTCCATTGCAGACACTTGACAAAACGCATAGTAAATTGTTTCATCTTTGGGTGCCTCCACTTCCTGCCTGCACCAGGATAAATATAGTTATTTGCTTTCCTCTGACCACTGAGGTTAGAAATGTGTTGAGACCAGCATTACTCTTTGCTATGTGCTCATACTTATGACAATGGTAGCAAAGTCTCAGCAGGAGTCTCCTAGTGCTGTGTAGCACAAATAGATACTAATAACCAACATCTCTAATCAAAGATCTTTTCAAAAGTGTAGGGAGGCTGCCAGGCTGATCCATCCCTGTGGGCCTGTCTAAACAGATGTGTACCTTTTAATTTACCTGCCAGGCAATTTTTTTCTTACATCTGTAGAGAACCTATGATTGTATCTCATTTTTCAAACAATGTTTTGTTATTCTTGAAGTTTTCTTTTCTTAACAATCACCTAGATTAGGACAGACTCTTAAAGGGAATTTAGTAAGGCTTCTCTTATTACCCAGCCTGGATACATTTGTGCTTCCAGCATTGTGAAAAGGTTTAGCAGATTGAGGCATGTATGAAAATTACATGAAGCTCTGAACCTCAGTGGGGTTTTCAGAGGGGCTGTCAATATGTCAAACTCACTAGGAGACAAGTAGACCTCAAGCTCAGCAGAACAGATTTACTTCAGAATAGAACTGAAAACAGGATTATTTGTGGAGAAAAATCTAGCAGTTGGACTAAGGTGCTCTGAACTGTAGTATGCCATAAACCAATCAAAATTACATTAATGGAGATTTTAAGAACTCTTAGAACTATGTTAAGGATTATTTGAAAACACTGTCATCCAGAAAAAGAGTTAGGGAAAACTAGGAAGTAGCAATATTCTCAAGTATTGTTGCCATCACTCAGTGTTTTAAGATGAAATGAGATTTAAAGTTTTAGTTTTGGAAGTCATGCTATTCTGTAGCTTCTCCACTGCCTTTGTCTCTCTTTTTGGCATTTATGAATACCTCACATTTTCTATAACCTTGTGGTATTGGATTGCAATTTTCAGAGACTTAAAAAACACAATAGAATTGATTGAAAACCATGTTGTTATTAATCTCTTCAGTTTAAATGGAAACTGGGCAATTTTCTGAGCCTTGATCATGAAGTTGAATACTTGCAATACTTCCTTATCAATCTGATCTTTTTTGTAATTCTGACAGAAGCCACAGCTTCTGCACATAAATAATACAAATTTCTTACAAAGAAAACTGGAAGTTAGTCAAAGAAGAGAACGAGGAAAGAACCTGTATAAAGACAGATAGATTCATACAAGTGTTAATATTAGAGTTACTCCTATTATCCACAGGTATCTAAAAGCATGGGTAAATAACATCTACCTGAATAATAATATAGAATAATGATATGACAGCAGGAAGGACAGAGAACTAATACAAAAGAACATAGGAGACATCTGTCGTAGCATTAAAAAAAAAAAAAGGCTGATTTGATAAAACAAAATGAGCTTTTAGGATGCAATTCATCTTGTCTAATTTCACCCATTTAAACCATTTAAAACTTCAACCATTTAAGCATCTCATTTCAAGATAAATGTCTAGTTTCCTGTGTAGCCAGTGGACAGAAATATATTATATCCAACATCTAATTCATCTCACCTATCTTGAACAATTAGAGTAGGCTAGGTTTGAGAAACCCTAGTCTCTCTTTTCACTGTTGGGATCATTGCCTTATGCTAGACACACGTATTTTAGACAATTAAGATTAATTGAGTTGAATTTCACTCTCACATGGGGGAAAATTATGGGAAAAAATTGAAGAAATACACATTTAAGAATGATGAAAAGAAGAAAAACAAGTTAATGATACAAAATTACATAAAAGCTTTTCTTACAATTTTAAATGGTATTGAAGACTTTTAGAGGGCCTGTTTTAACACCATAATAAAGCAGACAGGCTTTTCCTCTAAAGAGTTTCTAAAATACCTTTTCTCTCTTGTATGTAGGGATTTTTAGGCAGTTTTAGGAGAACTGATTCATTGGGCACTTCAAATTTTGAAGTCCAAGTCAAGTGTTTAAGTCTGAAGGATGGATTGGACTTTATGGTTTTGAAACAAATTTTGAAGGAAAAAAATGACAAACAACACAGGAGTAAATAGAAAAATGTAATGTTTCTGCCAAAGTTTAGTTCTGTCAATCAACAATGACTTTTCTTTGAAAAAGAAAATTATTTCTGAAATTAAATATAGTAGGCACTTTAGAGTAAGAAGATTGTAGTGAGGATGAAGACTAAGAGAACTAGATGTAATGTGGGCAATGTGTAAATGCAGCTAAGGTAAGATAAGCAGGGAACCTCTAGAAAAGAAACTGAAAATGGTGTTCTCCAGAGGGTAAAGTCACCCTCAAAAATTGTTTCTAAGATTCACCTATTAATTGACATGAATATTTTCATTAACTATCTTAGCTCAAAAGTGAGTATGTGATGATAAAACTTTCTGACAGCATGAATACTGGTCAGGAAGGACAGCAGCACGATGAAGAGTGCACTGGTGGAAGTGGGGTTAAGTTTAATGGTGCGTGAAAATGAAAGGTCCTGTGTTAAAGGACTCCTGTCAAGGCTTTCTTGACTAACAAGGAATTAACCAGCTGAAGATGAACAAGGCAGAGAAATGGTGCTATGTGAGCACAGGTATCCTCTGAGCTACCATGGAGCAGTAGGCACTCAGCTCTGGTGAAGCCACTCTTTGAGTACTGTGTCCAGTTTTGGGCACCTCAGTACAAGAGAGATGTGGAGGTGCTGGAGCAAGTGCAGAGGAGGGCAACAAATCTGGTGAAGGTCCTGGAGAATAAATCTTATGAATATGGAGAATAAATCTTATGAAGAGTGACTGAAGGAGCTAGGGCTGTTTAGTTTGAAAAAGAGAAGGCTGAGGAGAGACTTCATTGCTGTCTACAACTACCTGAAAGGACATCGTAGAGGGGCTGGTGCTGGTCTCTTCTCACAGGTAATTAGTGATAGAACAAGAGGGAATGGCCTCCAGCTGCAACTGGGTAGGTTTAGACTGGACATAGGAAGAATTTTTTCACAGGAAGAGTGGTCAGGCATTGGAGTGGGCTGCCGAGGGAGGTGGTTGAGTCTCCAACCTTGGATGTGTTTAAGGGTCGTTTGGATGTGGTGCTTGGGGATATGGTTTAGGGGTGAACTTTGTAGAGTAGGGTTATCGGTTGGACTTGGTGATTCTGAGGGTCTTTTCCAACCTGAGTGTTTCTGTGATTCCCAGAGAGGTGTTACCTGCAGAACCTAGTAGTCTGTCTTCCCTGCAGACTGAAGTTCAGTGGAGGTAGAGAAAAATTAATTACTTTTGTGAGAAGTATTAGTGCTTTTTATGGCATTTATGATACTTCCTCTGGTGTTCTTCCCCTGTGGTCATCTCTTGGCAATGCCAAAGGAATATGTGATACCCTGCAGGGTGTCCTCAGGGATAGGAAAGCTTCATTGAGAGAAACAGAGAGGCCCATCCATAAATATGCCAAAGGACAAGCATAATTTAAAAAGAGATATTTAAATCAAAGCACTGTATTACAGAGAGAAAAAAAAAATACAAAACAAAACACCAGAACAACAACAAACCAAAATGCCAACACCAAACCCACAGGTGGAATAAATGGATATACACTGAGCAGGTATGTATTTAGGATCAAAATAATAAAAATTAAAAAGTCTTTTTATCATTATTACATGTGAATAATGAGAGTTTCAATAGAAAATATTTAACTAATTTCAATATGAACCTCGACTGTCTTCTGGAAAAGATGATACAAAGATAATACAATCCAAGTAGAGGACTGGACTCACCAGTTTATTTTCCTTCCAGTTCTATGGTGCAAACACATGCACTGCTGGTAGAAAATTGTGCAGAACAACCAGTTTGGGAGTAACAGGCTCTTTTGTAGAATATTTTATCAGAAGTTTTAAAAGATTTGAAAAAGGAAAGGAAGACTGGTTTTATTTCCATTTGTAAACAAATGAACTGAGACACATGCAGGTAAAATTACTTTCCTTAGTCACCCAATCAGGTCTGTTGAAAATAGAATACATTTCTTTCATTCTTGTACAGGGAGCTGTTTGCTGCACTACAGTGACTCACCACAGCTGAGGGTGAAAAAAGTTCTGTTTGCTGGTTTGTCTTTGTCTTTGTTTTGTTTTGTGTTAAAAGTATTTGTAAGTAGCAAGCTGATAATTAGAAGCAGACACATACAATGGCAAATTTCCTTTTGGAGACTACTATAAGAGTAGGGTATTTTCCTATGGCATTGTGCATTTTTGCATCTAGTGTATGTCTACAGGTCTGAAACAGAGTGCAATTTGGAGAGTAATGGATTAGTAAAGCCCTAAGTTCATCAATTCACATGGCAAAATATAATCTTGCAACTATTTTGCTTTCAAATTTAAGTTAATGCTTTAGTGCAAAGCAATAACTTTCTGTCTTGCCCTAATCTGATTCACATCTGGTACCTGGGTATATGCCCTGGATAGCTCCGAACATCTGGAGACAGGATGGATGGGGTCATGTGTAAACACAGCCTTCAAATCATCCAAGATGATGGTGACATTTGATTTGTCAACTTGACTTTGGCTTTAAAAAAAAAAAAATGTATTATTCAACAATTCCTTCTAATACTCGTTTTTCACAAGTTTGCCTTGGCGTGCTAGATTGACAGTGAAAAAGGAAACATCAGTCACAAGCTGAATAGAAGTTATTTACTCTGATTTTTTTCCTGTAGATGTGCTGTCTGTTCAGATTAGCTGTATTGTAATTGCTTCTAATTCAGTGTTTCATCTGTGTTTGCAAAACTGTGCTCCTTCCAGTAGACTGTTTGATCAGTTTCAGTGACAGATTTACATGGAAGTATTTCTCATCTCCCAAACAAATAGAACTTCACAATAAATTATTTGGTTAACAAGAAGTGCAAGTACAAAGGAGATTATCCAGAAGGGCGTATATGTATTAGATACTGCTGGATGGCTCTTATCCTTGATAAGTTTGCAGATGTAGAAATTAATGCATTTTGATGAATATAAGTAAAATGTTTGCAAACATATCAAAACATCAGTCTGTAGTGTGAAGTGTTTAAATCAGCTTTACATCTCTGAGACATAAAACACAAAGTATGTATATTGCTGACACAGGAAGTTTGCATCAAATCATCAAAAATCCTGTATTTTTAACTGTGTTAATTCTTTTATATGAATAAAGAAATCAAGCTAACAATAGAGTCCTTTCACTAATGTTGCTGATTTATCCTCTAACAGTCTTGTCTGAACAATTGACAGATTTTCAGCTATGCTAATTATCTGTGTCTTTGGATTTGAACCCCTCTCAGTGTCTGAGGAGTGGCACATAGCTTGCAAAGCAATAAACCCAAAACTTTCCAAAAATAGCATCTAACATTCGTGGGAGTACAGCAAATATCCTAGAATCCAGATGGCTACCTGGATTGCTAAGGCTAACCTCAGCCTGTAGTGAATTTCCAGAATCAGGAGAATGCAGCCTTGCAATAAAAGGCTCTGGAAAATCTAGTAAATAAATTAATTCAGTCCCTCTTCCTAACAGTAGGAGAAAATCACTGTCTTGGTTTCAAGATTTGCTTGATATGAGGGTTAGGACTGAAGAACATAGCAACCTACAGGTAGTATCTTACTGAAAAGTAGTTGTCCCCTGAAGATACAAAGTTTTTGTTTGGTTTGGTGTGTTTTTTTTTTTTTTTTTTTCTTATTTTTGTTGTTGGTTGGTTGGGGTTTTTTGGTTGCTGTTGTTATTTTTATTTTTGTGGGGTGGGGTTTTGTGGGGGGTGGTTGTTGTTGTTTGTTTGTTTCTTTGTTTTTTAGTCTACCATGGGAAATTATTCTCTAGATTTCTGGATAGATCATGTTAGGACTAGCATTATACTTATGGCTGAACAGTCTCACGCTGCAGGAAGCTGGCGACTAAGGAGGTTAGATGGAGTTTAGAGACAAGAAGGACTTGGTATTCCGTGGTCTTTCACAACACTGCAGTACTGATACCAGGAATGTGATGATTCTTGGTTAGGGTTCTGGAAGGTCCAGGAAGGTAGCAATCCGTGGGACACCAACTGACCCACTTACAGAAGATGGCCTGAGTCCTTCCTGCTCTTTCAAGAGCAATTTTGGTTTTACATTGACAGTGGTCCTCTAGGCTTCAGAACCTATAGGAGTAGTGTCAGACTATTATTGCTGGGAAATCTCATCTAGGGAGATAGTGCAATGCCCATCCCATTCCTGACTGGTTGGAAAGAAAAGGAGTAAAACTGTTGTGAAAGACTATGGAATACCAGTTAAAAAGAACAATTCCTACCCTGAAAAGCCAAATAATACCTTCACACAACTGTCTTCTTATCCCATTATGCTTCCCATGGTCCCTTTTGTGACATACTATCCAGAATTTGTGTCAGAATTTTTTTGCTTCTTTTCCTTTTAATTTTAGCTTAAATGATTGGTTGAATAGAAATCATATCCATTATTGATACACAGCACAAAGTCAACAATTTTGTCTTCAAATTTTGATCAGAAATAGCAAATTGCATAGGGAATAATTTGTGGTAGAAATGGTCAGCCAAGACAAAAATACATTTAAATGCAGGACAGAGCCACTCAACCAATTGTGTGCTTATGCAAAACTCTAATAACTCGGATTTTTTTATGCAAATGCTGTCACTATTCTGAACCCATCTTATGAATATATGGCAGTAATTGTGACTGTGAACATTTTTCATTTCACTTATATTCCCAAATGGAAAATTCTAGAATCATAGAATCAACAGGGTTGGAAAAGACCTCAGAGATCATCAAGTCCAACCTATCACCCAGCACCTCATGACTAACTGTACCATGATTTCAATTGCCATGTCCAATTCTTTTTCGAACACCTCCAGGGATCTCAACACTCAGGAAAACTATTATGAATTTATAACTAAGAGAACTCTGGGACAGGGCTGACACTAGTGCAAGAGTGGGTGAGGATCAGGTACAGTAAATTCTGCTGGTGCTGAAATACTGTTTTTTGTAGCCTGTGAAAGACACTAGACTCACTATTCACAGTATCACAGTATATCAGAGGTTGAAGGGACCTCAAGAGATCATCAGGTCCAACCCCCCTGCCAGAGCAGGATCACTTAGGGTAGTCTGCACAGGAATGCATCCAGGGGGTTTTTGAAAGTTTCCAGAGAAGGAGACTCCACAACCCGCCCTGGGCAGCCTGTTCCAGTGCTCTGTCACCCTCACTGTAAAGAAGTTTCTCATCATGTTGAGGTGAAATCTTCTATTTTCTAGTTTGAACCCATTGTTCATTGTCTTATCACTGTGAACCACCAAAAAGAGCCTGGCCCCCTCCACCTGACACCCCCCCCTCAGATATTTATAGACATTGTTCAGATCCCCTCTCAGTCTTCTCTTAAGACTAAATAGCCCCAGGGATCTCAGTCTCTCTTCATAGGCGAGATGCTCAAGTCCCCTAATCATCCTTGTGGCTCTCCATTGGATTCTCTCCAGCAGGTGTCTGTCTTTCTTGAACTGGGGAGCCCCAAACTGGACACAGTATTCCAGGTTTGGTCTCACCAGGGCAGAGTAGAGAGGTAGAAGAACTTCCCTAGACCTGCTGGACACATCACAAAGTGGAAAAGAGTCAAGTACTGTTTTCCTGAAAGTTAGTTTGCATTTTATTTTGACTCACTCTATCTATTACTTCTGGGTACATTTCAACCTGCTCTTCTAAGCAATTATATCAAACAGTTTCCCAAAATGTTAGTTTTATTTCTACTTAGCCTTTGATTTGTTAACAGCTTTCTCCAAATTTGTCTCACTCTTCTGCAGCCTTTGAATTCTTCTTTTCTTCTACTGCAATTATTTTTTCCCAATGTAACCTATTAACTTTTAATTTTTATTTGTTTTTAATTCCCCCTAACCAGTTCTTTCTCTACGGACTTTGTTATTGGCTCTGAGATAAGATGCAGGATGGGCAGAAAACTTTTGGGTTGGAGTTTGCTCCCAATCTGCTGTCTCAGAGCACTGGCAGAATCATTCACTTACATATGCCAGGAACAAAGAAACCTCGCTTCAGCTGTGCTCTCTTGCTTGCATTTTAACCGCAACTGTTTAATACTGCATAAATTAGTAAATATTAATTGGGCTAGAAGCTGTCTATGGTCTTAGTTCTCATGATACAATTTCGGCAGAGAAATTACTATTAGACCCCACGGTCATAAAGAGCGTGTTGCTGTGGGTTTAGATTGCTGGGGGTTACCCCAGAAGAACTTTAAAAGTCCCTTCCAACCCAAACACTTCATCATTCTATGATTCTGTGGTAATTTTGATTCAGCTGAAATATCTGTTGTTCTGTTCAAAAGAGTCAGGTAAAACCACACACTACACAGTTACAAATTTCTGCTAATGCAGATTTAAACAAAGATGCATAACAGTTCTAGATTCCTAAGGGCAAGATAATTATTTTGGCTTTAGTTCTGGGCTTTTTTCCAAAAGAATATGGCTCTAGGTACTCTCCAGAAATGGTTTCTGAATGTGCTCATCAAGGAAAAGAACACAAGGCCCCAGATACTTCTTAGGACAATATTTGAGAGGGAAATGTGACTTGGCTGAACTGCCTGGTCTCAGTAACGGAAACAGAAGTGCTGGGAGACAGATGGTGCTCGTCCAAAACACTGTGGCCAATACTATTGAGGAAGTCAGTCTCAGACATGCTCAGATATGGAATATTTTACCACCACTGACCTACCCAGACATATTTTAACTTGGTCTTGAAGGTCCTCGAAGTTTTCTGCACTCCTGAGCAACTAGAATGTTTTAAGAGCCCCAAAGCTTAGCAAATAATGAGATTATCCAGACATTTTTTAGCCTTTCAGTCTTTCCAGGCAAGCCAAGTATGTTCCTGCAAAAGAAGTTATGAGTGACCATGTGTGCATGAGGATAACAGGGCTAAAGTGAGTGGCACAGGCTCTGGCTGACAGTGTCTGCTGTGAGACAAGCTGTACAAGTGGAAATACAGAGTTTTAGCTCTTCAAACAGCCTCACATTCCTCGTTCCTGTAAGGTGAAGTGAATTTATTTAAGAATAAATATCAAGAACTCTCTTATCAACTTCAGAAACACTAAAAAATTTTCTTGTACAGATTTCCAATGTTTTAGATAACAGGATGCAAGAGTGCTCTGATAGCAAAAGACTCACTCCTGTAACTCCTGAAATAGTCATTAATAATGATTATTGAGAGGTGACACTCTTGCAATCCTGTAATCTGGGCTGAAAATTTCATCAGTTACACCATAAAGCAGCTTTGCAAGCAACTCTGACATGTGGCCTGATGATCATGGTTGATCGAAGTTAATGGTTTGTGAAAGTCATTGCTGAATATAAATGTAAATGTACTGTTCAGCAATGTCATCATAACACAGTCTTAAAATCTGTCTTGTTTTAAGATGTACAACCACCACGACATTTTTCATTTTATGTGAATTCAAGGCTGTTTAGGTATTTCAAAAAAACTTCACTCCTAAGCTTGAATTGTATTTGACCTTTTGCCTTTTATGGTTTCATCTTTATCTAAATTTCAATCCTTGCAGAACTCCCAAATTCTTAGTAAAGAAAGGAGTAACTTAATGTTTCTTAGTCACAAGAGCGAAACTTTACAGTAAAAAAAAAAAAAAAAATTACCTCCATGTTAGTTAAAAAACCCAAACAAGTGTTTTCTCAGCATTTTTTGAATTGAACTCATACTACATTTGTTGCAGTGGAGAGCTGGAATCCCTCTCCCACATTAACAATAACCAGGCTAACTCAGTCCAGAAGCAAATGAACCTGTATTTACAGGCAAAACTACAATCTATGATGAAATGCAATGAATCTGTACAAACATTTACAAATATGTACAATCAAGAGAAAACCATAAAAAAGCTCCCTGGCTCCCCCACTCCCAAGGGGGCCTCTGCTTCTCCCCCGCCCCCCATGCCCCAAAAGAAGAAAAGGAAGAAAACCAAGAAGCAGAGAGAGGCTTGTTAAACTTAGCTTGTCAAGCTCAGTATGCCAGTATGTTATCTGTAGAAAAGAAGCAGAGGACAGACAGACTGAGAGACTGCCTGTACCTTGTTTTGAGTGCTGAGTCTTAAACATTTCTGTCTCGCCAATGGAAGTGTTTAGAATAATCATTATTTTGCTTTCTTACACCCAATTGTGATTTGTTTACATTCTTTCACTTTTCTGCTTGAACTTTGCGAAGAAAAATTAGAGACACGGTCTTAAAACCATCACAACATTGTACCTCATTGGGCCATGTGCTTCCATAGAATTCCCCCCAAATTAGTGGAGTTCTAGTTAGTTCAGCGGTCTGGACCAGTGACATACACTGCAGGTTCAACATCTTGTTTAGATTATATTACCTTGTTCCTGCCACAGACTTTTAAAGTGAGCAATGAATTAAATTGTTTTATGAGGAGTGCAAGATGAACAAAAGAGGAACTTTCTCATAGGAGGCATAATTAAGCTGAGGGATTGATTTTCACAGAGTCACAGAATTAACCAGGTTGGAAGAGACATCCAAGATCATCAAGTCCAACCGATCACCCAACCCTATCCAGTCAGGCAGGTTGGTCAGGCAGCGTGTGCACTTGGTAAAGCCATGCTGGCTGTCTTGAATCACCTCCCTGTCCTCCATGTGCCTTAGCATAGCTTCTAGGAAGATTTGTTCCATGATCTTCCCAGGCACAGAGGTGAGGCTGACAGTTCAGTAACCCCAAGGATCCTCCTTTCTACAGTTTTTAAAATTGGCTGCAGTGTTTCCTGACTTCCAGTCACCGGGGACTTCACCTGACTGCTAGGACTTTTCAAATATCAGAGAGAGTGGCCTGGCAGCTACATAAACCAATCCTTTCCGGACTCTGGGATGTATCTCATCAGGTCCCATAGACATATGTGTTTTCAGGTTCCTCAGGTGGTCTTCCTGCATTCCTCAGAAAGTCCCAAAGCTTCAGATTGCTGAAGTCTGGATGCCAACACTATCTCTGCTTTTGTGTCCTGCTCTATTTTCCTGCTGCTAGCTGTTGTCAGAGCAAGAGACTTGCTCAGGTGGATCTTTGGTTTAACCCAGCACAAATGGCCTAATGTCTGTACATTTTCTTCTTTTTCTTCTTCTTCTTCCTAGAATGGACATGATAGGAGATGCAGAATGCTATTCAAAGAATGAAGACAAAGTTGTTTTTTTTTTCCCAAGACTTTCCTACCCAAGACAAGAGACAGATGGAAAGAGACAGATGGAGAATACAAGGAATCAGTGACACAGCATCAATTGACATGAATGGCAGCAAAATCACTGCTGCAGCATTACGAGATTCCTTCCTGGCATTAGGGGGAGAAAGATTTTAAGAACAGACTTGCAGTAGGATAATGGGGCATTTTTACTGTTGTTTATGAAAAAACTCCTCCAGACTGTGAGAAAAGATTAAAATAAGCATTTGCTCTAAATCAGGGGTTGAGGATTTCACTTTAAATTCTCATGAATTCCTAACCAGAATTCCTGTTACTTACCATTTCCCAGTGTTCTGTTACTCAAAATAAGAAAAACTCCAAGTCAATCCCTTTTCATCTTTATCACCATTGTGTATATCTGCAGGCTTGAAGGAGGAGTCTTTCAAATCCTTGCATGCTTTGGTGCATATTCTATGGTATGTGGGCTTAAAAATAACTGTGAGTGATAGCTGACAGCCTGGGAACTATGGAGAAATCTGTCTTGCTAATAAAGGATGTGACTTGTATGCACTTTAATCCCCTATTAATACATGCTTCAGAGTTTTAAAACTAGAAGACCCAACACAATAGAAGAGGAAACAGGTGAGGTTCAACACCTCACCTGTGCAAATGCAAGCTCCTGCATCTGGGTCAGGGCAATTCCAAGCACTGATATAGACTGGGCAGGGACTGGCTCGAGAGCAGCCCTGAAGAAAAGGACTTGGGGGTGCTGGTGGATGAGAAGCTCAATGTGAGCCACCAGTATGCACTTGCAGCCCAGAAAGCCAACCAGATCCTGGGCTGCATCAAGAGAAGCATAGCAGAGAACGAGGGAAGTGATTTCCCCCCTCTACTCCACTCTGGTGACACCCTACCTAGAGTACTGCATCCAGTTCTGGAGCCCCTATTCCAAGAAGTTTCTGGACATGCTAATACGTGTCCAGAGAAGGGCCACCAGGATGATCAGAAGGCTGGAGCACCTCTCCTATGAAGACAGACTGAGAGAGTTGGGGCTATTCAGTCTGGAGAAGAGAAGGCTCCGAGGTGACCTTCTTGTGGCCTTCCAGTATCTGAAGGGGGCCTACAAGAAAGCTGGGGAGGGACTTTTTAGGATATCAGGTAATGATAGGACTAGGGGGAATGGAATAAAACTAGAAATGGGTAGATTCAGATTGGATGTTAGGAAGAAGTTTTTCACCATGAGGGTGGTGAGACACTGGAACAGGTTGCCCAGGTGGTAGAAGCCCCATCCCTGGAAGTTTTTAAGGCCAGGCTGGATGTGGCTCTGGGCAACATGGTCTAGTGTGAGGAGTCCCTACCCATGGCAGGGGCATTGGAACTAGGTGATCCTTGAGGTCCCTTCCAACCCTAACAATTTCATGATTCTATGATTCTAGGATTCTATGATTCTAGGATTCTATGATATCACAGTCAAAACCACAGGAAGTGAGAAGTAAGGATCAGTGTGGCAAAACCTTCACTGGTCTAGGATTTTTGCTGCACAACATTTGTGATATAAAAAGATAGGAGAGGAGGAAAAATAATAAAAAAGAAGGTCCTAATCTAACAACATTACAAGACATCAAGAAACATCACAAATAATTAGGTGGTAGGATAAGAACCTGGACATCCTTGCAGCAATGTTTGCACGCAGGATGCCTCCATCATCTTCCTGGGCTCAGGAAAGCTGAAAGTCACGGGGGAAAGCAATTCAGAAATACCCTTACCTTCTATACCTGAAGATCCCACTCCCACAGCCACAGATGAAATTCTGCAGGGAGTTGCCATACTTGCCATCTGCATGCTCCACAAGTAGCTTTCAAGACTTTGCCTCTTCCTCCTCAAGTTTGCAATAAGTTTGCTACACCTAACTGTGTGTACAAAGTGTACTTCTATTAATCTTTCAGAGGCCTCGTTAGTTGGATGAGAATTATCTCATTCTTACCTGCTCTTTGCTTTGCTGAATTGAAATGCTATTTTAGCTGCCTTTTATGCATACTGAAATCAAGTTTATACCATTTTAAAAGGAAAAATAAACCAGTTCTAGCCACCTACTGAGCTGCCATATTTCATGCCTAGAGGGTTAATCAAGCACCTGGTAGGTTCTGAGAAAGAAAATGAAAACTACTTGTGTTTGCATTGATTTTGATGTAAGAAATCCCAACCTTAAACAGTTGAGAGAATGAGTCCCAACAGCAAACAAAAAAACCAAATACCAAAACCTCACCAAAACCCCCAAACACACCAACCAAAAAAACCCAAAGAAACAATCAACACCCCCTCCTCCCAAACAACAAAAACACAAAGGCAATAAGCATGAGATAGTTTCAAAATTATATTTTTCAAAAGATAATTTTTGAGATAGATTCCAAATATTGCTCCTCACTCTAATGGCAAGAAATCCTAATCTGCTACAACTCCTTAGTAAATTCACACCTTCTTTTGCTTCTGTTGTTAATGTTAGTACAGTATTAGTGTCAACTTCCTGGAAGCAGGTTTGCACTGACTTCTTCACTTAGCAAGTGGAAAGAAACTGAATAAACCCCATTTTGCTCTAACTCATTCATCCAGGTTTACAGCCAGGATATTATGCAGCTTTGTGATTTCCAAGCTGTAGTGAAATTCAGAGCTAAACCCCAAGAGCTATACCAAAAGAGACTTCCAGGAGCAGCATCAACCCTTGTGGGAACTGCTCAGTGCCATTAAGCAGGATGCTTCAGGATAACTTCTCTTTGTGCCCAAAAACTGTTCATGCCTTCATGCTTTAGTAGCTCCATATTTCTAAAGCTGCCAGTCACTGTTTGCAATGGATTCATTAGAGTCCACACAGGGCAGGTTATTGTCATGATAGGGCCATGACATGGCCCAGTACAAACCCAGACAGGCCTTAAGACAAGGTCCCTTTCTCTCCCCTTCTTCCTGCAGAAAAACAGGGCAACACAGGCAAAAGAACAAAGGGGATAGGACTCCTGCCTGTCTGGTAAACAAGCTGTTTATCTGGGGTGAGAGCACGTAAGCTGACCACTGCCCCCAGATACAAGGTCTTTGTTTCTGCGTGTTATGGTTATAGCCTGGCAGAACTCCTTTCCATTGGGCAGCTACAGGCTATCTTCAGTGCCTCATTGGACCAAATGATCTCTGGCCAGATGTACATAGAGGTTGACTGGGTACTCACCCTTGTTTTGCCTCAAACCTTGCTTTAAGCCTTGCTCAAACATTGCTCCAAGTCTTGCTTCAAACTTTGCTTCAAGCCTTGCTTCAAACTTTGCTTCAAGCCTACTTGGACCTGCCTTGTAGAAGCTGCCTGCAGTTGCCCTGCCCTGCCTCGAGAGCTGGTCCAGAGCCTGGGATAAAGTCAGGAGTCATACACATGAAAGCTGGAGAAGCCACAAGCTTGAAGCTGGATCAGCCTTGGGCCATGCAGTATATTCTCCTTGCCATCAATCTGCCATGCCCGCACTGTATGAGAGCTCCCCAAAGCTAACACAGCAGCAGCAGCGTTCCCCATGTGGGTAAAACCAGCTGTGGGTAATTAATTCATTGCCTTCAGGGTTTAAAGGTTCTTATCGAGCCTCCCCCCTGTAATTGAGCACTATCTGCTCTCAGGGACTTTCTCTTTTCAAGTTATTGCCTCCTAGCTTGTACAAAAATTGTTTGTATTTTGCCCTAAGACTGCATATTCCCATGGTAAATATATATTCCAACCGTACAACGATCCTATCTAATGAGTTTGGCAATTTTCATTAATAAAGGGTTACTATTTTCTATTAATACCTGTTTGCCATATCGTTTATTATGGTTGTGATGGTAATTAATTAATTTCCCCCCTTGACCACAGTTATGTGAATAAAGCCACTTGATACTTCTAGATTTGTAGATTCCATTTCCACTTGATGTCTCACGATGAAGCAGCTAGACACACAATCCCTTAATCATGACCTAAATCTCTCAGCCCCACATCTTTCCAACACAGTCTCTAAATCTGAACTTAGGTTGCCTGCTTGTTACAGGCTGTGCTGTTTGTTTATGTAAAGGTACCTTATGAGGAGCATTTTCATGTATATTATTGGTTCGTTTTTACTTTGCCATTTCCCACAAGCTGAGCAGCAGATAAGTGCCACCTTTTAAATTACTAATTCATTAGTAAATTGATGCTTATCTGCTAGTGAGTAGGGCTTATCAGTCATCTTTTCCACCTGATTTATGGTTTTGAAGGTTTTTGGTTTTGGTGCCTTTCTGTAAAGCAGCTGCTAACATTTTACCTGTTAATTTGGGTGGGTAATTATTGAGAAAGAGGGAGTAATTAATATCTACTAGGAAATTCACAGCATCTCTAGGTCATGGTAGCAGAGGTTAGTAACGCTCCTTGTTAGAGATTTATATCTCATTTCTACTCTAAATGCATTAGCTACAACACTTAGCTGTTTAATCTCATTATGGGTATATATGGACTAGACTGAAACCCTCCCAATGTTGACTCCTTTAGCCCATTACGGTACTTTGAAATAGGGCTTAGTCAGTGTTTCTTTTTCCTGCTTGATAACTAAGGTTCTTCAGTTGCTCTCTGTAATGCAGATCAATGTCAAAAAGTCAAGACAGCAGAAACAGCTTTAAACTGCAGGGAGTCACTTTCCCCTCAGGTTAAGAAAGGTATCAGTTCCACCTCACGATGTCTAATGGCTAGGCAGGTCTATTCGTTGCACAGCAAAGGCCACTACTGCTGTGCTGCAGTCAGTCCTGGATTTGCCTATCCAAAAAGGATGGGTTGGATCACAAAATATACAAGTACTTGGGACTCTTAAATTGCAGCTGCAATATGAAGAGTCCCATGTATTATGCCAATTAAAGATGAGAAGGGTAAGAAATTATTTAATTGCAGTACAGAAATATCAACATTAAGGAAAAGGTAGCTGACAGCGTGGTTTTTTATTTTCTTTTCCTTTATGTGCAAAGCAAAAACAAGAGCCAGCCTTTAAAGCTGAAGTCATATGCATTCAACCTCCTAATCAGATGCGATTTTCTGGCAATAAAGTTAATTTCCTATTGGAGAGATTATGTAGTGAAGAGATACATTTCCCATGTACTGGAGTCTTTAAAATGAGATTACATACCTTGAAAAGAACACACGATTCTTTAATTTAGCTTCTGGGAAAAACATACATACACAGACTACATATGAGAAAAAAAAAGAACAAACAAATAAGATATTTAAAAGAACTACTTCTGGGTTTAGAGCTAGGAAATACAAATAAAGCATTCCATTTCATTTATGATATAATAGGCTCAGCTGGACTAATTTTTTAAGAGGAAAGCAGGAGCACAGCAAAAGGTGTGGCACTGGAAGCAGCTGCCAAAAGATTGCCAAGCCATGTGGAAGACATAATGCTTGAACTTAAAAAGTTTTATTTAATTTGTTCTTAATTTCAGATTTCACTGATGTTAGAAATAGCTGTATAAAGAAAGGGACTTGGGGGTGCTGGTGGATGAGAAGCTCAACATGAGCCACCAGTGTGCATTTGCAGCTCAGAAAGCCAATCAGATCCTGGGCTGCATCAAGAGAAGCATAACCAGCAGGTCGAGGGAGGTGATTCTCCCCCTCTACTCCACTCTGGTGAGACCCCACCTGGAGTACTGTGTCCAGTTCTGGAGCCCCTATTCCAAGAAGGATCTGGAGGTGCTGGAACATGTCCAGAGAAGGGCCACCAGGATGATCAGAGGGCTGGAACACCTCTCCTACGAGGAGAGACTGAAAGAGTTGGGGCTGTTCAGTCTGGAGAAGAGAAGTCTCCAAGGAGACCTTATTGTGGCCTTCCAGTATCTGAAGGGGGCCTACAAGAAAGCTGGGGAGGGACTTTTTAGGATGTCAGGTAATGATAAGACTAGGGGGAATGGAGCAAAACTAGAAGTGAGTAGATTCAGATTGGATGTTAAGAAGAAGTTTTTCCCCATGAGAATGGTGAGACACTGGAACAGGTTGCCCAGGAAGGAGATGGTAGAACCCTGGAGGTTTTTAAGGGCAGGCTGGATGTGACTCTGACCAATCTGATCTATCACAGTCATGGTCAACGTATATCAGAGGTTGGAAGGGACCTCAAGAGATCATCAGGTCCAACCCTCCCTGCCAGAGCAGGATCACTTAGGGTAGTCCACACAGGAATGCATCCAGGTGGGTTTTGAAAGTCTCCAGAGAAGGAGACTCCACAACCCTCCTGGGAAGCCTGTTCCAGTGCTCTGTCACCCTCACTGTAAAGAAGTTTCTCCTCATGTTGAAGTGAAATCCCATTGCTCCTTGTCCTATCACTGTGAACCACTGAAAAGAAGCGTGAGGTGTCCCTGTCCATGGCAGGGGGGTTGGAACTAGATGATCCCTGATGGTCCCTTCCAACCCTAACAATTCTATGATTCTATTTCAAACTTCAGTGTTTGTAATACCAAATTAGAACGAACTACTTTTCAAAGACAGATACTGTAATTTACAATTTCTTTTCCTTGCTGTAAGTTTATATGTTATATTTAAATCCCTTCAGCTGCCCAGGTGTGAATCCATGCATGTTAATGTGTTAAATTTTTCATTAAAAAAAATAATGATTGTTTTAGGAAAATTGCAATACTTTTAATGCCTGTCTTTCACCTGAAGTTACTAGTACATGCTCTCAATTCTCTAAGGTCTTTTGTTTCTGGGTTGGCTTCTTTTTCTGGATTACATCTTATGGTAGAGATACACTAAGAGTAGGTTTTGAAAATGTCTGCAACAGTTTTAGTAGTTTTAAATAAATTGTATAGAGAATAAAATGTGTAGTATTGCAATTCTCTGTGTTTAGAACAGATCCAGGAGAACAGTGCAGTCATATTTTAATTGCTATTTATGTTGCCCTATTTCAGGAGACGAATTTTAGGTCCTTATTTGTAGTTGGTTTGTTTACTCGTGTGTTTCTGAAGTGCAATTTCTTTTCTACAACTCCATTTTTCTTCTCAAGTAGTTTCAGAGGCATGGAAGTGCCCAGTGCTTCTGTTTCTCAGTCACCCCTAAATCACAGTATCCCAGTATATCAGAGGTTGGAAGGGACCTCAAGAGATCATTAGGTCCAACCCCCTTGCCAGAGCAGGAAATAAATAGCCATATACTGTATAAGAAAAAGTAATTTTATGTCTCAGTTCTCTAAGTTCCATGGCAAAGTGTCTGAAAGCTTTTTAATTTCCTCCTTTTTCACTCCTCTCTCAAAAGTCTACTTGTGGTAATAGGCTCTGTCTCTGCTCTGCCAGTTAATGTTTCACCAGACTGAAAGTTTCTTTTGTCCCTTGAAAACCACACACACTGTTTGTCAAAATCTGTAGACTGCACCATTCATGACAAGCCCTCAATTTTGAAAATGCTGTGCAGCCTTTTAGCCACATCATATCCATTAAAATAAATTCCTGAATCAAAACCCACCCTCTTATTGTCAGGAAACCTCTCTTATTGAGTGACTGACCTGGATACACCAACCTGATACATTAACTCTGGTGTTTGATGCATTGGAATCACCTGTAAATGACAAAGCACTCACAAAATATGTTATTTCCCCCTTTCCTTTCTGTTTATTATTTAGTTTATTTAGTTTTTATTGGTGACTTTTGAGACTGCTGCTGTTTGATATTTTATTATTTTATGCATTATAAAGTTGTATATTATATAATAAATACAGTAAATACCTGTTGATAACAATTCATACACACAAATATGACCTGATTTAGAAAATGAAGACTATCTTTACTTTCCTGTGACTCCTTAAGTGCTTTGAGTGCTCAGTGTGATAGATGTTTGGAGCAACCTTGGTGTTTAGTGTCTCCTGTGTTAAACTGAAATTTAACAAGTCGAAATTTATCCTGCATCTAGGATGGAGTAATGTTAGGCAGAAGTATTAATTAGGAGCCTGCAGAAAGGGATGGGGGGATGGTGGTCAACAGTAGGCTCAAAAGGAGTCACAGAGTGCCCTGACTACCAAGAGAGCAAAACACATCCCGGGTTCCATCAAATACAGCACAACCAGGCACTCAAAAGAGGTGATTATCCTGCTCTATGCAGCATTGGTGCAGCCTCACCTTGACTACTGAGTGCAGCTATGGGTCTCACCATCTAACAAGGATGTGAAGCTGCTTGAATGTGCTCAGATGAGGGCAACAAAGATGGTGAGAGAACTGGAAACTGTGTCATCCTTGTTTTCCACCTAGAGTTTAATAATTGGTCTTGTGCTTCCCAGGCTTTTGCACCTCTGAAGATGAGAAATTTGCTTCCCCTAAGGTTTTCACTTAACTAGGATGTGAGCTCCGAATCCCTGACTTTCCCTACAACTTGTTGGCTCACTCTCTGACTATCCTGTGGACCACCACCTCACTCATTCCCTCATTCTCTCACTCCCTTCCTCCCTCACTCCCCCACTCACTCACAATAAACCTGCCATGCGTGTTTATAGGGTAGGATTTCTCAGGGAGCAAAAATGTCCTTTTTGAAAGAATAGAAGGGTTTTAAGACTCTGACTTCTGAAGTATGCTGATGGTCACACAGGCATCTCAGAAAAAAAAGGTGCTAGAAACTGACTTGCAGTCAAGGTCAGGCTTTTATTGCTGTTGATTCAAAAAACTAAAGCACTTATAAGGCACTCCCCCTACCTGCCAAATCATGACCTTATTTGAGAAGAAACTATTACATGAGACCTACTGCCATTGTGCATGGTAGCTGTATCTTCTCCTCCCCTGCCCTGTGATGTGTTGTGTATGCTCTGACAGAGTTTTTCCACGCTCATCCTGCATCTGTGTTTCTTACTGTTCTTTCAAAGGCAGCATGGAGGAGCCTGTAAATCATTTGATCTTAATCCCTCTCCTCCTCCCCACGCATCTTCCTTTACAACCACACCAGTGTAAAGGTGAGGGTGAAGCCATTGTTTGCAAGATGGGAACTTACAGACTAGCTGTGGGAAGGACCCCCCTCCTTTTCACCCACATCCACACAGATACTGAGAAAACATTGGAAGTGCAACTGCTGGAAAGAATAAATATGTTTTGTATGGTTTGTCAGGCACGCATCTAAAAAAATAATCACTAAAATCAACAATAAGAATCCATCTGAATTCCCTAAGACCTCAATAATGCCCTTTCTGCTTAAAGTTCTCTTATAAAAATAAGATCTCCAGAAATGCATACAAATAAGATATTTGCATGTATTTACTTAAAGTACTGAGGAATATTTCCTTTTGAATCTCAGTGTTAGTTATAATTACACTATATTTTCCACACTGTTTTTACTTTTGGTGTAGTGGTTATTTCCATGGCAACCACAAATTATGCCAATATATATGAATATTTGATCTAATTCTTTATTAAAGAAAAAATAAATGAAAAAAAGAAAAAAAACAGAGTCAAGAATAAGGCTAGAGAGCATTGCCTGTGTCATGCATACAATAGGGCATGTGTATAAATCTCAGAGCATTTCTCCTATGGTTGCAATAAGTCCCACAACACTTTAGTTAATTTGTTTTTTTAATTCTATCTTTCTTGTTTGATTTAGTTTCAGTCCTAGAAGGAATTTTGTTTGAAGTCAGATAGATCACAACAGGGTTGGATTTGACTCACAGGGAACACCTTTTCCCTTACACTGAACAATCAAATTTGCCAAGCTTGTCTCTTGCAGCCAGGCAGAAGGTTTCAGTACTCTTGTTCAGGAGGTACAGAGAGTAAAGGTCTGAATTCAGCATTGAGGACTGTGCAGGGATTCAGGAGCTGTCACAAGGGGATGAGAAGTCTCCTTTCACTCTTTTGTTCATGTCTCTCTCCCCAGCAAAAGCAGATGCTTCTGTCGTCAGAGATATACTTCTCCACTGCAAGCATAAAGACAGCTTCTGATGTCTTTGGGCTGCATAGATGTGATGCCATGGACCATTAGTGCTATTAGGAATCTTCTGGAAATGGAGTAGGATCACCAATAAATTCAGTGCAGGACCAGCCACAAGAAGGCCTTTCTGCAAAGCTGGATGAAGCACAGCACTGGTTTAGGTTGCTGGGGTCTATGCAACAGCCTTGCTAACATTCCACACTCCTCACAAAACAGAGGAAATCATCTAGACTTCAATGTTATTGTTATCAGTGTTATTGTTTATAACAATTAATTATAATCATACAGTCCAAATATTAGAAAGGTTGCTTTTATTACTCTATGGGAAATGACAACATTGACCTTTTCTTCATTCTCATTTTCTAAAAGCTATCTATACTTGAGTCAATAAAATGACTAAACAGCAAAGACTCTAACTGTGCACTAAAGTGGGAAGAAAAAAAGTCTAATGTCAGACAAGAATTGCCTGAGAAAAACAATGAAAGACCATCTTTTTAGTCATGGAAAGTGTCAAAGTTAAGGTTGTCATGGAAACCTTAATTCTGCTTTTCCTCTGGGTTTTTTAATTATGGATTTAGCCTCCTCATTATGTCAAAATCGATGGGAATCTTGAGTCCTATCAATTAGTCTGTGGATTTTGTCTTTGTCTCTGTTCATTTGACATACAATATAATAGAATATGAGCCACCTTCATGAACACTATTTATACCATGTACAGGCAAAATGATAAGGTAAAAGTAAAACTTGTGCCAAGTCCAGGTGGAGAGCTGTAACTAGTGGAGTCAGTGCTGGGTCCAGTCTTGTTCAACATCTTCATCAATGACATTGATGAGGGGACAGAGTGTCTGTTCAGCAAATTTTCTGATGATACCAAACTGGGAGGCTTGGCTGATACACCTGAAGGCTGTGCAGCCATGCAGCGAGACCTGGACAGACTGGAGAGCTGGGCAGAGAGGAACCTAATGAGGTTCAGCAAGGATAAGTGCAGAGTCTTGCATCTGGAAGGAATAATAAACTGCACCAGCACAGGTTAGAAGGCGACCTGATAGAGAGCAGCCCTGTGGAGAATGACCTGGGAGTCCTGGTGGATAACAAGTTACCCATGGGACAGCAATGTGCCTTTGTGGCCGAGAGGGCAAATGGTGTCCTGGGGTGCATTAAGAGTGTGTCCAGCTGATTGAGGGAGGTTCTCCTCCCCCTGTACCCTGCCCTGGTGAGACCTCACCTGGAGTATTGAGTCCAGTTTTGGCCTTCCCAGTTCAAGAGGGACAGGGATCTACCTGAGAGAGTCCAACAGAGGGCTACAAGGATGATAAGGGACTGGAGCATGTGCCCTGTGAGGGGAGGCTGAGAGACCTGGAGTTGTTTATTCTGGAGAAGACTGAGAGGGGATTTATTAAATGTTTATAAATATCTGAGGGCTGAGTGTCAAGAGAGTGGACAGCCTCTTCTCAGTTTTGCCCTGTGATAGGACAAGGGGCAATGGATATAAACTACAGCACAGGAGGTTCCACCTCAACATGAGGAGGAACTTCTTCCCTGTGAGGGTCACAGAGCACTGGAACAGGTTCCCCAGAGAGGTTATGGAGTCTCCTTCTCTGGAGACTATCAAGACCCATCTGGATGCATTCTCCAGAAGTCCCCTCCAACCTCTAACATCCTGTGATCCTGTGGTCCTGTAAAAAAACCCTATCGAGTGTCATTTAAGGAAAGAGAAACTTGTAAGAAATGGAAGTGGGGTGGCCTTTCTGACTTTGAATAACACCCTTGCCAAGATAAAACTATATTAATTGCATTAATTCTAAACATATAACTTTGGCACACTCCAAAGCTGAGCACAGGGTTACTGGGACGGTGGAGAAGATCAAAAGATGATCAAGGTCTATCTTTATGTAGGATGCCTGTTCCCTAATAGTCTGTGTGTGCTGTCATTGTCAGCTGCCCTTCTGAGCAAGACAAGACCTTGAAAGGACTTGAATAATTTCCCAGGTGCTGTTTAAGAAGACAAATCTACTTTGGGTAACGCTGGTAATTGTACGTAGCACCGTGTAGGAGAATCCATGGGTTTAGTATGACTGCAGCTTTTGCAGCTGCAAGATCAAGAGTGAATACAATGCAAAATCCAGTTGGAAGTAACCTACAACAATTATTTAGTCCAACTTGCCTGGCTGTTTTAGGGCTGACCAATAGTTAAAGCATACTATTGAGGACATTTTTCTTAAACACTGCTAGGCATGAGGGCTCAAGAGTGTAGACAGCACCTCCCAGTTTGGTATTGGCAAACTCACTAACGATTCATTCAGCTCCTGCATCCAGATCATAGACAGAGATACTGAGCAGAGCTGGCCCTAGAATTGAGTCCCGAGAAATGCTGAAACTCTAATCTGTTTCATGGTCCTCCTCTAGACCTGCTCCAACAAGTCAATGTTCCTCTTATGCTGGGTGCACCAGACCTGGATTCAGTACTCCAGGTAGCTTGTCATGAGAGCAGAGTAGAGTGGGAGAATCACCTTTCCTGTCCTGCTGGTCACACTTCTTTTGATGCAGTTCAGGGCACAGCTGGCTGCCTGAGCTGCCAGCAACCATTGCTGGCTCGTGCTGAGTTTTTCATCAGCTGACACTCCCAAGTCCTTCTCCTTGAGACCGCTCTCAAGCCACTCCTTACACAGCCTACCTCTCAAGCCTATCTCCATCCTATCACATCACAGAAGTTAAATTCAGGGATATCAGTCCCCCAAAGTCCCATTAGTGCCATGAACACTTAGATTATACTCATAAACTCATAGCTATAATTGTAACACCTATAACAACTATAACTGTAACTATAGGTATGACTACAACTATATCTATGACAAGTGTAAGAAAATAAAAATAACTGTAGCAACTATAACATTAAGTGTAAAAATATAAAAGTGTAACAATTATAAATTAAAATACAGTAAAACATGAGGGTGAGGAGGGTTTTAACTTGACAGAATGTTTTTGTCCTCAGAAGAATGGTCTGATTAGCCATGAAGGTATACATGAAGGTAGACAGGAATCCAGTCCAATAGGAGACATTTCTTCAGGAATCTCTCCCAGCTGCCTTGCCAAAGGTGGGGAGAACAAAACAACATGAATTGGGGACAAGGCTGAAAGGAGGACAAACAGCTTGTGCTTTGACATGAAATCCAGTACCTGTTCTTAGTGTTCCTCCACAGAATTCCTTCTAGATGGGTATTAGGGGTTGCTATTGTCAGAATAATTGTTTAGACTGTGCAACTGCTGTGCAAATCTAAAGCCAGGCCTGGATGCAGCTGCAATAAGAATGGAGGGTAAAACTGAACAAGAGCAAAAGAAAATTAAAGAACAGCAATGGAAATCAACAAGCCTGTTCAAGTCACAGAAAAAAATTTACTGAAAATGGAGAAGTTTAAATAAGATGCCAAGTATCTCCATAATGCCAAGAGACATTCCAGCACCAAAAATTGGCCACAAAACCATTTCTGCATTCAGAATCCTTCTTTCCACTTCAATGGTGGCTACAGAGAGGCAGAGGGAGTGAGTGCTCTAACATGGCTGAATGGCTTGGTTTAGACTCTTAGGGAAGGACTTCTGCCAAGCCAAAATTCACAGTCACACCTTGTTCCCATTAAAATCAGTGGTAGCCAGGACAGAAGGAGAAGAGGGACCCCAGATCATCATTTTTCATTGTTCACTGTGCATGTACAGCTCCTTACAGGTGTTTCTAAGGGTGCTCAGGAAACCCTTATTTTCATTTTTTATTTTATACCTCTTAAATAGGCACATTAAGCTGAGATAATGGCCATCTCTCTAGGAAGCCTGTTCCAGTGTTTGAACACCCTTTCAGCAAAGAAATGCTTCCTAAGATCTAGTGTGAAGGTCCCCTGAGGCAGCTTAGAACTGTTCCCACACACCCTGGCAGTGGATATGTGATGAAGAAGGTTATTAATTTATAAATTATGAGATATGAATTATCCCCATCACTTCCCTCTTCACAGGCTGCCTTTCACTTTTTCCGTGTTTGTGAAGAGCCCATCAAGCTTTCCATCCAATAACACTGTTAAACCTGTGAAGCCATGGCTAACTTGAACCAGTTCTACTCTTTATAAAAGTGAGCTCGTTTTATCTTTTCTCCTCAGAGGAGCAACTAGAGGCACCTGCAACAGAATAAAAATGTATCAGGGAACAGGTAGCAAGGACCTGCCTGCCCAATTGCTGCCTCATCTCTGAAAGGCACATTCCTTGGGTGGCTTTGATTAGCTTAGCTCAGTCACTTGTGTTGGGATCACCACACAAAGCGTGATGGCATCACCACACAAAGTGTGATGGCCAGCTTGCATCATCCTCACTCTGCACTTCTGCAGAGATGCAGGCTGGTGGATGACCATCTGCATGCTTTGGCTTTCTACGATGCTAATTAGCTGAGATTGCTATTCAGGCTGAAAAATTTTATGAAGGATTCTGTTTCTCATCAAATCATTCTTTGTTCAGCACTGACAGCATGATAATTAAGTAGCAGTAGCTGGCTCTGAATGTGGATAATTCATAGGAATTATTTCCAATAAACAAACAACCTAGAATGTATTAAAAAAAAAACCCAAAAAACAGAAAAACAGTTCCTTAAAATAGAATATCCTACTCTTGTGCTGCATCCACTTTCTCTGACCCACCCAAATCAGAAAAAGCAGAGAAGGTATTAGGATGTTTCACCATTCCTGTTCTGTTAGCTTTATTAGGGGGTGGTAAACATACTGAGCTCCTTCTTAAATAAATTACATACTCTAGGATCACATGGACCGAAGAAACAAGAACAGCAGGAAACACATTTTTTGAAGTTTTACACTGACTGTACACATTCAGTAATCAGTTTATCACAAACTGCATCACATACTGAAAACTTATATTCACTTTGTGTGATTAAAGTATTTACCAGAAAATGTAGTAGGGTTATTCAGTGCTAGATACACAGAGGACCATTAGCTCCATTCAGTTTCCAAGGACACAACCCAATAAATAATTGGGAAGTGCAGAACTGGACAGTTGCTCTCTCCCAGTCACCAAGGCACTAGGAGTTTAACAGGATAAAATACCTTCTGCATGTGTTGTACCACGATGATTTTACATAAATTTCAGTGGCCATTTAATGATCATCCATTAAGGTAAATGCTGGTATTTTGTGCAAACTTCAATAGACAGATACTATGAGATGGTGGGAAAGAATCCTTGTTCTGTGGCATCTATGAACTCTAGAGTTGGCTTTTAATTTTTTTCTGGAAAGTGGTTATTTAAATAGAAGTGTAATTTAAGAACATTATGTGAAAGATTGTAATTTATGAACTTTAAAGAGATAGTAGATTTACTGACTTCAATATTGAACACTTTCTGGCTTCAATATCCACTCACTCACTAAGGAAAAGACAATATACCTGTGAGGGTGGTATAGCCTTGGCTTCTGTAGCCTTTTATCTTACATAATTTAATGCTTCTAAATTTTGCTCTGAATTATAAGTATCCAAGTCAGTCACACACATGCATAAGCTGGTTTTGTCCTTCATCCAGTCTAGAAGGGAATTTAAGGCAATGAGTTGTATACACATTTTTTATACTTAACATTCATTCAATTAATTCCACAGGAGAAATTGTTGACTGTATTTAGCCCTACTATTTCCATTTGACCTAGCTGAATAATACTGAATATTATCTTGTTTTGTGGTTTTGTACCATAAGGCTATTAAATACAATTGATTAGATTACTAAACCTCTTGAGCAAACTGTTTTGTAGCTTACCATGGTAAACTGTGTACTATGTTTGTTACAGCACATTAAATGAGAATAGCTCCTTTCTTTATGTAAGTGTGAATCTTATCTTTCTGCTATTTTTGCTTATCTTCTCCCCTCCCCAGTTCTTTGGAAACAAAACAAAACAAAACAAAAAAAAAAAAAGAGGAAAAAGTTAGAAGAAAAAAATATGATATGTTTAACTTCTTTGTACTTTTCTTCTATGCAAGTATTTTGGGACTTTAAACCACAGACTGTATCATCAGCTAACCTTCACTTCATTAGGTAGGTTCTCAGAGGATTGCTTTGTTCTACATAACACATTCTGTTTTCCACCTTCATTAGCAAACTGCTAAATACTTTACTTTGTCACAAGACTGGAATATATTAACACAAATGTTGCACTTAGGGAAAAAAAAAAGGCAAAAAAAAAAAGAAAAGTAAACCAAACTGATAGTTCCCAATGGATGTAGTGTTTCTCTGAAGCACCATGCCCCATGTGCTGCTGAACAGACTACCTGTGCCAAGAGAGTGGTGGAGCACTGGAACTGGCTGCCCAGGGAGGTGGTTGAGGCCCCATCCCTGAAGATACTCGAGATAAGGCTTGACAGGGCCATGGGCAATCTGATCTAGTTGATGATGTCCCTTCCAGCCCAAGCCAATTTTGATTCTGTGGTTCTATGATCTTGCACTGTGCCACCTTTTCTCGTAATACCTAACATCTCCTTATAAGTTTCAGTAGTCCAGGTAAGCAGAAGAGTTCCTAGACTTATTTTACATATGAAATGAGACAAAGAACTAAAAGCCCAGTCCACCTTCCATTATAAAGGTAAGGGGAGCACTTTCATTTATTTCAGTGGAACATAGACAGGGCACTTCTTTAAAATAAAAGATCTTTCCCCTCACTGAACACAAAAATTACCGTATATGACATGAGTAATACCAGTCTGTGTCTGCTGGAAGGGTTCCAACGCCTGGCAAAGCACAGTACTTGATCAAAAGGTAGTCCTTCACTGACGGGCCTGCATTGATGATCTCTTCCACCTTCTATTTACTGGCAGAACCCACAAACCACTCCTGGTAAGGTGGCACTGGGAAAAAAGCATCAGAGAGGGTATGATTTTAAACACGGAATGGTTGAGTACAGTAAAACACCTAGAAAAAGAGTTTGTTTACCCTGTGCAATAGCCCTCAAATTTTGATACCTGAGAGACAGATAAAGTGCTTATGCTTTTTATATATATTTTTTTTTACACCCTAGGTTTCACACAGCCATATATCTTCAAATGCACATTATTCACACTGTATATGTCCAACTGCACATTACTCTGCATTTGAAATTAGTGTTCACCACCCTCTGTAAGTGTCATGCCTGACACTTAGAACTGAAACAAAACTCTCTCTCTCTCTTCATGCTTAACTAGAAAATTGCTTAAGCTTGCTGTGGACATCTGAGAAACTGAGATGGTTCCTGCCCTTGCAACCCAAGCAGCTGTAGTGTGTAAGCAGCTTGCTGCCCAACCACTGGAAGGCTGCATTGGACATTATTACTCAGCAGGGACTGGAATACGTCATTGTGGGTCCCAAGCACAGTAGTAACACAGAGTTAACCGTGGAAGATGGGGAGAATGAGCCATGAGAAGAAAATGTTTCTTTTTATTCCTTTACTAAGCAAGCTCTTGGGAAATTCCTTTTGATTGCTTGGGGCTGGCACTTGATTCAAAAAGCCCACAGAGTCTTTTGTGATCAGGTTTATTTTAACCAGCATTTTGCCTCAACATTACTCCAAATGCTTTATTATCTATTTTTATTAAGCATAACAATGAGAAGGTAACACTGATTATGCCTCTCCCATGCACTGCAAATTAGATTGGCTTCATGAATTGTAATGTGCTCGTTCTGCTGGTCCCCCTGCAGTGGCTGAGACTTTGCAAATGAGGGCATCTGGGGTAAGTAACTTCTCCTATTTGCAGATTGATCTGCATTGTTCCCAAAAGCTGTAGTGATGGTTGTGATAAAATGGAGACAGGCACTGAAGAGACTGATACCTAAGTAGAAGTAAAGTTTGTGAAGTGTTATATTACCATACCAACAACCTTCTCAGCTAGGGATTCAAAACATTATGGCCTGAGAATTAAAATAACAGCAGGGTAGATGCTCCACTGATTGTTATAGCACCTGTGGCCTCTCTAACAAAACATGTTTTTACTGCAGGCAGAACCTGACCTACAGTCCCCTTAAAATAAGTTTTCAGGAGTGTATTTGACAGTTGAAATAGTTTTCTGAAGAGTAAGTTTGGACAAGTTGTATCTTCCAGTGATGTATCTTTTCAGCTTCCCATTGGTGATCTGCAAATCTTCAAACCAATGGATTTGGGGATTTCCTAGCTGCAGCCTAGTTAGACTCAGCTGGGAGCTGGCCTTCTTGGATTCCAGGGAAAGGGATCACAGGTCTGTCTGCAAAGGCTTTACCCATGTGTCTGTGTTCAGAGGAGTGGAAATCTGGTATAATCTTTGTGAACAGAAAAATATCCACTCTGTGAATGTGAAAAGAACACAAGCAAATATGATACAGGCTGCAGTGCTTGCCATACTAGCTGTAGGTGATTCTGTGATCTAATTTTTGTAGAAATAAAAATGCTGCTTTCATGGCTGCAAGACTGTCATTTCTCAAAGTAGACACAAGAGAGTTTTCTGCTTTGGCTTCTGCATTTTCTTAGCTGTTGAGTTACTTTTTCTCAGGTAAACTGTCATATATGCTTGGTAAAGTTACAAAAACCTTTTCAAAAAGGATTTTGATCAGAAACAAGTGAATAAGGTGATATCTTGCCACTGTATCACTCAGTGTTCCTCAGTACATATAGGTGGATCCAATTTCTGCAGCAAATCATAGTCTATCAAATTCAGGCTTCATTTGCATGTATTCTCTGAAACTTTACCCCTTGAAAGATTTAAAGTGAAAACACTTTTGGGAGTCTGAAGTAGATACACAGCTTCCAGGCCTGACTGTTGTTGTTTCTTTTTCAACAGTCTCTTCATATTTTATAAATATAGTATACCTGATAGGTTTTCATGTTAAAAGTGTGCCTTCACATCAGTAAGAATCTATTTAGTAGAGTCACAGACTGGTACGGATTGGAAGGGATCTCTGGTGATCATCTAGTCCAACCTCCTCAGGGGCAGGACTTTACACTTGCCCTTGCTGAACTTCATGAGGTTCTACTCTGTCCAACTCTTCAGCTTGTCCAGGTCTCATTAAATGGCAGCACAGCCTTCTGGTGTGTCAGCCACTCCTCACAGTTTTGTACTGTTATAGAACTTGTTCAGGGTAGGCTCCTGACCTTCATCCAGGTCATGGATGTTGAACAAATTTGCTTCTTCTCTGTCCTTTTCATTGTACCATTCACCTCATAGAACGATAGAATGGTAGGAGCTGGACGTGACCTCCAGAGATCAAGTCAAAGCCCCCCTGTCAAAGCAGGATCACCTAGGGCAGGTCACACAGGAATGCAGCCAGGCACCTCTTGAAAGTCTCTAGAGAAGGAAAATCCACAACCTCTCTGGGCAGCCTGTTCCAGTGCTCGATCACCCTTACAGTAAAGTTTTTCTTCATGCTGAGACGGAAGTTCCTGTATTCCAATTTATAGCCAGTGCCCCTTGTCCTAGCACAAGACACCATTGAAAAGAAACCAGCACCTTCTTCTTGATACCCACACTGCAGATATTTATAAACATTAATAAGATCCCTTATTCTCTTTTCCAAACTAAACAGCCCCTGTTCTCTCAGCCTTTCCTCATAAGACATATGTTCCAGTCCTTTAATCATCTCTGTAGCCCTCTATTGGACATCCTGTAGTATATCCCTGTCTCTCTTGAGTTAGCATTTATCATCACTAATTTGGCATGTCCTCTTCCATATCATACAATTGCTGCTGGTTTATCATAGCATCTCATTTCATTTTGTATATTCAATTTATCACATGCCACTTGCTTTAAATCACGTTTTACACTCCATTCTAATATATTCTGGGTCTGTTTGGCTGCTCTTTGAAAGCTGATTTTGAATATATTTTTGTTTCAAAACAGAAAGCAGAAGAGGGAAAATCTGAACAGGAAAATAGGATCTATCAAAATATGGAATAATCTGCTTTCTGATGTTTACTAAAGTGATTTCCCTAGAAACTTTGGATATCTGGTATTGGTGGAAGTACCTTAAATAGGTCATCTGCTCTCCAGAATTTGTTGGCCTTTGGACACAAAGTGAAAATGACCTGTTTATTCATTTTTTTTCCCCAAAGCTGAGTTTATAGGGAAAAATTTTGTACTAAAGATAAATTTCAATAATATTTTCAAGTAATAAGGGAGAACAAAAATTTTCTTCAGTTGTGGTGAAGTTACATCGGAGAAGAGAGAAGAGGAAAAATCTGCACAGGAAAATCTGATCTATCAAACTATAGAATAATCTGCCAGAAAATATTAGTCCTGGCACCTCCATGATGGAAACCAGATTTGACAAATAATCATTAGAGCTCTACTGTGTAAACAAATCCTTCTCTGACCTTGGGGGATGTGGTAAACCTCAGACTGTGGGTTCTACTAGGGCTTTATTAGCGAGCTCCATTTTCAGGTGTCTTCTTGAGTTTCTAAATTAACATGATGGATGTGGGAAGAGCTGAATGTTGTTGAGGTTTGGTAGATTTTTTTAACCTCTTTCATTTTGTGGACATTTTATATTGAGGTGGGAAACAATAATATTATTTTATATTAACACAGTGCTTTCTAAACCAAAGCATGTTGCAAGATCTACACAGGTGTGCATCACAGTTCCCTTCCACTGAGACAAGCAGCCTCGTATAAAGCTTCTACTCTAACATGGTACACAGCAATAAGAAATAGAAAAAAGCTTGCTGCAACCTGTAACAATAGGACAGTTCACAGCTACTGTCAGAGTCTTATGCCCTGGGTGCCATCATCTCAGAGATTAAAGGGACACTTACATATAAATATCTTCAGTCCTTAACATAAATAGCATAAATGTATTACTGTGGTGCATGCTAATCTATTTCTCTATTCTGCAACTTAATTCTATACTTTGTCAGTTTATATATTTTTTTTTTAAAAACAACTAAAGTTATTTAAAGACCAAGAGACAACACATGGTAAACCTGCAGGAAACTCAGATCACTGTTCTGCAATATTAGAGTTGCTAAAGGGGAAGGGAAGCATTTGGATGAAAAATGTCTCTTCCTACAGAGGTCAAAACCAAATATGATAAATAACATGTACATATTGGATTTTGTAAATACTTGTTCATAAAGAAACATATAGTTAGGGAAAGATTTTAATGAAAGTGCTCCATTAGGACCTAACCCACCTGTGGAGTAGGATAGCTGTGGTGGAGTTAAAAAGGGATCTAAAAAGCCAAAGGAAACCTGAGGACCACTCAGTATGGCATAAATCAGGTAGGACAGTGCCCCCTTCTGCTGCATTTAGCATTTTACTTTAGAGGAGAGGAAAATCTGTCTTTTAAGGGCATAGTGCAGAGAAAACAGGAATGCTTTGTACATTATGAAGGGAAAAAGATACCTGTGGGAGAAAGATGCAGGAGATAGCTAAGCAATATACATAGATGGAACATGTTGTAGTTTAATTGTCCTCTCTTCAGTTACAGAAGAATGTCTCTTTCTGTAACCTGACTATTGTGATGAAATGTTTAGCAGCACATAGATGAAATAATTTGAAAACTTCTTGGATATACTGGGACCATTGCAAGGTTAAAAAGACTGCCAGAAACCCTGAATGCCACTTTTTTGTTGTTGTGCTGTTGAGGGAGCTATTAGTATCTCATCTTTCCAGCACTTTCCCTTCCTTCAAGTTGAAAGGATAACTGCATTAAAGTCTAATAACTGCTTTCTCTAGAAATCTTGTATTAGTCAGAATGTCTCTGGGTAACCTTACATTCAACCAAAAGGATGAAAAGTAAGGACCATCCTGCATCTGCCTCCTCTTATGTGTTTGCTGAGGTGCTGGGGGCCATAGGAGGAATGTCATTCATAGACAAAGGCTAAACTGGGCACTGGACAGGTCTTTCTGTAAAGACCTAGCATTCATAAAATTTTCCTACAGTTTCCTCAAAAGACAAGGAAGCAGCTTTCAGCAGCTGAAAACAAAATTCCTCAGTCTCTAATCCATCTCCAAGTACTTATCATCTAGCTTCATATTTGTCAGTTTCCATTTGGATGTCACCTTCCCTTACCCAGCTATTTCTGGCTTTCAGTTCATTCATTCTAATTATTGCAGATCCTCTGTCCAATTATCTCCACCTCACATTGGCACAGTTTCCCAGTGCCTTTGTCCGTCCACCTTTAACATCCTCTTGTTGGCTTTTAAATTTCTATATCAAAATCCAGTTACCAATTATTCCCTTCTTGCTAGACTGTCTCATTTCTTCCATTTCCCAGGTGCCCATTTCTCTGCTTAGGCAATCTCCATTTAAATCTCCCTAACAACACAAAACTATGTCCAGATTTCTTTCCTTAACATCACTTCCCCTATAGATATTGCTAAGCTTTTTGCTGTACATTCTCCATTATACAAAATTTCTGAAGATTTTAGCAATCAGCTCTAGGTAGCATCAGCCAAGCAGACGTACGTTGCAGGTTTTAAAAGGTGCAAAGTGTGGCCAAATGTGGGTAGACACTGGCAACACAAAGCAAATCATTTAGCTGAGATGGAGAGAAAATTTCAAATAAGAACTTACCTGAGTTGTTTTAGTAGAAGCTGTCAACATATTTCCCCCTCCCCCCCTCATTTCCTTCTCAAAAAATCCCAGATTTCTGGTATTTTTACACAAAATTCAATGCCACATAAAGGCTTCCTTAAAATTCCAGTTCATGACTGAAGTTACAAATCTATATGCACTGGAAAATGTAGCAAGAAGGTGATGTGAAGAGTTACAGGCATCGAAGTAACATCCCTGAAGGGTAACTGCTGTTCCAGGCTGATTAATTCGACAGGGTGTTTCTAAGTGTCTACACTAAGTAATGCAATATCACACAAACCATCATGCACGCCACTTCTATTCCAATCAGTCTGTCAAATGCTTAGTGCGTGTTCCTAAAATCTGGGTTGTGAGACTGTGAGGTTAAGGGCTGGTCCATGGAACTGTAGAGCCTTTACTATGACTCTAAAAACAAACAAACAAGAAGACAAACTTGACCAAAAATAGAACTTTGTAAGAAATGAGGAAGGTTGATCCTCTTCATGATCTGAAGAATATTTAAGGGTTGATGATCTATGGCCCAGTCTCTATTCTTGCATTTGGTAAATGTATTTTGGTTTGTAGTGTGTTTTTCTGATATTTTTGCTGTATTTAACTTGTCACCTGCACTCCCCTCTAATTGTAAACACTAGATGCAATTTAATGTTGAATGTAGATTTGATTCATCTCACATGTTCAATGGTTTGTGGACTGGAGAGTGTTCTTTCTTCTTTATTTAGGGACAACTTTATCACTTTAACACAGACAAAACTGTTCAAAACAGAGGTAAAGAGTAAATCTGAAACCTGTTTTAAAGGCCACCATTTTCTCTGCCTCCCAGGAAAGGTGACAAAAAAAGCGGCTCAAGGGATCAGCACATGCCCACAGATGCAGCTGGAGATGTATCTTCTCAAAGCTCTCCTCCACCACCTCAGCTCAGTAAGGAGCCCCTCTTCTGGTTCCAGGTCAGTTATATTACCTGATCTCCTGTGATGGTTTGAAACTGTCTTTTTAATTTTTCCTTGCAAAGTTCAGAACAGAGAAAGTGAAAGAATGTAAATAAGTCACTACTGGGTGTAAGAAAGCAAAATACTGATTGTTCTAAACACTTCCATTGGATAGATAGAAATGTTTAAGAACTATTACCCAAAACAAAGTAGGCACTCTGCACATTCTGTGTTCAGCAGTGGGGGCAGTTGCTGGGCTGTCTGGCTGCTGTTTTCTTCTTCTTCTCTTCTGGCTGAAGATAACACACACTGACCTTGGCAGCTAAGTTAACAACTTTCTGCTTAACTAACTCTGCTTCTCTGTCCAGGGGGGTCTGGGGGGGAAGTTCCTGGGAGAGGGAGGCCCCTTTGGGAAGGGTCCCCTTTGGGGGGGAAGCAAAGGGAGATTGGTTGTGCTTTTCTGTTGATTGTATATATTTGTAAATGTTGTGAATTTTGTATATTTGTACATATTCATTGCATTTCATCATAGATTGTAGATTCTGCTTTGTAAATACAGCTTTCATTTGCTTCCAGACTGGGCTAGCCTGGTTACTGTCGGTGGGGGGGGAATTTCAGCTCACACTGACAAATCTCTCCTTCTGCTTTTCCAGTCACATGTGACATTGCCAACCCCCGTCAGCCACACTGACCAATGACCATTTTCCATGGATGTTTCACCAAAATTCACATTCTAATATTTAAGGATTGTTAGTTTTGAAAAATGTGGATCAGAACTTTCAGACCATCTGCTAACCTTCCAAACATGAGACAATTTTTAAGCATTTCTTTGTCTTTGAAGAACTCTGCTACAACCATCCCCCTCCAATTGGGGCTGAACACTGTTGGCCCCTAAGTACTTGATCTCACTGTGCAGAGAATGGGAAGGATAAGAAACTGAAGACTGGTGCTCCAGAAGTTGCCAGACTCTGTAAAGTATTGTGCAGAAATGTCAAGAGCAGCAGATCTGTAGTGATCATTTCAACAACAGGCTCTGTGATCTGATTATCCTTCAACTTGAAAGGGAATTAATTTTTCAAATTTCTAAGGTTTACCTCACAGGCAGAACAAAACATGAATTATATCAGTCTGGGCTCCTGCACAATGAGCCATATTGCCCCAGACTCACGACAAAACACCATTAAGTTGCCAATTAGATGAAATGAAAGTACTTTTATGTGGTTACTCTAACCCTCCTCAGACAGGATATTAGATGCAGCTGGCTAAAGCCACAGTAATGCAAATGAGTCCCAAAGAGCAAATCCACAGCAGATGTGTCACATCAGGCTGTCCCTCCTTGGTAGGGAGTTAAGTCCAAAGCCTTGGTCAGCTGCTGTCCCCAGCCTGGCTTCACTCTTGGGGTCAGACACAGGGCTTTGCCTTCACTCCTGACTGCACTAGTGCCCTGCTAACCTTGATCCCCCTTTTGGCCTTTTTATCAACATGATGCTCGATGCCAGGACCAACAAGACAGAGCTGAGTGAATCCTAATTTTTCTAACTCTTTCACAGCTCTTCTGCTGTTGTCTTTTCACATCATCTGGAAGAGATGTCAGCTCATATTCTGCATCCCCTACTGCACTTCAGCAAACTGAGTTTCAGATAAAGATTCAAGAGTGAGGGGAAAGGGAGATAGGTGTTTGTTTTTTTTACATGATGAAACTTCTGCAGGTTTTGAAGACAAAAGAGGAAATGTCCCTGGAGCCCACTTCACAGCCAAACCTTCCTTAAGTAAAAATAAGTTTGTTCTCTCCTGAGGGATGCTTTTCTTCAACTAGATACTCAGTCAAGTGTTTGTGCTAGCAATGGCTTCCAAACACACTTTTTGAGGCATCAGAATAAACTCTTCATGGATGTAGCAGAGTGGCTGTTTAATGGAGTCTCCTTAGAGACCCCAGAGAGCAGGCAATTGCTGCATGCTAAAAGCAGCTTAGAGATGCTGGGGATGAACAAAGTTCCAGGGAACAGACTTGAAGAGAAACCTGTCACATACTCAGGGGGTTTGTTGTCACTGTGTCTCACCATATTCAGGTGGAAGATATTTCCTCCCTTGGCAATGCTAGGCCCAGAAACAGAAGTGGTCATACTGGACATGCTCTATTATATGTAGCCATAGTTTCTATTTACAGTTTTTATATCAAATGAATCTGCAGTGGCAAGTAAGAATTTCAGATGCTGGCAGGCAGAGTCTGCAAACATCTTGTCTGGTGACTCACAGCAGAAAGGCTGCTCTCAAGAGGGGCAACCATGACCCTATTAAGGGATCTTGCCTTGTGCAAATCTCTGAATATATCTTTTTGCCTCTCAAAATGTTTCTTAACTTAATTCTGAGTCAAAGGAAGGTTTCATTGTTTTTCCACATGAGATCAGGAAATATTTGCTGTCTCACACCAGCATAATTTAGAATTTAGAGTAGTTCTATGCCCATTCATTCCCTGTTATTCTCAGTTGCATGGGGGAGGCAGAGAGGTACACTAATTTCTTTGGAGTTTTTAAAATACTTCCCAAAACTCTACTGAACAGGAATGTCAGCCTGCTATTGTGTTATATATTGAAACATCACACAGTTTAGCAATGTATGAGGCCATTTTTATAGATCAAGTGTCAAGTGGAGGAGGCCAGGCTCTTTTTGGTGGTTCACAGTGATAAGACAAGGAACAATGGGTTCAAACTTGAACATAGAAGATTTCACCTCAACATGAGGAGAAACTTCTTTCCAGTGAGGGTGACAGAGCACTGGAACAGGCTGCCCAGGGGGGTTGTGGAGTCTCCTTCTCTGGAGGCTCTCAAAACCCACCTGGATGAGTTCCTGAGCAGACTACCCTAAGTGATCCTGCTCTGGCAGGGGGGTTGGACCTGATGATCTCTTGAGGTCCCTTCCAAACTCTGCTATACTGTGATACTGTGATTGAGATAGATATATAGATATATAGATATATAGATATGACACTTCAATTTCTGCTTATAAATACATCATTTTTACTCTGCCTACTTAATGATATTGAATTTCTATTCAGGATAATTGGAGAAGGAAGTTTGGAAAATTTAAAAAAAAAATCAAATAATAAAAAAATGCACAATTCTAGTTGCATTGTGCACACAAACTACATGGGAAAATAAAAAGAACAAAACAAACCCATCCAACCAACCTAAAACACCCCCCAACACTCCAAAACCAGCCAAGCAAAAAAACTCCCCCAAAACTTAAGCTTTATAATGTTATGCAATTTCCCAATCCTTTTATATAATTTTTTCCTCCTTAGAAAATAGTCTGTAAATATAAAAAACTGAGCTGATGTCTCCTGCTGCCTTTCTGGTTATCTGAGTTACTCTACCATTGCTCTAGTAAGATGAAAATAGTATCTGCAGCCACATGCTTGTTCTTTGTTAAGCATACTATGTCTAAGGAAAAACCACTGCACTTGGAGCTAGAAAATGCCAAACATAGTTATCTCCTTCCCTGTGGTCAGTTTTGTTACTCTTTTCCAGGGGAAAAAGTCGAGTCTCATGATTTGGATAATTCAGCTGTGGTCCCTTTAAAGAGCTCAGTCTCGTGGGTTGTTGCCATCCACCAGTGTGCTGTGTGTAGAGCACCAAAAGCCAGGAGTGGGGAGTCTTTTTCCTAAGACATGGAAATGAGCCCGAAATGTGAACAGGTTTCTCATAACTCTCACAAGCTGGCACAACAGCAGTAGAAGAGGATCTTCACAGAGCCCTATGTCACTTTCCTACATGTATTCTTGCTTTGTGAAACGAAGCCACATCAGCTCTTCACCGTGGAAGACTTGGGTGAAATTGCTCCCAAAGATCCAGCAGGGTAATTAGGTTTCAGTACTGTGCACAACTTGCCTTTAACACATGTTGAGTGTCAGTATGAGGGGGGATGTCTCTGTGTGTCTGTGGTCTACTCTGTGGGGAAACAGAGCTCTACTTCCCTGAGTGATTTATAGGTGGCCAAGAGAGCCAATGGCATCCTGGCCTGCATCAGGCATAGTGTGGCCAGCAGGAGCAGGGAGGTCATTGTACCCCTGTACACAGCACTGGTTAGGCCACACCTTGAGTACTGTGTCCAGTTCTGGGCCCCTCAGTTTAGGAAAGATGTTGAATTGCTGGAGGATGTCCAGAGAAGGGCAACGAGGCTGGTGAGAGGCCTTGAGCACAAGCCCTATGAGGAGAGGCTGAGGGAGCTGGGGGTGTTTAGCCTGGAGAAGAGGAGGCTCAGGGGAGACCTCATTGCTGTCTACAACTACCTGAAGGGAGGTTGTAGCCAGGAGGGGTTTGGTCTCTTCTCCCAGGCAACCAGCAGCAGAACAAGAGGACACAGTCTCAAGCTGTGCCAGGGGAGGTTTAGGCTGGAGGTGAGGAGAAAGTTCTTCACAGAGAGAGTGGTTGGCCATTGGAATGGGCTGCCCAGGGAGGTGGTGGAGTCACCATCCCTGGAGGTGTTCAAGAGGGGATTGGACGTGGCACTTGGTGCCATGGTTTAGTAGTCATGAGGTTTAGGGTGACAGGTTGGACTCGATGATCTTTGAGGTCTCTTCCAACCTTCTTGATTCTATGATTCTATGATTCTATGATTTCTTATTATAACAATGGCCTTTTTATATATCCTTCTGCTCTGGTATAAATACCACAAAATGCAGATATACTTTTTACAATTTTTAAGAAAGTTCCTTCCTATCACATAAGTTTCTGCAAGCTTTTAATGTGTCATTTAAACGAAAAACCTTTCCTGTCAACAATCTTACTTTATCTACATCAACGGCTGAAATATGATGATAATACAGTAACTTCTATAAGTTCACCTCCAGACTATCATGTTATCTAGTCTCTGCAGGCCAAAATAAGAATGCTGTAGAGACCTCAGGACACTGTCATGACTATATGGATATAGGGATTTATATTATTGCTCATCCTAGATGGTCATTAAGCATTGCCATATTTGAAACCATTCCTGATTTCCAAAGTCTTCTTTGCAAGTTTCTTCTTAGATCTCAGTCATATTTTCATTACAAACTCTTGAACTTGAATAATCAAGGGAGTGATCCAGGAAACAGTATGGAGCATGTCCTTTGCTACTTCTTTTCACAAAACATGGCACATGGTCACCTCTCTGTGACACTTTGGCTCTTCAGGCTGGTGTTGAGGGGAACTGAAATATTTTTCTCCAGCAAAGTATAGGAAGAGCTCAAGTCTGTGAGCTTCTCACTCATCAGACTGGTTCCCACAAACTTCATATATGTCCTATTTCATATCTGATCTTTTTTCCTTCTGTGTCTATTTTCTGTCTTTTCAACCTTTTGCCCATTCACACCACACGTGTCAACATGATGTTACCTTTCAGCTATGTTACCATGTGTAGCATCCAGCCCACAGGAGACTTCATTACTGACAAACAAAATCCAGTCTAGGGCAAGAACTGAAGCAAGATTTCTCTTCTGTTTCTCTGCAGTTAGGAGTAAATTAATGTAAAGGTCTTAGAAGAAGAAGAGAAAATGCATATTAGAGTTGCCCTAAAGTGCTTAGCTAGTTTTGCTCTTTGTCTTCTGTGGTGTGCTGATTATTTTGTCTTCCCTGCTTTCATGCACAGAAACCCATAGCAAGCAGGGGTGGGAGCCAGAGCTATGCCTGCCTCCTGAACAGCTTTGATTGAAAATGCATAATTGTGGGAGAAGTAACCAAAGTTTCTTGGTGGTACAGAAAAAACTAGTAAATGTTGAAGCTCAGGGAGACTTCACAGATATGGTCTGACAGGATACCAAAAATGGCATGATTTGTCAAAGCTGGCAATACTCAAGGACTCCCTGAGTACATGGACTGTATTTATGTCAGACCTTGTAAACACTGTCCAAGAAGATGACAACGCCTTCGGCCCTGAGTTCTTATCTGAAAGCCAGCTATAAAGTGACGTGTGAAGTTTTTCTGTGGGGTTATTTTAGTTTCAAAACTGATTGCATTTTCATGCAAGTAGCAGCTGCTGGTATCCTGATGCTACATGACAATTTCATCTTTCTCCTGCTCTCTTCTCTGGTTTAAAATAAGCTTTAGCTTTTCAAGGTAACAGACATAAGCTCAGAATTAATGTAGCCAACAGGTGAACAAAAAGTTGGATTGTTTATTTACTCTTTGGACTCGTCAAACTGGAAGATTACATCATTGATGTTCAGCTTTTCCTCAAGATTTTCATTCAGTCTCTGAACATTTTTATGCCATCTTCTCTGTGCTGAAGCTATGAATGTTATACAAAATTTACACCACATTTGAAAACAATTTTATGGGAACATTTCATCCTTGTACAGGTTCCTTTGTACATGCAGACCTATCCACATACTTTCAGATACTATCTTTTCTTATGAGAGCCTGATCATGGACTAAATATGGGAGTATTCTTTCATGGTTACTGTCCAAACACTCAGTCAAACATGAATGTATGTAGCTTCTGGGCCAAACATCAGTTCTCATAGATCTTATGACCTACAAAAAGTCATAGCAGTCATTCGTGTGGCCTGCATTATAAAGATACAAAAGCTAAGCTTAAGCTTAAAATAAACCAAAATGCATTTCTCTTATATCTGGTATTAAACTTCTGAGGAGTACTGCCAAATTGTGGCCACTTAAAAACAGGAATGAAGCAAGCATTGCACCAGACAATTAATAAGATTCAGAAGTATTCACGAGTATTCCGGAAGGTCCCTCATCTCTTCGTGAATGTCATATCAGTAAGATGTCTAATCATTACCTCAGTTCTTATATTGGTTTCTTTCCCTTCAGCTGTCTTTCATTTCTTAGCTAATTTCAACCCCCTAAAATGCAATTATCTTGCTCAATGATTTCTGTAGATTCAAAGGATCAGAGTGGCTGAGGTGGGAAGTGACCTCTGGAGATCACCTAACCCAATCCTTTCTTCAACATGGTCATCTGCTGCAGGTTGCTCAGTCTCAGGCTGTCAGATTTCAACTGTATCCAAGAACTGACTCTATGGTTTCAAACTAGAGAAGAGTAGATTTAAACTGGATGTTAGGAACAAGTTCTTCACCATGAGGGTGGTGGAACACTGGAACAGGTTGCCCAGGGAGGTGGTTGAAGCCCCGTCCTTGGAGATATTGAAAATGAGGCTGGACAGAGCTCTGGGCAACCTGATCTAGTTGAGGATGTCCCGGCTTACTGCAGAGGAGGTTGGAGTAGATAGCCTTTGAAGGTCCCTTCCAACCCAAATCACTCTATGATTCTATTATCTATGAACTGCATAGCTTTGTCAGGGTCACCACATACTTCTCATCATAATTAGCCTATTTTTAAAATAAATGTTGAAGAATCTACCTATACATTGAACAGCCCACAAAAGTTTTTTTATGTAAAGTACCTTCTCTCAAAGGAATTATAACAAATGGCATATCAGGTATGTTTTAGAATCATGTTTGCCTACAGTACTCCAGACAGAATCATAGAACAGCTTGGGTTGAAAGAGACCTTTGAGATTATCAAGTCCAATCATTAATCCATCACTGCCATGTCCCTCAGCACCACAGAAAACCCTCCAGAGACGGGGACTCCACCACTGCCCTGGGAAGACTGGGCCAGGCCTTGACAACCTTCAAGGGGAAGAAATTGTTCCTCATGTCCAATTTAAACCTCCCATGGTGCAAATTCGGGCTGTTTCCTCTTGCCCTATTACTTCTTCCTTGGGAGAAAAGACTGTTCCCCACCTGGCTCCATCCTCCTTTCAGGAAGTTGTGGAGTCAGGTCTTCCCTCAGCCTCCTTTTCTCCAGGCTGAACAACCTCAGTTCCTTTAGCTGCTCCTCACAAGACTTGTTTCTCCAGACCATTCACCAGCTTCATTGCCCTTCTTTGCACATCAAACTTGAGGCTGTTTTCTCTCACTCTTATTGGAATGGATCTTTAAAAGTCATCAAGTCCAACCCCTCTGACTTTCTTTAGCTTCACTTTCCAGGCACAGAATCTCACCTAGCTCTGCTGGTTTTTTTCTGTTCAACTTTGTTACTTCATGCAGGTCACATCATTCCTCACCCCTGCAGCACTCCAGTCCTACAGAACCATCCAGGCTTTAGGATCAAGAGTTGCTTTTCCCAATCCTTCTCTCCCTTAACCTGTCCCTCCCTGTGCTGCTCCCCACACAGAGTATTGTCTGGGTTAGATGGTGGCTGAGCAAAGTAATACGCATATGAGAATATTAATTGAGAGAGCAATTGCTCTCTTGAATTGCTTATAACATGGTTATAACATGGCTTAAGCACTGACCTGTCACCATCCACATGGCTTAACTATTACGACACTGTCTGAAATATCCTTTTTATGTTAATGGAAAAGAGAGAGAGTTGTGACTGGTAGGAAAAGGAAATAGGGAGAGAAAAATAGAAGGTATGACAATAAGGTAACAGATAATTTTATTTAATGTGTAAGGAAACAGCTACTAGATTTTCTTTAAAAGCCTCAAGAACTTATATAGAATAAATAAAAGCATAATAACAATCAAAAAAGAGGCATTAGAAATGCTACCTCTCTCCCAGTATGTGAAGACTTTTACACTGAATAGTCTGGAATTTTTGTTTACAGGTTTATTTATAGCTTTTTCTGATTGATGGGGAAGGTATGCTATAATTTTAGTGAATGTGGCTTCACAATTGGATGGCATCTATGAGTTTGTTACTTTTGAACCCTCTTCCTAGATCTTACTCTCCTGAAATATTCATTGGCACTGTTCTGAAAGGCTTACCTTGATGACTGGAAGAAACTAAGTTTTCTTCAGATAAAAAGGAAATAGATTGGAGTTTTATCCTTAGAAAATAATCTGAAAATAGAAGTTGCATTTTTCATCTTTTGCCTTTTAAAGATCAGAAAATCACTATTAGCTTCTTGAGCTCTTATATGCAGTTTAATGCCTTG